>NC_137079.1:65440521-66640521 GCF_951640355.1 Cnephaeus nilssonii | reverse complement strand
TCTGCCTCTTAATCTTCTGATATACATGACCGGGTTGTCTGTTGCTTTCAGACTTAACAGTACTAGATTGTGTTTTTGTCTCACCTAAAAGACCTAGGTAGTCTATTGTTTTATATTTAACTTGTGTAGCAGCAAATGTAAGTGTCCCATCTACATGACCTGAAGTCCCCATCCTGCTTTTTATTAACATATTTTAAGTATCTTGTGGCTTCAATTCCAATTGGCAGAAATCTAACTAATATCAGCTTAAAACAATAAAGGCAATTATTTATTGAATGCAACTGATATGTGCAAAGAGTGGCCTTGAGAATATGGGAGTCAGTGGTGTCATCAGAGAGCAATCTTGTCCTGACTGTTTTGCATACGTTTATTTTGACTACCTTTATTCTCAGACAGGCTCTTTCAATGAGGAGACAGAATAAATGGCTCCTGGAAGCTTTAAGCTTAGCATGTTGTCATAAATCTGGTTTCTATGGTTGCAATTAAAAAGCACAATTCCTTTTGTTTTGTTTTTGATGGTGACCTATTGTTGTTGTTTATTTAACCTTTGTCTTTAAAAGCTCTTAGGGTGTTCTCTGTAACCCTGCTCCTCTGCAATTTCATGATGCTTTTGAGTCAAGTGTTTTTGTCTTTGTTTTTGTTTTTGTTTTCTGAGCACTATGCAAGGATGATTTCTTTCCCAGGTTCTCCTCGAGGTGGATTCGAAGAATGAAGCCCAAAGGAGATGGGTGGAAAGGGTGGAAATTTATTGGAAACAAGTACAGACTCCCATGTAGGGAGGGGGATTCCAAGGGGGTGGCCTACTAAGCCCCTTTTTCTAAGGTTTCTTTGCAGTTCTTTATTTCTTGATATTCCCTTCTGATTAGTCACTATAGCAGGTCCCCCTCTTTTTCTCCCTCTTCAGTGGTAGAATTCTCTATCTCCTGTGAAAATCCATTTTCCTCTTTATTCCACTTGTCAGCATTTCTTTATTGTCTGTGAAAGTTTGTTTGCTCTTTCTCGCCATACCCTGTGGTTTTTCCCTATCTGTGAATGGATGTCTTCCTCTTTCCTTATCCTGTGGCACCTTTTGCTCTCTGTGAATAAAAGCCTTTTGGCAGCTCCAAGCCCCCAACCAACTATGCCTTTCTCCCCATGGACCCCCTAATTCCTAAAACTCCCTAAGCCTGCCTATTTTACCCCTAAAAACTCCTTTAAATCTTTCTTGTTATGAGTATTTTCTTAATTTTTTATGCCAGACACTTTGCAGGCTCTTTAAGTGTGAAGATGAATATTATTCAGGACTAGGGATCATTTTCATATTATTACGTTAGTAATAACTTCACTTCTATTTTCCCCTTCCATTTTCTGGAAAGCACAATTCTTTTAGTCAGATGTAGTGGTAGAATTGTTTTATCATTTTCAATCTCATTTTTTGGTTCTGTTTTCTAGCTAATAATTTCAAGTTTACATTTTATATTTACTATTTATTTATTTTTAAATGCTAATTAACTTTTTTTTCTTATTATCTAAAGTCTTCTAGAAAAGTGCTGTTGTTTTTCTGGGTACAATATCTCTTTTTGAATGCCTTTTAGATTTTTCTCTTTCTCCACATTCTTTCCTTCCATTGTTTGTTTTTGTCTGGCTAAAAACTTAAATCTCTTATGATTCTTGGATGTCCTGTTATAGTTAAATGCT
The DNA here is from genome assembly GCF_951640355.1 of Cnephaeus nilssonii. Classification (NCBI taxonomy): domain Eukaryota; kingdom Metazoa; phylum Chordata; class Mammalia; order Chiroptera; family Vespertilionidae; genus Cnephaeus; species Cnephaeus nilssonii. The sequence continues at coordinate 66,638,844 of NC_137079.1, read as the reverse complement.
AGGCTCTAAAAATGAATAGAAAAATTCTGAATATGGACAGAAATGTTGTTGATGGATGGGTTTTACTTAGTGTTGATCAGATAGAGGCCCAGCTATTTCACTGGGAAATTGTGAAGAGCCATTATCTGTAGACCCTTGCTCTTCCATTTAGTCTGTTTCCCCCCTTGGAATTTCTCAATCATTTGCTTAGATAGAATCCTGTTTGCCTCTGCTCTGGAAGACAGCATGACAAATAGGAAAAAAGAGGCTTTCACACAAAGATACCTAAGATACATAGTACCATCCTAATATTTATAATCGGTGTCCATGAAATCTGAAAAGGAAGCCAACCTTCAACACATTATGCAGACTATGAGTTACTTTTTGCATAACAAGTTAACCCAAACTTAGTGACTTAAAACAATAATCATCATTTATTATCTGTCACAGTTGGGGGAGTGAACATTAAGGAGCAGCTTTTCTTGACAGTTTTGGCTGCGGTCTTTGAATGAGATTATGATTAGATGTTTCCCAGGCTTCAATCATCTGAAGGCTTTACCGGAGCTGGAATATCTGCTTGCCAATGCTGTTTAGTGACGTAGCTGACAAGTTGGAACTGGCCATTGGTGGAAGTCCTCCTTTCCTCCCCAAGAAGGGCTTTCTCCAGGGTTGGAGTGTCCTCAGAGGATGGCGGTTAGATTCCCACAAAGCAAGTGATTTAGGGAGCAATGTGAAAGATGAAATTTCTTTAACAATCCAGCATCAGAATTATAACAGCCACTTCCACATTTTCCTATAAATCACATATGTCAGTCCTGATTCAATGTGGGAAGGAACTCCTAATGGCGAGGATCATTGGGGCCCTGCCTAACAGAATGTCTACCACATATCTGTCCAATATTCCCAACACATTTATTGAATAGACTATCTTTACCCCACTGTATGTTTTTGCCTCCTTTGCCAAATATTAATTAACTATTAAGGACTGAATTTATTTCTGGGCTCTCTGTTCTGTTCCTTTGAACTATGCATCTGCTTTTATGCCAGTACCATGCTGTTTTGATTAATATGACCTTTCACGAAGTTTGGTATCAGGTAACATGATTCCTCCATCTTTCTTCTTTCTCATGATTCCTCTTGCTATATGGGATCTTTTGTGGTTCCATAATTTTTTTTTGGAATATTTGTTCTAGTTCTGTGAAATACTCCATTGGTATGTTGATAGGCATTTCATTAACTCTATAGATTGCTTTGGAAAAATATGGATATTATAATGTGTTAATTCTTTCTTTCCATGAACACATCACATGCTCTCACTTTTTTGTATCTTCTTCAATTTCTTTCTTCAGCATCTTATAATTTTTTTAGTATAGGTCTTTTACATCCTTGGTTAAACATATTATTAGGTATTTTATTCTTTTTGAAGCAATTGTAAATGAAATTGTCTTCTTGCATACCCTTTCTGATAGTTCATTATTGGTGTATAAATATGCAACTGATTTCTTGATATTTATTTTGGATTCTGCTGTTTGCTGAATTCATTTATCATTTTTAGAATGTTTTGGTGGAGTCTTTAGGGTTCTCCACATACACTATCATGTCATCTTCAAATAATGACTGTTTTACTTCTTCCTTGCTGATTTGGATACCTTTTAATTTTTTATTCTTATCTGATTTTTGTGCTTAGGAGTTCTAGTACTATGTTGAATAAGAATGGTGAAAGAAGAAATCCCTGTCTTATTCCAAATCTTAAGGGAAACACTTGTAGTTTTGCCCATTGAGTATGATGTTGGCTGCGGCATAGAAATTAAATTAACATAAATGATGACTCATCATTTTGAAAGCATGTTCCTTCAATATGTCATGAAGAGAATTGCATTTTACCTCCCTTATCTTGATCCTCAAAACTCATAACTCCAGAATAATTATGAAAAAAAAATTAGACACATTAAAATTGAGGAACATTTATTCTACAAAATATCTGACTAGTGCTCAAATATTTTAAACTCTCAGGGTTATCAAAAACAAGGAAGTCTGAAAGTCTCTCATGGTACAGAAGAGGCTAAGGAGTTAAGATGACAGAATGACATGAGGTATCCTGAATGGGATTCTGGAACAAAAGAGAAAACCATTAAGTAGAAAAACTAATAAAATCTGAAAAGTATGCCATTTATTTAGTAACTAGAGGCCCAAGGCATGAATTCCTGCACTGGTGGGGTCCCTTGGTCTGGCTGGCTATCAGGGTTGATCAAGGGGTGCTGGCCGGCTTGGGGGAGGGATGGCAGGATGTTGGCAGGCTGGCCCCCTGATCTAGGCTAATTGGGGAGGGGGCAGCCGGCCGCGGGAAGTTGGCTGTTGGAGTGCACTGACCACCAGGGGGCTGCTCCTGTGTTGAGCATCTTCCCCCTGGTGGTTGTTGTGTATCATAGCAACTGGTCAACCAGTTGTTTGGTTGTTTGGTCTTTCGGTGTGTGTGTTTGAAAACAGAAACACATGCGTGAAAATTCATTTGTTTCTTTCATTTTGGTATTCACTTCATGATGTTATGATCCAAATGTATGCAAATGCATATATTTAAAAATCACAATTAACAGATTCTAATCATAGTCATAGTCCTTTACTCACAGCTAGGAATTATTATGAAGTTAGCCCCTCATTTATAGCCACTTTTAAAGAACTTTTTAAGAGCACAAGCAAAATAATCCTGTGATGATGATGTATCAATATAAAAACATTTACATAATTCTTATATTTGAATAAAATCTTTATATGAGTAATATTATTGAATTATAAAATACTATATATATATGCCTTTGGAAATACTGTGTCATCTTTTCCTCTGATTGACTGTTTCTACTCCTTGTTTTTTTCAAGTATTGTTAAAACTAACTTCTCCATTCTTAGTCACATTCTTGTCCAAAGAGCTGCTGGTAGGACACACTATTTCCTCTTAGGATTCTGACTGGTTCATTAGAGTTCTCGCTGATAATCAGAAGTAAGACTTTTCACGTTGTTTCAGTAACTGAGTGTTTTAAACTTACTGGTAAGTTTTCCTTTACTGTCTAAAAGTCCTCCATTCATTTGTACACAAATGTCAATTATGAAACCATCTATTTCCCCCATTGTCATACCTCAGTAACGGTTATATAACATTTCATCCATAATCATATCATTTTAATTTTACACACACACACACACACACGCACGCACACATACACACGCACACACACATACCTCTTACATTATTTTCCAGCTTGGGAGAGATGTACTGTTCTCTCTCAGACACATGCTTCAACTCTGCTTTGAATTTTGAGATTGGAAATTAAAGCAGCATTGCTCTTTTTAGTAAACTTCTACCATGGTTACCTCAGTTATATATAGATGTGTAACCAAGAATCCCAAGGCTTAAAAGCACAATTATTTTATTTGCTCATAATTTTGTTGGTCAGCATTTCAGCTGAATTTAATTGGTGGTTACTCTAATAGTCACTCTTAGGGTAACTTAGGTGGCTTTGCTGTTGTGGTTGCATGACTGAGTATTAGTAATTTAATATGACCTTACTCACATGTCTGAATTGGTTCTAGCTGTCATATAGATGTTGTGAAATTAATCAGGGTAGCATAGGGTTTCTCACATGTTGGTGGAAGAGTTTCAGCCTGAAGCATAAGAGAAACAGCCCCAATGTATAAGTATGGATTAAGCTTCAGTTTGTATTATATTTGCTAATGTTTCATTGGTCAAAGCAAATATCAAGGCTAAATGTCAATGTGGAAGGGGACTACAAAGGACAAGGAGACATTATCTATTAGACGAATAGCATATTAGTCTCCCATATCATTTCACTTATTTACATAACCTGAAAACTTCAAGGGACAAGATCAGCAGGATATTTTTTCTCAAATTGGCATGTTGCACTCATTGGTTTAGAGAATTTAACAAGATCTAAAATAATCCCTTTGGTGTTTTTCTGACAAAAAAAGTATTGTGAAAACACTGAAGCACAGTTTTAGGTTACATTTTTCCTCTTGATTGATACATATTGGCCGAAGTCACAGAATTGATTAGCAAAGCCAGAACATCTACTTGGAATTCTATAGAGAGAACCATAGCTGTGGTTTGAACTAGCATATCAGCAGGTTAAGATCATCTGCTTCATAATAGGGATGACATTCCTCAAAGGATCCAACCACTTGTATTTTACTGACCAAGGCTCTTTAAACCTCTGGACAGAGTTGGGCTGGGAATAGCTTTGTCTAGTGAGTGATATCTAAACATTTTTATCTTATACTCTGTTACTAAGAATCATTTTAGTCTTTACTCCAATATTTGCACATTAATTTATACTAATCTGCAATACGATACTAATATATTTTAAATATTATAAAACACACACATATTCTAACACATTGATTAAAATGATTTAATAATAAGTACATATTAGCAATGATTCTAATATTTTTTCCTGTACTGAACTGAATTGGCATACTCATTTGTCTGATTTTTCCTCATTTCTAAGGCCAATCAATAACTGTCTCAGTTTATACAGTTTAAAAAATGTATATCAATATATACATAATTATTAATTAATATATACAAAATTCCTGTGCTGGGTTTAGTAGAGGAGGTTGGTGAGACCATTCTATTACTTTTAGGTGACTTGCATAGCTATACTTGAATCTTGGTATTCACTGTGTTTTGATCTCTAAAATTAATTCTAGTATTATATTTTTCTCATTGCCAATTAATTGTGCCATATTTACTATAGTTTATGCCCTATAAGAACATTTATCGCTATTATAACATTCCCTTAAATATTTTCATAAGTTACCAGTTTTAAGCATGTGTTAAAATGCTCAATTTAAAAAATATGCAGAAACCTTGACACTTACTCCTTCATGACAAATGAAGATTTTTAGCAGTTATACGCAAACCGTCAGCAATGTGGAATGCAGCTTTTTAACGCTGACTAATCCATAGGATTCCAAAGTATAAAAAGGAAGCACATTGTAGATTAAATGAATTGTTTTTCACACATGTAACAAGGTGTTTTTTTGCCAGTCTAATTTTTAAATGTGGTATTTGCCAAAGTGCAAAGTTTTGCAACTCAGAACCCCGTGAAATATGTAAAATAATTCCAATCTTTTCCCTGATTTGCAAAAGGAAAAAAAAAAGGGCTAGTCTACTCTTCAAACTTGCAGTATTTTTTACATTATTAGTTGTTTCAACATATTTCTGCACAGGAAACAGCATTGTAAGCAGCTATTTTACTAGAACTACATGTTTGAAAACAATATATTCTATACCATATACAATATTCATTTTTATATCCTGATTTTATTTTAAATTAAAGAAAAACAACAATGCTGAACAATTTTATCATGTTTTATAAATACTCTTGTTAGGAATTATTGCATGATAACAGATTATTTGACTTTATAATTATGAGTTTGGAATATAACTTTAATAAGACCAGAAAACAGACATTTGTCTGTAACTGTGATGGGAGGTTTTATATATATTAGTATAGATATATGTATATATGTCTATATATTATATAATCTAGGTATTATGTAGAATTTATATATTATAATAGTTGTCAAGAAAATGTAGCCTCATATGTATTAAAATTCAGTTATAATAAAATTTTAATAAAATGGTGACATGCATTTTTAGAATAGAAATGCTTTTCTTTTGAAATTATATATATTTGCTAAGAAACAAATGTAACTTATTTTTAAAAACCCCACTTTTCATAGGCACCTCCCTGACAATGCTTTCATATGGTTATGAAATTTTCAAAAGTAAGGTATTTTGACTACTCTTTTTTTAAAATATATTTTTATTGATTTTAGAGAGGAAGGGAGAGGGAGAGAAAGATAGAAACATCAATGATGATAGGGAATCATTGATTGGCTGCCTCCTGCATGACCCCTACTGGGGATCGAGCGGGCAACCTGGCATGTGCCCTTGACAGGAATCAAACCTGGGACCCTTCAGCCCACAGGCTGACGCTCTATCCACTGAGCCAAATCAGCTAGGGCTCATTAGTCTTTATTATAATCATTATCTCTTCTTATGGATTTCTTTCTCCACACAATTCCCTCTAATGGGTGGCATTGAAGAGACCTTAGGCATTTTGTGGAACTAAATAATAGGAAAATGAATTGGAGAATACTTGGTGATAAGGGGCAGTAGTTTATACTTTTGTGGCTCACAGTTACTTTCCCCATATAGTTAAATTATCGTCACATTTGCACTGTAGGAATGGCTTCCAGATATATAATCCTAGTATTTACTCTACTGACTCACTCATCATAGTGAATGAATTTGCATCCTGAGATCCTATTATAAGAAAATTTCTTATGACATAAATAGCAAAACATAATTGAAAATATATAAAACCGGAAACTACTCTTTGGTAACATTATATATCTTACAGTGTAAAACAGATAATTATAAAAGCATGAAACATATAATTACAAAAATATTATTTACTCATTTATTTTTATTTTGTCTTGTCAGTTTTGTAAAATTTATAATTTTTATGATTTTTTTTCCCTTACAAATAAATATACACTTGTGTTCTGCCCAGTGTTGAACAGTGCTTAGTGCCTCAGTCCATGCACCAAAGGGTTGTGAGTTTGATCTCCTGCTGTGGTTGGGGCCCGTGCAGGAGGCAACTGATTGATGTGTCTCTCCCACATCGATGCTCCTTTCTCTCTCTTTCTCTCCCTCTCTCCTACCCACCTCCCTTACACTCTCTAAAAAGCAAAACAAAAGCACACACACACCAAAAACAACAACAAAAATTCAATGGGAATATAACCTCAGGTGGGGATTAAATAAAAATAAATGAATAAAGGATATTTTTAAATTATCTTTCATTTTTTTACAATTACTTGAAAACGAGCCTTTGAATTTTTTTTTCCTCAAAGAGAGACTCCACATTCTGTAACCCTTTAGCCCCATGAAACCTAATGCTCTCCTTGATAAGTAGCATCGTACACTTTTCTTAATTGAGGGGATCATCTTACTTCTAGGCCTTTCAAAATGTCTGGGGGAAAGGATATTAATTGTCCTGCAGTTCAGACATAGTTCACCCAGTGAAAAGCTGTCATGTCCTATTGATAAACAATATATGATATACTCAATGCTCTTTTTTAAAATATAAATTATAAAATTACCAGTGTGTTATATTTGTGTGTGCTACCTCTCCATGAGCTAAATATTAACCCTTTATTATGAAAAATTTATATGAACTGTTTTATGTGTGTATTGGAGTATTGCATCTTGTTGTCACATTTTTCTAAATATAGTATAATATTTTTGCATGCTTAAAAATATTTGTCATGTTCAAGTATTATGATGTTGTAAATTTAATTTTAGTTGGATACATATGTGCAAACATATGAATAAACACACACTCATAAACATAGGTTGGGCATGAGATCTATTAGATAATAACTTATCAATGGGAAAGAGTTTTGATAACTTTCTCTTTGACCCTTTGCCTTTCTCATGAAGGCAGAGCTGATTTCCTTATCCATTACTTATTTCCCAACTCACATGAATTAACCTTTTGCACTCGGATGTCGAGTGTGACTCGACACGATAGCATAGGTAGCAGCTCTTTTTATACTCTTTGAATGTATCAATAATTTGAAATATAAAAAAATCCAAATAAATAAGTTTGTATGAAAAGAAACTCCAGTTTTTTATTCTACTGCCGCGCTTTGTAAAATCTGGAGTATTTAAAAAATTAAATCCCGAGTAGAATAAAGGAATCGAGAAAAAAGCAAGCGAGTGCAAAGGGTTAAAACAATCTAGTTGGCAGGTTCATAGTAGAATGGGCTTAAGCCATGCGAATATATGTCCTTTAAAAGCATGGCCTTTAAAGCGCCTTCCAATGTCAACAATATAAGCGAATGATATCCCTTCCTAAAAAAAAAAAAAAGTGCAATAATTAATCTGATCTTACAGGTGAGGAAATCAAGGAGAAATAAACTTGAATATTTTTTCCACAGATGCATAACTAACAAGTTTAGAGTTTAGAATTTGAATCCAAGAGCTAGATTCCAGGATCTATACACAAACTACCAATCTAGGAATTCTTGCTTGCACTCAGACCATGCCACTGTTCTAATAGCCATCTTTTTGTTAATCAGTCACTGTTGCTTATCTTCTTCATCATCAACTCTGTTAATTATTAACAGTCATTGTCTCATTATCTTCTGTGTTGGCCAAGTAAATGCTGTTCTCAGATCTTTAACTATGGGGCCTGTAATTGATTAAACATCCTTGTTATTGCTTTCCATAATCCACATGCTAGTGTGCTGTGCAACTATGCTTCTTACTGTGGCTTCCCAGCAATGACTGAGCTTAGCAGGGACACTAAGACAGGCTTATTCTTGGTAAAGGGGGATTCCTCCAGTGGGTGACTTTGGCTCAAGGATTCCATTTGGCCTTGTCTGTGACTGTTTTATCCTACATTTTGTCTTTCCCAAGAATGAGAGCTACATCATGGTCTGGCAGTCTCCTTGAGCTTCCTCTCCATTTCTCCTACAGGTTTTCTCCTTAATAAATTTCACGGTTGTTTTATTCCAAAGTAATAAAATTAATTTGGCCTGATCCTTGGAGGACCTTAGTTGAGATGTGTTCTTTTCAGTTAGCCAATAACACAAAGTGCTGTTTTTGGCTCTTTAATTTCCTAGGCAACATCTTGTCCCAGTTGAAAGGTTGCATGTGTGTGTACTTATCACTAAAACTATTGTTCCCTTTCCATTATTACTTCTAGCAATAGAGTCACGTCAAAGACTTATGGAGACCTCAAATTTGATTTTAGGGGAAAAAAAGTTATATTCTTAAAATAGTTTGTATTTTTCATTTTGTAAAAAAAAAAAATCATTATTTGTTAAAATAATTTACCCAAATACATAATTAATGTGAGTGGTTGAACATTTAAATGGGATTTTATTGGAAACATTATCTTTAGTATATCATTTAATAATTTTTTTAAATTTCTTTATTGATTAAGGTGTCACATATTTGTCCTCATCCCCCATCCCTCCCCACGGGTGCCCCCACCCCCCTGTTGTCCTTAACCATTGGTTAGGCTTGTATGCATGCACACAAGTCCTTCGGTTGCTCTCTCCCCCCTATGCCCATCCTCCCCTACCCTCCCTCTGAGGCCCGACAGTCCGATCTATGCCTCCTTATTTCTGGGTCTGTTCTTGTTCATCAGTCTATGTTGTTCATCATTTACCCTAGAAGAGTGAGATCATGTGTTACTAGAAATATACTTATAAGAACTGAATGTGAGACGAGCAATAATAGTTATGCTGACAGGCAAATGAATCAGTCTGTAGTAAGTTTCTTTCTGGACCAACAGTTCTTTTGAGACCCAATTTCATTGTCCACCAGTTCCTTATGTGTACATGTCGGCACTGACTTTTCAGCTCTGGATGGTGGACAAATGGTGGTAATGCATGTCCGACTCCCTCTGGTTTGGTCTCGCCCGGACCCATGGGCGCAGCTTCACCCGGACCCAGGTGTGCGTGGCTTCACCCGGTCCCGGGATCCAGCCTCACCCGGACCCAGGGGCGCGCAGCCCCACCTGGACCCAGGGGCGCGGCCTCACCCGGACCCGGGACCCAGACTCACCCAGATCCAGGGGCGCACGGCCTCACCCGGACCCGGGATCCAGCCTCACCCGGACCCAGGGTTGCGAGGCCTCACCCGGACCCCGGGGCGCGTGGCCTCTCCCAGACCCAGGGGCGCGTGGCCTCTCCCGGACCCGGGATCCAGCTACACCCGGACCCAGGGGCACACGGCCTCACCCAGACCCGGGATCCAGCTTCACCCGGACCCAGGGGTGTGAGGCCTCACCCGGACCCCGGGGCGCGTGGCCTCTCCCAGACCCAGGGGCGCACGGCCTCACCCGGACCCGGGATCCAGCTTCACCTGGGCCCAGGGGTGCGAGGCCTCACCTGGACCCAGGGGCACACAGCCTCACCCGGACCCGGGACCCAGCCTCACCTGGATCCAGGGATGCACGGCCTCCCCCGGACCCGGGGGCGCATGGCCTGACCCGGACTCGGGATGTAGCTACACCAGGACCCAGGGGTGTGTGGCTTCTCCCGGACCCAGGGGCGCGGCCTCACCTGGACCCGGGACCTAGCCTCACCCAGATCCAGGGGCGCACGGCCTCACCCGGACCCTGGGGCGCTCATTTAATAATTTAATTTTTATTAAGTATTGACTAATATTACTTGTGCTATCACCCTATGATTCATTATATTTAAGCTCTTTAAATCAACAAGTTTATATTGTGCCTATCCTAATATATAAAAAGCCAGGGGCTGTCACGACCTAAATGACCAGATGGATGACCAAACAGCAGGCTGCATGGGGTGACCAGGCTGGCAGGAGGATTAGTGATGGACAACAAAATGACTGAACAAGCAGGCTGAGAGGGGCGACCAGGCTAGCAAGGGGATTAGTGAGGGATGACTCAACAACTAAACAGGAGGCTGCATGGGGTGACCAGGTGGGCAGGGGGGCAGTTGGGGGCAACCAGGATGGTGAGGGGGGCATTTGGGGGTGACCAGGATGGCAGGGGTGAGTTGGTGGTGACCAGGCCAGCAGGGGGGCAGTTGGGGGTGACCAGGCTGGCAGAGGGGGACAGTTAGGGGCAATCAGGCAGACAGGCAGGTGAACAGTTAGGAGCCAGTGGTCCCAGATTGTGAGAGGGAGGTCCGACTGCCATTTTAGGCCTGATCCCTGCGATCGGGCCTAAACTGGCAGTCGGACATCCCCTTAGGGGCCCCGGATTAGAGAGGGTGCAGGCTGGGCTGAGGGGAGTCCCCCCTACCCCATGCACAAATTTTGTGCACCGGGCCTCTAGTAATATAATAAAAATATGAATAAATGAAAAATGAACAAGAAGTGTTTCCAATATTCATAGAAGTCCCAATGTAGTGAATTATGCAAATGTGTAAGTAAGTAATGACAACATAAATTAGTATAGTGGTGATGAATAAGAAGGAAGTGAGAATCAGGTAAGAAAAGTTTAAGATAACTATGAATATGAACTTAATGTTGTTCCCAGGAAGCTATAAGTATGCTGGAAGATTACTTTTCTAATTTTCTGTGGAAAGCTTCTTTTAATGGAATGATATTTTAAAAGTTAGAGTCAGTTAGATTGGAGCAAAAGCTTTAGAAAGCATACCTGTTCAATATCATGATATATTTATTTCCTCAATTAAGGACCTTAATTAAGTAAGCTATGACAAATAGGTGAATGGTCAGAGAATTAATCCTGAACTGAATATTTATGGCTACAAAAGTCTCTCACTCCAATTGTCTGCTGATGTGCTAATGTTCATCTTTCCTCAAGAGGACAGGATAATTTAAAAAATGTTGTTGTTCTCTTTTATCCTCCTTCTTTCCTTGGAATACAAAAAAGGTAGCTATTTCTACAGAGTTTGGAGTAGAGACACCATTGTGTTCAGTATTTATGTTTATTGCCAGCAGTTTTTCTTTTCACAAATCTAACTCTTTGTAAAAGAAAGGAGTATGGAAGACAGATCAGCACTGTACTGTGACCAAATACCTGTATATAACCTCACATCTCTCTGTGCAGAAACCAATCTCACTTCACTCCCACCCCACCTGCAGAAAACACTTATCTCAGCTGCATCTTTTCAGGGCAAAGAGATTTGGACCCAATGTATTTATCGGTATTAATTTTTCTACATAAAAGTTTTATGATATCAAGTGGATCCCCAAATGTTTAGACATGATGATATTTATTCTTCTTAAGAAGATAAGTATGATTTTCCAAATATTATCTTACTTATAAAACTCAAGGTTGCCCCTTATGCTTTTGAATTTTTGAAAAATTTGAATATAGCCAAGAAAGAAATTTTTAAAATATAGACTCTTTTCATGTTTTATGAAATGTATGCTCTTAAGGTCTTAAACCAAGACCCATATTTATAGAAATCCAGTTTAATACCAATGTCTCTGAATTTGTGATGTGTTGGGCCATTCAATCAGTCCCTGTCTTGTTTATACAGAGGCTTTCTTCTCTCAATAGAGGGGTTTATTCTGTGTACTCTAAGCTTGTATTTTGAATTTCCTATTTTTCTATACTGCAGCATTAAAATTAATTATATGAGAAAGGAAGTGAGTCAGAAAGTCCCTGATTTTTTGTTCTTTTCAGCCTCCAATTCCTAAAAACTACTACAGAAGCTTTCCTTTATTCTCTAACAAGATATTAAATGCTAGTGAATTCCAAAGGTATTACAGCAGATACATAAAGTGGGTTTAAGGAAAATCTACTGGGGAAATAAAATGCTATGTTCTTAAGGAGAAAAATACTTGATGGAAGGGACCACTGCACATGTTTCTTGTTAATATCTGAACTAGTGAGAGTGTTGCACATCCCCCTTCCCCTCACTCTGGATACAGATTGCTGCTGCAGCACCTCACATCACCTTGCGAAGGTCTATGGAATTCACATTGGAAAACAGGAATATAAAACTGATAGCATTACCCTCTCCTGCCTTTGCACAGCCTTGAGAGAAGGAAAGGCATTCCCCTCATTGCACAACCAACGTAACTATGATTTTCACAGTAATTTCAGGCTATAGAATAAGCTTCTGAGATAATTAGTATCAAATGACTCAAAAATCTAATATTACATCTTTCTATTTAGGTTTCCTTCAATTTAAATTTAAATAGGAATGTGAACACTTTCTATTTAAACTTATGCAGATACTATTTGCATTTCTATGTACTTTATTTTGTTTTCTCAATATAGCAGGGATCTATATACATGTCATACTGTTGTACTCTTTTTCCTTTTCTATTTATTTAATCTGTTCTTAATTTTCTTTCTTTTTCTATAGTTTCCACAGTTCATCCTGTTACTTTTTTCCATTCATTTTTTTCTTCCTTTTCTTTGTTACTATATTCTTAATTATTCTCATTTTTCCTATAATTCTTCATTCTCCTCTGCATCTTTCATCCTTTTTACCCCTGACTTTCCCATTTTTTTCTCTATACACATTTTACATATTTCTAGTAGCAACACGATTTCTCTTTTATCAAAGTGTAAGTACCACATTAAAACTCTATTACTGGTAATAGAGTTAATGTGAAAATACAGATTACCTATAATTTATGACAAAGTATTTCTGTGTCTTAGTCACTATAATGAGTTGCCAACTTAATTTAAACATATTAGATATTCACCAAATGAGTATTGAACTCTTTTCATACATTTAATGAAGAGCTAATCATTACTGAACACCTAAAACAGTCATCTTGGAATAATTTAATCATAATAAAGTTATTGTGGATCCTAAACTACAAGAAGAAAATAAGATTAGTAACAACAAACACTTCACGCTAAATACTGTATCTCCTTTTTTTTAAAAAAAAAGTTAAAATGAATTTATTTATTTTTCTATTTTTGATAAGAGAGTAGAGTAATATTAAGAATATTAAAAAGGATATAAAGGAAGTTTAATAGGCAGTTTCTGAGCTACCTGTATAACACTCTCATATGCCCTTGAGATATTCAATCATTTGTTGAACACTTAGCACTTGCTAAATGGCAAAACTCTGTAAGACAAGGCGCCAGAGATGCAGTGATTAATAAGATATCATTACTTTTCCGGAAGGGTTTATAATCTCGCCGAGGAAGGTGGACAAGTGAACAGATAATCATAACACATTACGATGCCATAATAAGATGCCATGAAGCTATCTGAGCACATAAGAAGTTCTTCTAACCCAGAATATTAGTTCGGGGAAAACTTCTGGAAGTGATTTTTTTTAAATTAATTTTTGAAAAATGAAATGTTGTTAATAAAGTGAAGCGACAAAAATGTGTTGGAGGTGTAAGTGGGGTTAGTGAGGAATACTCCAGGAAAAAGAAAATGAGATAGTATTTTTAAAAGTTTAGAAGCAAGAAGGATTTCTGAAGATGTTAAAAATAAAAATTGTTCAGTAAATCTGAGACATGAGTTATGGAGTATGTGACTAGGGTGACGAGAAAAATAGTGGTAAGACAGAAAGGCATAGAGTTCACCAGGAATCTGATAACAAAGGCCTTGTGTGCCCTTGTAAGTTTAGACTTTACCCTGAAAAATCATCAAAGGCATTGTTCACCTCTAAGCAAAATAATGTTTTGATTTGATTTGATATTTTAAAACAGTAAGATGTGGTGAATGGAACAGAGAGGCAACATTTAAGGCATAGAAGCCATTTAGGAGTTTGTTTCAATCTGTTCATTGGTGATGTTGATGAGTTCACTGTTGAATGGCTCACATGGTCCAGGACACAATCAACAATGATGATTTCCTAAGGTAGGGGCAATAATATAGATTTAAGACAGATTTATCAAGAGGGTGAAGGAGAGTGGTTTGACTTGGTTGGATGTGTAGATTAGATAAAGGAATAGATAAGGATAATAAAGGGGTCTCTGCTTTAGGCAACTGGGTGTATATCACTGTACCAGTTCTGAGACAGGGACAGATTGGTATTACCTCAGTAGATAGAGTTGATGCTGTGTGAGTAGTTGTTTTAGGTTATGTTTGTTTTATGGAACTTCTGGCTCCTAGAAGCAGAGACCCAATAGGAGACAATGAGATAGGTGTGGCAGGATGTGTCACTGAAGTGTTATTTTTCTTAAGAACCTATTCCTGTCCCAAACCAATTTATTACTCTGCTTCAGGAGAGATTTCTGTCAGGGTCTAAAGCAGGACTAGGTATGTAAGGTGGTGATTGTTGAAGGAGAAGGACCTTCTAGTAGGAAAAGAGTCTATAGGCTACTGATCTCAGATCTTGGTGCAGGTCTGTCTTCTGGTGTTTCTCTGGGAATTGGCAGGACACCTGAGGGAAATGATTTGTTCCTTAGAAGTTTAGAATTAGATATCAACTCTCTCAAACTCAGCAAACATAGCTCAAGTGGCAGGTAAGTCATTTCACCTTGATTCAAATAACTATTTGGAGTTGGAAAATAAAGGTATCCTTGACTAAAGGCTAGAAATCCTTTCTCTGTTTCTGAATAAAGATCCTATATTTTTATGAGTCCTCAGAAAGATGTTCCCTTTCCTCCAAACTTCACCCAATCATATAACTGATAACTACTACAATAAGACTCAGAATGGATGGGCCTTTAGTCTGATTTAAATCATTTCCAAAACTGAAATCTATGATCTCTATTATCACACTTCCAAATGTATAAGATTTAAACTCAGTACATATGGGTGTGAATGTTAGGGAATGATCTTTACTAAAAAAACAAACAAACGAAACACATATTGTTGGAGTGAATAGTGGTAGAATTAGGAGATAAAGTGCCCACATTTTAAGATTCCAAATGAATAGCAGATTTTTGCTTTGAGTTTTGTTTGTTTTATTTTATCTCATTTTTGCATAAATTCAGTGACCACATGAAAAGCTCATGTCCTCCTCAACTGGAGGTATGACTGTAGCTCCTCTCACTCTAGTTTCTAGTGTGGGTTTCCTCCATCTGTATAACTCAGAGGTAGTATTTCAAGATGTTTTAGTTTCTTAGAGCTGTCATACCAAACTACCATAAATTGAGTGGCTTAAACAAGAGAAATTATTGGCTCACAGTTCTGGAGGCAAGAATTCTGAGGTGTTGGGTTAGTTCCTTCTGAGGGCTATGAGTTCCTTCTATGTTCTATGACTCTTCCCTAGTTTCTGGTGGTTTGTTACAATCTTTGATGTTTTCCAGCTGTAAATGCATCATCCTGATATCTGCTCTTATGTTCTTACTAGAGGCTCGATGCACGAAATTTCTGCAAGATTAGGCCTTTGCAGCCCTGGCTACCTTGACCCTTGTAGCCTCGGCTTCATCCAGAAGGTTGTCAGACAGTGGTTCTTCTGTTCGGCCATTCGGTTGATATGTTTTTATTATTATAGACTAGTGGCCTGATGCACAAAATTCATGCACGGTGGGGGGTTCCCTCAGCCCAGCCTGCACCCTTTCCAATTGGACATCCCTCAAACAATCTGGGACCACTAGCTCCTAACTGCTCACCTGCCTGCCTGCCTGATCGTCCCTAACCACTCTGCTTGCCTGCCTGATCGCCCCTAACTGCCTCTGCCTGCCTGATCACCCCTAATTGCTCTCCCCTGCCAGCCTGAACTCACCCCAAGCTGCCTCTGCTTGCCTGATCACCCCTAATTGCCCTCCCCTGCCGGCCTGATCTCACCCCCAACTGCCCTCCCCTGCCAACCTGATCTCGCCTCCAATTGCTCTCCCCTGCCGGTCTGATTGCCCCTAACTGCCTCTGACTGCCTGATCACCCCTAACTGCCCTCCCCTGCTGGCCTGATCTTGCACCCAACTGCCCCACCCTGCAGGTCTGATCTTCCCCCAACTTACCTCCCCTGCCAGCCAATTTGGTTCTGATTGGTCGGTTTCTATGCAAGTCAGCGTCAAAAGCTCCACCTCCTAGACAGCCATTGGCTCCTCACAGTTCACCCATATTTGGTTCTGATTGGGTGGTTTCTATGTCAGTCCTTGTCTCTGGGCTTATCTCCAGGCTTGATCAGAGAGGCAGGGCTAAGCAGCAGCAACCCCCGCAGAGGCCCAGAGAGAAACAGAGGTGTGGCTGCTGGCATAGCCCGGAGATAAAGAGAGAGGCAAGGGCTGATCAACAGCTACCACAGAGGCTGCAGATCAAACCCTGCCTCTCTCTTTGGTCCTCTCTCCGGGCCTGATCCACAGCCCCCTCAGCAGTCAGTGCTGGGTCGCTGCACCCACACCGGTGGCAGTCAGTGCTGGGTTGCCACAGCCACCCAGCACTGATTGCAGGACTTACTTACAGTGTTCAGTCAAGCCTTCAGTTGGTCATTACAGGCTTTTATATATTAAGATGGCATTCTCCCTATGAGCATATCTGTATCTGTATCCAATTTTCCTCCCTTATAAGGACGCTTGCCATATTGAATTAGTGTCCACCCCCAATGACTTTGTTTTAACTTATTCTCTCTATAAAGATGCTATTTCCAAATAAGGTCACATTGTGAATTACTGAGGTTTAGGACTTTAACACATTTTTTTTTAAGTGGATGTGCATAATTCAACCAAGAATACCAAGGTATCATCAAAACATGAGAGGAACACTCCTGATGTTGAGTTCCTCTTTCCCAACATGGTTCGTTTTGCTTGCCATGCCCCGTCCTCTCCCCCACCCCACCCCCCGACACACACATGATTCCCCAACAAAGGTAAAGAAGAGAAAAACCTATGTCAGTTTCCATTGTTGTAAAGTGATGCTTCTACCACTCTAATGACTATCGTTTCAATACCATGGAAGTGTGAAGACAGAGGATGGAGAATAAAAATAAAAAAGGAAAAATCATCACTACTCTAATTTAATTTTCATTTACTAATTCCCCCCCCCCTTCAACAGCGTACTAGCTATAACTTTAACTTCCTTAACAGTTGTGCCTATGTTTCCTCATCTGTAAAATGAAAATAACATGAATATCTACCATTTATCTATTTCTAAATTAACTCATATAGGAGAAGTAAATGAATCCATATATAAAAAAAGACACTAAGTTCATACCTAGAAGATAAGAGTGCCACCTGTATATTAGTTGTTATTATAATGAATTCTAAAACCATTGCTGGACACCTGTCAGTGAAAATGCTACGTGACTGGAAGACATACTTTGCCACCTTTATCTGCTGATGGATAAGACCCTCAAAAGAAGGAATGCCCATATAACAAAACTTATCCTAAACTACTTTCTAGAGAAGATGGATTGGATTAAAAGAAGGGTATTAATTTGCTGAGAGGTGTATGCAAATTTTAGGAAAAAGCAGAATTATACTGACCAATATGGGCGAGGCCAAAATTGCCATCATAGTCCTTCTTCTCTGTTTTCTTATACAAGTGCTTAGTATTTTCATAACTAAATTGGGAAAAAAATTGTTAAATAATATTTATCTGAAGGATTTCTAACCTATTAACTTGCCTAGAATTCATATTTCCCAGCCTGCTAGAACCCTGCACTTAAAGTTGTCAAAGTGATTCTTGTCCCTGAAACTTTGGTATTTCTTAATTCAGGTGTTTGGATCCATGATGGGTTATTAAAACTATTGGGTATAAACCTGGTATAACCTTGTTCTTATGACTAAAGCATTTTTTTTTATGTGTTTGTATTTTTTTTTATGTTACAAAATAAAATCCTGGAACATGCTTTATTTGTAAGTTGAGGATTTACTCTACAATGTAATAACAATCCATGTCTCAAAAGATAAACAATGCATTTTATCAAATTACTGAGGCATCTTAAAGGATTGAAATAAGTTTCTCACTATATCATACAATTTTTTCTGTCTCCTCCCTCTCTTCCTACCTTCCTTTTTTGTCCTTCCTTCCTCTCTCTTTTGCTTTTCTCTCTTCCTTTCTCTGCCATATTGCTTATTTAATACTAGAGGCCCAGTGCAGAAAACTCGTGCATGTGGCGGGGGGGGGGGGGGGGGTCCCTCAGCCCAACCTGCACTGTCTCCAATCTAGGATATCCCTCTCACAATCCAGGACTGCTGGCTTCCAACTGCTCCCCTGCCAGCCCGATTGCCTCTAACTGCCCGCCCCTGCTGGCCTGGTCACCCCTAACTGTCCTCCCCTGCAGACCTGGTCGCCCCCAACTGCCCTCCCTTGCAGGCCTGGTCCCTTCCAACTACCCTCCCCTGCCGGCCATCTTGTGGTGGCCATCTTGTGTCCACATGGGGGCAGCCATCTTTGACCACATGGGGTGGCCATCTTGTGTGTTGGAGTGATGGTCAATTTGCATATTATCTCTTTATTATATAGGATTTCTATTTCCATTTAAATCTAAACTGATGCCTTTTAAAAAATGGCTTTGAAACAGCCTCTGAAAAAAAGAAGTTGGGCTTGTCAGATCCTAGTCCTCACTCTGCCATTTACTAGATGCATAACCTTGGGCAAGTTATATAATCTCTCAGGCTTCTGTTTCTTCATCTGTAAAATGAATCAGGTCAAACCAGGTGATCTTTAATGTTCTTCTTCTGTGTTAAAAAATCCAATCCGGTACTGGTTTCTGAACTAGTGCCAGTTAGCCATTCTATAGTTCTATTTAAACTTTGGAAGATATTTGGAAAACTATTTAAGGCCTACATAATACTGATACAAATTAAAATGTACTGCTGTATTTTTTATGAAAATAGGCTGTTTTTTTAATATAAATAACTAGATTATTAAAAACCAGAACATATAAAAATGTGTAAGAGGAAAGAAATTATCATTTCTGTAAAAAAAAGTTATTTTAAGCCTGTGAGCTTCACTTTAGTGAAATTTTTCTACCAAGGAAATTCCATCCTTGTATTTGATTTTTATTCAATGTTAAGAACTTGATAATTGGAGCCAGAATGTAAATTATTAATGCTAGAATTAATAGAGATCTGTTGCAGAGGGAGGACCAGAATAAAATGATTTATATTTAATTGTGTTGATACAACTATACTTGGATCTACCTTGTATTTCAATTATAGTTCTTTTATTTCTCTGTGCCCAAGTTTCAATTTTACTGTATGTGACACACTGATATTTTAGAAACATTAAACAGTGGCATATCTCTCACACATATAGATGGGTGATGGGGGAACATTTAAATGTGTATAACAATTACCCCCAATAAGTGTGTATTACATCCTATTAGCCTTAGTGAGGTACTATAATCTAACAGTTCTGCACCATGTTCTCATTAATATGCAAATGGAGTTAGAATACAAAATTAAACGAAAATGAAATTTAGAAGCTAATTGACATTTTTGTCACAAAAGCTCAGGGAAACACTATTTATGGTTTAATGGTAAAAGGCTAATGTGTCATCCTAGGGAGGGGGCCACATCAATCTCAGCTACAGTTCTTTCCTGAAGTACAGTGCAAAGAAAGCACCGTTTGCCTATGCAAGTTGCCAGCCTCCCTCACGTAGGTGGTCCCATCCCTGTAAACCTGCACTAAATTGCTCCCATCCATTATACACAGTGGCTGCCTGGATGGCTGCCTGGCACCGACTTACACAGGCCATCTATTCCTGTCAGAAATATGATATGTCACTGACAAAGCCTTAATTACACCATTAATTAATAGGACAATTTTCAAAATGCCTTGAAATGCAGCTTGACACTCATTAGTGCCATTTAAGAATAATTTCTCCCAGGGAATAGGACTCTGAAGAACACTTTAAAATGTAATAGAGTTTTAAAACAAAGGGATCTAGAAAACACAATAAATGCATGGTTAGAAGCTGCTTTTCCCCCATCTCTGCCTCTCTCAAATATGACCTACCTGTTCAACAATGGCAAAGATAGATATTTTTTTTATTTTTATTTTTTATTTTATTTTTTTAAAATATATTTTATTGATTTTTTACAGAGAGGAAGAGAGAGGGATAGAGAAACATCTATCAGCTGCCTCTTGCACACCCCCTATTGGGGATGTGCCCGCAACCAAGGTACATGCCCCTGACCGGAATCGAACCCGGGACCCTTGAGTCTGCAGGCCGACGCTCTATCCACTGAGCCAAACCGGTTTCGACAATAGATACTTTTTTAAATATTGAAATTGTCATTACAGGTTTGCCACAAAATGCCCCATTTATTTATTTTGTGCTCACTTTAGAAATTTAGGCACTTGCTTTCACTCTTTTAGAATCTTAATTACTTTTAAAACACACCAGGCTTTAAACTTTAAATAGCAATGATAAGGCATTAACCTCAGAATAGGTTTCTAAATATTTATCAGCATGAAAAGTATCTCGTTTCCTTCCTCATTTATCTGTATCTTAGCAATGTCATGTGTAGCAAAAAGGAAAATCAAAAGTGTGAATTCCCCGGAGGTCACAGTTTTACAGTTTATTTATCCATCCTGTTGATTGCTTGATTCACTAAATTTTTCTCATATTTCTTTTAGGTTGGCAACTCATAAATGCAGGGCACTTTGCTGCAATCCTTGATAAAAAGTAGAAGAAATTATTTAATGTTACAACATCATACCCTCCCCCCAAAAAAAAAATCCCTTTTGACAGTAAAGCCAGCATGACTAAACTGTTTAAAGGCACGCTGTGCATAATTATTGTTCTCTTTGTTACTATGTGTTCTTTGTCTATGATAGTTCTATGATTATTGCACTGTATTATGGCAGATGAAATGGGATTGCAAGGTTAAAGCCAAATCAGTTTTTCCTGAAGGATAATGGGAAGAATTACACATATCAGATAAGAAACTGCAACTGGAAAACAGAGATGGGTGACAAAGTGAGAAGACTTTATGTAGAAGATGTCGATGTGTCTAGATATGACTATGTTATTGGATGTTTCTTTTTTTTTTTAATTCTCACTCAAGGATGTGTTTTTTATTGATTTTGAGAGAGAGAAATATATATATATATGTAGAGAGAGAGAGAGAGAGAGAGAGAGAGAGAGAGAGAGACATTACTATGGGAGAGAAATATAGATTAGTAGCCTCCTGTATGTACCCAGACTGGGGCTGGGACCAACTAAGCCACCACACTGGCCAGGACTGCATGTTTCTTTTTATCTTGAGGTGGGCCAAGTAGTAAGTCAGGATCACAACCTGGTTCCTATAAAGTTGTATCAGGCTTTGAAGAGTGATTCGGCAATGTTAGGAGCAGTTATCAAATTATTTGGGAAGAGATTTCAAATAACCTATGCCAATTCCCTTTGGTGTTTACTCTGTTCCTCTAAATTTCATATCCATACTCTTTTTCAAATCTATTTACATTTTTTACCACTCCCCAATATCTTGTTCAATTGTTTAAAATCTTTCCATTGGATTACTGCAACAGACTCTTTTCTGAGTTTCTTGATTCTAGTTATGCTTCTATTCAATATATTTCTTTATTACAGCAACAACTCGTTTTCTCAAATAAACTAGAAAACACAAATTTTTGGCAAGTAGCAATCTTGGAAAAGAATGGAGAATTGTCAAATGAGTTGAGAAAATATTACATACTAAATCTCCCTTTGTGACACTGGTAATGTATGTCAACATATTAATGACACTATGAAGTTATGAATTAAAGAATTCCATTAATTGTATTTAACCCAGTGGCTAATTTACACATTTGATGACAGAAGGTTTGCTTTATGCTCAATGAAATACATTTGGCATGATTGTGTATTGCTTAGCCTCAAAGGCTACCAGTTGATTACGAAATAAATTCCCAAATTTTTGGCATTTCATTCAAGCCTTTTCAGTTTTTAACTATTTATTGCTTGTTATCTATATTGAACAAATACTAATACAATGATCTTTCCACCTGGCTAATAATTCTACATATTTATTGCTCCATTTGCATGTACTATTCTCCCCATTCTTTTCCTGACCATCTTCAGGTCTCAGGAAACCTACATTGACCATTAAGGCTAGGGTACAATTCCCTTGTATAACTCCTCATACTATTTTTTTGCTTACAGTTGTATTTTTACTTTGTATGTCCACTAGAAAAGTAGTCATTTGAGGATAGGCAATATAGTTTGTTCAGCATTGTGTTCTTAGAATCCAACATGAGGGTGAGCATGTTATATCCTGGATAAATTTATTTGAATAAATCATGTAATAAATTGTTTTAAAAGATTGCATTCAATAACAAACATACAGAGGTAGTGCAATGAAAGGGAAATATTGAAAAAAATAATTTTCTCTAATTTAAAATACATCACACATTGAGACTGAATTTTTATAAACATTAGCAAATTCATTGTTGAATTAACCTTTGAGGTGATTGTTTTTATCCTATTTTACAGATAAAGAAATTTAAGACCCAGGGAATTTATGTTTCACAGCAAGTGATAGAGCTGGGGATTTGTCATATTCAGATCTTTCTAAAGCTAAAATCCAGGCATAAATTCTTCAACTGTGTTGCATTGTGCATTAAGAATAACAACACTATCTCACCAATAATTTTATCTTTTTAAAAATATATATATATTTTATTGATTTTAGAGAGGAAGGGAGAGGGGGAGAGAGATAGAAACTACAATGATGAGAGAGAATTATTGATTTGCTGCCTCCTGCATGTCTCCAACTGGGGACCAGCCCACAACCCAGGCATGTGTCCCTGGCTGGAATCAAACCTGGGAATCTTCAGTCCGCAGGCCTACGCTCTATCCATTGAGCCAAACCAGCTAGGGCTAATATTATCTTTGATATGGTAGTGACTTGAATACAGTATAATGGAACACTCTTGTATTTAAAACTACAGTCTGAGTCTTCTTATACTAAAGCCCATGTCTTTAATTATTCTATCTTCCTCTCAGCTCAGAATCAAGTTATCACAGATTTGGAAGGGGCTTAAAGAATCAGCTAACACAGATTCTTCCCTGGGCATGATATCTGATATACCATATCCTCCAAGACTGCTGTCTGCTGACCCTTTTTCCTTCTAGATATTCTGCATCTCCAGTTTGCAAATAAATGATCCATTTTTGATGTGTGCTCAATGCTGCAAAACGAGACCAATCCTCACCCCTACATTTTACAAATAAACGATTGCATTTTTAAATGAGTGAGTAATTAATAAATTTAGTATATTTACTGAAAGCAGTATTATGATTTACTAGAATTCATTATCTCAACCACACTGTCCATTTTTATTTTCAGGTAATTTTACTCTTCTTTTGTTGCATTTCATTTAGTTTTCTTAATCACATGCTATCTGTTAGCAGGTCATCCCATTCGGTTTTAAGGGAGGATAATTACTATGAATTACTATGATAATTTGGGGTAATATAACTTTGTCAAGTTGGTGTACATTTTCAGAATAAGGGGGGGCAGTGTCACACCAGCCCCTAAGTTAACTTCTTCTCTCTCTCTCTTTCCCCTTGTATTTATTTATTTATGTATGTATGTATGTATGTATGTATGTATTTATGTATTTATTTATTTAGTAGAGAAAGGAATTTAGAAAAACAAGAAGCTGCAAATGGCACACTTTATACAATTGGCATATTCTTCAGACACTGACTTCTTAAAAAATATATATGCATGTATCTGTGGTTAAAGATGAAATTTACCACATAATGTCCATATTTCTCCTGTACATTGTGAAGTGTTAGGGAATTGATCAATATTGCCCTGATGCACTTTGATCTTCAGCAGCAATTTGTTCATAGTTAATTGCTCTAATTTCATTTCAATTAATTGTATACAACAGGGGCTGATGCATTTTGACCTTCACCTTTAGTGATAGATGCGTGAAGATTGATAATGTATATAATATTTTCACTAGGCACTTGCACATGCTAGTCTTAATAAAAAGAAAGAAGAAAGAAAGAAAGAAAGAAAGAAAGAAAGAAAGAAAGAAAGAAAGAAAGAAAGAAAGAAAAAAAGAAAAGATAATGCATATATATCTTATTATTTGAAGCTCACCAGAATCTGGTAGGATATAATTAATGATGTGTCTAAAAGCCACGTTACACTAGATTTTTCTTATCTATTTTAGTGGCATGTCCACATTATGGTATTATGCTACTGCTCGTATAAAATTTTACTATATTAGAGGTAAATGCCACCAATTTGGGAGCTAAATGTTTGAGGTGTTTTTTTTTTATTAATTTACATGTTAATAGTAATGCATTTAATTTAATGAATTGATTAATGGGTAACAATACCGGTCTTGGGACCAATTTTTAATATTAGCCCTTAACTAGTTAACCTTGGACTTGATCAAGATGCTGGAGATTTTGTTTTACTTTTTTGAGATCTATAATCATAGTAATAGGCCTGTCTTGCTAGACACAATGGAATTTTATAGTGAATCCTATATAATAAAGAGCTAATATGCTAATTAGACTGGACAGCAGAACAACCTTCCGGAATGACCAGTGGGCAGTGGGTGGGGCGACAGGACTGCAAGGCAGCCAGGGCTGCAAGGGCCTACTGTTGCACGGTTTTTGTGCATCAGGCTTCTAGTAGTTATATAACATCTGTGTCAGTTGTAAAGTTATTAGAGCTATTCATAGAGGAGATTTGGAGTTCGAAAGTTATAAATGAAATGGGTACTCAACAAAATATAATTAAAATTGAGCACAATGGATGCGTTTTAAGCTTTGTGGATAGAGACTTAGTTTGAATTCAAAGTTTGTTAGAACCTTAACATCCCATAATGGTTGAATTATAAACTAATATAAAGTGCTGAAAAAATAGAAACAAATATACTAGTTACAGTGTGCATGGCCTCTTTTATTTTACTTACCATGGAATTTATCATTTAGGATTTCCTTATTATGTATTTCAAGGGGGAAACTAGGATGACAGGGTGAAGAATGTTCAATAAAAGCACAAAGAGTCACTCCAATTATCAGGTTAATCCAGGATGAATTATACGTGACAAATGGTGCTGTCAAGTCCAGTACAATGAGGGCAAGTTATTGTTTATCCTGAGAATATGTATGCAATGGGATTATCTGCTTGGATGTGTAATGGGATGAAGTTTTGTTTTGTCTTTGAAATCTTTTAGGGTATTTCCTGTGATGTACATTACATTTTGGTTTAGTGCTTATTCAATAATAAAACTTTTATTTCTCTATTACCTTTCTGGAGAGGTGCATTTGAGTGGCAAGATAATTTTGGTTTTAGTTATATTTCTTCAACAAATAACAATGTATTTGTGTGTGTGTGTGTGTGTGTGTGTGTGTGCACATGTACTCACAGGTGCTCTTTTTTGAAAAATATCAAAGGCAAAAATGAGGATACTTCCATATATATGTACCCCCATGTACATTGCAGCATTATTCATGGTCGCCAAGAAATGAAAATAAAGTGTTCTTCAATAGATGATTAAATAAAAAAGAGTGATATATATATTCCCCAAAATGTATATACACTTTAATAATGTGTATACACTTTAATAGCTGATAGCTCAATTTTGAAAATGAAATGTATTTTAATAAACATTCCCTTTACCCTTTATAATTATTTAAAGTGTGTGTATACATTTTTGGGGACACCCTATATATATAATGGAATACTACTTAGCCATAGAAAGGATGAAATACTGCCATTTGAAACAACATAGATCAATTTTGAGGGTATCATGATAGGCAAAATAAGTCCGATAGAAAAATTCAAGAACCATATGATTTCACTCATATGTGGGATATAAAACTGAAAGCAATAAATGAACAAATAAGACAAACAAACAAAAAACATATAGACAAACACAACAAATGGTTACCAGAGAGAAAGTGTGGAGGGGGATAATAGTAAATGGAAAAGGAGTCAAATAAGTGTTAATGGAAGGAGATTTGACTTTGGGGGTAAATATACAATGCAATATGCAGATGATGTATTATAAAATTCTATACTTGAAACCTATATAATTTTATTAACTGTGATTGCAATCAATTATCAAATAAAAATTTTAAAGTAGGACAAAAAGGAAACACTCAAGAAAAAAAAACACTCAAGAAAAATATCTGCCCCAATATACATTAGATATATATTATATTGCAAATAGATAATATGTTCTATTGACTATTGCATACATATTGAACCCATTGCCCATGGATAATTATTTAACAGTTTGATATACTTCTATTTAAGTTGATGCATAAAATCTAAATTCTCATTTTTAACAGAATAATGGAGGTGCCAAAGTTTACAAATATCTCCCCAATTCAGTTCTTATAATCCACATTTTATATAGTACCATAATGTATAGCTATCTTTTGTTGAAATAAATTTCTAAGTCCATACTGTGACTTTCCCTGCCCCAGGGTGCCACATAAAAAACTAAAACTTAGATAACTTTCACGGTCTTCCCTGTAAATGTTTCACTTGACTAGAAACATATAATCAGTCAGACAATTCCCAAATGTCAAGCCAGCTCTGGGCCTTCTCACCCCAAACAAGATTTCCTATGTGGCCTTAGTGAATCAGCTATTTTCCAGGTCTCTTCCTGTTCTTCATTCTTTATCTTGTGAAACCTTTTTGCCTTTTGTTCCATTTTGCAGGTCCCCTAAAGAAGACTGCTTGCTTCATGAAGTATTTGTTTGTATAATCTGAATTGTCTTTTTAAATCATTGATAATATTAACTCTATTATCCAGACTTTTGAAAATAAATAGAGGAAAACTATACTGGGACAGAGATTCTGGAAATTATGTAGCAATTCTGATAAACACATGATGCAATATACAGATGATGTATCATAGAATTGTACACTTGGAATTTATATAATTTTATTAACCAATGTCACTCCAATAAATTTAATTAAAAATAGAATATGTAGGATGGCTGTTGGTGGAATATACAAATCTCAAAAAAAAAATTGCCTCAGTTAATTGCAAAAGCTAAGAGGGAGATAAGTAAAAAGGCTGTTTCTTAGGTCACCTTATGCTATTATTCAGAATTACATCATTTTGGAATGCATCTTAAATTTTTGTAATAGTGTGATACTATAGGTCATGTTTTCTAACTAACAAAACAAATTCTGAGGGGAGAGTTCAAGAAACCTAGGGCCATATTATTTGTGCTCTCTAACTCTTAGTTTGATTTCCCTAACACCAAAAGTCCAATCCTATCTAATAAAAGAGTAATATGCAAATTGACCATTACTCCAACACACAAGATGGCTGCCCCCATGTGGACACAAGATGGCCACCACAAAATGGCCAGCAGGGGAAGGCAGTTGGGAGGGACCAGGCCTGCAAGGGAGGGCAGTTGACAGCGATCAAGCCTGCAGGGGAGGGCAGTCAGGGGTGACCAGGCCAGCAGAGGAGGGAAGTTGGGGGCAACCAGGCCTGCAGGGGAGAGCAGTTGTGGGGGGGGGGGGAATCAGCCCTGCAGGGTAGGGCAGTTAGGGGTGACCAGGCCTGCAGGGGAGGGCAGTTAGGGGCCAACAGGCTGACAGGGGAGCAGTTAGGCATCAATCAGGCTGGCAGGCAGAAGCGGTTAGGGGCAATCAGGAAGGCAGGCAGGCGAGCAGTTGGGAACCAGCAGTCCTGGATTGTGAGAGGGATGATCCCTCGAGTGGTCCCAGATTGGAGAGGGTGCAGGCTGGGCTGAGGGACACTCCCCCACCCCCGTGCATGAATTTTGTGCACCAGGCCTCTAGTGTTGCTATAAAAGCAAAGACAGAAGATAGCCTTGGGTAGACTATTGCTTGAATGAATCTTGCTAATATTTTCCTCCAGCAGTTGAGTTTCCAAAGGATGAATTTATTTGTTTTCCAGATCCAAGTATGAAATGAACTATTATGTCTTTGTAAAATTGCACATATATAGCTCCAAACAGTGTTTTTATGGGGTGCTCATTTGGTTTAATGAACACAGTTATAGACTGAAGAGTACTTACCTCAGTCATAATGTGCCATGTCATCAATTCCAATATGAATGTATCTGCTAAGCCACTGATAACATCAGGAGGCTGATTGCTCTATTTTGAAATTAACATTAGGGTCCAAATAGCTTACACCATTGCAAACTAATTGTTCTTAAATTACTATCCTATATAATAAAAGCCTAATATGCAAATTGTCCCTTCGACTGGGAGTTTGACCAGGGGGTGGGGCCGGCCCACCAACCACCCTTGGCCTCTCCTCCCAGCAGGCCCCACCCTCCGATCACCCCCCTGAATCCTGATCAGGGGCGGGGCTGGCTAGCCAACTTCCCACATACCCTCTCCCTGGCTGATTCAGCCCAATCAGCCCCAATCGGGGCAGGCCAGCTGGACCCCATCCATGCACAAATTTGTGCACTGGGTCTCTAGTCTTTAATAAATGTATTTCATTTTTATGTGTTGCCCATCTAACATTTTTGTATTTAGTTTGTTCACTTTTTTTTGGTGAGTAAAATAGTGTAAAACTGAAAGATTTTTCTTTAAGTTTTCATTAAGTTCTTGGTAATTAAGGCACAATACAAGGGGATGTCCTTTGAAAATATATAGTTAGTATTAATGGAGTTTGCACATATAGGTCCTGAAATACACGTGTAATAGTATTTCCTTAAGAGCCAATATCTATAGGGATGTTTTGATTTGAATAAATGTATGCATTTGTATGTATTCTAGAGGCCCAGTGCACGAATTTGTGCACGGTTGGGGTCCATCAGGCTGGCTGGCGATTGGGGCCAATGGGGGCCCCAGGAGGTTGGCTGGAGGGAGGGGCCACTGAAGGTTGGCTGGCCAGGGGGAGGGGCCACAGGAGGTTGGGTGTGGGAGCACACTGACCACCAGGGGCCAGCTCCTGCATTGAGACAATAGTGACCGATAATTCGGTGTTTGGTCTTTCAGTCACTTAAGCTTTTATATAGACTGATATTTGCCAATATAATTTTGAGATATTGAGGTAAAGAAAGAAAGTGAAACTGTAGCTATCTTCAGAGAAATTAAGCAATTAAAAAAAAAAGTCATGATCAATGGACACAGATACTGGGGTGGTGGGCTTGCCCGGGGTGGGAATGGCAGTGGGGGGATCAATTGGGGAAAAATGAGACATATGTAAAACTTTAGACAATAAATAAAATTAAAAAAAGAAGTCTGAGTCAGGAAACTAGAAAATTTAGAATGTATTGGGTAATGCCCAAATCAGAGTATTTGAGGGAGTCTATCTTATGGTTTCTTTACTTGCTCTAATATTTAATTTGCAAAATTAAAATAAGCAATAAACTAGTGATTTGACAAACCACATGTAAAGAATGTGAATCTATCCAAACTAGTACTTCAGATATGTCTATTTGGCTAGTTTTTCTGATATTTAAAAATTATACTGCATGATATGTACTAAATTGTATATTCCCAGAGAGTTATCCCTTCTCAAAGAAGAATAGCATGTTTAGGCTTGAAAGGCTGATACAAATTATGCTGTCTCACTCTAAATGATTTGCAACTTGCAAAACCAAATGGAGCATTCATTTTAATTTTTATTGATATCTTATACATAATCAGCACCTTGTGTAACTATGGTATATCATGATGGTCATTATAAGTTTCTAATTTTAAAATAGATGAAGTAAAATGGAAATATTTTTATAAAAAAGAATATTATGTTATGCATGATAAACTTTAATGTGTTTCTTATCAGGTGAATTAAAAATAATAGACGAATATTTTTATTTTTTTCAATGTATATATTTCTATGTATTTTAATTTAATGCAGTTAACATGTATTTTATAATTTGAGAAAAATAAAAACTATGAGGAACTATGTGAATATTGTATTATTTTCTATTGTACTTTATATATTCAAAAGCATGAATATATAGTTTTGAAGAAACAGAAGTATATGGGACTTTAAAGGTAGGATCTTGAATGCATGTCTCCTTTAGATTTGAACAATCTGGAAACTTTATCTCATAATCAGATAAGATGGGTGTTTATCCTGGAGCTTTACTCAATTTGAAGGCCATTCCAAGGATTCAGTGTTATTATGGGAATATCTTGGCTCAGCCAGGTTGTATCAATGAAAATGAGATTTATGCCCCAGAGGCAAACATTGAGCAAAAAAAAGAAACACAAAATTTTAACAAATTAAATTTTTTAAAAAAGGGCCATCTGCAGGAGAGCAAGATACATTATGTTCTTGACCTAAGAAAGTTATAGTATAATGGCTGTTTGCTGAAGGACAAGTGTAGAAAGGACACATGGCAAAGATATTATTTTTCTATGGCAAAATAAACTATCCAGAGACATAACAAAACTCAACTGGCCACAGGGGGCCATTCAGTCTGAGACAGATTCCTACAGCTAGAGAAGCAGAACTAAAGTCAGTCAAAGGCCAGAGATCCAATCAGGAAAATGTCAGTTTGAAAAATAGTGAGAAAGAGTAGCATGTGAACTCAGAGTTTCAGAAACTCTTTGGCATTTGCCTGGATAAAAAACTTAATGGCTTTAACAGAGTTTCTATTTTATCTATAGATGGATAGATTCAGGGAAGAAATGGCAGATCATAATGGAGCAGGATAAGTGAAGAGGTAGTCCTTGGTGATGAGAAGGTAAAGGATCCGGAACAATTGTGGACATTCTCCTCATTTTATCAAAAGTTGTCTTTGACCACAGAGGAAGCAAAGGAAGTTTAGACTGAGAAATTCTGATATTTTTTTCCTTTTTTATGTTGTTAAGGTATAGTTGACATTGAATATTATATTAGTTTCAGTTATACAACATAGTAATTCAACATATATATACCTTATGATATGATCACCATCCATCACCATACAAAGTCATTACAATATTATTGACTATATTCCCTGTGCAGTACAATATATTACTGTGGCTTATTTTATAAGTGGACGTTTGTACCTATTATTTCCCTCCACCTTCTGCACCCATCTCCCCACCTGCCTGCCTGCTGGCAACCATTTGTTTGCTCTTTGTGTGAGTCTTTCTATTTTGTTTTGTTCATTTATTTTGTGTTTTTCTAGGACTTCACATATAAGTAAAATCATACCTTATTTGTTTTTCTCTGACTTACTTCACTTATCATAATAACCTCTAGGTCAGTTCATGTTGGTCTAGAAGTTAAACATTGCAAATGGTGCTGCAATGAACATAGGGGTGGGTGTACATATCTTTTTGAATTAGTGTATTCATTTTTTTTTAGGATAAATGGAAGTGGAAATGTTGGGTAATAAGATAGTTCTATTTTTAATAATTTGAAGAACCTCCATACTTTCCCCCTTATGGCTGTTACCAATGTACAATTCCATCAACAGTACACTGGGATTCCCTTTTCTCCACATCCTCACCAACACTTGTTTATTGATTTTTCATAATAGCCATTCTGACAGGTGTAAGATGATATCTCATTTCGGTTTGTATTTCCTTTTCCCTGATGATTAGTGATGTTAAGCATCTCTTCCTATGTTTATTGGCCATTTGTGTGTCCTATTTGGAGAAGTATTTATTGAGGTCCTCTGCCTATTTTTAAATCAAATTTCTATGTTGAGTTGTATGAGTTTTTGTACATTTTTGATACTAACTCCTTACACTTTTTTTATTGTTGACAGTATTACAGATATCCTCCATTTTACCTCTATTTGCCCCCCTCCACCCAACCCCACTCCATCCCAGGCCTTCATCACACTAGTGTTTGTGTCCATGGACTATGCATGTATGCTCTTTGCTTAATCTCTTCCAGCCCCTTCTGCCCCCTAACCCACTGAGATCTATCAGTCTGTTCCATGTATCCTTGCCTCTGGATCTATTTTGTTCATTAGATTTTATATATAAACTAGAGGCCCGGTGCATGAAATTCATGCATGGCGGGGGTGGGGGTGTCCCTCAGGCCAGCCTGCACCCTCTCCAATCTGGGACCCCTTTAGGGATGTCTGACTGCTCATTTAGGCCCGATCCCGGTAGGATGGGGCCTAAATGGGCGGTCAGACATCCCTCACACAATCCAGGACTACTGGCTCCCAACTGCTCGCCTGCCTGACTTCCTGATTGCCCCTAACCGCTTCTGCCTGCCAGCCTGATCACCCCCTAACCACTCCTCTGCCAGCCTGATTGATGCCTAACTTCTCCCCTGCCAGCGTGTTTGCCTCTAACTGCCCTCCCCTGTGGGCTTGATTGCCCACAACTGCCCTCCCTTGCAGGCCTGGTCCCTCCCAACTGCCCTCCCCTGCTGGCCATCTTGTGTCCACATGGGGGCAGGACCTTTGACCACATGGGGGCAGCCATCTTATGTGTTGCATATTACTCTTTTATTAGATAGGATAGAGGCCTGTTTCATGGTTGGGGACCAGCTTGTTTGCCCTGAAGGGTATCCCGGATCAGGGTGGGGGTTCCCTTGGGGTGAGGGGCGCCCTGGGTGAAGGGCCTGTGGTGGTTTTCAGGCCGGCCATGCCCCCTGGCGACCCAAGCAGAGGCCCTGGTATCTGGGATTTATCTATCTTCTACAATTGAAACTTTGTAGCCTGCAGCAGAGCCAAGCCTCATGCTTGCTCTGTGGTGGCAGCCATTTCTGTTGGAATTTATGTATATCTATTATTGAAACTTTGTTTCCTGGAGTGGAGGCCTAGGCCAGCCAGGGCTGCAGAAGCTTTGCGACCTCCATTGCCAGGGGCAACCCTTGCCTCTTGCTCTTCCAGCTCTGTAGCTGCCATCATTTCTGTTTGGATTTGTTTACCTTCTATAATTGAATCTTTGTAGCATTGAGTGGACGCCTAGGCTGGCAAGGGCAGGCGGAAAGCTTGGCTTCCTCTGTTGCCAGGGAAACCCAAGCCTCCCTCCTGCTCTCTGTGGCCACAGCCATCTTGGTTGGGTTTATTTGCATATTTGCTCCTGATTGGCTGGTGGGCATGGCTTGTGGGCATGTCTTGTGGGTGTAGTGGAGTAAGGGTCAATTTGCATCTTACTCTTTTATGAGATAGGATAAGATCATGTGATATTTGTCTTTCCTTAACTGGCTTATTGCATTTATCATTATAATCTCCAGTTTCATCCATGCTGTCTCAAAAGGTTAGAGGTTTCTTCCTTTTTATAGTTGCATAGTATTTCATTATATAAATGTAGACAATGATTTTATCCACTCATCTTCTAAAGGGCATTTTGGCTGTGTCCAGATTGGCTATTGTAAATAATGCTACATAAACATAGGGGAGCATATGCTCTTTCTGATTGGTATTTTAGGATTCCTAGGATATATTCCCAGAATTGGGATTGCTGGGTCAAATGGCAGTTCTATTTTAATTTAATTTTTTGATAATCCTCACCTGAGGATATTTTTCCCATTGATTTTTTAGAGACAGTGGGAGGGAAAGAAGGAGGGAGGTAAGGAGAGAGAGAAACATCAATGTGAGAAAAATACATGGATGGGTTGCCTCTTGAATGAACCCCGACTGGGACAAGGGCTCAAACCTGCAACCCAGGTACATGTCCTTGACCATAATTAGAACCCATGACTTTGGTGCTCTAACCACTGAACAGCACTGGTCAGGGCAGCAGTTCCCATTTTTGATTTTTTGAGGAGACTCCATACTGTTTTCCACAGTGGCTTCACCAGTCTGCATTCCAACCATCAGTTTGAATTACGAGAAACATAAATTCATAGGCTAAAAGTGAACACAATTTTGGGGGAAGGAAAGTGTTGAATGAAAGTACTAAGTGAGCTTTGAGAAGAGTAGAAAACTAGGATTATAAAAAAAATAGTAAGATCATCAGGCACTGTTGGAAATTATGGAATTGTTCTTCAAGTTTTCTATGTCAACACAGAGAAAGAAATTGCATTATTATAGGAAAGTACAAAAGAGGAAAAGGGACACACAGATTTGTGTATTTATAATAATTAACTTGAAAGTTAAAATAAATAAAAAGGAAGAGAAGAATAAGGAGAGTTTGCAGCTGATAAACTTAGGAAAAGCTTTTCTAGTTCAGCTCAGTAAGTTGACTATCTTTATTAAGCCAAAGTTTGGAGGATTAGGGAGCTTGTATAGCACCTAATAACCTCTACAACTCTATCTAGCTTCCCTATAGTGTATTTCCAATTCATGGTGAAAGATGTGGAGCCTCTTCATAGTTGACTGAAAAACTAATTAAACTCAAAAGAAAATGTTGCTTTATTATTATTGCTACTATTATTATTATTGTTCCTGCAAATAAACATGTTCCCAGCTAAATTCTATGCAGTAGCACCACAATCTTCATTAGTATTGTAATAATAGTCAGGGGTATTTTTTTAAGCATTAGCTTTGTCATCAGCTATATGGATTTTAGGCCGCGTAGATCTTTTAATGTCAAACATAGACTATATGCTATTCAGTCTATTGCTAGTGATGTCAAATTTGATTTGTCTGATATTCAATTACTCTCAAAAGTCTGCTGATATGCTGATATCTGAGAGCATGAAGACTAGATTTGCTTTTGTTGCAGCAACATATTTCTAGATGCATTCTTGTATTAAATTAACTTAGTGGAAATTATGCATCTGAACCACACAACTGTGCTTTACCTTAACTATAGAACTGCCTCTATGCAACAAAAGTTTTGTTGTTAAACTCATTCTTCACCCTAGGTGTAAGGTAGTAGCAAGAAATTTACCTTATTATCAAGAAGATTATGGATTTTGAAGTCATTGCACCAGTATGCAAAAGCCTCTATGTCACATTACACTAAGATGATCCCTAATAGGTTTCTCTTGATGATCCAATCTAGTTTGGATTACTAGACAATGAAAGATCTCTTACACAACAGGTAGACTCGATTCCTGCCCCAGGGCAGCGTACTGGGAGGCAACCAATTGATGTGTCTCTCTCATATCAATGTTTCTCTCTCTCTCTCCCCCTCATTCCTCCTTCCCTTGTACTCTCTCTAAAAATTAATGGAAAAACATCGTAAGCTAATTAAAAAAACAAAACAAATCAATCCTGTCTCATTCTCTATAGAAAATCAATGACAAAGACTACTATGTTTTTAGGTATTCAACTCCATATAGCTAAAGAATATGTTCTTCCTCTCATCCTCTCTTCCTCCTTGTCATTCCTTCTATCTCTTCGTTTTTCAGCTTGAGAAATTTTCTATTGTCTATTGCTTATGTCAAATGTAGACACTTCTGTATTAGAGGATTAACATTAAATAAATTTTCACATCCCAAAATTAAATAAATTTTTCATTAAATAAATTTTCCAGCCCTAACCGGTTTGGCTCAGTGGATAGAGCATCAGCCTGCGGATTGAAAGGTCCCAGGTTCGATTCTGGTCAAGGGCATGTACCTTGGTTGTGGGCACATCTCCAGTAGGAGGTGTGCAGGAGGCAGCTGATTGATGTTTCTCTCTCATTGATGTTTCTAACTCTCTATCCGTCTCCCTTCCTCTCTGTAAAAAAAAAATCAATAAAAAATATATTTTAAAATAAATAAATAAATAAATAAATAAATAAATAAATAATTTTCCATTCCTAAATCACGTTTTCACCTCTGCTATTTCTCCATTATAATTCAATTAGAGTTTTTAGCTCAACCTATACTTAACTTTTATATTATTATGATTTGCAGTTTTAATTTATAGCTTACCTATATACTGGATCTGGATTTTATTTCCATTTTGGTACAATTTTAGGTTGTTTTTCGTGTTTATATTTTTATTTTTGTTCATCTTACTATGATTCATTCAATTCCTTGCTTGTCATTTTCTTGCTTGGTAGTTTCCTTTTAAAGAAGGGAAACAAATCATATTCCCTCTGTATTATTCAAGATGTCTCATTTTCTTTAATTTTCTATTTTTTCTTTAGAAATTATATGTTTGACTCCTAATGATTTTCTTCTTTTCTCTTTCTCTCTTCCAGCTTCTCTAAGATATTTTGCTTATCACAAATTTTTTACAAAATGTTAGCTGCTATGGCTTGTAATGGAGTAAAGAGGTGTGTTTCAAAGTTATGGTGGTGTTCCTTGGGGCATTTTAATTTGATCAATGTTCTCCTTTATAACTGGGACATTTTTTAGGTGAGTTTTCTCCTCTTCAACTTCTGTTTTCTGTTTTGTTTTGTTTTAACTTATTTGGATATTATGTCCCTTTGTTGATTATATTCCTTATCTAGTCTCTCTTGTTATTCATCTCTATCTATTTTTTTTAATTGGGAAGATAACAATTTTACATTCTAAAATCTATTGTGATTTTTAAAATTTCTGCTATTGCATTATTTCCAAATCTTTTTTTCCTTGCAGAATTAATTATTAGTAAGCAGCAATATGTCATTTAAGTTCATGAATTAAATATTCACATTTTTTGCCTGTATGTAAGAGTTCCTTCTTTTCTGTTTGTATGTATTGGTAACTCTCTTCCAGTTTTGATATTTTTTTCATCAGTATTGGGTGGTTGTTGGATTCTTGTTCATGTGAGAGTATGAGGCACTAACATATTATTTGAAGCTGTGTGTTTGTGTGCGTGTGGTTGTAAAGAGGACTTGTCAAATGTGTGGGCCTTTTTGTAGGGAGATTGGGAAGAGTCTTGGTCATTTCATGGGGGACCCTTTAGTTTAGTATCTTAAGTATTTCATTATGTGCATGTGCACGCACATGTGTGCGTGCGTGCGTGCGTGTGTGCGTGCGTGAGTGTGTGTGTGTGTGTGTGTGTGTGTGTTTCTCTACAGCAAGGTTCTGTAGTCTCCTGAAGAGATTATCAATCTGGCTATAAAGATTTGGAAGGCAAGCAGGGGAAGCAGGACCAGCTAAATAAATTAGGGAGCCATGTGTTCAAAAATTATTTAGAATTTGAAGAAAGGAAGAGCATAGCATTAAACCAAGTGTAGGACCCTTCTTAGTGTGAGCCCTGGGTGACCACACACGTGGCTTGCCTAGGAAGCCAGTAGTAAGGGGAACAAGCTATGGGGGCAGACTTCTCACACTGAGCATGCAGACTTTCACATAATCCCTCTGCGACTTGGTGTTTGAAAGATCACAGCTTCTCTGTTTCCATCTCTCCATAAATAAATCTCCTGTCCCCTCCTGGCAAGTGGTGAGGACAGTATTCCAGTTGTAGAGGTAAGGTGGTGATGGTGGGGGAAAATAGAGGTTCTGAGGCCTAATTTTTCTTGTAAAGATTTTCAATAACTTGTCCTGCTTTCAGTCCCAGCTAGAATTTTTAATTCACTGTGCATAATCAGAAATTGGCCTTAAAAAAACCTCACGGGTTAAAAAACATTTAGAGAATTCTTCTTTAAAAATATATTCCATATTACAAAAATATAAGACTTTTTCCCCTATAAAACAATCTTTCTCCCCCTCTGTTCTTTGATCTTTTTTTTTTTTACCTGAAATAGACTTTAGAGGTAATCTAAATTATGTCCCTCATTTTACAAATGAATTAATTAAAACTCAGGTAAATGAGTGACGTGAACATTGTCACACAACTAGTCAGAATTAAAGATTGTCATAACTTTTAATGTTTTGTATAGAGTTCAGTATTTAATGCTTAATTATCTGTTATTTAGACATGGGAAATATGCTTTTTTTGAAAATTTTTACATATTGAAGAATGTGTACTTGAAGAAAAAGCATACAGAGGAAAGCAAGTGCCTTTCACACTGTAAGAAATAAAATTATTTTTGATGGATAATAGAATAAAGTGGGTATTCCAGAAATTGTTAAATACTTATTTTTCAATATGCACAATATTTATTTTGTTGGGAAAATAAGAAAAAAACTAATTTTTAAAAATTATCTTTAAAATTGTGTACTGTATTTGTACCTTTTTAAATTAGTATTTTGGGATTATTTTCTCTAGAACAATTACAGAAAACTCTCATTGTGGCAATATATATATATATATATATATATATATATATATATATATATTTCCCTATATCTTCTCTAAAAATTCCAAGTAGTGATAACTTATCTTTTTCCAGAAGAGAACGTCCCTAAAAATAATAAACCAATAATATTATCTGAATTAAATATTTTGATTTAATTTTATGAATATTTTATATCCTTGTAAAGTATGTATGGGCATAAACAGAAGAATATTATTCATTTGATTTGTAGAATGCAAATACTTCTTTTAGTGAGTCTTAGATACTGAAAGCTTTTCCTCTGAAACCATTGCTGAGGAAAAGCAATGTCTGCATCTTAAATCTTACCATTTCAGCATACAAGCTC
Source organism: Cnephaeus nilssonii (assembly GCF_951640355.1). NCBI lineage: Eukaryota > Metazoa > Chordata > Mammalia > Chiroptera > Vespertilionidae > Cnephaeus > Cnephaeus nilssonii. Next base: position 66,600,233 of record NC_137079.1, on the reverse strand, counting down.
AATTTATACACATAATCCTGGTAAGTCAGTCTTATTCTAGAGCCCATCTTACCCTGTTTCACTAATAAATGGAATTATTCATTTTGAAGGTTTTTTGAAGTATGAAGACCAAGGTAGAACTTCTTGGCATTTTCTTTCCACAACTTTAGGAATTTTTTTTTCTATGTATAGAATGAAATCTCATGCTTTTTGAAGTCAAGCCTTGCATGGCTATGTTATTTCAGAAAAATCTCAGCTGGTGTTTGTGCAGTGGGATGATCTGGCATAGCACAGTATTAAAAAGGAACTGTGACATGCTATCTTAAACACTAATAGATGGAAAAGGCAACTTTTTGTTGTTGGTTTATCTTTTATACATGTACAGCTCAAAACAAAGTTTCCTTTCCCGAATTTAAAATCATATTTTATTATGTATTTGACAATGCTTTCTTTGTCATATCATCAAAAAGAATTCTCCTTAGTTTAATGTAGCACTATATCTGGTTTTAAAGTTAAAATTTCCACCATCCTCAGATGCTTGCTTAGTTGCAAGAATATCCTATATTCTTTTCTCACTAGCACATACAGATTGAGGTTGTACTAAAAAATAGAGATATGTCATTTTAATTACAAGCATGGCTTTTTAAAAATTTTCTCAATTATTAGTGATGCATTGATGTTACTTATAAAATATGATGGATGTTATAAATGCTATTCTTATACTAACATCAGATGTTCAGCTGCATAGGTCAATAAAAAATGAGGGAAAGGTAGAAAAGACAAACGGTAAAATATATATTGAATTATTGTTTGTAATATGCCCTTTACATCAATTATAATATTTAACATTATAAGACCACTTTTATAAAGTATTATTATTATTATCAATGAGGAAAAAGAGGTCCAGAGAAGTTCGATAATGTGCACTAATAAACAGTTAGCAAATGTCAGGTCTAGAACACAAATCCAAAATATTCCAACTTTGAAGCTTAGCATGTCTTCCTATTAGAATTTTAAAGGACAGTTAGGAAGAATAGAGAGGATGAAGTTGGAAGTTAAAGATAAAGAATCAATTAGGAAAGATGCAAAGAGAGAACTTAAAAGATTAGATGGCCAAATTTAAATGTTATATGATCTTACTAAATGTTAAAGAAAGTTTTAAGAGAAATTTTGGGGAACTATGAGGGAAATAAACCTGTTTTAATTAAATTTAAGGAAGGTTGTGATGGATTATTTAGGACAAGAAGGTGGTTGGTAAAACTAACATATTTCTCAATGGAGGTCCTGCTACCGTGCTTCCCTGACACAAATCCCGTAATGAGTTTAAAGGAACAGTTGTCTCTGGAGGACACTAACATGTTACAATGTGCAGAAAAAAATAATAGAGAATTCCTTGGCCTGTGTGGCTTAGTTGGTTGGAGCTTCATTCCCATGTATGAAGAAGTTGCTGGTTTGATTCCTGATCAGGGCGCATTGAACCTAGGTTATGGGTTCAATCCCCAGTGGGTCAGGGCACATGGGCAATGGATTCATGTTTCTTTTCTCACATGAATATTTCCCTCTCATTGATGTCTCTCTCTTCCCCTCTCTCTAAAATCAATAAAAAGCATGTTCTCGGGTGAGGATTAAAAAAGAAGAAAGAATGGATGAATTATCAGAGAACATGAGAGATTAATACAATTTAGATAATGGGGGTCCACTAAGTCTATTATAATTGGACTCAACCTAATTTTAAATAATCTCTATAAATTCATTTAGAAAAAAAATGTCAAGTGAACAATTATCTATAGTTTTATTATTCAGGGTTCAACAGGAAAAATATCACATACTCATACAATGATACTTTACACTGTGATTTTTTCAAGTAAAAGAAATACACACCAAAAAAAAAAAAAAGAAAATAAAATTGGTTCAAAGGTATATATAAGATGGATGGTAACCATAAGGGTACCAAACATTTTACCAAACCTAAGCCTTAAAGGCCAAGGACAGGAAAATATAATGGAAAATAAATGAAGAAAAGTCTGTCTCTAAGAGGAGCAGTGACTTTCACTTGAGATACAGCCAACTAGAGGGCTCTGTGAGAGAGGCGTATTCTGAGAAATAAATATCAAAATATAATGACCTAAGTTTTCTTCTTCTTTTTAGTCACCTTTAATGACTACCTATTGGCTGAATTCAATTTGAAACATCAAAGAGTTAAAATGATTAGAAAGCACGCTAAAGGTGCATAGGATGTGTATGTGTGTGTGGGGGGTAGAATTATCTAGAACTAGAGGCCCGGTGCATGAAATTTGTGCACTCAGGGGCTCCCTCAGCCCAGCCTGCACCCTTTTGCAGCCTGGGAGCCCTCAGGGGATGTCCAACTGACGGCTAGGCCCGCTCCCCTTGGGGAGCGGGCCTAAGCCGTCAGTCAGACATCCTTAGCACTGCCGTGGAGGCAGGATAGGTTCCTGTCACTGCCACTGTGCTCACCAGCCATGAGCCCGGCTTCTGGCTCAGTGGTGCTCCCCCTGTGGGAGTGCACTGACCACCAGGGGGCAGCTCCTGGGTTGAGCATCTGCCCCCCGGTGGTCACTGCGTGTCATAACAACCAGTCATTCCTCCGTTCAGTCAATTTGAATATTAGCCTTTTATTATATAGGATAGTAACTGTGTCAACCTTAGCTATGTCTGCTCTAACTGTATCTAGATTCTCTGTTTATATCTCTATATTTCCTGAATAACTCTTTCATATCTTCTTCTTTCTGCAAAACGGATTATGCCTTATGTCCAATCCTCATTCTCAGCTGCTTACCTTTATTTCTATTTCAATGAAAAAATAGGAGCAATCAGTAGAGAGCTTCCACCAACTCCCCATGGCACATATATCCCGCTATCGGCATGTATGAATATGTGCATGTATGAATATGTATGAATATCTGCCTTTTTTCCCCAATCACTACAAATGATCTATTGTTATAAATACTTGAGGCCAAATCATTAGTCTTTGTGTACTTGTTTCTACAAAAACATACCACTAACAATTTTACTCTTTCCTGTATCATAAATTTCTCCCTCTGTATTGAATCATTTCTGTCAACATACAAAAAGATACACTCAATTTTTTTTCCATTAAGTAAAATCCTCTGTTAATTGTTAGAAGACAGTTATCCATGGATCTATCACACATTTGCACATCTCGCAAAGTGAGGTAGATTAATTTTTCAAGGATATTTGTATAGGAATCAACCTTGGGCAATAGAGATAGTGTCTCCTGACAGAGCAAAGGGAAAAATTTCAGAGAGCCCTTTCTAAAAGACTCAGGTCCCTTAAACTCAGACTTCTTCTATAACTCAAATCACTGCATGTGGGAGCTGGGGTTCAGAGGACAGACATGAAAATGCTGAAACTATAGCCTCTGCTATTGCGGTGAGTAATGAACTACATTTCATCTTTGACCCAATAGTGTTGAGTGTTCTACCATCATTCATGAAATGGCAGCAAGCAAATTTGTAAGATTGCAAGGAAGGTAAAATGTAGAGCCTTAACTTTTATTGACAGCAATCTCATTTCTGTGATACACTATCCTTTGCAGCAAAACTCCTTGAAAATATTGCCTATATTTATGACCTCAAATTTCATTCCTCCCCCTTGATTGCATGATGCCACTGAAACTGCTTCTACCAAAATTTAACTTAAAAATTGCTTAATCCAATAGTCAATTCTTAGATCCCATCTTTCATTATGTATAACCACCATTGGACACTTTTGACCACACTTTTCTTCCAGTTGCAAGATCTTTCTTCACTTGACTTTCAGATCAATACATAATGTTTTTTGTCCTTCCATACAGGATGCTCATTTTCAGTATCCTTTGTAGAGGTCTCTTCATTTTTCTTATCTTTTAAGATTTTGTGTTTTAGAATTCAATGTCTTGGTCTTGAAACACTTCTCCTTGCTTTCTATATGCTATTCCTTGAATATCTTTTAGCATCACGGCTTTAATTATCCGTAGGCACTGACAACTAGCATATTTATATCTACAGCCCAGACCTCTCTCTTGAGCTACACACTTACATCCAACTGCTTGACACATCCACTTGGAAGTAAAACTTATATATCAAACTTAGCATCTCTAAAATTGTACTACTTGTCTCCCCCATAAGCCTATTCCTTTCACAACCTTTAATTCTGTATAATGTCAACCACATCCTTTAAGTTGCTTAAGCCAAGAATCTTAATTTTTAAAATTTATCTTATTCTCATGCCACAAATTTAGTCTTTGTCTCTCCCTTCAGTCATATTTAGACCACACGTGTTCTTGTCACCCCAAATAGCTACACCTGGTCTAAACCACTGTCATCTCTTATTTATCTAGATCATTGCATTGGCCTCCTGACAGATCTCAATATTTCTGCTCCTCTTCCTAAAGCTTATTCTCACCAAAGTAGCCATAATAACCCTGCTATCCTGTGTAATAAAAATCTCTACTTCTGTGCTCAAAACCCTCTGTTGGCTTCCTAGCTTACACAAAGTATCAAGACCCAGAAGATTCTTTACCTCATATTTTATCTCCTTAACTGTCTGACTCACTCTGTCTTATCCATGTTGGTTTCTTTAATGTTCCTTATACATTTGAGACACATTCCATCTTCAAGATGTTTAAACTTCTACCAGATATCCACAAAGCATACTCCTCCATATCTCTTTAGATTTTGGCTGAACTGTCACCTTTTGTCTTAAACTTACAACTCCCTGACCCCTAGAACATTCTGTACACCTCCTTTTTTATTTTCTTTCTTAGTTCTTACATTATTTTAGATAATTTATATTTTACTTATATATTAAGAGTTCTAATGTAAGCTCCATGAAGAAATTGTTTTCTTTAAAAAGTCTATATTTCTACATTTCAGGATGTTTTATATTAGCAAAAACTTAAAAGTAATTGTGTCAATAAGAAATGGGCTACACAAATTTTTGCTTATCCATTCCATAGAATATTATGAAAAAAAACAAGTTAGATTTATATATACTAACATGAAAAGTTCTCAGAAAAATTGTTGAGTGTAAGTATCAAGTATCAGAAAAACAAGAAAAATCTGTTCTATATTTCTGACATTTAGAATAGCCCCTTGGATCATAATTAGTGTTCAATAAGTATTTGTTAATATAATGATTTACTTAATATATACATGTTTAAATATAATATCTCAGAAAGCCTCTCATATATATTATAAAAATTATTTTCTCTTAAATGAAAATCTTGTATCAGTACTATTTACCAAACACTGTTCAATAAATATATTTACTTTAATCTAATTAATATCCATAAGTAGCTTATATTTCAACTTTCAATTATTCATCACTCTGTTTTAGTAGATGAGTGAATAGTAAGCTATTTCTGTCAAAACTGGGATCACTGCTAGAAAATGGCAAGTGCCATTTTTATTTCATGCAAACGTGTTTTTATCTATGTTAACAATCAGATGCTCTCTTTTTGAGTTTTCAAAATTCCTTTCTTATGCTCATTACCCAAGTCTAAATTAGTTACTTCTCTTTCCATATACTGTTTTTATAAATAAACTAGAGGCCCGGTGCACAAAATTTGTGCATGGGGGGTGGGGGGTGGGGGGTGGGGTTGTCCCTCAGCCCAGCCTGCACCCTCTCCAATCTGGGACCACTCGAGGGATGTCTGTCTGACTGTCCGTTTAGGCCCAATCCCTGGTAAGATTGGGCCTAAACGGACAGTCGGACATCCCTCTCACAATCCAGGACTGCTGGCTCCCAACTGCTCACCTGCCTGCCTTCCTGATTGACCCTAACCACTTCTGCCTGCCAGCCTGATCACCCCCTAACCACTCCTCTGCCAGCCTGATTGCCCCTAACTTTCCTCCCCTGCAGGCCTGGTCACCCCTAACTGTCCTTCTCTGCAGGCCTGGTCACCCCTAACTGTCCTCCCCTGCAGGCCTGGGTCCTCCCCCAACTGCCCTTCCCTGCAGGCGCAGTCGCCCCCAACTTCTCTCCTCTGCCAGTCTGGTCACCCCTAAGTTCCCTCCCCTGCAGGCTTAATTGCCCCCAACTGCCCTCCCCTGCTGGCCTGATCACCCACAACTGCCCTCCCTTGCAGGCCTGGTCTCTCCCACTTGCCCTCCCCTGCTGGCCATCTTGTAGCAGTCCACATGGGGACAGCCATCTTTGATCACATGGGGCAGCCATCTTGTGTGTTGGAGTGATGGCAATTTGCATATTATTCTTTTATTAGATAGGATCTCTGCTTGTTAAAGAAATTATGCAAGTGTCTATTGATGGAAAGGAGGAATATAGTAAGAGTGCCTAGGAGCACAGGAAGAGGGGGAGAGATTCGATCAGATGGAGGTTATTGTTCTACTTTGAATTATTTCCCTCAGAAAGATACATTGAATCCCTAATGTCTAGTATCTGTGAACATGACCTTATTTGAATACAGGGTATTTTGCAAATATAATCAATTTAAAACAAGGTCATTAGAATGAGCTGTACTCCAATATCAATACAGTGCAACAGCCATGACTGGTCTCAATTTATAAGACAAGAGAAGAGACATACAGGGAGAATACTATGTAAAGATGGAGGCAGAGATTAGGATGATGTATCTAAGAACACCAAGCTTTGCCAGCCATCACCAGAGGCTAAGGGAGGCACGGAACAGATCCTGAGCCTTCAGAATGGACCAACTCTCCCAACACCTTGATTCAGAATTTTAGTCTTCAGAAATCTAAGACAATAAATTTCTGTTGTTTTAAACCACCCAGTTGGTGATATATTATAATGCCAGCCTAGGAATTTAATATAATTAGCATGTCCAGAAAGCAGTGAAGAAGTTCACTATATGCCATTATGTGGGTGAGATACTAAAAAACCAAAGGGAGTGGATGCCTAGCCCCCTGCGCTGTATCCTGGGCACTAGCCTCCAAGCCTCCCCAGCAACTCCCTGGCTACTTAGTGTGGCATGTGCACAGCAGGGCTCCCTTACCTGCTCATATCCTGAAGCCTGAGACAATGAGCTTCTCATGGCTAACACCATTGCACAAGGGAATCATGATGGGGCTCTTAAATTTGGTCTTTAAATATGACCCTGGGGCTTTGAAAACCTTTGGGGAGAGACATGATGGGCTTATATGTCTGACTAAATTCAAGTGACAGAAAAATATATATTAATAAACTAGTAGAAGAGAATTTTAATTAGATGCATGGATCAAATATCTGATTTCTTAATTTCTATGTATCCCAAAGTGATTATGCAATTTCAGAAAGGTAAGATTAAATAATTCACTTTCTGCTAATAATTCCCTTTGCATTATCAAGCTCTGGTGCTCCCCATGGAATAAACCTGAGACTCTGCATCTATATTTATAATACATCTATATTTCAATAAGCCCACACTTGAACCTTTGCACAATGGTTAATATTCTGATACCTAGTAATATTTGTGAACACTAAATACACAGTAAGCAGTGACTTTCAAGATACTTTTGAAGAACTGCAGTCATATCTTTGAAAGACTCATCACTTACTTTCTCTTTTCAGTGAGCATTACAGGAGTAAGTCCACAGACAGCTACACCTATAATGGCAAGTTAAGCACTTCATCTTCTACAATATATTATTTGAAGCACTACATTTTTCAATTTCTTTCAGGATAAACTGATAAAATTTCTATATTGGCATTAAATTCAGCAATTCCACTAAGTTGAATAATTTTATCTTCACTCTGCAGTTGCTTTGATACCTCTGGGTATTTTCTGGTTTTATCTTTGTTGTCAGAAGTATTTCTGCATTAAACTAGGACCAGAGATACTTTAAACAACTTGATCTTTATTATACCGGTGCACAGGTTACTGCTTAGACAGAGATTAACAAGCCCGTGAAAGTGCTCTCTGGGGATAGTGAGTCTGCTGTGTGGAGAGGGTCAAATGCATTATCTATTTCAAATTCTAGAGTCTAGAAAACAACTTCCACATGTTCCACAGTCCTATGCAGCTGCTGTTATAATGTACACAAAGGGGTTGCTGTGCATACTATCACTCTTGAACTTCATGCAATAATAAAATTATAAAGTTTAGCCTTAAGCAGAATTAAATACTACTTTTTAATTGATTGCCTGGCTTTTAAAAAAGTACTTGATATATATATATATATATATATATATATATATATATATATATATATATATTCTTTTCTGGTGAAGAAAATAATTTATTTCAATGTGTCGAATGAAAAATCCTTTGCACAAAAAATATCAAGGTGTTTAAGTTATTAGAAGAGGGTAACTAAACAAGAACTGCTTTCTAAGATAAATTAGTAATAAAATTTTATTAGAAGTGCCATTTTATTTGTCCAAATGACAATATGTGCAACTAAAAAATAAAGTAGTGTGCCCAGCCGGTGTGGATCAGTGGTTGAGCATTGACCTATGAATCAGGAGGTCACCTTCAATTCCCAGTCAGGGCACGTGCCTGGATTGCTGGCTTAGTCCCCAGTAAGGAGCGTGCAGGAGGCAGCCAATCAATGATTCTCTCTCATCATTGATGTTTCTATCTCTCTCTCCCTTCATCTCTGAAATCAGTAAAAATGTATTAAAAATAAACAAAGTAGATTGTCTATTAATAATAAATATAACAAATAATGAAAAAATTATGATTACAATTTGGCATGATATTGCTTACTGAATAATAATAGGTACAATATTTTTCTATTGTATATTCTAGTGGAATTGTAAGAATAATCTTCTTAGTCCAGGTCTATACTATGATGACTATATTTAAAATTGGAAATATAGATTTAATAAATGATTTACATAATTTTAAAGTTGTGGTATTAAGCAATATTAAAATATCAAATTATTTTCTAATTAAACAACTTTCCAAGTAAATTCCTTGGTTTTATTATAAAACTAATACAATTTATAAATGTTTTTGTTCTAAAAATGTTTTTATTATTTAAAAGAAACAAAATTTATTACTGACAATGATTTTTTTATCACATCTGATTTACCAAATAAAAAATACAATAAAATTTAATTTTTTTCTGTCAAAACTATGAAATAGACAAAATTTCAGCATATATTGTGACTTTTAAAAATGTTTGACACAGCTACCCCTTTTCTGGGTATCTACCCACAAAATTTGAAAAAGGTATTCACAAAGATATATGCACCTCTATGTTCATTGCAACATTATGTTATGGAAACAACTGATAGAGGATTGAATAAAGACAATGTGGTATATACATACAATGGACTACTACACAAAGAAAAGATAAAATGCTGCTATATACAGCAAACATGGATAGATCTTGAGAATAACATGGTAAGCGAAATAAGTCAGATGGAAAAAGTCAAGAATCAAATGATTTCCACAAATGTGGTATATAAAATTAAAAGCAACAAGTGAACAAAAAAGACAAATAAACAAAAACTCATAGACACAGATAACATTACGGTGATTACCAGAGGAAAATTGAGGTGGGGTTACTGAAGGGTAGAGGCGGTTAAGTATATGGTGACAGAAGGAGATTTAACTTTGGGTGGTGGGCACACAATGCAATAGACAGATCATGTATCATAGAAATGTATACTTGAAACCTACATAATTTTATTAACCAATGTCACCTCAATACATTTAATAAAAAATATCCTAAAAGGATTTAAAGTAAATTGCATTAAAGATGTTAACAATTTCTCATGAATTGCAAATGAAATACCATGTTTTTTATTACTATTTTATTCTGGTGTTTTACTTTTTGGTTCTATCAAACTTGTGTGTTAAATATAACCATGTTCTGTTTTAAGAAAAAATAAAGTACATTGTTTTTTGTTGTTGTTTTTTTTTGCTATGAGATTAGCCTGTCTTCATAAAAAAAAGTCTTCTGTTGCCAAGATCATTTTGTTCTATTACTTCAGAAAAATTGAAAGTATTTAACCTATATCTTTTTGTTTTTTATTAGACTTGTTCATATCAACTTTTATGTTTCTATAATTTTCATAATTAGTTCTAATTCTGCATTTTCACATTAGTAAAAGTAAACTCAGCATTACAGATGTATTTATCCTTCCTAATAAATCATGAAATATATTAAAACTTATTCAGTTAACTCTGTGGTAATTAATAGTTCATGAAAAGATGCAAAAATTTGATGTTCTATTTTTACAGATGGGAAATTTCAGTTAACTCATTTTGTTTCCCACATAAATGGAAAATAGGAGTAGAAATAATACTTTTAAAATTATTTTCCACATATGTAATTTATTTTTGTATCATTATTTTGTGTTATCTAAGCAAAAAAAAAAAAAATGTACAGTGGCTTTGTAGTATAACTTGATATCTGGTATTGTGATCCCTCCAACTTTGTTCTTCTTTCTCAAGATTGTGTAGCTATTTGGGGTCTTTTTTGATTCCATATACATTTTTGGAGTGTTTGTTCTAGATCTATGAAATATACCATTGGTATTTTAATAGGGATTGCATTGAATCTCTAGATTGCTTTGAATAGTATGGACATTTTAATAATGTTGATTCTACCAATCCATGAACATGGTATTTTCTTCCACTTGTTTATATCTTTCTCTATCTCTTTTTCTAACATCCTGTAGTTTTCAAAATATAAGCCTTTTACCTCTTGGTTAAGTTTATTCCTAAGTATTGTAATTTTTTTTTTGTAGCAATGGTAAATGGGATTGTTTGTTTAGTCTCTCTTTCTGGAAATTCATTATTGGTGTATGAAAATGCCAGAAGTTTCTGGGTGTTCATTTTGTACCCTGCTACATTACTGAAATCATTTATTAGATATAGTAGTTTTTTGGTGCAGTCTTTAGGGTTTTGTATGTTACAAAATCATGTCATCTGCAAATAACAATAGTTTCATTTTCTCCTTTCCAATTTGCTAAGTGAAATTAACAAGTTAGAAAAAGATACGTATCACATGATCTCATATGTGGAATCTAATGAACAAAATAAGCTGATGAACAAAATAGATCCAGAGACATAGAACCATGAACAAACTGATGAATTTCAGAGGCAATGTGGGTGTGCGGGGAAGAAATTAATCAGGGAACTTATACAAAGCACATGGACAAAGACAACAGTGTGGCAAAGGCTTGGGAGGGGCGGATACAAGGAGGAGGTCAATGGGGGAAAAAAAAAACCACACAAAGTGGACATCTGTAATACTTTCAACAATAAAGATAAATTTAAAAGAAAATAAATATGAAAGGTAAAATTATTCAAATCTAATTTCCTAATAATAGGTCAGGTTCTAACATTCATTTATAAATTGTTGACACTGTTCATGTGTTTCTCACCTCAGCCAAGTCTTCTTAATTTCTACCTTCTCACAGGTGGATCACTCTGGAATTTTTCTTGCCTCCACTGATATTATATAAAAGTCTTGAATCTTCTAAATTTATTCTATCACTTCAAATGAACTTGTCTAGTTATTTTGCGTAATCCTTGACTTTGCATTATTTATCTTGTCTTTATTTTCAAATGCTATCTTGGTACATTGACATGATGATTAACTTTACTTGCAGTCTCAGGTTTCTGTAAACTTTCTCAATTCCAGTTCTTCATTTTGTGTCTGGAATATGGAATTATTCAAATTTTAGCAATAGTTAATAATCTATTCAATACTCTAACTATGATGAGCTATTGAATATATTATCCCTGTTTAAACAAACAAACACAAAGCAACAATAAAAATTTTGAAAATATGTACCCCCAAAACAAAATATAATAATGGCATCTATGTGAAACTGTTTCTGAATGTCTTTTTAAAAATATTTTTTATTGATTTTTAGAGAGAGAGAGGAAGGGGGAGGTATACAGCGATAGAAATATCCATGGGAGAGAAACATCATCGATCAGCTGCCTCCTGCATGCCCCCTACTGGGGATCAAGCCTACAACCTGGGCATGTGCCCTAACCTGAATCTAACTGCTGACCTCTTGGTTCATGGGTCAGTGCTCAACCGCTGAGCAACACCAGCTGGGCTGTTTCTGAATATCTTATTCATGCTTTTCAACATTGAATTCTCACATCACCCCATGATAACCACTAACAATGCCCAATATTTCCACCACCTCTATTCCCAGATCCTACCTTGTAGAGAATTGATTCATGTTCTGAAGACAACTTCATAAAAAATGTCCCTCCTAGCAGAAATTCTCCTTGCACTCTGTGGCAACAGGCAAGAGGACCCTGGTCTCCCAAGATAGGAATGGGAATGCATTTTCCCTTGGATACCCAAAGGGAACTGTGCAATCAGTCATAGCCATTGGATGCACTATCCCTGAAATAGAAATTGCTTTTGGCATGATGATCTGTCATTTTTTTTTATGTTTATGGTAAAATATGTTTCAGATTTTAAATAATACCCTAAAATATTTTAAAACACCACAGATGTTTTTTCCCCCTTGGAGACTGCCTATACTTTATTCTTAAATAGAGACTTCAAATAATCATTTGAAAAGGTTATTACCTTTTTCATACCTCTGTTTTTCATGGCTAAAGTTATCCTATATAATAAAAGCCTAATATGCTAAGTGTCCGGGTCGGGCATTCAACCAATCAAAGTATAATATGCTAATGATATGCTAAGGCCCCTTAACTGCTCGCTATGACATGCACTGACCACCAGGGGCATATGTTCCAACCGGTAGGTTAGCTTGCTGCTGGGGTCCGGCGATAAGGACTGAGCAAGACGGGCCTCTAGTGTTGCTATAATTTGTTTCTCTGCTTTGCCTTCATCATGGCTGGCAGCTGCCCAAAGGTTTCCAGTAAATTTGTTTTAGTGAATTACTTTTTCTCCCCTTGCACTTCTCTTTGCTCCCTCTCTGCTGCTGGCTAGATGCCCACTATACCCTGGTAGACTGTACTTTAAAAACAGGTGAAAAAAAAATCTGTTCATGGTGTTTTAGACGAGGTTTTTATTTGGTTTTCACAGTTGACTGGTTCTTGCAGCTCCTCTCCGTGGCTAGGTTGAATCCAACTTCTTTTCAAATGCCGAGTTTAGCAATTTTACAAATTTAGATTATTTTTATAGGACACTATGAAATAGACAGCCTTTTGTATTTTCTTTAGATAATCTCTATTGCCCTAACCATCTTTACTTAATCTTCTGAATACTGAAGACAAAATAGCTTTCCACTTTTAAGTATTTATCTGTGAATTATGCATAAATGGAGACACCTAACTTAATGAAATTACTGAAGCAGACAACTTAAGGCAGAAACTTACTCAAACATTGAAATGTTTAGGTCTTCAGAGACAGTTAAATCATATGGGTGAATAGACAACCTTAAATTAAGAGTAATGATAAGTGATTTGCTATTTATGTTGTATATATGAAGCATGCATGCATTACCATATTCTCATCCTTATAGTACAGTGAGGGGGTACACTTTTGCTGTGTCTTACGCAGTAGCTTTGCTTCTCAGTGACATTATAGTTCAACTCATTTACATAATTTAATGTTCCAAGAGCTTGATTTGAAGAGATACAAAAATAATACAACCCTATTGTGGTTCCTTTTATTAAATAAAGATGAATATAATGAAAATACCTTCATCTAGGTTGATTATTGAGGTTAACTTAACAAGTCTGTACTTTATGTAAATCCTGTGGGAAATAGCGACAAGATTAAGCTAACTTATACAAAAGTATATATGGTCACATTTTACTAGAGGCAAAGTATTATCAAAGAAATGGGCAATAATTTTGGCATCCTCTACAAGTTAATGACTAATAAGTGTTGAAATTAAAACATAAATTATGTGAACTACCTACAATTACAAAGTAGACCAAGGAGTTGATAACCTTGAAATAAGACTGAAAAAAAGTGCAATTTCTTCCAGCTTTAGCCTATATATATTAAAACTATATTTTCTGTTTCAGAGTGGTTTCTATAATAAGGGTAAAATTTAGGTCCTATGACAAAGTACCAGGTATACTCAATATTAAACCTAAATCTTTCAATGGTCAATCCTGTGACCTTGAGCAAGTAATTAAGACTATACTCTAATATATACCCAAAATTGCTTTACTGGTATTTTGCAATCTTTGTTCAAATAGTCTTAAAATATATAATCTATATTTTATAATCTGCTTCCATACTACTTATTTTTTACAACTAACTGGTTATTTTAAATTTTCAATGTGACACATTGCAGAAAAATGACTTAGGTAGTTTGAGGAAGAAGAGGCATTAGACATACTGTTATTTGAAACTTCAGTCATGTTTTATATATAGCAAATCTTTAACAAATGTCAGAAGCTATGAACTGTCTAATGGTATACTGTGTGACTGAGTATGAGACTAGGAAAAGCAGTTTTATCCTAGAATAAGGAGAATAACAGCTGACATATTTCACTCCCCCACTAATAATTTCATTATTAGAATCTAGATAATCTTTCAATAAATAACTAACAAAGATAATAAATATTGCTTATATAAAAATGTTTAATATGATATATATATATATATATATATATATATATATATATATATATATACATACATATAATTCTTACTTTTAAAAATTTTCTTAATCTGGTATAAAATGTAAAAGAACAGTGCTACCGTGCTTTAAATTAGGGTCATTTCAGTCTTAATCAGTTTGTTTAAGTAATTTTACAAATAATTGGTACTCAAGCACTGCCCAATGTTATTGCTCTTATACAAATTTTATTAAATGGAAAGTATTACAGATTTTATTTTAAAGGTAATGAAGTTGATAGACACTGTGGCAAACAATATAGCATCTAACATATTTGAGAATAGTATAAAAGTAACAGGGATTTCTTCTTATTACTAGTAAAATCCAATGTAATAATTCCTTATTTAAATGTTTTTACAACACATTTTCTTTAGGAGTGATAGATTTTTAAACTTCCAGCAGCAACACATTGTTGAAAGTATGTCTTAAGAGGAAATATAATCTATCTATATATATATATATAAATCCAGTGACATAACGGCCATAACAAGCTAACGACCAGTCGCTATGGTGACCACTGTAGCCAGCGAACAAGCCAGATCAGGGGGTGTGGCCGGCGGCTAACCTCGAGGCCCCTCCCCCCGCCAGCCTGCCCCTGATTGAACTCTCCCATCCCCAAGAGGGGGGCCACACAGGGCCTGGACCCTTCCCGGCAGCCCCCAGTCCCTGGAGTTGAGAATTCTGATAGCCTTGTCCAGAGAGTAGAGGTGCCTGACAGGCAGGGTCAGGGACCACAGGTCTCCAGAGAGCACTGCAGCCTTGGCAAGGAGAGGAGAGGGCCTGCGGAAAGTGAGGGGAGGAGAAGTCATTGGACATCAGCCCAGAATACTGCCCTTCCCCTAGGAGGCAACAGGCTCTCAACCCAGAACCACAGCCCAAATCAGAAGAGCCCGAGGGGGCTTCAGGAAGCTCTATGCAGAGCTGCTCATTGAGAATGAGAGACTTCGTGAGGCCCAGACCCAGACCACATTTTGGCTGGCGCAGCTCACGGTGGAGCTGGAGTGCGCCACGCAGAGGCAGGAGCGCTTTGCAGAGAGGCCGGCCCTCCTGGAGCTGGAGAGATTTGCGCGCAGAGCCCTGGAGCCCAAGGCCACTGAGCTGGAAGAGGAGCTGAAGGGCCTGTGCAACCGCCGGGCTGACAACCAGCGCCTCAAGGACGAGAATACAGCTCTGATTTGCGTCATCAGCAAACTGTCCAAGTGACCCGGGAGGACTTGCCCCTGCACCCCCATTTATACAGCTGCTTCTGCCACATGTACGCCTTCCCCTGTGTGACAGGATTGACAGGGCTGCCAGGGAGTCTCTGAGAAGCATAACCTCCCCTTGGTACCTCCCAGGCTGGGAGGGGTGGACAGAGCCCCCAGGAGCCAAGGGGGCCATCTGAGGCCAGGATGGAGATGGGAGGCTGAGCCAGGTGGGGGGACCAGGGCTGCAGGCAGGACCAGGAAGAAACCCAGGACCAGGAAGTGCCAGGACCAGTAGCCAGGACCAGAGTGGCCACCCAGAGGTTCCCTCTCACGTGTGCTGTCACCATTTACCCCTCCCGCCCCTGAGCAGGGATCCGAGAACGTGCCAAGCATCCCGCCGGCCTGGGCCAGGGGGGCCTGTATACAGGGTTTGTGTGCAATAGGGAGGGATGTCTTCTATATTTTGCTGCCCCCTCTGCGACACTGTCCGGGGCAGGGGGAGAAGGTATTTTTGAGACATAGCACAGGCACCACAAATAAAAGTCATGAAGTTGAAAAAAAAAAGCGGGGCTGCCGGCCAAACACCCCCTCCCCCCCAGCCCCGCCCCCATCAGCAAGCCCCACCACGATAGGCCCGCAGCCCCTCCCCCCAGCTGGCCTGCCCCTGATCGCACCCCCCCACCCCAATAGGGGGTGGGGCTGGGCAGCCAACCTCCTGCAGCCCCTCCCCCCCGGCTGACCATGCCCCCAGTGGACCCCCACCACCCTGATCGGGCCACAGCCCCTCCCCCTGGCCAGCCCCGCCCCTACTTGTCCCCCACCCCAATAGGGGGTGGGGCCAGCCAGCTAATCTCCTGCAGCCCCTCCCCCTGCCTGGCCCCACTCCAGATCAGCCTCCCACCCCAATCAGGGGTAGGGCCGGCGGCCAACTACCCATGGCCCCTAACCCATTCAGGGGTGTGGTCTGGTGGCCCACCACCCACAGCCCCTCCTCATGTCTGGCCCCGCCCCCAATTGGCCCCCCAACCCTAATTGGGGGCTGGGCCCCTTTCCCCAGTTGTCCGGGCCCTGATCAGGCCAATCAGGGTGGGCCGGCTGGCCAACCTCCTGCCATCTCCTCTTCCCAACAGGCCCAGCCCCAATCAGCCCAGATTGGAGCTGGGCCAGCCAGACCCCACCCATGCATAAATTCGTGCACTGGGCCTCTAGTAGATTAATAATTTTGACAGTGCATTTTAAGAGAACATGTTTTATTTACACAATTATGTGTTGGGGTACATTGATGTATTGCAAAGTGAACTTTTTTCTGAGGATCCTGGTTAAAAACTTTGAAAACTACTATTTCTAGAAAAGTTGCCTGTGAGAGGAGTGGGAGAGAGAAATAGTATCACCTCCAGAGAAACACAAAAGGTGCTATTTTAGTTTTTTACTGTGCATTGTAATGTCTATCATCCCAGAGAAAAATTGGAACAGAAGTAACTAATGATCTGAAATATTAATGACATTATGAGAGCTATCAAACCTAATACTTACCCAAATTTGGCATATGATAATAATGGATGTAATTACTAATTATGGATAAAATTAATACATAATAAATATCATTCATGAACAGCTGGCAATGTTCTGAGACCTGTGAAAATTATTTACATTTATATTTACTTCTCACAAAGAGCCTGTGCTAGAATTACAGATTTACTCAACATACAGAAAGGCAATTTTGGGGATGGCTGTTTTCGTTAGATTGGCTGAGGAAGCTGAGTTCAGACACATTACATAAATCAATCAAGTATCACACAACTAGAAAGTGGAGAAACACTGATTAAAACTTATAATTGTCTCACTCATCTATATTGATTTCAGAGAACCCCACTGGTTTTCTTCTAGAAAATCTTTTCAATTGGAAAAGGCTTGCTAATGATGTCATAGGCAATCAGACATCTTAACTTCCTTCCCTTAATATTTTATGATTTTTCTCTGAAATCATTGTTAAGAGGATGAAACAGGGGATCTTTTTCACATGGACTGCTGCTGTTAATTTTATTTTTCTCTGACTCTGTGGTGCAGATGCAATCGCCCAAATCTACAATGAAGAGGTGACAACTGTCATCTCTGTGTCAGGTGTTAACCACACTTACAAATATGACTTGCTAAAGGTGAGACGTGGTTCAAATATAAACACTTCTTTTTTTAAATATAAATTGGGATTTCTGCATATCAAAACTTTTGACTACTGTAAAGAGTTGATGCTCCGGTGCATTTCATAGATTGTTTTTGGTTTGAGAAGGGTTTGGGTTTTAGATAATAAAGTTAAAGAAGAGTTTGTTTACTTTATTAAAATCAATCATATATTGATTCAAACTAATGACTGTTTTCAACCTTACCCAGAAACTAAATTAGATATCCTTTTCTTACACTGGTGAGTTCGTTAATCAGCCAGTTAGTTACATTTTGATGTTTTTAGACCGTAAGTTCCTAGTCATGACTCCAGTTTCTTCAGCCCCAGAGTGAGTACAGGTTTCTAAAAGTTATAGCTAAAGTAGTACACATACACACACACACACATTTTGTTGGTGTTGTTTATATAAACTAAAGATGTATTTAAGCAAATCTTGTTATGAAGTAGTTGAATTTTATATTTTTTGGCTCAAATACATACGTTTCTCTACTACAAAATCTAAGTATAAATGAGACCTATGCACCAATAACAGTGGTGGCTTCCTACAAAGGAGAAAACTCTGCCATATAAAATGCCCAGAGCCTTTCTCACTATGTTCATGGAAACAGGGGCTTTCATTGTATCTTTTTGACACTGACTTAAAATCCACTCACTTTAACACGTCAAGCATTTACAGATTCCCAATACCTTATATTCCACTTCAAAGTCTCAAAAAAACTCTGAAATCATTGTTTCCTTAAATGTATGGTATAGACATTGGTAGCAAAACATACAGTGAACTTTATCTTTATATATCTATCTTTGTCTTTATATACCTATTCATTGTGAATGTCCATAGCACAGAAAAATCAGAATGTTTGCGTATAGGGTGTAGTCCCAGGTCTCACACACCAGGTAGTGCACTAATGGTGCACATGTGGTACATTACTCTATATTCCTATTAGCATTCTAAGATTTGAATACTTGGAATTCCAAATGACATATGGGCCAGAGCGTATAAGAAATTGGAGGCCAGTACCCATTTCTAAATATATTTTACATGTAATATAAAACGTGTTTGGTATTTCCATGCTAATTAAAATAATTTTGAAATAATTTCCTAGAGCAGCAAACAGGATTGTTTCTTTATGAAAGAATCCCCCTTGCTTTCTGAATATCTGTAGGAATGTAAGATTAGTGATATCAGTCTGATAATTTCATTTTAATCATAGCCTAAACAATATCATGTATGGCATATTAGCTCAAATGTCACTTCTTTGGGGAGGACTTTTCTTGCTCTGCTCAAGGCAGAATTCATGCTGTCTTATCTGGGCTCTTTTGCTGCATGCATCTCTCTTGTGGTATGCATCGGTTGCCTGAGAAATATGTGCTTTTGGAACTGTGTTCTTCCTCTCTAGTCAGTGAATATCTGGGTCCCAAATATAGCTGCTTCCACAATTGAATCCTGGGCACCAACAGACCCTGTAGCTCTTTAAAAAGTCTCAATGATTTGCCCTAGCTGGTTTGGCTCAGTGGAGTGACTTGCGATTGAAGCGTCCTGGGTTCAATTCCGATTAAGGGCACACACCCAGGTTGTGGGCTCAATCCCCACAAGTAGGGGGCCTGCAGGAGGCAGCCAATCCCCACAAGTAGGGGGCCTGTAGGAGGCAGCCAATCAATTGTTCTCTCTCATCATTGATATTTCTATCTCTGCCTCTCCCTTCCTTTCTAAAATCAATAAAAATATATATTTTAAAAATGACTCAATGATTTAATTACAGAAATGTTAAGCTTATTTTTTTCAAAACAAGATATTTCAAAATGTAACTTAATATTTAATATCTTCAATGTAATTCTGAAATTTTTTGCCCAGTTTTGTTGAGATATTATTGACATATCTCTGGTATAAATTTGAAGTGTACATCATAATGGTTTGACTTACATATATTATGAAATGATTACTATAATAAGTTTAGTTAGTATCCATTATCTCATTTAGATACAATAAAAAGAGCAAGCAAAAATAGAAAAATAATTACTATAGTCATCATGTTGCACATTATACCCCTAAGACTTATTTATCTTGTA
This sequence comes from Cnephaeus nilssonii, assembly GCF_951640355.1. NCBI lineage: Eukaryota > Metazoa > Chordata > Mammalia > Chiroptera > Vespertilionidae > Cnephaeus > Cnephaeus nilssonii. The sequence goes on along the minus strand of NC_137079.1, from coordinate 66,580,310 downwards.
ACTAGAAGTTTGTGTGTTTTGACAACCTTTCTTGGAGATTCTTGTACATATATATGTTGAAGTTTCCTTGGTATATAGTTTGCCAAACTCAATTTACTAATATTTCTATATATTTTCTATAAATTGTATATTATTTCTATAGAATGTCATCAATGCATAACATACTAAGTATATAAGTATAATGGTAATGGCCTTTGACAATTTGAATATTAAGTTATCATAATGCTTATTGTTCTGGTTCAAACTTTAATTTCTTCATGGTATAAATTGTTTAATTTCTCCAAGTTGAATCAGGTGTTTTATCTCCAAGCCCTCATAGTACTTTAATATGTGAACTACCCTGGAAAATACTCCTTTTACATTTGAGAAAAATGTGTATGCTACATGTGTATACTACTGGGGTTGGGTGGAATATATATACATATTATTAGGTCTACTCAATTTGTAGTGTTATTCAAGCCCTTTGTTTATATATTGACTATTGACATTCTGTCTGGATGCTTTATCCATTATTGAAATCTCCTGTATTGCTATTTTTCCCTTAAGTTCTGTCAATGTTTGCTTTATATATATTTAGGTGCTCTTATATTGAATGCATACATATTTATAATTGTTATAGTTTCTTGAGAGATTGCCCCTTTTATAAGGTCCTTCTTTGTCCCCTGTAACAGCATTTGGCTTAAAATCTATTTTGTCTGATATAAGTATAGAAACCCCTGCTTTTTTTTGGTTAACATTTTTATGCCACATATTTTTCCTTTTCCTCACTTTCAGTCTATGTGAGTTTGTGAACAACATAACTGATTAACAAAAGTAGATCCAGAGACATTGAACAGATGAGGGAAGGCAGGGAAGTGTGTGTGTGAGAGGGGGAGAGGGAGGTAAGAGATCAACCAAAGGACTTGTGTGCATGCATATAAGCATAATCAATGGACACAGACAATAGGGGGGTGAGGGCCTGTGCTGGGAGGTGGGAGCAAGCTGGAGAGGTCAATGGTGGTAAAAGGAGACATAGGTAATACTTTCAACAATAAAGAATTAAAAATAAATAAATAAAATGAGTTTGCTAAACAGACCCTATAATTAGACATTTTCTTCCTTTTTTTAATCCATTCTGTCAATGTGTTTTTATATGGGGGAGTTTAATCCATTTACATTTAAAGCAATTATTGTTATGGAAAGATTTACTATTGTCATTTTAGTATTTGTTTTCTATTTGTCTTGTAGTTTTGTTCTGGCTTTCTCTTGTTTACTTCATTTTTTTGTTGATTTTGTGTATTGATATACTTCTATTTCTTCCTCTTTTCCTTCTGTGTAACTTCTACAGGTGTTTTTTTGTTGTTGTTGTTTGTTTGTTTTTGTATTCTTACACAAGGACTTTTTTATTGATTTCTGAGAAGAGAGGAAGGGAGAAAGAGAGAAACATTGACTGGTTGCCTCCCATTCATGCCCAACCCAGGGATTGAAACTGCAAACTAAGTACGTGTCCTGACCTAAAATCAAACCCACACATTTTGGGGTATGAGATAATGTTCCAACGCACTGAGCCACCTGCCCAGGGCATATAGATATTTTTGTTTTGTGGTCACCATGAGGTTTACATAAAATATATTAATTTATAATAGTCTTTTTATAAGTTAATAACAATGTGAATTTCATCATATAAAAAGCTCTAATTTCTCTCTCCCCAGGCACTTTAATGTGATTGTTGTCACAATTTATATTTAATTATATTGTGTATTTTAATATATTTAGTAGGTTATTTTTAATATTTATGCTTTTTAAATTAAAAAAAAATGATTTATCCATTACAAAAATTCAGTATTCTTTTTGTTTACTTATTTTACCAAACTTTAGGTAGGTCTCATGGTGACAGACTTCCTCTGTTTTTGTTTGGTAAAATCTGTATCAACCTTCATTTTCGAAGGACAGTTTTTTTTGTTTTGTTGTTGTTTTTAAAATATATTTTTATTGATTTCAGAGAGGAAGGGAGAGGGAGAGAGTATGGAAATATCAATGATGAGAGAGAATCATTAATCAGCTGCCTCCTGTACGCCCCCTACTGGGGATTGATTTCACAACCCAGGCATGTGCCCTGATCGGGAATCAAACTGTGACCTCCTGGTTCATAGACTGAAGCTCAACCACTGAGCCACACTGGCCAGGTTGCAACATTTCCATTGATTCTTCATTTTTCTTGATTCTGTGTTTGGCTCTATGCATGTGATAAAACAGCCCCTTTGCTCAGTCTTCATGGACTGGCCTCATGCAGAAGAGGATCCCACCAGTAAGCTTGGTCTGAGATTCTGGAGGCCTCTATCAACCCTTTTTCTCCCCAAGAAGAAGCAGGCTGCTATGGTTTTTCTCTTGCTTGGTGCTGCGCTGGGGCAGGGGAAGGGGAATGCCATTTTGGCAATTACCAGCCCAAGCCACCACCTCCGTTCTCTCCTGGACAACTAGACCATGCTAACCCATCAGAGCTTTAGGAATGGCAAAACAGATGCTGGTTTTGGGGGAAGCCCTGCGAAAGTTATGACACTGGATCATTGCTTTTTCTACTCAAAGGGAAGCTGACAGCTGGGAAGTTTCATCTGCTTGCTCTATGCTGAGCAGAGAGTAGAATCAATTGTAATTACCAGCTTAAAATACTACAGATATTCTTCACTTGGTAGATAGACTTTGCTGGACCCTTTAGAGCTGAAAGTCTGTCAAGACAGAAGATAGTCCTGTGTGGAACCCCATGAAAAAGCTGAGGATTTAAACTAAACTCTTCCTTCCATGGGTGAAACTGGGACCTATGGGTCTCTTCTTGACCAAATGGTTCTGCACTTGGGGCAGGATAACTGGTGAGAGTTGCTGCACATCTCCCTATTGGTTTTGCAGAGTATGGTTTTGCATTATCTCAGAGTGCAGAAGCATTTCAATTAGTTTCTTATTTCTCATAAAGCAAATTTGTGAGTTATTGCTGTATTGGTATGTTGGTTGGGAGAAGGAGGGTCTGGGGTTTCTTACTTCATCTTCTTGGTGACATCACTTCACTTTTCTTTTTACATATTAGGAATGTGAGGAAAACAATGACTAGAGAACTTACCACCATATGGTTGGATGTTGGTATGAATGGTGCTAAGATAATCATCTGTTGATGACCAACTCAGTTTTCTCACAACAAAAATCACTAAACATGTATCAAAGCACCATAAATGAGAGACAAAAGGAGAAAAAAAGCAGTAAAAGAAGGTACATAAAGACTAGAAATATTTAAATTAAAAAGTAATAATAAGTAATTTATGATACTTCCATTTTTTAAAGTTAGCATTAATGAAATGGGTAAAGTTATTATATTTTTAAAGCAGTATTAATAGAAACACACACACACACATCCTGAAAAATAAAAGATTTAATTAGGATCTAAAGTATCCTAAATAATAAACTGTCCATGATTCAATAAAAAATCACCCATCATACCAAGAATCAGGAAAACAGAAACTTGAACGAGAAAAGACGATGAACTGACATCACTAACAAGATGTATAAAAAATGGAATTATCTGAGTGATTTTCAAGCAATCATAAAAATGGTTCAACAAAAAATTACAAATATTCTTTTTTTAATTTTTAAAATATTACAACTAGAAAGAGAGGAAGGAAGAAAAGAGAGAGAGAGAGAGAGAGAGAGAGAGAGAGAGAGAGAGAGAGAGAGAGAGAGACATCAACCCTTTGCTTTACTTTATACATGAATTCATTGGTTGATTTCTGAATATGCTCCAACTGGGGACTGAATCCATACCCCCAACTTATCATCCTGGGTCAACACTCTAACCCAGTCAGCTACCTGCCAAGGTTACATATATTATTGAAACAAATAAAAAATAGATACTTTTATCAAAGAAAAAAAAGTTATTAAGAAGACCCTAATGAGATTATAGAAGGGCAAAAATACAACTAAAAACCTAAAAAATATATTGCTATATAGGCCTACTAGTGGAGTGAAGATGACAAGCAACAGAAGTAGTGAATTTAAGGAAAGAACAGTAAAATCAATCCAATATGAAAAACAAAAATACACACACACACACACACACACACACACACACACACACACACACACATATATATATATAACACAGATTTATCTGCCCTTCAATTCTGAATGATAACTTTGCTGGGTAGAGTAGTCTTGGTTGTAGGTTCTTGCTATTCATCACTTTGAATATTTCTTGCCACTCCCATCTGGCCTGCATAGTTTCTGTTGAGAGAGAGAGAGAGTAAAACTGAAAAGGGACTCTAGGATGTGTATAATAATAACAAAATATCTGATATTTATATAAATAGAGTCTCAGAAAGAGAAGTGAAAAAAAGGGGAGACAAAAGAGTATTTGAAAAACTAATGGCTGAAATCCTCCTAAATTCAGCAAAGTACATGAAACCTACAGATTAGAAAAAGGGCAGAACAACTTGAACAGAAATTTTGTTAAAGAGTTTATTCATATGGCAACATAAAATGATGTACAACTTCAGTAGGCAATAGGGAAATATAAATTAAAACCACAATGAAATATCATTACAAAACTATCAAATGGGTAAAATTTAAAAAAATATATAAAACTCAATGCTGCAGAGACTGTAGAGAAATCAGATCACTCATACATTGCTCATGGAAACATAAAATGGCATAGTCACTCTGAAAAACACTTAAAGTTTAATATAAAACTTAACATGAAATTACTTTATGACCTAGCAATTTTACTCTATGGCATTTATCCCAGAGAAATGAAAAGTCATGTTCACACATAAACCTTATAGCAGCTTTGTTCATACTATCCTCCATAGAGAGCAGAGATGACTTGTAATAGGTGAATGGCTGAACAAATTCTGGAACATCCACAGCAATGAGACTGATACATGAGCAGCGTGGATGAAACGCCAGGGAATTATCCTGTATGAAAAGAAGCCAATCCAACCATGTAACATGCTATTTATATAACATATTAAAAATTATAGAACTGGCAAACAGATGAATAGACTAGTGTTTGTTTGTTTTTTCCTTTTTTTAAATTTAATAAATCTTTATTGTTCAGATTATTACAATTGTTTCTCCTTTTTTCCCCCCATATCTCCCCACCACCCGGTTCCTATCCCCCCTCTGATCTTACCTCCCCCCAACTGTCCTTATCCATAGGTGTATGATTTTTGTCCAGTCTCTTCCCGTACCCCTCACACAGACACCCCTTTCCCCCTGAGAATTATCAATCCACTCCCATTCTATGCCTCTGATTCTATTATGTTCACCAGATTATTCTGTTCCTCAGATTTTTAATTCACTTGACTTTTAGATTCACTTGTTGATAGATATGTATTTGTTGTTCATAATTTTTATCTTTACTTTTTTTCTTCTTTTTCCTCTTTTTAAAGAATACCTTTCAGCATTTCATATAATACTGGTTTGGTGGTGGTGAACTCCTTTAGCTTTTTCTTATCTGTGAAGCTTTTTATCTGCCCTTCAATTCTGAATGATAACTTTGCTGGGTAGAGTAGTCTTGGTTGTAGGTTCTTGCTATTCATCACTTTGAATATTTCTTGCCACTCCCATCTGGCCTGCATAGTTTCTGTTGAGAAATCAGCTGATAATCGTATCGGTGCGCCCTTGTAGGTAACTAACTGTTTTTCTCTTGCTGCTTGTAAGATTCTCTCTTTGTCTTTTGCCCTTGGCATTTTAATTATGATGTGTCTTTGGATTCCTTTTGTTTGGGGTTCTGTGTGCTTCCTGGACTTGTAAGTCTATTTCTTTCATCAGGTGGGGGAAGTTTTCGGTCATTATTTCTTCAAATAGGTTTTCAGTATCTTGCTCTCTCTCTTCTTCTGGCACCCCCATAATTCTGATGTTGGTACGCTTGAAGTTGTCCCAGAGGCTTCTTACACTATCTTCAACTTTCTGAATTCTCTTTTCTTCTTGCTTCTCTGGAGGAGTGTACTTTTCCTCTTTGTATTCCAAATCTTTGAGTTGATCCTTGCGTTCCTCTAGTCTGCTGTTGGGTCTCTGTATAATATTTTTTATTTCATTCAGTGTATGTTTAATTTCTAGTTGGTCCTTTTTCATATCCTCGAGGGTCTCATTAAATTTATTGGTCTTTTCCATGAAATTCTTGAAAAACCTTATAACCATGGTTTTGAACTTGGTTATTCTGTCCATTCATTTGTTCTCCTCCATTTCTTTCATTTGGGATCTGTTTCCTTGCCTCCTCATTTTCGCTGCTTCCCTGAGTTGATTGGGTAGCTTTGTGTACTAGGTGTCCTATTGGTTCAATGGGTCAGTCTCCCAGTTACCTGAGGTGGACACTCTTGGTGTACCCCTTTGTGGACTGTGTGTACAGCCTAGTTGTAGTTAAGTCTTGATTGTTGTTGGTGTCACTGGGAGGAATTAACCTCCAGGCCAATTGGCTGTGAGGACCCGCTATGTCTATAACGGAAGAATTGCTGTGCTGGAGACATGTTTATGGGGCATGAATTGTTCCAGTAGGGCTTTGGTGCTCACTGAGTCTGCCTCTTGAATGTGTCCCTTATGAGAGTGGTTGTAATCTGGTGTCGTCTCACACCGACCACTAGATACACTAGTGTCTTGATCTCCAATGGGGTGCAGGTCAGCTACTGTCTGAGGCCCCCCAGCAGGAGCTACAGCAAGAACTACAGTTTTCTCTTCTTTGCTTGGGTGGTTTTGGAGCAGTCTGACTGGAGCTGCAGTTAATTTGGTTAAGCTGCCACAGAAAAGGCCATTTATATACAAAAGCTGCTGTGTGGAGCCTGGGCGGGTTTGTAGAGTGTGCAGGGTGGGGTCTCAGGGCGAGGCAGGGTGGGGTCTCAGGGCGAGGCAGGGTGGGGTCTCAGGACATCACTAGGCTAGGGCATGGCAAATGGCGATGGCTGCAATCAGCCATCTCTGCTTTCCGCGTTTCCAAGTCCCTGCGTCCCGCGCAATGATTGCTGGGCACACCTCTGCAGAAAAGTCACTCTCACTTTCCGACCCGATGGCCGAGAGTCCAGCTTAGGGGTCTGGGTCCCCCGCGTGTCCCCAGAAACTGGATTTCAGAGTGATCGGGAGCTTGTCTCCCTTTGGGTTCAAGAAAAGCCGCGCGCCCAGTCGCCCTCCACCAGCCCGATTCGCGTGCCTCTGTACCTCAGCTTTTTAGCGTTTGTGCTCCTTTCTCTTCTTAGGTGTAAATCTTCCACTCAGCCAGCTTTCCCGTGGTTCTGGGTGGTAGATGTTTTGTCTTTTAGTTGTATTTTTGAAATCGTTGTGCAAGGCAGCAGTTTAGTTGTTTAACTTTGCCGAGATCTTGGTTCCTCCACAGATTAGTATTTTTTAAGGGTAGGGTTAGGAGAGAAGTGAGCTGGTTATCATAGAGGAAGAAGAGGCAGTGTTTTGTATCTTGATTGTTTGTAAATACATGAAGATCCAAATATATGTGATAAAATTGCATAGAATTAAATAGAAACACATGCATTCAAATGAGGACCAATAGAACTGGGGAAATTTGAAATAGGTCAGTGGATTTGAAAATGTCAACATCCTTTTATTTTGCATATTTTAGCATATTCAAAATGTTTTGCAAATCATCACCTCTCTAAAAATCTATAATAATAAAAGTGTAATATGCTAATTAGACCGTACAGCCGGATGACCTTCCAGACATCCTTCTGGATGTCCTTCTGGATGAAGCTGGGGCTGCAAGGGCTGAGGGCAGCCACCATGGCTGTGAGGGCTCGCCCCTTGCATGAATCCCGTGCATCGGGCCTCTAGACCTATATAATAAAGAGGGAATATACAAATTGACTGTCACTCTGCCACAAAGATGGCGGTGCCCACAGTGAAGGTGGGGTTTCTGTAACACAAGATGGCTGCACCCACAGCAAAGGCTGAGTTCCCATAACGAGAACTCCGTGGGGCCTGACAGGGGACCTCAGGCCGTGTCTCCCGTCTTGGGGCCAGGCCAGGGGACCTCAAGCCATGCCCCCTGCCCCAGCGCCAGGCCAGGGGACCTCAGGCTGTACCCCCTGCCCCAGCTCCAGGCCAGAGGACCTCAGGCCATGCTACCCCCAGCACCTGGCCAGGAGACCTGAGGCCGTGCCCCCCCGTCCCAGCACCAGGTTGGGAGACATGAGGCTGCTCCCCCTGCCTGGCGGAGTTTGATGGGGGATCACAAGGTGCACCCTCTCACCCTGGTGCTGGGCAAGGGGACCTGAGGCTGCGCCCCCTGCCTTGGCACTGGGCTGGGGGACCTCAGGCCATGCCCCCTGCCTGATGGGGCTTGACAGGGGACTCAAGGTGTGCCCCCCCACACTAGTGATAGGCTGGGAGACCTCAGGCTGCTCCCCTCATCCAGGCCAGGGGACCTTAGGCCACACCCAAAACCCAGCTGGGCTTGATGGGGGACCTGAGGCTGCGCCCCCCCTCCCTGTGGGGCTTGACGGGGGACCTGAGGCTGCGCCCCCTTGCCCAGTGGGGCTTGACAAGGGTGGGACCGGCCGGGTCTGGATCTAGCCCAATCGGGGGAGAGGGGAGGCCGGATCTGGGTCTTGTACGATTTTGAGGCACATGTGGGTGGGTGGGGATTTGACTCTGGGTCCCAGGTGCGCCCCACACTCTGACAGGAGGAAGCTTTTCATATACATTTTACTAAGTTTCTTTCATTTCTGACACTTCTATTATAGAGAAAGGGCAAGTAGCAGTATTAAAATATTTCCTGTAATTAATCCCCTTTTAAAGTGCATGAATTTCATTCACCAGGCCACTAGTATTTTCATAATATCAAATGAAGACCCCATACTAATTAAGCAGTCACTCCCTATTCTTGGCTCTTTCCAGGCAATCATTAATCTGCATTTTGTCTCTCTCTTATCAATTTACCTATTCTATATATTTCATATGAGTGGCAACATACAATATTTGATCTTTTGTGTCTGGCTTCTTAGCATGTAGTTTTTGAGATTTAACTGTGCTGTAGCATGTAACAGTACTTCATTCTTTTTATGGGTAAGTAATATTCCACTGTATAAATATATCACATTCATTTATCCATTCATCAGTTTATGGATATTTGGGTTATTTCTATCTTTGGCTGTAGTAATGAGGACTGCTATAAACATTTATGTACAAGCTTTTGTTTGAATTTGTGTTTTCATTTTTTTAAGAGTCAGATTTCTGGGTCATATGGTAGTTATAAGTTTAACATTTTTAGAAACTGTGAAACTCTTTCCAAAGCAGCTGTATCATTTTACATTCCCATATCATCAATGTGCAATGGTTTCATTTGTTTGTACATCTTCCCTAATTCTTATTTTCGGTTCTCATTTTTTGTTTGTTTGTTTTGTTGTATGATAATATCTATTTTACTTCTTAAAAATTGGTATCTCATTTGACTTTGATTTATATTCCCTTAGTGATTAATGATGTCAACAATTATTCATCTGATTATTGACCTTTTGTATAACTTATTTGGAGTCTATTTGTGTCTTTTTGCCCATTTTTTTAATCAAGTAGTTTTTCTTTTTGTTGTTCAATTGTAAAACTTCTTTATAAATTCTTGGTACCACAGCCTTATGAAATGTATAATTTTTAAGTATTTTCTTCCAGGTAATGGTTGTCTTTTCACTTCCTTGGTAGTGTTCTTTGATGCACAAAAGTTTTCAATTGTGACTTCCAATTTATCAATTTTCTATTTTTGCTTACACTTTCATATCTAAGAAATCATTGCCAAATGCAAGATCATAAAAATTTGTCTATTCGCTTTCTTATAAGAGTTTACACCCTTTTATTTTTAATTAATATTTTCCTATCTGAATTAATTATTGTATTTAAAGCAAATATACTATAAATCCTTATGAAATTAATATTAGATTTAATATTTTGTCATCTTTGCATTTTTTTCTTGATTTATCTAATATTTGTCATAAATTTTTTACTCTAGATTGTCCAAAACTCCTCATTGAAAGATGAGAACAGAGGACAATGGTCATACTGTGGAAAACATTGAGCTATTTGTGACCCAGTCTGGTTGTGACCCAAAAAAAGCTAGGTTGAAAGTCTATTTCTCTGCTATTCTTAGTCTTTTACTTTCTCAAAATATTGATTAGTGAATTCTAGTTTATGGTTGAGAATGTGACTGTGAAAGTTTGTGGGTATATTTTTAGTTTGATTCTCCATAGTCACTTTTCATTCTTCTGGATCTAGATAGAAGGAAAACAGGTGTGCTAATCCTGTGGCTTTGGATTGTGTTTTATCAATATAGAGTCAAGGGAGAAAACCAGAGAGTGAGAGAAATAGAGTCATTCTTACTGATTCCTTACTTCAGGTTATTGGGTGGACTGCATGTGTTCAAGTTTCTCCACACAAGTTTCATGCTCCCTTGTGATTATGTTTTCTCTCTCTCTGCTTGCACCCCCTTCCCCACTGTTTTTGATGATTACACTCTCCCTTTATCTGTCCAGGACTTGGTGTAGCAATACTGTCTCCTGGTTATCACATCTGTGTGTAAAGTGTCCATCTCTCCTACCACTCTGACTTTCTTGTATTAATACCATGTCTAGCAAACATGCTGGCACAATGTCTATGATACATCGAGACACTTTATAATGGAAAAATAAAATCCTCCCTAAATGACATCACTATTAATATAGTTATTTTAAAACAACATAATAACAATTTGCCATATTACATGCTTTAAGAAATAAAGGAAAATAAAAGATAACATCCAGTGTTTCTAGGCTATGGAAAATAAACTCTGATAGTGAGAATCTCTCTCTATATATAAAACCTTAATATGAAAATAGACTGAATGTTGGAACAACCAAACAACCAAACAACCGGTTGCTATGACATGCGCTGACCATCAGGTGGCGAGCACAGAACACGTTGGGCATTGGCTGCAGGTGGCAGAGCACGGAACATGGAAGGCATTGGCCTTGGCGGGATGGTGGAGCAGGTGAGCAGTGGTGTCAGACCAAGGTGGGGCGTTGGTCACTGTCATTGGGGCAAGCCTCTGGTGGTTATTGAAAATTATTTGCTCCCATGTGCTGTGGTCTTGCCAGGTGCTGGCCCCAATCGCTCCATGCTGTCAGTGGGTGTGAGCGGGGCTGGTGCTGTCAGCCCATGGGAGCAGGCGGTGGTGGGAGCAGGGCTGATGGCAGACAGCAGACCAGGTGCCATGGTGGAAGGGGCCAGGCAGGGGCACGGAAGATGGGCTGCGACCCACCTCTGTGTCCACTGTAGCCTCGTGGCCCACAGTTCCTTTCAAGGTGCACAAATTTGTGCACTGGGGTCCTAGTAAATATATAATGGTTTAGAGAAATTCTAGCAAAGTGAATGCACTCTGAAATGAATCTGCTCTAGAAACTAATATTTAAAGGAATAAATATGATTCTGCAAAATATCTATATATATAAAACCCTAATATGCAAATAGACTGAACGGCAGAACAACAGGACAACCAGTTACTATGACGTGCACTGACCACCAGGGGGCATGAGCAGAACACGACAGGCGTTAGCAGCAGGTGGCAGAGCACGGAACATGGCTGGCATCAGCTGTGGTGGGATGGTGGAGCAGGTAAGAGGGGGCGCCAGACCAAGGCAGGGCACCAGTCACTGTCATTGGGGCAAGCCTCTGGTGGTTACTGAAAATTCTTTGCTCCCACATGCCATGGTCCCACCAGGCGCTTGCATCTGCTGCCAGCACTGGCCCTAGTTGCACCCACTGCCGGCACCTGGAGCCGGTCCCAATTGCTCGGCACTGTCAGTGGGTCCAAGCGACAGCTGTTGCCCCTGATCACCCCTGAAGGCCTCTCCATCTCTCCCTGCTCCTGAGGGGCAATCAGGGCAGCAGCCACCACTCACACCTGCTCACAGCACCGGCCCTGCTTGTACCTGCTGCTGGTGCTGGCCCCAATCACTCTGCACTGTCAGCGGGTGTGAGTGGGGCCGGCGTCATCAGCGTGTGGGAGCAGTGGCAGGAGTGGAGCTGCTGTCAGACAGGGGACCTGGGACTGCAGAGGGAGGATCTGGGTGGGGGCGCAGAGGATGGGCCAAGATCTGCCCCTGTGCCCACCACAGCCTTGTGGCCCATATTTCCTTTCAAGGTGCACAAATTTGTGCACTGGGCCCCTAGTTTGTATATAATAGTACTTTACATGACATCCCTAATATCCTATCAATTTAAAACTACCTAAATACCCAAAAGTCATAGATTATTTTTGTTAATCCTATAGATCCATATGATAATACACCTGAGCAATATGTAGAAGAATCCCAAATTAAGTATGCAATAGTTATGTTTCTTTGGGGAAATTATTTGACATTCCTGAACTGCAAGGATGAAACATACTTACCTGAAAAAGGAGTTGTAAAGATTAAATAAGTTATTGCATGCTAAGGATTTCACACAAAAGCTAGCACCTGGGAAACAAACAGTAAATATTAGATGTCATCACTACCCCTGCTCTCCATGAAAGCCTAGCATTAGAACACTGATTTTTCACTCAGGATATATATGAGAATCACCTGTTAAAATTTCTGTGATTAAATATTCTCAGAAGTCAATCTGGGGGCCTCTGATTTAGTAGTTGTTATGTGAAGATAAAGGCATAGTTGTGTTGTCCCATCTCCATAGAAGGTACTAATAACTATTCCTTTATAAGATTTGTTTTCTTAGATGAGAAAATTGTTAGAATAGATTATAAAGTAAATATAAGCAAATTATAACATTTATCATCTAATTGCATTTTAGCGTATGTAGATTTCTTAGTGAATGTTGAAGAATGAAAACTCAAGCCGATGACTGAAAAGCAATTTATAAGATAAACCCCCACAATCAGAAAAAATTATCACCTTGGGCTTTTGTAGATTTAGGCAATATTATAAGAGAAATCCCAAAACAGGTAGAAAAAGAATCTCTCAGTATTTTAAGCAAAACAAAATAAAACTAAGAAAACTAGCAAATAGTTGGAGATTATTATGTAATAACTTGAATAGATGCAAATAATCTCTAATAGTGAGTTACCAAAGGGAATTTGAAAGTTCATTATGACAGACATTTACTAGAGATTTAAAAAAGAACAGACAATCTCGTTCTGCAATAATACCATGAAAATATAATACTGGTTCTGAAGTCCCTGCTGTTATTGAATTTAAGTCTGGTTTGTTTTGAATATTTACTTCAATCTAGCATGTTAGTAGCTATTTTCTAAAGAGAAAATAGACCCCTGTGTACACATTTACCAATTAGAAAAACTGAAACTTTGAAGCTATTCAATTGCATTCATCTGCAATAAAAACTCTTTGCCAGCCTTTGTGAAATTAGCAAAGTAGCAGCAGTATCAGGACAAGGGGAGAAAAGTGAAACACTGTGTCAGCCAATATCGGCAGTCTCCCTTTTCTCAACAATTTTATGAACTAATTTTTCTCCTTAAGCTTTTAATTACTTCTTAGTTTTGCACTTGTTTATTAACTTATTTACATAAGTAGCTTTTTCCTGACGTAATATGCACGTAGTGCCTAATATGGACAAAGAGTAAATAGGATAAAAGGAAGAAATAGACATGCTCCTTTCTTCAAGTCAGTAACATTCTTCCAAGAGAAAACAAAATATGTGGAAATATGTTTTTGGAAAAAAAAGGAACAAGAATATTTGTAGAATCTAGCCCCCATCCTGAAATATAGATCTTGTTATAATAGGTTCTTTGTGTGCTGAGAGCCATGAAAGACATAGAGAAAGAACAAAAGATACGGAGAGACACAGATGGGAGGTCTTATACCTAAAGACGGGGTCTGGAAAGATGTAGCTGACTATGAAGGAAATATTCAGTCCATAAAGGTGAACCCAGTGGCTGGTGCCTAAGGAGGATACTTGAAGAGGAAGTATCTATTGGGGATTTTTTGCGATGCTTTTCTGTTTATTTTCATTGAGTTTAGTCTTGTTTCAATTTGTGATTTAAACTTTCTCAGTCATACTACAAAACTTTAGTAAAATTGATATTGTTCCTAACTTACTTGTGAAAAATAATTGTTTTGTGTTGGGTAGAACTTCCATTTATTACAGATTCAAGGATATTAAAGAGAAATACATAAAATAGTCAAATCTAAAGTTACCGGCTAAAGCCCTGCTTTATCCCCCTTTATCAGACATAGCCAAAGGTGACTCTCCCTCTCAACCAGTATGTTGCTATGCTCCCTTACTACTCAGAGACCAGGGCAGTGATCTTTGCTCCAAAGAAAAAAAGGCTCTTTTTTTTTTTTCCTTCTCTCTACTCCTAGCTACAATAAACACAGTCTTAATATTCAATTACATATTAAATTATTTTGAGGTTAATTTATAGAAATAAAAATCATTTAACCTTACAAAATCTCTTCTTCACCCATAGGATTGGAATATGGGCATAAAAATATTGCAAAGCAATTAGAAATAGTATATTAAACAGTGTTCTGTTATCAAAAATCTGGTTTATTTAATATGATCTATGATCACTTTGTTTTACATAATCCTGAAAATTTTAATTGAATAAAGTGGAATTTTTCTAAATATTGTATCCATAAAACAATAAAGAAGATAGACAAGCCCTCAAATCCATTGACACACTATTGGCTTATTTGTTGATATAATTTAATTTTGTTGGAGGAAAACTATGATGCATTTTATTAAGTCTGAAATTTTAGGTAGGAATGAAAACATGTATGTGGGCAGGTATTTGTATTACTTCTAACTTATCTTCAGAATAAAATATATGACAGGGAAAATAGATAACTGCTTTTAAAAATAATTGTCATGAAGTTCTACTTGAACAATGTTTGACTGACCTCTCTCCATGCTATAGGCACAAGGCCCAGAAGAGCTCAGTGAGGTGCTGGTAATTAATTAAGGAGGGTTTTGAATCTGTCATTCTTCATCCTTTTGGATTTGTGCATGAGTTTGAATTTTAATTTAGGACCTGGCTTTACACTCTTACCATAGAGTTTCCAACATTAAAGGGAAATGTTGAACATAATCTAATTTGCTTAAACCCTAGGCATATAAAAAACCAGGACTGATGTGTTTGTATTGGAATAGATTAGAATATAGAATGCATAAATATATTACCTAAACAACCAAGCCTTTTTCTTGCAGAACACAAGGCTCAGTTCATTGGATGGATTAATTATGAGAAAATCATGACTTTAAAATAAATAAAATTATGCATTTTATAGCTAGTACTAGAGGCCTGGTGCATGAAATTCATGCAATGGGGGGGTCCCTCAGCCCAGCCTGCACCCTCTCCAATCTGGGACCCTTTGGGGGATGTCTGACTGCCGGTTTCAACTAAATTAAACTGGCAGTCGGACATCCCTCTCACAATCTGGGACTGCTGGCTCCTAACAACTTGCCTGCCTGCCTGCCTGATTGCCCTTAACTGCCCTCCACTGCAGGCCTAGTCCCCCAGCAACTGCCCTCCCCTGCTGGCCATCTTGTGACAATGTGGGGTGGCCATCTTGTGACAACATGGGGGCAGACTTCTTGTGGTGACCATCTTGTGATGACATGGGGCGGCCATCTTGAGATAACATGGGGGTAGCCATCTTGTGATGAGTGGGGGTGGCCATCTTGTGACAACATGGGGGGTGGCCATCTTGTGACAATGTGGGGTGGCCATCTTGTGATGACATGGGGGTGGCCATCTTGTGACGCAAGGGCATGAGGATCAATTTGCATATTACCTCTTTATTTTTATAGGATTATTATATAGGATATGTACACTAATAGCAATAGGATATTTATGCTAATAGGATATATACGCTAATAGCAATCACAGCCCAGCATCTAATAACCATTAGACAATTAAGGTGACCTAAATGATGGTGATATTTATATTGGAAATAATAATGGGAGATGAGAATATTTGGAATGTGAATGAATGCAGGAGAAAACAGTGTCAAGGATGCAAACTAAATTTTACATTTGAATAAATTGTGGTATGAATTATAAATAATATTAAAGAAACAGGATCTGTGGTGAAGAAATTTAGTTTACTTTCTAACATGTTTAGTTTAAAATCCAAGGGAACATGTCAAATTAAGAGTTGGATATATATGAGTCTGAAGGTCAAAGGATAAATTTTCTCGGAGATGTAAATTTCTGATTTTTTTTTTTTGGTAGAAACTTGAGAAATTGCCATCATTTTATGCATAGAAGAATGTTTTAAAAATAAATGTAAGCTTGTGAATGAAATTAAAAATTTGTGGGGGGGTGAGTAGTGTGTCATAAAAACCAAAGGAAGAGAATGTACAGAGTGAACAGGGTACTTTGAAGTGAGCAAAAAGATCAAATACTAGTAAGAGGTAAGGTTAGAAGAAGCTTAACAATTGTATGAACTTAGGAATTTACTAGTACATATCATTCATTACCATGGTGGGAATGGAATTTGCTAGTGTCCTAGGAGTAAAAGCAGATTATAATAGGTTAAAGAGGGGGTTGGATATAAGAAAATGGGGTACATCATTAACCTATGTATGGTATAAAAGGATGAGAGGGATGATATATACAGTGGGAGATATGAGATCAAGGTGATACCATTATAATAATCTGATTATAATTTAACAGAAAAGGAGTGAAGAGAACACTAAATAATATAGGCATGGTTTTCCTACAGCTTTGCCAGGAAGCTGCAGTTAACTTTCTCCTAGTCTATTCCCCGCAGGTCGCTAGTGGAAGGGACAGGACAGTAGTGGCATGCCCAGTAAGGTCTGGGTGACGTGGGAAGGTGCTTATCTGTCAGTCACACCTGGGAACAAGTCAGTGTCCAGAATGGGCATGAACACTGCAAAGGCGTGCAATCTGAGATACTTAGTTTCTGAACAAAGATCCTCCTCTCTCTTGCCTCTCCTGTTTGCCTGTGCTCCTGGGATTCCTGTTGCAGGGGGCCACTCCCCTGCATTTGCCCATGTGGTGCATGGCATGTGGGACCACAGAATAGACTGATGGACTGAATCTAGCCTGGTGCTACATGGGACCCCACTCCACCATGGAACAGAAACTCTATGCTGGCCCTACTTTTGGCTCTGCTGGAGCTGCAGCTGTATATTTTTCAGGACTGATTTAAGGACAAGGGACTTTGCAACTTGAGGAATATAATTCCACACCAATAGAAATCATCCATTCTCCCATGTGAGTCTTAGAAAATTCATTTGCTGAAGATATGGTAAGAACCCCACTCCCACTGGTGTCCAGGAAATTGTACCCACTAATTTTTCCAGCAACAAAGGTAAGGTTTGGAATTTTGTTGTTGTTTTTAACTGTGTATATTTTTCTTTGTATGGAAATACTTGAATAGCTTCACTAATCCAATAGGAAAAATTCAATTATTAGGGTTCATGAAAAAAGAAAGAGAGCCCTGGCCAGTATGGCTTAGTTGATTGGAGTGTCATCCTGTACACCAAAAGCTGGTGGCTTGGATTCCTGGTCAGGGCACATACTCAGGTTGAGGGTTCATTCCACAGTCAGGGTGCATGGGGGAGGCAACCAATTGCTGTTTTTCTCTTAGCATTGATATTTCTCACTCTCCCTAAATCCATTAAAAAATAAAAAAATAAAGAGAGAGTAGGGAAAATTCTAGAGTTTGAGAATCTAAAGAAGATGGAGGTAATGAAATTCAAGTCATAGGCAGAGAGACTAGGTTTACATTGGAAGAGGAGCACATTTCCTATTCTGACAGAAAGGAAGGAATTTCGAACGGGTTTAGTGGTAGGCCCCACCGCATAGTCAGTCCCATCCTTCCTGATTCCTGAACCAATTATGAGCGGGGGAGGAAGGCTGTAAACCAGGGGTCCTCAAACTTTTTAAACAGGGGGGCCAGTTCACTGTCCCTCAGACCGTTGGAGGGCCTGACTATAGTTTTAAAAAAAAAACTATGAACAAATTCCTATGCTCACTGCTAAGTCGGCTGCTAAGCAGGACAGGCATCGGCGGCAAAAACACCCGGAGGGCCAGATAAATGTCCTTGGCAGGCCGCATGTGGCCTGCGGGCCATAGTTTGAGGATCCCTGCTGTAAACAAACAAAAAAGAAAGAAAGGGAGGGAGGGAGGGAGGGAGGGAGGGAGGGAAGGAAGGAGGGAGGGAGGGAGGGAGGGAGGGAGGGAGGGAGGGATTGAGGGAGGGATTGAGGGAGGGAGGGAGGGAGAAAGGGAGCTATAACATCATCGCTGTTAATATAGGAGTCTTCAAGAATATTGTCTCTTCCTGCTCTTTTCCTTCCTGCCTGCCTACTACTGTTCTTCCTTCTCCTTCCATGTTAATTTCAAAAACGGTGCACTAAATATGACTGATCTTTTAAAGACCTGCCTCATCTTGCTATCTGTACTTCCCATGCTAAACACTATATCATGGATCACTGTTTTTAGTATTTTAAATCAGATTTTTATCTCCCTTTCCCACAACACCTGACCTACATTGATTTATATAATCTATAATCCTTTATGCCAGTATCATAAACTTCAGTACATTGCCATCCAGCATTAAAACTCCAGAGATATTTTTCTAAAACACAAATCTCACTATATTCCTAATAGCTTCAAAATGATTAATTGAATAAAGATTAAGAATGCACTGAATAGTATAAAACACTGTGATATTTCAGAAAAAAAAACATTGAAGAGAAATACATAAAATAACCAGACTGTCAGTGTTTTAATTCCAAATCATTATGCAAAACTATATTGAACAATCAGTTTAAGTTCTGTATGACTCAGTTTTGTCATCTATAAAATGGGAAAATAATACTACTTACTTAATCAAGACAGCCTTAACATTTTCTTCAGCTTGATCAAACTTTAGACAGGTTTCTTCCAGACTGTACACCCCTGACATCCCTTTTATTCCCTCATTTACTTTAGAAAACTTGTGATTGTAAATTATTTCTGTGTCCTTTTGAGATTTAGATCTTCTCCCATCTTCTTGCCAGTTTTACAACCCAAAAATGTTTGTTGTTTTTCCCTCAAAGACCTAGGAGCCAACGCTTTAAAAAGTAAACATCAAGAAAAATAGTTCCCCCAACACACAATCTCTTGGACCCAAATATCAATAAATGGCAATTAGCAAACCCATATTGTAATTATACTGACCCAGCTCCTCATTGATGTCTTCCAGTACTTTTCACTATCCCACCCCAGTGCCTATAAACTCTCCTGCCTTTTGTTTTAGCAGACTTGAGCTTAATCTCTCTCCCCTACAGCAAGCGTCTTGAAAAAAGTCTTCTTGTTTAAATTGTCCTGTGCAATTTTATTTGATATAGTTTAGGAGGTCATTATGAAAATTAGGTGTATCAATATGTGGAAAATATTTAAAACAGTGCCTGACATTTACATATTTTTGTGGTCATTAAAAATGAAATCCGAATCTTAATTATTAACTAACATCCCCATAATTTTTCTAAACATATATGACACTGTTAAACTAAATTTTTATTATTTCCTAAATATGACTAATTTTCACCTTTTTGTTTTCACACGTTTTTTGTTGTTTAACAATTTCCCAGATTTTTTTAATTCTTACTGCAAGCTCAAATCTGTCAGCACCAATGATAGGAAGCCTTACTTGTCTCTTAAAGGCAGAGTTAGTTATATGCTACATTTTTGTTCAGCCAAGTTTCCCTCCCTCACTGGGTTGTAATTCCCTTGTAGGCAGGTAAAGTATTGTATCACCAGAGTGTTTGACACATTAAAGGATTTGTTGTATTAATGAGCGCCAATAACTTGCAAATTGCTACATTATTAAATATGAGTAATGGTTTGTTTCAGTGAGCATTGATATGTGCAACCAGTGTACAGTGTTTTCTTTGTTGCTTTCAATCACATAAGCATCTGATTTTTTTTTTCTTTTTCTTTTCGGTTACTTCATTCTTTAATTGAACTGCTCTTTTCATTGCAGTTTCCAATTTAAATTCTAGAAATAACAGCTGTAGAAATATTACTGTATTAGGCTGTAAGACTTCTAATGTGTGTAGCCTTATGAAGAATACCACTTTTCTCTCGTGGCTAACATTTTTTAAATATTTAGCAAAACCAATTCCGAAAAGTGCATTGCCACGGGCAATTGCTTTCAGTATAAATTCCTGTGGACACTGAATGGCATTAGGTCTGCTCCTACTAGTTTTACGTTGAGAAATTTGGTGGAAAGAAAGGGGTGTGGATAAAGAGTAGAGCTCAGAAACCACTTTGTGAAGGCACCTGCTAATAAAGGTTTTTCTCAAATCCTTTGACTACATTTACGTGTAAATTTGCTAGGATTTGTTGGTTTTAGGTGGAAAGAGAGCCCTTCAGTGACGGGAATAAAAGATCTACATTATAGGAGGTTCCCAGTGATCAGGTTGCAGGGAGCAGTTGCAGGAAGGAAATAATCAGTAATGCAGCAAAGATCTCAATAGTAGGAAGAGATATAGAGGCAGATTCTAGCGCCAGCTCTACAGACTAGCTGTGGGAACCAGGCAGATCATGTTTCAGAGTTTCAATTTCTAGTACCTGTAAAATGAATTATAAAAAACACATTTGGGGTTATTCGAAGGGAAAACACAGCATCACATATTTGAAATAAGTGGCATTTAATTGACATATACTCTCCAATATTTATGGGGGGGCGGTAAACTCTGTACTTGCCTCTGTCTAATTCCTCATTTCCAATTCTCCTCTCAACTACTGGGAATATGGTTCTTACTTTTAAATTACTTTTTAAAGGACACTAATAACCATGTAATTAGAAACACCAATGGCATTTTCTTGGTATTCCATCTTATATTACTTTTTATTAGTAATGTCACCTTTGTCATATATGAAGGTTTCATATAAAGTTGATGCTCTGTATTCTGCTTAATAATTTTGGCTTGTGCAAATAACAATTTGTTTTATTTATTTTTAAAAATAAAACTTGATCTATAATGTGCCAAATCCTCTTAATGTGCTTTTATTCATAAAAAATTATTTTTTGACACTTGACCATCTATATTTTTAAATAAATTTTCATCTCAGGTTTCTAAATGTTCACTGAAATAAAAAAACACTGTTGGTATTTTGTATAATTTTATATTAAATAAAAAATATATAATTTATATAATTCCTATACTATATAATTTGTGATGATTGGCATCCTTATACTATTAACTATTTTGGGTTAATTCTATTTTTTATATCATTTTATTTCATCAGATTTTTAAATGCTTTTCAATTAACCTTTACAGGTTAATTAACAAAGGTCTAAACAGATGTCTTCTAATTATTCTTTAATAGTTTATATTTTGTTGCTTCTGTAAATGGTGTATTTCTTAAAATCATATTTAATGTTTCTTATATAGAAATGAACAATGTTGTCATAGATTGATTTAATGATCCAGCAGCTCTCTCAAATTCTATTATAAAAACTCATGATTGGTTTGTAAATTCTCTTGAAGTTATACAATATTATATGGGGATGAGTTATTTGAATGGAGCAATTTTTGTTTCTTTTTTGCAAACATATTTTTATTCCTAATTGTAATGGAGATTATATATACATACACACACACTAGAGGCCTGGTGCACAAAATCTGTGCACTTGGAGCGGGGGGGTCCCTCAGTTTGGCCTGTGCCCTTTCATAGTCCAGGAGCCCTCAGGGGATGTCTGACTGACAGCTTAGGGGAGTAGGCCTAATCCATCAGTTGGACATCCTTAGCACTGCCACAGAGGTGAGAGAGGCTCCTGCCACCATTTCTGTGCTCACCAGCCGTGAGTCCAGCTTCTAGCTGAGTGGTGCTCCCACTGTGGGAGTGCACTGACCACCAGGGGGCAGCTCCTACATTGAGCATCTGCCACTTGGTGGTCAGTGCAGTCATAGCGACTGGTTGTTTCATCGTTCAGTCAATTTGCATATTAGCCTTTTATTATAAAGTACTAGGGGCCCGGTGCATGAAATTTGTGCACTGGGAGTAGGGGGTCCACAGCCCAACCTGCCCCCTCTCACATGCTGGGAGCCCTCAGGGGATGTCCTACTGATGGCTTAGGCTCGGGCCCCACGGGGAGCAGGCCTAAGCCGCAATCTGGCCTCCTTTTGTGGGAGGCAACCAGGCTAATCAGGGGAAGGCACCAGCCCCATCACCCTGCTGCTGCAGCCACTGCCAGTCACCACAGCCACACAGGTGTTTTCATCAACACGGACTCCAGTCCCTTCACCAAGAAAAATGACAACTTTCTTTAGGCATTTTCAAGATGTGTCTTTCATAGGCTATGCATTTCTTTCTTTATTTTTTATCCTCACCCGAGGATATGTTTCCATTGACTTTTAGAGAATGTGGAAGAGAAAGGGAAAGACAGAGATATCAGAAACGATAATAAACAAACAAACAAACAAAAAATCCCAAGGGAAAATTTTTTAAAAAATCCACACCAAAAAAATCCCCAGTGAACTACTAAGCTCTAGTTATCTTGTTTAAAAGAGAGAAAGAGAGTGATAACTCCCAAAGCAGGAATATTAGTGAAAACTGTGAACTTTGGGTGGTGATGTGTCAATGTAGTTTCATTAATTATAACAAATGTACCACTCTACTTCAGGATATTAATAGTGGGATGTTGTGTATTTTAATCTGTGTAGACAATGAGAGATATTTTCTATTAAATTATTTATGATTAAAATCATACTAGATGCCCAGTGCACGAAATTCGTGCACTGGGGGGAAGGGGGTGTCTCTCAGCCCAGCCTGTGCCCTCTTGCAGTCCAGGAACCTTCAGGGGATGTCCAACTGCTGCAAAGGCGGGAGAGGCTCCCGCCATCACAGCTGCCCTCTCCAGGCATGAGCCGAGCTTCTGGCTGAGCAGCGCTCCCCCTGTGGGAGCACACTGACCACCAGGAGGCAGCTCCTGCATTAAGCATCTGCCCCCTGGTGGTCAGTACACATTATAGTGACCAGTTGTTCTGCCATTTGGTCAATTTGCGTATTAGCCTTTTATTATATAGGATATCAATCTTCTTAAGGAACAAAATCACTCAATAACAGTAGCTTAAACAAGGTGAAAGTTTAGAGCTCACTCATGAGGCTCCCTGCAGGCATAGTCATCCAGGGCTGATAAGATCACTCTACAGTAGAGTCAGGGACCCTGGCTTATACCCCCTCGCTGTTCCATAAGCCTTGGTTATTACTTTCATCTTCATAGGCTGAGGTGACAGAATCTATTTTTCAAGTGGGATAGATGAGTGAAGAAGAATCAAACGGTCCTCAGAGATGTTCCCTTCCAAAAATGTCTCTATATGCTACCTTATCACATTCACTTGTGTTACATGGCTATATCTAACTGGCAGTGAGGCTAGGAACAAAAATGCAATATTCTCTTCACGAGTATTTAATATGAACTGTTCATGAAAGCTTAAAAAAAACAGATCTATATTTGGCTACTCCACTTTAAAATAAAATTTAGAAAAATGGTTTATGTAAATTGAAAAAATTAGATACGAAATATGCAACAACAGTGATATCACAATAAAATATAGGGAATTTAAAACGAGAAACTGAAAATGTACAAGTGGAAGAATTCCACTGCAAACTAAACTTCAAATTAAATTCTTTGAATATTATGTAGACCACTGGAATTTGTCATTTATTGTTAATTGAAGATAGTATGAAACTCATTAAGTAATGTATTACTGTTCTCTTTCAAAAATAATATAGCAGTAGTAAACATTTTAAAAGAAAAAGCATATAAGAAATATTATTTGGTTCTGAATTTTCATTGAATAAAATATTTTTAAGATCAGTATACAGTATAGTAATTTATGTGATAGATTGAGAATATTTTTAAAATATATTTTTATTTTATTTTTTTATTTCAGAAAGGAAGGGAAAGGGAAAGAGAGAAACATCAATGATGAGAGAGAGTCATTGATTGGCTGTCTTCTCCACGTCCCACACTGGGAATCTAACCTACTATGTTTATATTTCCAGTTTTTGAATGAGAGCATTTACTGTGGCCATCCTGTTCATACTCCTTTTTTTTAAAAAAAAAAGTAAGTTGGAATAGGAGTAAGATAATTTACTAGGTTATCGTTTGCTGGATTGCAAAGAGCCACCTCCATATGTAAGGGGGCAGACTAAGCTTTGTGCAGATACCCCAGACTTCTAATTGTATGCAGTAGCTGAATGAGACTTTAGATTGTCACCCTTGAGGAAGAAATGTGTGTGCTCAAGGTGGAAAAGTTGTGGAATATGGAAACTGATAGCAGCCTTCCAGTGCCCATGGTTCAGTTCTTCCTTTTAGAATAGAATCCCTGTTCTTTATTCATGGCCAGGAGTGCCCAGCAAGAGTCTTATTCTTTTGTACCACTGGCTGAAAATAGCCACGGGTAAGTGAATGAACTCTGCAGTCCTCTTACAACTAACTATTGCCCTGGACTTCAACTTCCTCTCTTCCCTGCTATAGATCAGTACTTGGGTGATCTGCTGAGACAAGGTGATGTCTGGAGAAATTGCAAAATCCTTGTGATGAGCATGACAGAGCTGCCTACCAGCTCTGGGTTGCTTTCTTCTAGATCAAGGGTACAGAAACCATAGCCTAGAGGCTGTTTTTGTAAAGGAAGTGTTATTGGAACACAGCCATGCTCACTAATTTATTTATTGTTACTGTTACCTTTAAGCTACAACAGCAGAGTTGAGTAATAACAAAGACCACATGCTCTTTGCAGAAAAACTGCTGGACTCTGCAGTGGATTATTAATAGAAAGAAATGTATTTTGTGCAAACCATTATATCCTGGATATCTGTGACTAACAGTTCAACATTTACCCAAATTAATACCATCACTACAATTGAAAAAAAAATATTCCTTAACTGAAAGTTTCAGAGTTGAGTTTTCCCCGAAAAAGGACAGAAATAAAAGATAATGAAATTCAAGTTTTAAACTATTGTATGAAGGCCAGAAGTCTAGATGCATGTATGGAGTAGATGCCAATTGTTGCCCAACAAGGACATTATATAATAGCTGTTGTAATGCTGTATATCAGCATTGTGAGAAAATGTTCTCATGGCATTTAAGTTTACCCAATTAAAAGAAAATAAATGTCTATTGAATTCAAGCTTTGGTATACTTCAGGAATAGAATATTGCCTAATGTGGAAGCTAAATCACAGCAGAAAAATTAAAAACAACAGCAGAAACAAATGTATGATTAGTAACAGAGTATTAGGCATCCTAATATGATAAATTTATTTATTTTAAACACTGTAAGATAAACCATTTAATTTCTGTTTAGTGGTTTACGTGAGTTGTATGACACAGAGATATCCCTCACTAATAGTATTTGTTATGAACAAATTATAGTATCTGTATGTGACTTATGTTATTTAAAAGTCTTACAGAGTGCTTAATTATATTCTGTTGTTGTTTCCAATCCAACTATATCCCTGTAAAATAAATATATTCACCATAAATTGAACCATACATGCTAACATTTACTGATTTAGGTAAGATTGAAATTCTTTCTAGAAATAATTGTTTGTAAAACAACTGTGATCTCTAAATGTTTATGCCTCTTTCAAAGACTGTGGTCTTCAGAAGGAATTTATCTTGAAGTTTTGAAGGTTTTTTTGGTTTGTTTTTTTTTTCAAATTTAAACAGACCAATAACATACTGATTGTAACTGTGGCAGGAGCTGCAGAGCTCACAGTAAAAGCTGCAGCTGTAGGGGTGGAATACTTAGGTGACACATGGGAGTAAGAGGGGGTCTAGGGAAGGATTGTGCCCATGGGCAAAGGAGGCCTGACAGCATCTAGGTCCTTCTTATGAAGTTCACCGAGACAAGCTTAGCACTAACAGTAAACACTGGCCAGCTAGACCCACATCATTTAACCCTTTGCACTCGCTTGCTTTTTTCTCGATTCCTTTATTCTACTAGGGATTTAATTTTTTAAATACCCTAGATTTTACAAAGCGCGGCAGTAGAATAAAAAACTGGAGTTTCTTTTCATACAAACTTATTTATTTGGATTTTTTTATATTTCAAATTATTGATACATTCAATAACCGTCACACTCGACATCTGAGTGCAAAAGGTTAATGCCAAAGAGAGAGACCATAATTTGAAGAAACTGACCTTCCACTCATTTCTAATGAGGAAAGTAGGAAAAGTGTGAGTCTCAGTCTGTTCAGAATGCTATAACAAAATGCCATAGACTGGGGCAGGGGACATGTAAACAACAAAAATTTATTTCTCGCACTTTGGGAAGTTGGAAGTCTGAGATCAGGGTGCCAGTGCGGTCAGGTAATGGCCCTCTCCCTAATCACAGACTTCTCGCTGTGTCCTCACATGGCCTAAGGGGCACGGAAGCTCTGTGGCTTCTCATTTATTAGACCACCAATCACATTCATGTGGGCTCCACCCTCATGTCCTAACCACTTCCCAAAGCCATCACATAAGATATCAATATTTTACCTTAAGAATTTTGGGGGGAACACAAACACTCAGATCATACTAGGGTGCAAATTTGAAGCACATGTTCCAGATACAGACACATGGACAAGAGAGTTTTTCAGCAGCCATAATAGCAAGGGGGGAATGCACTTACTGGCACTGAAGGTCTATGACGAGCCTGAAATGCTTGCCCATTGCAAAGAGATAGTATTTTCTGAAACATTAAGCCAACTGGAATCATAAGTGCATTCATCACTTAGGATTATATTTTTTAAAGAGACTGGTCTATATACATCAAATACACAGACAGTCATACGAGTTCCCATTCTCCAGAAAGCTAAGTCCATCTCAGAGTGATACAGGCAGCAGCCATCATGCTCTAGTAGCGATGGCGTATATTCTCCTATCGAGGAAAGGCTTTGGATTTGGATTTAATTGGCACTTCAATAAAAAAAAACAAAAACACTTTGAATATCTCACCTAGAAAATATAGCACATTTCATATTAAATGGTCATCTGAATCTCACCAGTAAAAAATCTATGCAGGTCTCCCACTGCCCTCTACAGATGCTGCCATCCCCACCCTCCATGTTTACCTTCAGCCCAACTATCCATTGAAGATCTTCCTCCAATTATAAATTATCTCTCTAATTCCCCTAGTTCTCCAAAAAGCTACCCCCAAACCTACCTGTTGACAGTTTTAATCAAAATAGTTTCATTTATGAGAACCATCAGGACATACCCCTAGGACTTCTCTGGAAACCTAATCCTCTGGTTAAGTTCTAATAAAGTGTTCAAAGAAAACAAAATAATAATAATAACAATTAATGATAATAATAATAATAATAATAATCCTACCTAATAAAAGAGTAATATGCAAATTGACCCTAACTCCACTACACCCACAAGCCACGTCCACCAGCCATGCCCACCAGCCAATCAGGAGCAAGTATGCAAATAAACCCAACCAAGATGGCTACAGCCACAGAGAGCAGGAGGGAGGCTTGGATTTCCCTGGTAATAAAGGAAGCCAAGCTTTCCGCAGGCCTTTGCCGGCCTAAGTCTCCACTCAAGGCTACAAAGTTTCAATTATAGAAGGTAAACAAATCCAAACAGAAATGGTGGCAGTCACTGAGCTGGAAAGAGCAGGAGGCAAGGGTTGCCCCCGGCAATGGAGGAAGCAAAGCTTCTGCAGCCCTGGCTGGACTAGGCCTCCACTCCAGGCTACAAAGTTTCAATTGTAGAAGGTAAATAAATTCCAGATACCAGGGCCTCCACTTGGGTCCCAGGGAGGCGTGGCTGGCCTGCAAACCACCACAGGCCCCTCGCTCAGGCTGCCCCACGCCCCAAAGGAACCCCCACCCTGATCTGGGACACCCTTCAGGGAAAACCAGCTGGCCCCTACCCATGCACCAGGCCTCTATCCTAGCTAATAAAAGACTAATATGAAGATTGACCATCACTCCAACACACAATATGGCTGCCCCCATGTGGTCAAAGATCCTGCCCCTATGTGGACATAAGATGGCCACCACAAGATGGCCAGCAGGGGAGGGCAGTTGGGAAGCACCAGGCCTGCAAGGGAGGGAAGTTGGAGGCGATCAACCCTGCAGGGGAGGGCAGTTAGGGGTGACCAGGCTGGCAGAAGAGGGAAGTTGGGGGCAAACAGGCTAGCAGGGGAGCAGTTAGGCATCAATCAGGCTGGCAGCGGAGTGGTTAGGGGGTGATTAGGCTGGCAGGCAGAAGTGGTTAGGGGCAATCAGGAAGGCAGGCAGGCGAGCAGTTGGGAGCCAGCAGTCCTGGATTGTGAGAGGGATGTCCTACTGCCCATTTAGGCAATTGAGAATAGCATATGCCACATTCATAAATTCTTCAATAGAAAAATAGTATTGTAAGTTTATGTCAGGTATTAATGTATCCATAGAAAGATATAAACATAAAATTTTTTGAAGTCTCACTTTTAGACTGAATTATAAACAATATTGACAATATTCTGGCAGAAGTACAATAGTAACTGCTATTTGAATTAGCTATTAATACCTACTATGCTATAATAATTTAAGAACCTCATTTCTACCATCAGAATCTTTGCAAGTATGCTTTTTTATTTCATCTTTCTGGAATGGTCTTTGCCCACCAAGTCTAAATTATTGTATCATTATTGTATAATTCTTATTAATATTTAGTGTCTCTGGGTGAAATGTCCCTCATTTCCCTAGTTCTATTCCAGTGAAACACCTAGAACTTTTAATTTAACTTTTAGATTCTCTATAAGACACTATTTCACTGATGGTCATATCTATTGCATGACCTGTTTTGTATCGTAGCCTAGAAATATGGATAAATCACAGAAATGTGTCCTTATGGAATGTATGAGTGAACGTCATCCTACTTTGCAGTATACAAGATTGAAAAATTCAATGGTATATAATTATAAATACATTAATATAGTGTGTTAGGAATGGATGTAATTTTACAGATATATTATAAACGATGTCTAACTCAATAATTTTAGACCATTTCAAAAAATATATACATTGTTCTGATGAGATTGATCCCCACTCCTCTTCTTTGAAATTTTATGAGAACCATTGAACCATTCTATGAACAAAAGGGGCTTTGGAATATGGAGACATTTTCATAGGAAAATTATCACTTAAAACATAAAACCAATTTTTGAGAGCAGCATGGTTTTTTTTAGCTAGAAAAAATATTAATGAAATAAGTTCATGCAAAAGGTTATTGCTGCACAGTGCTACATATTAATGTAGGGCTTCTTGTATAACTAAGAAAACTCCTAAAGGATTATTGAATTACATACTACTTCATGAAAGCAGTTCAAAATATAGATTTTTAATGAAAAGTTAATATAAGTGGATTAGAACAAGATGTTTTTTATATGTAATATAGCTGCATTTTATGCATAGCAAATTAGCCTTGGGTGAGAATGAAACTTTAAATTTTTCTGTTTATAAGGGAAAAAATTGGAAAAAAAAGTCATATATATTTTGCTGTTTTCAACTTCCTAAAAGTTGGAACAGAATTTGCCTTTGATGTGTGGTCTTTATCTTTGTTCTAGAGGGGAAAAAGTGATTGGATTTTATTAATGAAAAACTAAAGCTAAAATCTATTATTGTTATTAAAATGTTTGCCTGAAGGAGTTAATATTTTGCATAATATAATAATAATTATAGGCAGAGCCTATCTTAATGAGTTATATTCCTGAATATTTATTTTAAAATATGAATTAAAGCAATATTTTTTCTGTATATATTTTTCATAATATAAGCAGATTTTCACAAACCAAAGCACACAAATCCCTGATGATTGAGGTAAGATTTGAAAACTCTTCCCTTTCTTTAACTTCTTACTAAAAAAGAGACAAAAAATTAATTTACATGCATCTGAAAGGACATGATATTTACACTAGAGGCCCAGTGCATGATTAAATCATGCACGTGTAGGGTCCCCTAGGCCTAACCTGCCATCCAGGCCATATCCACTGCCCCACAAAGCCTAGCACGCTCTGCGGACACTGCTGGCAGCCTGCTCCCCACTTTTGATGGCAGGGGGTCCGCTGGTGCTGGAGCAGACACACAGCTCCCCGCTTTCGATCACGGGGGAGCTGGCTGTCTGTCCGCTGGTGCAGCAGGCCTTTCAAAAGCCTCCTGCTGAGGCTTTTGGCCTGGTGCTTGAGCGGACAGACACCCAGCTCCCCCGCTTTCACTTTCGATCACGAGGGAGCTGGGTGTCTGTCCGCTGGTGCTAAAGCAGACACCCAGCTCCCCGCTTTTGATGGTCGGCGGCAGGATGTGGGCTCGCTGCCCCAGAAGCCCCTTCTGTGCCGCAGCACAGCCATGGCACAGATGCTGAGCTCACGCCGCCGCTGGCAATGCGAGCTCAGTGTTCCGCCCGCCCAATCGGCCACCCCGGCCACCCTGAGTCCCGCCCCCCCGCGCCTCCTGGCCAATCGTGGACATAGCAAAGGTACAGTCAATTTGCATATTACTCTATTATTAGGTAGGATGTTCCATAGAGATTGCTATTTCAAATAAAGTAATCCAGATCGGGGCACACACTAAAAGATTTTTTGTTTTGTTTTTTTTAAAATATATTTTTATTGATTTCAGAGAGAAAGGGAGATGACAAAGAATCATTGATTGGCTGCCTCTTTGAGGAGTTTTTCAAAATTTACTTATAGCACTTCCACTGATATGTAGCTAAGACATAGTTAGTTATATAAGGTTACAGTGAATGCTAAAGAGCATGGAAATGTTGAATTTATTTCAGGTATGAAGGTTTTCAGCAAAAAATCAGAGTCCATTGCTAAGTATGAGAGAAAAATGATTGGATATTAAACTAGAAGTCTATACTAGATTTTCATAAAAGCACAACAATAATTAGAGGTCATGATTTCAATGCAACACTTTGTTTAAAATGTCAAATATTTACTGCTACCTTTAATGAGAGATAACTTGGCTTTGTCCTATTCTGAGTCTGGTTCCTCATGCTGTCTATCCTATCTAATAAAGAGGGAATATGCAAATTGACTGTCACGCCGTCATAAAGATGGCAGCACCCATAGCCACAAGATGGTGGAGCCTAGTCCTCTAAGCCCTGCCAGAGTCCCCCAGTCCTTTCAGCCCCACCGGGGGTGGGGGGGGCAGCAGGTGCACGGTGCGGCCGGACCCACCCTCAGCTCCCAGCTTCCCAGGGCTGGCCCGAGGCACAGGCAAGCCTGGCATGGTGGCTGCCCCGCTGACGCCCGAGACTCAGGCAAGCCTCGAACAGTGGCTGCCCAGCTGCCCAGGGCCTCCTGTGGCTCAGGTAACCAGGGCCAGCAGAGGCTTGTGCTGCCGGCAGTGGCAGCAGCAGAGGTGTGATGGGGGCATCACCTTCCCCTGATCACTGGGTCGCCTCCCGCCCCTGAGGGCTCCCATACTGTGAGAGGGGGCAGGCTGATCTGAGGGACCCACCTCCAGTGCATGAATTTTCATGGACCGGGCCTCTAGTTGATTCTATAAGCTATTAAATATCTTGCTAATTTCTTTCCTATTTAAAACAAGATTATAAACTATATTTATCTCAAAACAAACAAGGGGCCTATCCCTTAGTTAGAATAGAATAGAAATTTTATTATGATCATGAATATATTTTGTGTACGGATATGTACAACTTTTTAATATTGCTAAACATTGTGTGGTGATCAGATATCATATAAATTTTTTTTTTAAAAATCCACAATACATTTCAGTGGCACACAGATCTAAATTTATGGGTATTGACATTTAACAACACTTACTAACTTTAGCATATTATTAATGGGCCTTTTAGAAAGTGTATTAGCAGTCAATTAAATGAATCTCCTTTTATAAGGAAAGCTAGATGATTAATTGTACTTTTCAGGTCACTTTTTAGACTGTGAGTAAAATGTTTGTAGATCACTTAATGATCGTTTACAAAGTTTGGATATTATTGTTTAAAATATAACATAGGAGAATTAACATTTGATGTATAGTAGAGAAACAACTTTGTTGGAATTGATTTAACTAAACAAAAAAAAAAGGGAAATGAGATGCTAGGAAGGAATATGATAAAAACTTTATTGCTTCCTATTGACATTTTCAAGCTATCAAAAATATATATATAAAGATGAACATGTTTCAGGAACTGTACATACCTTGTTTTTCTAGAATATAATGGTATAATTAAATACTGAAGTCCCTAGGTGACAGGCAATATTAGGACAATACAAACACATCCCTTCAGAGAGAACTTATCTGTGGCCATTCACAACCCAAAGTTATGTAGTGTTTGGGAAATTATGTTTGTAATTTTTATTTGAAACTAGAGGCCCGATGCAGGAGTAGGCCCTCACAGCCCCAGATGCCTTGTAGCCCTGCCCCCCACCCACTGGTCATTCCAGAAGGTAGTTCTGCCTCCCAATATAATTAGCATATTAACTCTTTATTATATAGGATTTCTTAAGAATGGGTATGTTGAAGTTTCAACTTTTTAAGAAATAAGAATAGTCTAAGGTTCTATGAACTAAAAGTACATATCCTTTTATAAACAGCCATAATAAAATATTTTAAAAGTTGTCACCATTATAATTTTTGCATATTCATAGATGTTTCATTGGCTTTTTCCATACTTACAAATGCCACATTTACATTTATAGCTGTGGATACTGGGAACTGGTTATATCTGACTAATACTGTCTGGTTACTTTAATGGATAATATTATATCTTACCTAATAAAAGAGAAACATGCAAATTAACCATCATTCTGCTATGCCCACAGCCAATCAGAGTGAGTATGCAAATTAACCCAACAAAGATGGAGGTTAATTTGCATATGCAGGCACAGAGCAGAGTGAAGCCTGCTATGAGGGGAAGGAGGGTGGCGGAGGGAGCTACTGGAGTGGTGCTCCAGACAGAAGCGAGGACGTGTGGCTCCAGGCGGCCCGGGAGCAGGGACGTGCCGGCTGCCAGGTCCCGGGTGGCCGGGGAGTGGGGACTTGCCGGCTCCTGGGCAACTTGGAGTGAAGCCAGGGGCCTATTCTTGCACGAATATCGTGCAATGGGCCTCTAGTATTAAAATATTATGTATGAGGTGATGCTGGCCCAATTGCCTCCATGCTGCTTATAAAATTAAATGTGATGACAGGTAGCAAAATATATGATGGTTTTAAAAATAAAAACAAACCATATGGATAGACCTGATTATTTTACTGCTTCCATGAGTGTACATTTCTCATATGGTATACATTATTAATGCCTTAGCTTTTAGTAGCCCTCACACACACAAAAAAAATGGAGCATACATATCTATCATATATTTACAGTTATTTAGAATGGTTTGCTTATATAGATTTTTGTATCATGAAATTGATTCAGAGTGATTCCTTTAGGTTAATTTTTCTCAGCAAAACCCTTGTGTTAGAAAGAAAATGCTAGTGGGATAATGACAACTACATACCATTGTCACTGAGAAACAGATTTGGATAGATAAACATTGTGTATGTCTGAAAGACTTTCCTGGAATATTAGTAATTCTACTTTTTAAAATATCTAAGGATACAATTTGAGACTTCATAATATCACTTATTGATAAATTGGCATCAAAACAACAAAAAGGTATTTTTAAATAAGTGGAGCCTCATAAAAATATAGTATTCAGTTATGCACTATATAAAAAAAGTTTTAGTCGACAGACACAACATATATACAATGGTGGTCCCATCCTATCTAATAATAGAGTGATATGCAAATTAACCATCACTCCATGACAAAAATGGCGGCCCCCATAGCCACAAGATGGCAGCACCCAGTCCCCTCAACCCCGCTGCTGGAGGCCTGTCCACAGGAGCAGCGAGGCTGGATCCGCCTCTGGAGAGGGCAGATCCAGCCTCCCCGCTCCACCGGTGCTGCAGTGTCTGGGCCTGTCAGCCCCACCCCGCTGCTGGAGGCCTGTCCGCAGGAGCAGTGAGGCTGGATCCACCCCCAGACAAGGCAGACAGAGCTCGGACAGCAGGGCATGGAGGCTTCCTTAGCACAGCTGCAGCAGGGAAGCCCCATGCCAGGCAAACAGAGCCAGGACAGCAGGGCTTGGGGACTTCCTTAGTGCAGCGGCGATGGGAGCACCCCCAGGCCTGGCAGTCAGAACCCAGACAGCAGGGCTTGGGGGCTTCCTTAGTGGGCCAGTGGCAGGGAAGTCCCCAGACATGGCAGACAGGGCCCAGACAGCAGGGCTTGGGAGCTTCCTTAGCAAGGTGGCGGCAGGAACACCCCCAGGCCCCACAGACAGAACCAGGACAACAGGGCATGGGGGCTTCCTTAGTGTGTCCATGTCTGGGAAGCCCCCAGGCCTGGCAGACAGAGCATACTGCAGGGCATTGGGGGCTTCCTTCACATGTTGCATGGCAGCAGCAGGAAGAGAGTGGAGAGCAGGGCATGGGGGCTTCATCTCCATGGCTGCAGGGAAACCTCCAGGTCCGCAGAGAGCCGAGAACCACGGGGAGTGGGCCTAAGCCATCAGTAGGACATCCCCTGAGAGCTCCTGGATTATAGAGGGTGCAGGTTGGGCTGAGGGACCCCCATGCATGAATTTTGTGCACCGGGCCTCTAGTAAGATTATAAGAGAACTAAAAAATTCTAGATAACTTGTGATGTCATAACTATTATAGTGTAGTAAGGCACTGTTTTACTCACGTGTCTGCAGAGATGCTGGTATAAACAAATCTACTTTGCTACCA
Source organism: Cnephaeus nilssonii (assembly GCF_951640355.1). Taxonomy (NCBI): domain Eukaryota; kingdom Metazoa; phylum Chordata; class Mammalia; order Chiroptera; family Vespertilionidae; genus Cnephaeus; species Cnephaeus nilssonii. Next base: position 66,545,618 of record NC_137079.1, on the reverse strand, counting down.
GAGGTATAAAATTCCTGTATGGAATATTTTACTTTAACTTTTCTATGTTTAAATGTACAAATATGTATCACTGTGCTACAATTGCCTACAGTATTCAGTACAGTAACATACTGTACAGATTTGTGACTCAGTAGCAATAGACTATCCTCTATAGCTTAGGTGTGTAGTAGGCTTTTCCATCCTGGTTCTATATAGATGTTCAGACAATGATCACCATGTAATGTTGCATTTCTCGGAATGTTCAGCTGTTGCTAAATGACACATTAACTGTGTTGTGTTGTATTACTTTTTTCCCCATCCTCCTATAGTAGGTGGCCGTGCAGCATGCAGCTGTGAAGTATTAATTCTCACCAGCACTTTTATAGATCAGGTCCATCCTAAATCATATCTGTCAAAAAAAGAGAGGGTTTTTTTTGCAGAGGTCCTGGAATTACCATTTCATTTGTGTTAGGTAGTGAATAACTGGTAAGAGAAACAAAAGAGACTATGATTTATATGTCAGTCTTTGGTATTTGGAGGTTCTTCTGTGTTTTGATTTTCTAGAGAGTAGAGAGTCTCAGAGGAGTGCAATATTGCCATAGATAATCGTTTTAATTATCAGTGGATAATGTAAGTATATGCACTAGAAAACAGAGAAAAAGGTAAATAAGAGGTATTCACTTAGTCAATATCCTATATAATAAAAGTCTAATATGCAAATTGTCCTCTAGACTGGGAGTTTGACTGGGAATTTGACCAAGTGGGCGGGGCCGGCCAGCCAACCTCCCACGTCCCCTCCCCTGTGCCGGCCTGGCCCGATCTGCCCCGATTGGGGCAGGACGGCCGGACCCCATCCTTGCATAAATTCGTGCACTGGGCCTCTAGTATGAAATATATTTATGATTCTTTACTTTTAGTAAAAGATGAGATAAGGTTAAGCTAAATTTGGTGGGATTATAAAATGGGAAATGCTATACATTATATTTCCTGGGATATGTAGTTTCAAGTAACATGTTTCAATGAGCAGTATATAGGGGAATATAATCCCAAATTAAGAAGATAAATTTCTGGAGATACCCAGGAAGAATGAGAAGAAAATCTGTTTATTAAGGAAAGGCAGAAAAAACAAAGGGCTTCATTATCTGTGTTCAGGATACTCATAATATTTTAGTTAAATGTATCCATTTCTCCATATTGAAATCTTTTATTTTCTTTGTGGCTTTTTTCCCCTATGGTATTTATCAACTTTTTATATAGGCTATGACTAAATTGTTGTATTTACCATGTATTATCTATCTACTATGGCTAAAATACAAGCTCCAAGAAGCAAGTGTTTTTGGTCACTAATATTTCCAAAGTGTTGAGAAGGGTACCTAGTACATAGAAATAATTCACATTGAATACATACAGTGATGATCTCCATTAAAAAATTAAGATGTATTAAATTGAAAAATATGTTTATATATCTTTTAAAATTAGATATTATGTAAGTGTTCTATAATAATAATTTTATTCAAAAACATTTTAATTATATGCTAAGCACTTTAGTTTTTAAACATGTAATTTTTCTCTTTATATTTTACTAGTTCTTTTACAGTGTTAGTGCATTCTATTACTCAGCACAGATTGCAATTCTGGGCCTCAACTAAAAACAAAAATTAACCTGGTTAGTCACTCAATCAACTAGAACCTGGACTACATACTCACATCCTTATTGAGCAAATAACTTGTAAGCAATATGGAAAGTGATGCATTAAATTAATGCACACAGCTAAAAGAACCTAGAACAAAATGTGGTGGATAATACAATTACTGAAATTCATCAATGGCTAGAAAATGTAAAATCTCATGCCTGTATTTGGTCATCACAACCTAAGTTATATTTTTCAGAAAGGAATCTCATTAAGTATTTTTAATATACTTAAAAGGGGTCATTAGCCTTAAACAGAAATACAGTTGGTAAAGTTGTTAAACAGAAAATAACTTTGAGAAGAATGAGGTTGAGAGGAGACAAATCAATTACTTAGCCAGTGAACTATATAATCCTTTTCTTTTCATATATTTAAAGAGTGTCCAGGTACCCAATACTAAGAGAGGGAAGGCACAGTATCATTGATCATGTGGTGTGAGATTCTGCCTAGAAAAAATAATATAGAATACATTTTTAAAAACCCCAGAAAATAATAATCCACTTAGAAATTTATTGACATTCTCCTTGATATATTAACAATTTGCAGTTGCTGGCACAAGGTAGCTGCCAATAGATGTTTCCTGAATGAATCGGTGCACTAATAATCAAGAAAATACAAAAGTATTTTCTTTCCTTTTTTTGATAAATTAAATTAATCAGAATCATAAATTTTCTATATGGTTTTTAATAACACTTTTAAATATATAATTCATACATGGTAGCTATATCTTTAAATTAATAACATTTTAAACATTGTCTTGAGAAATTATTTTTATATTATCCTTTGTGATTCACTATATTATGCTTTATATTTCAAATTTAGATAGATGAAAGATATGTAAATAGATAGAATTAGTTTATGGTAACATTTCACTAACTATTGCTATAAGATAGGTTGGTAACAAGTAAAGAAAAAAAAATGAACTAAAAAATAATACCAGATGTCAAAGTATCTGTGAATTATAAGGAAACAAATTCCAAGTTGGCACATTTAAACATACTAGAGAAAATGCATATCTATTTTTTATTGTCCAAAAAATACAGTCACAAGATTTTTACTTTATGCCTCTTAATATCTTCCAGATATCCCGAAATTACTGAATTGTTTTCTTAAATATGATGAAAAATAAAAGTGTTTTCTCTGTTAATATAAGAGAAACAGGTTTTTTAAAGTTAGATTTTTCCAGAGGAAATACTTTGTGTAAAAAAATTTGATTCTCAATTAATACTTGCAAAGCAATTTAATTTAAACTTTTTTCTAATCACCCCTGGAGAAAATTCAATGCATTTTGAAAGCCCACACTAGAGATATATGAAGGTCCCAGAATGTATTAGTTATTAATTGTTTTACATTTTGGATTTTAGGCTCATATTAAAAATAAAGATTAATTATGTATGTAGTAAAAACCTTCATTATAAACAGCAGTAATCATTTTATGATCTCATACTCATGTTTAAATGACAATTTTCTAATTTTTAAAATAATGCACTTAAATTATTGTACAAAATAATACAGCCAACTTAAGTCCTCTTTTTTATATAGGAAACATGTTTTATTTAAAGAGGAAATAAATTTTATGTGATTATTCCCAGTGATATGAAAAGTTATTAATATTATAATACTCTGATAAACTATATGAATTTTCAAATGACAATGACATTTGGTATTTCACATTGCTTTCATTCTGATGAAGATTTAACTATTCAATGAGTTATATTTAGTGGCCAGAAAATATATGCATCATTTCAAATATAACTTTTTTCTTTTAGGTTCATTGAATTTTAGAGAACATGCAGCTTATATATGTTTCTATATTGCTCACTTAATTAAACAGGAAGGCCATTAGACTGAGGTGGTTCTAATGCCCTGATGACCTTTGTAAGCAAACCAAAATCTAAGCTGGGAACCAAATTCCTCAAGGTTATTAAATCTAACCCTAAGGAAAATCAATCACCAACAGTCACATACAATTTCATCTATAGGCAAGGAAAAGGGACTGTTGGCTTGCTCTAGCCCAGCATGATCTGCAAGATGAGGAAAAGGCAGAGGGACAGAGAAAAGTCATACCTGACTCCAAAGTCCTGCTCAAGGGATTGTTTTTTGTTTCTCCTCACAGGCCCTTCATCCCCTGGGTAAAGGCGCCAGCATAGTTTGGTGGAGACAGCTAAGAACTAAGGAAGGGGGTGGATGGCTTGCTGTTTGAGAGACTCGAAGAATCTCTAGCCAGGGTAATTTGTGGAAGTCTTTACCTGTAGAAACCAGTCCATAAAGACTAACGACAGGTGGCTGTTTCTCCAAATGCACAGATACCAGCACAAAGTTACATGAAATGGATGACCTAGAAGAAATTCCTGATAAATTCCTAGAAATGTACAAACTATCAAAACTGAATAATGAAGAAACTGAAAATCTGAACAGAACTATAAAAAATTAGAAGATTGAATCAGTTATCAAAACACTCCCAACAGAGAAAAGCCCAGGAAGAGATTACTTTACTGGTGAATTCCCCCAAACATTTAGTGAAGAATTAACACCAGTCCCTCTCAAACTGTTCCAAAAAAATTAAAGAGGGGGGATACTTCCAAGCTCATTTCATTTTATGAAACCAGCATAACTCTTAATACCAAAGTCAGACAAAGACATTACAAGAAATGAAAACTACACTCCAATATCCCTGGTGAATATAGATGCAAAAATCCTAAGCAAAAAACTTAGCAAACCAAATTCAATAGGATACTAAAAGAAATCATAAACTATGACAAAGGAAGATTTATCTCTGGCATGCAAATGAGATTCAACACATGCAAATCAGTTATGGTGCTATAACTCATTAATAAATTGAAAGCTTAAGATTACATAATAATTATCTTAATTGATGCAGAGAAGGGAAAGTTCAACATTCTTTCATGATAAAAACTCTCAACAAACTGTGTATAGAGAAAACATAAATCAGAATAATAAAAGCCACATATGACAAACACACAGCTAACATCATACTCAATGGCAAAAAGCCAAAAACTTGTCTTCCAAGATCAGGAACAATCAGGATGCCCAGTCTTGCCATTCCTACTTAACAAGCTAGTGGAAGTCATAGCCAGAAAGTTAAGCAAGAAAAAGTAATAAAAGCGATCCAAATGAAAAATAAATAAATAAAATTATCTCTGTTTGTAGATGGCATAATCGTATTTGTAAAAATCCCTACAGCCTCCACACATATTTACTCTCAAACAAGCAAGCAAACAAATAATTACAACTAATAACCTAATTCAGTAAAGTTGCAGGATACACAATCAATATATAAAAAAACAACTGTACTTCTATGCAATAATAATAAACTATCCAGGAATGAAATCAAGAAAACAATCCAATTTGTAATAACATCAAAAAGAATAGAATATTTAGAAATAAACTTAACCAAGGAGGTGAAATATTTATACTCTGAAAAGTATAAAACATTGAAGGCAGGGGTGTGTGGCTGGGAAGAGATCAACTAAAGAACTTGTATGCATATATGCATAACCCATGGGCACAGACAATAAGGAGGTGAAAACCTGGGGCAAGGGCAGGATGGGCTAGAAGCAGTCAATGGGGGAACAAGGGAAATACATGTAATACTTTCAACAGGAAAGATTTTTTAAAAAATTGATGAAAGAAGATAAAACTAAAATAAAGGAAATAGCTCCTGTGTTCATGGATTGGAAGACTTAATATTGTTAAGATGTCTATATTACCCAGGGAGAGCTACAGATTAATGCAGTACCTATCAAAACCTAATATCATTTTTGCAGGAATAGCAAAAATAATCTTATAATTCATATGGAACCACGAAATACTCCAAATATACAAAGTGATCTGGAGAAAGAATAACAAAGCTGGTGGGATCACACATCTTGATTTCAAAATACATGACAAAGCTATTCTAATTAAAAGAGCATGATACTGTCATATAGATCAATGGAAAAGAATAGGGAGCCTAGAAATAAATACATGCATAAACCGTAAACTAATTTTTATTAATGTACCAAGAGGACACAAGGAGGAAAGGATAGTCTTTTTAACAATTGGAACATTGGATGTCCACATGTAGGAGAAAGAAAATGGACCCTTTTCTTACCCCACCCTCAGAAATCAATTCAAAATGGATTAAAGATTTACAGATGATGTTTAAGAGCATCCAAGTTAAAAAGCATGTCATTTCCCAATGTTGTTTTTCCATTACTCTAGCGACTCACCAAGTTTTTTTTTTTATACAATTGAAAATCAGAATATAATCAATAAATACAATTGAGAAAGAAGCAGCAATATTAGTCTGGAAATTTTATTTTATTTTATTTTATTTATTTATTTTTTTTAATTTCTTTATTGATTAAGGTGTCACATATTTGTCCTCATCCCCCCATTCCCATCCCACACCCCTCCCCTTGGATGCCCCAACCCTCTGTTGAACTTAAGCATTGGTTAGGCTCATATGCATGCACACAAGACCTTTGGTTGATCTCTCCCCCCTCCCCCCACCCTCCCCTATCCTCCCTCTGAGGCCCGATAGTCCGATCGATGCCTCCTTGTTTCTGGTTCTGTTCTTGTTCATCAGTCTATGTTGTTCATCATTTCCCCTAGATGAGCAAAATCATGTGTCACTATAGATATACTTATAAGAATTGAATGTGCGACGAGCAAAAATAGTTATGCTGACAGGCAAATGAATCAGTCTGTAGTGAGTTTCTTTCTGGACCAACAGTTCTTTTGAGACCCAATATCAATGTCCACCGGTTCCCTATGAGTACATGTCGGCACTGACCCCTCAGCTCTGGATGGTGGACAAATGGTGGTAATGCAGGTCCGACTCCCTCTGGTTTGGTCTCGGCTGGACCCAGGGGCACTGCTTCACCCGGATCCAGGGGCCCACGGCCTCGCCCGGACCCTGGGCCCCGGGTCCGGGCGAGGCCGCGGGCCCCTGGAGCCGGGTGAGCCCTGGGCCCCGGGTCCGGGCGAGGCCGCGGGCCCCTGGAGCCGGGTGAGCCCTGGGCCCCGGGTCCGGGCGAGGCCGCGGGCCCCTGGAGCCGGGTGAGCCCTGGGCCCCGGGTCCGGGCGAGGCCGCGGGCCCCTGGAGCCGGGTGAGCCCTGGGCCCCGGGTCCGGGCGAGGCCGCGGGCCCCTGGAGCCGGGTGAGCCCTGGGCCCCGGGTCCGGGCGAGGCCGCGGGCCCCTGGAGCCGGGTGAGCCCTGGGCCCCGGGTCCGGGCGAGGCCGCGGGCCCCTGGATCCGGGTGAGCCTGGCCCCGGGTCCGGGCGAGGCCGTAGTCTGGAAATTTTAATCAAATTAAAGATTATGCAAAGAAAGACCCCCAAATTTTTGACATTTGACATTTAAATTTGTGAAAATTTTTGAAAATATGTGACATGAAGAACAAATCTTCTCCTTTTTCCTCTTCTTTACTCAAGGATATTATTTCATTGACTTTTAGAGAGAGTAGAAGGGAGAGGGAGAGACAAGAGAGAAACATCAATGTGAGAGAGATACATTGATTGGTTGCTTCCTGCAAGCTCCCCAACTAGGGCTAGAGGAATCTGCAACCAAGGTATGTGCCATTGACTGGAATCAAACCTGGGACCCTTCAGTCCGCAGACCAACATTCTATCCAATGAGCCAAATATTCTTTACACTGAGTGGCCAGATTATTATGATCTCCGAACGCATAATAATCTAGCCACTCAGTGTATATCCTATATAATAAAAGGCTAATATGCAAATTGTCCCCTCAACCAGGAGTTCGACCAGCAGGCAGGCCGGCCAACCACCCATGTCCCCTCCCCCTGGCCAGGCTGGCTGGACCCCACCCATGCATGAAGTCATGCACTGAATGGCCAGATTATTATGCATTCAGAGAACATAATAATCTGGCCACTCAGTGTATGTGTCAGGAATAAATGATACTTGCCTCTCATAGTCATACCCCTTCATTAGAAATCTAGGAATTCAATAGTATTAAACATTTGAAATAACATGTGTTTGTGTAATGTCAAACTTCAGCAGGAAGGCAGGGGAGGTCCTGGTGGGGAGGGGTAAGAGATCAACCAAAGGACTTGTATGCATGCATATAAGCATAACCAATGAACACAGACACTAGGGGGGTGAGGGCATGTTCAGTGGGTGGGGGAGGCCGGGGGGAGGTCCATGGGGGATAAAAGAGACATATGTACTACTCTTTGTAATATTTAAAAAAATAAAAAATAAAAATAAAACAATTTTTAAATTGTTTATTTTTTTAGAGAAAGAGGAAGGGAGAGGGAGTGAGAAAGAATCATCAATGTGACATTGATTGGCTGCCTCCTGCACACCCCCTACCTGGGATCAAGCCCATAACTTAGGCATGTGCAGAAATCAAATGTTTATTAATGCAAATCATTTTGTCTTTAGTAATCTTTGATGTCTTTTCTCTTTTTTTAAAAAATATTTTTAATGAATTTTTAGAGAGGAAGGGAGAGGGAGAGAGAGAAACATTGATGTGAGAACAAAACATTTATCAGCTGCTTCCTGCATGCCCCCTACCAGGGATCAAACCAGAACTCAGGCGTATGCCCTGACAGGGAATTGAACCAACAGCTTTTCTGTGATGCATTGGACCATGCCCAACCAACTAATGCACACCAGCCAGGGCAATAAATATTTTCTTTTATATACATTGGTTTACATGTACAATTATTATTACCAATATATATTTTCCTTCATCAGAATCAAGGCCTTGTTATAGCCATATTTATTCTATAAGTCATAGGGATGCTGAATAACAAAGATAAAAAAATATATTATGATATGTCAAAGTGTGCCTTTCAAAATATGTAAATTTTATGTTTCCAAATACCTTGAGGAGAAAATAGTGCATGCCACAAAGAATATGTAGATTGTCTAAAGTATTACTGTAAAATCCTATCTAATAAGAGAGTAATATGCAAATTGACCATACCTCTGCTACACCCACAAGCCACGCCCACAAGCCACGTCCACCAGCCAATCAGGAGCGAATATGAAAATAAATCCAACCAACATGGCTGTGGCCACAGAGAGCAGGAGGGAGTCTTGGGTTTTCCTGGCAATGGAGGAAGCCAAGCTTTCCACCTGCCCTTGCTGGCCTTGGCCGGGGGCGCAGCCGGGTGATCGGAGCAAGCTGGGGTTCCCCTGCCCAGGGCCTAAGTCTTGGCCAGAGGCTTGCGGCCTTGGCCTGGGCAGAGCCTGGTGATCAGGGTGAGCTGGGGGTCCCCTACCCAGGGCCGAAGTCTTGGCCAGAGGCAGAGGCTTTCGGCCTGAGCAGGCCTGGGCAGGGGCGGAGCCTGCGATCTCAGTGAGCTGGGGAGCGGGACTAAGCTGTCAGTAGGACATCCTCTGAGGGCTCCCAGTATGTGAGAGGGGGCAGGCTGGGCTGAGGGGACCCCCCCCCCAGTGCACGAATTTCGTGCACCGGGACCCTAGTATATATAATAAAAATAACATACCATATTTTCTGGCGTATATGACGACTTTTTAACCCCAGAAAATCTCAAAAGTCGGGGGTCTTATATGCCGGAAAATACGGTATTTGGGTTTTAAGCAATCTGATATACATTGTCTGAGATTTTTCTAACCTACCGTATTTTCCGGCGTATAAGACCCCCGACTTTTGAGAAGATTTTCCTGGGTTAAAAAGTCGTCTTATATGCCAGAAAGTACGGTAATAATTATTTATTAGTTATATGTGTTAAAACTTTTAGAAAAGTTAAGTGATTTACCAAAGATTATACATATAGTAAGAGAGAGAGCCAAAGACTGAACCAAACTTTTGGGCTACTTTCCATGAAGGAAAGTGAAGGGATTAGCCAAAAAACATATATGCATAACCCATAGACACAGACAATAGTGTGGTGATGGCCAGAGGGAAAGGGGTGCAGGAGCTGAGTGGAGGTGGGCAAAGGACAGGGCAGGGGAGAATTGGGGACATCTGTAATAGTATGAACAATAAAAATAAAGTTTTTTAAAAAAGAACATTGTATGATACTGCATCTGTTTATTTTCTTAGTACACATTTTAAAAGGCAAACCACATTTATCTAAACCTCACATTTCATGAAATGCAGAACAGGAAAAAAAACAAAAATTTTGTGGTACAATTTTCCATTCTGGGGATTTATTTTATGGGCGGAAATGGCAATTCACTTTCTCAGATGCTATGTAAGATGTTTTAATGTAATTTGGTATGACATGATGTAATAAAAGCAATTATGGTATAATATAACAGTGTAGCTATTAATGTTTATTGAATGAATGATAATAATCACAATGAGATATGAAGAATACAAGTTACTCATAATTTATAAGGACTGCATTTCCCTGGTGCAACTTTCATCTGTTAATATGGTTGTAGCTTACAAGTTTTCCTCTTTACTTTGGGCTATTTGTAGGCACTTCTTTTGTAGTGATTAAAGTGCTAGATTTTAGAGAATCCATTAAGGAGAAAGTGACTAATTATGAGCATTAACATTAAAGATTATAGGCAGAACAATATGTCTCATAGTAAATGCAAAAAAGCAAACAAACTGCTGTGTTAAAGCTGTAATCTGTAATAAATGAATGTAACATGTAATAGATAACCAAAAATTTTCATATAAAGAAGAAATGTAAGCCATTATCTCTGAAAACAATAAAGAAATTAGATTGGAAACAGAGAAAGGAGACTTTTCCTTATGCTCTGCAGTCTTGGATGGCTGCTAGAGAACAGACAGGAGCTAGTACAGCCTGCCTCTCACGTCTCATCCCCCATACACAGTCACCTGTTCCCTGCCTGCCCATGATGTGATGCCCTTCATCCTCTTCTTCCAATATCTGCCCAAATAAGTCCTATCAATTATTTGGTGTGGAATTCAAAAGGAGTATTTTTTACAAGTTTCCATAACACTCTACTTCACTATCCCCATAAAATACATGGATCATAGTACTTTTATATACTCTACTGTAATCACTAAAATGTCTTTCTCATAAAACTATATCAAGATTAGGAACACTGCTATTGTAAATCAGTGAATGTATTCTTAGAATCTAGCACAATCCTGGGGCATACTAGATATTTAGTAAAGGTTTAGTAATTTAGAAAGAATATTTGCCACATTTTATGACATTTGATCTTAAGATGAGGTTCTTATTTGTACACTTATACTACCTGATTTTGGAGATAATTAAAAAGAAAACACTACTACCATTAATGATTTTTAAAAATAGCTGAAATTTTGCAGTGGTGTGAATGTGGAACAAAGTAATTATTTCTAGAAATATGTGCAGTAGAATTAGAGCTAGAGAAAAATCACATGACCAAACAATGAAAGAGAAAGTAAAATAAACTTATTTCAAATTATCAAAAGAAAACAAAAAAGAATACTATGGAAGAATTTATTATAAAGACATGGGTTATGCTTATATGCATGCATACAAGTCCTTTGGTTGATCTCTTAACTCCCCCCTCCAACCTCCCCCAATGGACGCAACTGGGGTAGTGGGGAGGGAATGTTGGGGGGGGGCAGGTAGAGGAGGCTGGGGAAAGGTCAATGGGAAAAAAAAGCATTACTACTATTTGTAATGCTTTAAACAATAAAATAGAATTTTTAAAAAGACTTGAGTTAATTCATTGAAGGTAGTTTTATGTAAGAATACCCATAGCAAATGTGTTGAGAATACAATTCCTAGGACAAGGATACAAGCATGGAGACACACTAGAGGTTAAGTAATACAGTGAGAAAATAACTTGCTAGAAGTGAAGGTAATAATGGGTCAGATTCTGTATGTGTTTTGAAAGTAGAGCCAACAGGATATCCTGACAAATGCAATATAAAATGTAAGAGAGAGAGAGAGAGAGAGAAAAAAAGGCCTCTTGTGACTTTGGGGATTTTAGCCTGATTAACTGTAAGCATGAATTTCCTATGAAGTTAGATGTGCAAGAATATGAAATGAACAATTCTCAAGGGTGTGGAGCACTGATGATATTATATGATGAGTAGATATGATAGTGGGCATTTCTTAGAACCTTCTACCTAATTTTCATGGGGAATTAAGAAACCAAGTTGTTGCCTGAGAATAGAATAGAGGGAGGAGTGATGAAAGTTTGGAGAAACGAGTATGAAATAGCTTTCCAGCAGAGTAGAGAAGCAAATGGAGAAATGCATTATGGTGACTCGGCATCCCTCAGTGTTCACGTAAGGTTCACAATAATGCAATTAAAGTGAACGCAGAGGGTGCTTGAGTGTTTTTTCTTTGTTCACATATGGGCTGCATTAAGAGTAGCCTAAGATTGAATATAACTAAAGTTGTGGTTTTGCCAAGCAGGTATGATCAAGTGAAAAGGGATGTGATGGTGTTTAGAAGGGAACTATAAATAATGACCAGTTATATACACAGGGTAGGAAGAAAAGTTATCAAGAAGGAGAGAGACAGTGAAATTAATGTTTAAGGCATCAAAGTCCTATGTGTCAAATATTTTATTGGTGTTGAGAAGATGTAACAGTTTAATATGCAACAATTTTAAATCTATAGATCTATGCTAATTCTTGAAAATGACTACCCTTCATAAGAGCTTTTCAGAAATACATTAATAGAGAAATTAATAGTAGATTTTTATTGGTCCCTTTTGTAACTGTATTTGTGACTATACCTATTTGCATACACATTTTATGAAGGGGAGGTGTGAAGAAGAAGGGATTGGGCATATTGATCTCCACATTCCTGAGACTTCATATAGACACCTGCAATACTTAGGTGAAGAATCAGTTCTCTCTCTTTTTTTAAAAAAAAATATATATTTTTATTGGTTTAAGAGAGGAAAGGAGAGGGAGAGGGAGGGAGAGATAGAAATATCAATGATGAGAGAGAATCACTGATCGGCTGCCTCCTGGACGCCCCTTACTAGGGATCGAGCCTGCAACCCAGGTCTGTGCCCTTGACTGGAATCAAACCTGGGACCTTTCAGTCTGCATGCCTACGCTCTATCCACCTAGCCAAACCAGCTAGGGTCAGCTCTCTATTTTAAGAGAGATAATTTGTTTAGTAAATGAAATAAAATATTTTACTTAAAAACACAGAAGTATTAGGCTTGCATAGGCAAAAGAAAAGTAATTTTTTTCTATTTTTATTCATTTTAACAGAGAAGATAAACAATTATCATATGGAGGACAGAACTTTTAAGTTAAGCATCCTCAGTTTTGTAGAATGACAGCTGCAGCAGCTCCCTGCACCGTGTCCTGACAGGACAATCTTTAGAGGAGGGAGAGAAACAGCCTTTCCCCATGTGCCCTCTCACAAGTGCTGCAACTTTCCCCCAGAATCTTTCCAGACACTTCTTGTATCTAAATGCACATTTCTGAGTCAATCATCGGCAAAGATATTTAGAAAGTCCTTAGACTAGTGATGCGATTTGGAGGGTGATCTTGCCCTTGAGGGGACATTTGACAATATCTGAAGTCATTTTTCAGTTATCACAGTTAGGCCAACCCCACTGCATCTAGTGAGTAGTGGCCAGGGATAGTGCTAAACAACCGACAATGCACAGCACAGCCCCCCTCCCCACCCACAGCAAAGTATTATACAGCCCACAATGTCAATAGTGCTAGGGTTGAGAAGCTCTTAGAATAATGGAGTAACCCTTAGAGTCTTAGAGTAATCAGACCCATCCCTCGAGACTGGGTTGACATCAGCTTCTAGTGAGACATGTGGGTGAGTGAGGGAAGAATCCATACATAAAGAAAACAAAGTGAGGTAAGTAAGTAACCATGCCACTACCCTCACCTACTAGGCACACTTTTACAGTCTCATATTTACCCTCCTGTATACATAAGGCTTTCTACCTTTAGGGATCTGATTAAACACATCATAAAGGCGGAACTCATGACATTTTAGTTATGACCAACTGATTCCTTGGTGGATATACCATAAAATGATATTCAAATACATTCAGAAAACAAGGAAAAATAGAGTGTTTTCTTCCAAATAATGTATTGGCAATTGGGTTAAATGGATATATTATTTTATAGCACAGCAATATTTTAAGGAGAAAACTCTGTGTGGAGATGTGTGTGTATGTACCAGTATGAACTTGAAAGAAAATAATTATTCTATACAAAGAGCCTGGGGTATGTACTTTTTGAGGAGAGGAACTATTTTTATTTTTATACCACCTGCCACTCTTCACAGATTTTTCTATGTTTTTCATATAAGATATTAAATAATTAATTTCAGATAAAGATTTGAACTATCTTCCTTAAAAGAAGATATTCATTCCCTTTTAAATAATTTACAATAGTGATATTGTAATACATATAAATTAAGAATACACGTTCCATTAATACACTTATGATACATAATGATGTTTATTATGTGAAGTCAAAGTACATTTTATAGAGTTGAGACTATTTTTTAAATTAATTTTAGCTTTCTTCTAGCTTTTATTAGAGATTACTAGTAAAAAAAACTATGGTATTCCAAAGCCAGAAGAACAGTTTAATTAATACTGAAGAGAAAACTGTAGCTCAAGGAGAGTAGGTGATTTTCTTTTTCTAAACCCCACAGTTAGACTAATTGAGATAACCTCAGAGCTGTTATATCATGGCCTGCTGCTCAAATTTGCTAGTTTTCTCTTTGGAATACAAGGTAGGCTGTAGGAAAATAAGAGCTGGAGAGAAAGAAATTTGCACAACATTTACATTTGAGATTCCTTGAAGATGAATAGGCACAGAGGAATACTCTTAGTCCTTAATGATGCCAGTGATAGTAGGTTTTACAGAACTAACAAAACGATAATAAATTACATGCAATATTTCCTATAGAGTCAAGTAGCAAATTTAGCAATCATACCTCCCCAGATTACTGTTAAGATATGAAATTATTATTTTTACATGACAGGTAAATAACCAGTTTTCTTTAATTAGACTAGATTAAGAGAAGTAAAATGCTTTTGAAAACAGCAGTGGAATAGAATGGTATCTTTCATCAAGAGCAAAATGATGTTAATGTCTTCTGCTGTCTAGTTATCATGACAAATAGGTTGTGGTACATGCACACTTTAATTATTAACACTGAAATCTGCTGAAATTGAAGTATTGCTGTTAGTAAGAGCTATTACTGCTGAAATGGCCCATTTAATAGTGACCCATGGTATCAAAATATGGATTTAAATTGGTAATTAATAACAGTCCATTTCTGAAAATGTTAACACAGGAGTTCAATAAAAATGCTAACTAGGTCTGAAATACCACAGACAGTATATTGACATATCAATATGTATTACTTATCTTAAATACTTTGTAGATTTAGATTTGAAAAAAGATGATAACAGTAAAAATATTTGTAACCAGTACCCTATGCGTCAGTAAACTTAGTGAATTAGTTTACTTTTTCATTTTAGTTTTTTAAATCTGAAATTATTTACACATTTCTTCCATCACATATTACAGATGTCCAATGAATAGAAAATTAAATAAAATTTAAAACTTGACAGCATGAAGCCAAGGATAAATTTAGAAGTAATGGATGGTAGTTATGCTCCAGATTTTATGAGTCATTTGTTCCAACTTCCATGTAACAACAGCTGCCCCACTCCCATCTTATTCTTTCTATACCTTTCTATAAGGAGAGTATAAAGTTCCATAGGGTGCCAAGTCATGAATTATATTATGAAATAACATATTAAATTATATTTTAATAGAAATTATCATTTAGCAGCACAATCAAGTCACCAATATGTAGTTGGAATGCATTAATTGATATTATTGAGTTTTTCTTACTTAATTGGCTTGTCTTAAACTATTTTTAGATAGAATATGTTCCTGAATATATTGAAAGAAATTATCCTAAATATGTTAGCAAAGGTTAAGAGAAAAGAAAGTATGATTTACACCTTTTTAAAGATATTTTAAAAACTACAATTTCTACCTGAGAATAAATGTATACTATATTATTTTAATTGTAGTGAATATAAAAGATTTTTAACGATTACCATCATCAGTTAGGTCTTTAAATTTATATATGAATAGTAGAGAAATTTTAACAAAATTTAGGGTTAAATTTTAATGTATTTTCTGTTCATTTGTTAGTGTCTAAGTTAACACGTAGAGTAGACGGATATGGTAGAAAACATTTCAAAGTAAGTATACACATACACACACTCACAAACAAACAAGCACATTTAAAAAATATTTTTAAAACCAGAACATTTAGTTAGTGACTAGTCACTCAATTCTTTAAGGTTAACTGGATGTTGCAGTTGCTTCCCTCTCAGATTTAGGTGTAGGTCTTTCAGGAAACTTTTGCCTAAATCTGTAGTATACAATTTTTAGATGCCTCATTTGACCAATATTGGTGGCATTTTGTTGTTCAGCCTTGGCAGTTCAAATACACTTTCTCTTTGCACTTAGCAGGTTATATACATTTTCCACAGGCTAACTTCTTAAGGTGATAGAATCACAGTGGCAGCACAATGCGCATGTCTTATCGAGGCACTTCCCAAACAGTAATGTACCCTTTGTCATTTCATTTATGTGGCCCAGACCAAATGCTTCATTTTGGAGAAGTTAAATGAATGTGCAATAAGACAGCAGGACAGCCAAGAGTATATGACATCCAAAAGCTAAATAAAGAAGTTTCAAGGAGGAGAATGAGATAATGTGTATCAATGAAATGAGATAAAGAGTGACTATTGGTCGCTCAATATGATATCAATATGGATGTCATTGTAATTTTAGCAAAATCTGGTTTGATTTAAGGGATATGATTTTGAGGTTTTTTTGTTTGATCTATTTTAAGATGGTATAAATAGCAGGATGCTTCAGGGAATCACTTTTAGAGAGAAGAGTTATCAACTATGAAGAGAGTGGAATAGTTATTAAAAATTTGAAGAAGACCCAGCTGGCATGGCTTAGTGGTAGAGCATTGACCTATGAGCCAGGAGGTCATGGTTCGATTCCAGGTCAAGACACATGCCTGGGTTGAGGGCTCGATCCCCAGTGTGGGACGTGCAGGAGGCAGCCAATTAATGGTTCTCTCTCATCATTGAAGTCTCTCTCTCTCTCTCTCTCTCTCTCTCTCTCTCTCTCCCTCTCTCTCCCTTCCCCTTCCTCTCTGAAATCAATAAAAAATACATATACTTTTTTTAATTTGAAGAGGGAACAAAGTTATAGAAAAACAGTATAAGAATGAAGGTAAGTGACTCCAGTGGTAGCATTAAGGTTTCACTCGAGGATAGTGGTCATGAAATTAAAATAAGACAAGTAAAAATATGACATTTTTAAAATCATTTTCGGATGTATCTAGTGTAGGCATGCAGTACACTGAGATCTAGCTTTAATTAGAATTGCAGCCCAGTCTACTAATGTGAAAAGAGGGCAGAGCAGTTGAAGGTGCTTACATAGGAGTGCTATTAATGAAGGATCAGAGAATTTAAGTTGGGTAAGAATAAATGTGAGAAAATATTATTGGTAAGTAGCACATTATAATGTATAATATTATACATTAACATATACTTGCATATACACTTTTTTTTTCACTTGAGAAATGCCATTTAATATTGAAGTTGCCACAACCATTACCAAGGATTCACCTAGGGGTAAGGGAAACTAGGAGGCTTAAATATTGATTGAGGGGTCCATTAATTGTTTGAAGGGAGGGGGAGTGAGTGGGGGGACCCCCTTCAAATGTCATGGGAAAGGGGTCTTCTTCTAACCAGCATCCCTCCCAATTTCCCAAGTCCAGTGTATCTTTGGGGAGGTGGGGCGAGGGGGTGTGGGAGCAGGGTGCAGTGTGAGTGGACCTCAGGAACTGAAAGTGCACTGGTGTAGGGTAGAGAGTCCCATTTCATATGCACTCACAGCACTGAACTCCCAGGGAAGAGAAATAAGAGAAGCTGGGTTGGAGAAAGGCCTTTTTCTGCCCGGGATTATGGAAGAAAGGGATTAATGCTGAGATAGAGACTAGGGCATCATGGGGAGCAGGCCAGGGCTCCCCACCAAGGGGAGAGGTGTATGCCAGTGGTGCTCTAGGGACAGGGACACCATGCTAGTTCAAGGTGAGCATTCCAGGGGATCGAGCTGCATATTTAGTCTGTATTTGTTTATTTAAAATGTTTTGTTTTAATACTTTTAAAACAATATAAGTAAACTAGAGACCCAGTGCATGAAATTCGTGCATGGGGGCTGAGGGGCTTTCCCTCAGCCCAGCTTGCACCCTCTCCAATCTGGGACCCCTCGAGGGATGTCCGACTGTCCATTTAGGCCCGATCCCACCGGACATCCCTCTGACAAACCAGGACTGCTGGCTCCCAAATGCTCGCCTGCCTGCCTTCCTGATTGCCCCTAACCGCTTCTGCCTGCCAGCCTGATCACCCCCTAACCACTCCCATGCCAGCCTGATTGATGTCTAACTGCTCCCCTGCCAGCCTGTTTGCCCCCAACTTCCCTCCTCTGCCGGCTTGGTCACCCCTAACTGCCGTCCGATGCAGGCCTGGTCCCCCCAACTGCCCTCCCCTGCTGGCCATCTTGTGGTGGCCATCTTGTGTCTACATGGGGGCAGGATCTTTGACCACATAGGGGAAGCTATCTTGATCTTGTGTGTTGGAGTGATGGTCAATCTGTATATTACTTTTTTATTAGATAGGATAGAGGCCTGGTGCATGGGTGGGGACCAGCTGGTTTGCCCTGAAGGGTGTCCTGGATCAGGTTGGGGTTCCCTTGGGGGCATGGAGAGGCCTTGGCGAGGGGCCTGTGGTGGTTTGCAGGCCAGCCACACCCCAAGCAGAGGCCCTGGTATCTGGAATTTATTTACCTTCTACAATTGAAACTTTGTAGCCTCGAGTGGAGCCAAGCCTCCTGCTTGATCCGTAGCTGCCGCCATTTCTGTTTTGAAACTTTGTATCCTTGAGTGGTGGCCTGGGCCCGCCTGAGTGTGTGGAAAGCTTGGCTTCCTCTGTTGCCGGAGAAACCCAAGCCTCCCTTCTGGTAGCCATCTTGGTTGGGGTTAATTTGCATACTCGCTCTGATTGGCTGGTGGGCGTGGCTTGGCTGGTGGGCATGGCTTATGTAACAGAGTGATGGTTAATTTGCATATTACTCTTTTATTAGAGAGGATTATTTTATAATAATCAATATTATATTGCTTTTTATTTCTTATAATTTTGTCAATTTGAATTTTCTGTAACAGGTTAATAGGCAATGGGTTCCCCCCAAAGAAAGTGAGGGGACAGGAGGGAGTAGAGTGGAGGGGAAGTTTTTTCATCCATATTCTACAACTGCAAGTATGAAGATTGATGATGTTCTAGAACATAAGATATTGTGGCTGTGCTTAATACAGTCAGTCCAGCTAGTGTTGGAAGAATAAAATAGCTTTACAGTGAATTTGGTGAGTCTGAGAGATCATAATAAACTGTAGTGAATGTTTGGGTTTGGTATTTGCAAATCTAACCTAATTGTACTAAAGTTTCTTCAGGTAAGAAATCTGAATTTTTCCTTCTTACTACTACAGTCTGTGGTTTTGTCAGTTTGCTTTGGTGAACATTAATTATCTGACCAACAGTGGTGAGTTACTTTGTAGTCAGCTGTCCCTATAGTGTTGATCAATAAAGTCCCCTTTAAGTCTCCAGTTAAGACTTTAAACCTGGCAGAACAAAGTCAATAATTACTTATAATTACAAAGCATATAAGCCAGTAACTTAAATAGAGCTCTTCTATAATATAAGACAATGTCTAAATACTAAGAATATTCAGTATGTTCACTTTTATAAAGCTACAAAACAAATCTATTAGGTTTGAAGCTTCGATTTATTCAAGATGCTATAAATGCTTAACACAAAGCACTAACATTAGAGCATATTACAAATGCTGCTAGAGCTAGCAAGACGTCAAAGCTGTCATCACTGTTCTGTGTTTGAGATCAGAAAAGTAAGCCATAGTTTTACAACTGTATGTGCCCATGCCCTTATATAGCAGAATATGAAACAGGGAACTGAGCTCTGCTCCTAAATATAACCACTCATGATATCCCAAAATGTCTAGCCATTTACAATACACGATGAATTAGTAATTCAGGAATTTTAAAAAATATTTTCACAATCAATTCCATCCCGGATGCTATAGCAGAATACCATAGTCTGGGTGGCTTACAAACAACAAAAACTTATTTCTCACGGTTTTGGAGGCTGGAAAGCCCATGATCTAGGCTCCAGCGGGTTAGGTGCTTGTGAGAATCTGTTTCTTGGTTCTTAATCAGCTGCCTCCTCACTGTCATCACAGGGCAGAGGGGCTCTACTCCCATTGGAGGGCTACACCCTCATGACTTAATCACTTGGCAAAAGCTCCACCTCCTGATATTAGCACAAGGGGGATATATTTTAACATGTGAACTGGGGGGTTGGGCACAACCATTTAGTCTATAGCCAAGAGTCTTGTGTTTCCATAGACATTTTGACATGGTACTCAAAACAAGTAATGCTAGATATTCATAACTCTCAAAATGCCAATTACTTTTTAGATAGGAGAGTAAATGCTCCAGTAGGCCAATTTGATACATTCATGATTTCAAAGCAAGTAATTAATTTTGTACTAATTTATTTTATTAGAGCAAAGTTGTCTCCATATGTTGACATATGTTGATTATACATTTGTTATAGTGTTCAAGACATTGTTTATATTAATGGTTAGAAAAATCTTCAGATGATTCACTTATTTGAACTGAAATTTTATTTATTGTTCTTAAAACTAAGCAGACCTAGAAATTCCAATATGTAAAATATTGCATTAGAGTACTATAATTAGCTCCCAACCTATGGTCATTGCCTATAAAAATTAACTCAAGAATCTAGGAAAATCATAGTATAATCAAATACCGCAGTACATCTTAACCTAATAAAAAACAAATAATAAGTAATATAGAAAATGAAAAACTATAATATCTATTTAAGTTTGTATATCATGTTTTCTGAATAAACAAAGAAATAAAATATAGACAGTAAAATGAGCAGCATTCTTTTAAAAGGCATAATAATAGAAATTATATTAAAATATAAGCCAGGATTTAAATTAGAGGAATAAGAATAAAACACATGACATATCTGTTTAAATGATTTCATTTATCACTTTTCTATTTCTTTTCAATAGTCTTTAAATAGGTAGAATATAATTTGGAATAAATTGAGTACATTTGTCATATTCTCATATTTATTTAACCATATAGACCTAAGGATGTAAAAAAATTGTCTAGTGAAAATAACTTTATATAAATACTAGAGGACTGGTGCACAAATTTTTGCAAGGGAGAGGGGTCCCTCAGCCTGGCCTGCACCCTCTTGCAATCTGAGACCCCTCAGAGGATGTCCGACTGCCGGTTTATGATTGGGCCTAAACCGGCAGTCAGACATCCCTCTTGCAATCTGGGACTACTAGCTCCTAACCGCTTGCCTACCTGCCTGCCTGATCACCCCTAACCGCTCTGCCTGCCTGATTGCCCCTAAGTACTCACCTGCCTGCCTGATCACCCCTAACCATTCACCTGCCTACCTGATCACCCATAACTTCTCTCCTGCCTGCCTGACCACCAGAAACCACCTCTACCTGCCTGCCTGATCATTCCTAACCACTCTGCCTTCCTGTCTGATGCCCTTAACTGCTCGCCTGCCTGCCTAATTGCCCCTAACTGCCTCTGCCTAGGCCCCATCTTCCAGGGCTTCATCCAGAAAGACATCCAGAATGACACCTGGAAGGTCGTTCAGCAGTCTGGTCTAATTAGCATATTATGCTTTTATTATTATAGATACGGCACATCTAGTGTATTATGTAAAGTTTGCCATATATATTAATGCTTAAATTAATGCTTTTGTAAAATATGTATAATTTTATACCATAGCAAATGTTACAATTTTCAAGTAATTCTTTGATTTTTTTTTTTTTTTGCATGTTAAGTTAAATTTACCTTTAAGTACCACAGAAGACAGTAATCTAAACTAGATGGGCCCATGAATAATTGCAGTAGATTATTACTGATTCTTAGAAAGTGTTGCTTATGTATACTAATATACTTTATTCAGTAGAGAAAGAAATGAAACAGAGTGCTCTGTATGACGCACTTTATTTGGTGTTTCTCTCTCTCTCTCTCTCTCTCTCTCTCTCTCTCTCTCTCTTTCTCTCTCTCTCTCTCTCTCTCTCTCTCTCTCTCTCTCTCTCTCTTGGCACCAGCAGGTTTTCACATTTAATTCTCACATTAATCAATAAAAAGGCAAAGACGATAACATTATATTATACATGAGATAGCTGAAATAATCCAAGAAAAATGCTTGTTGTGCCAAAATTCATAGACATATATATAGAGAGTAGAATAAATCCATACTTGATTAACACTAATGCTTGAATACATGGCAATGAAAACACATTTAATTTACATTTCTTGAATATTTTCAAGAGAGTGCTGCTATTCAAACTCTGAGATGTCAACATTATCATCATTCACATAGCTAATATTTATTCACTCTTATTTATGTTGGTCATCCAACCTAGTTTGCCCAGGATAATCCAGTTTACATATGCGCTCTAAGAATAACTACTAAGAGGACCCACATTCAATATTAAACTAGCCTACTTTGGTTGACAAATTATTTGACCACTCTACTGATTCTTAAACAATAATTTTATTATATTTTGAATGAATTTAACAATTGATTTCTAAAACAATAACTTAGTACATGAACAAAGAACATTGATTTGTCAGCTAATACAAGTTCATCCAGCCAGTAAATGATAGAAACAGGGAATAAACTCAGATGCCTTAATCCTCCTACCAATGTACACAAGGTGATTTAGCTGTTCTCAATGGAGTGAATTTTAATAATTCAATTCAAGGGAAACAATAGCATGCAACTTGCCCTGGGTGACAAGTTCAGTTCCTTTAGTGGAGAAATGAAAAATCTTTGATATGCACTGGGGCAAAGCACATGTTGAAATAATCCAGTTAAGTTTTAGCAAGGGAAGGTGTGTGAACTGCATTAAGGAGAGAATAGCACTGCACTTGGAGGTAGAAAAGTGAGCATATTTGCAAAGGTTTACTAATAAGCTGTCTTTTAGAGAGCAGGCTGACAGCTGTGGTGGGGCAGGGGGGCAGGCGTTGAGGGACTGGGTTGGGGGTGTTGGAGGGATTGAGAAAAAAAGAAAGAGGAAAAAAAAACACTCATGGACATGGACAGCAGTGTGGGATTGCCAGGAGGCGAGGTTGGAGAGAAGTGGGGGAGGGCATGAGGGGATACTAGTAAATGCTGACAGAAGAAGTTTTGACTTGGGGAGGTGAACACACAGTACAGTGTACAGGTGGTCTGTTTAGAATTGTGCATCTGAAACCTGTATACTTTATTAACCAGTGTCACCTCAATAAATTTAAAAATAAAATAGTCAAAAAAGAAGAAGCTGTCTTTTCAGTTAGATGAATTCAAATTAAATTTTAATGTTGCCCAGCCAATGTGGCTCAATGGTTGAGTATCGATCCATGGACCAAGAGGTCCCAGGTTTCATTCCTAGGTTTGATTCCAGGATTTGATTCCTGGTCAAAGCACATGCCTGGGTTGCAGGCTTGATTCCCAACAGGGTATATAAAAGAGGCAGCCATTGGAAGAAGCAGCTGATAAATGTTGATGCATTAATTTTTCTATTTCTCTCTCCTCTACCTTCCTCTCTCTCTAAAAATAAATAATAACATTTTTTAAATTTAATGTAGACTTAGTGGTTCTTCAAAACATGCCTCCACCCTACTTTTATTATTTTTTTATTGAACATGGAAAAAATCTTAATCCAACTTAATCATTCCAGCACCTTCTAATCTTGTATATTCAATATTTTAGGAATAGTGTTTATGTCATATTACAAATCTTATCACTTTACAATACACTTGAATCTTATATATGAGTATGTTATCCTATGATATTTTATAGGTTTTTAAATGGCATTTAAAATAGGTATATGCAAACTGATGAATAAAATAGATCTAGAGACATAGAAATATGGAAGACTGCTGAATCTCAGAGGGAAGGTGGGAGTTGGTGGGTGGATGGAAAGAGATCAACCAAAGAACTTGTATGGACACAGACAATAGTGTGGTAAAGGCCTGGGGTGGGGTCAATGGGGGCAAAAAGGAGACAAATGTAATATGTTTAATAATAAAGATTAAAAATAATAATAAAATAGGTATATGCATTGTAAAAATGGCTATTATACAATTGGAGAAAGGAGAAAAAGTAAAGATTGAAAAAGAGGAAGAAAAAGTATTATTTGCTGATATAATAACTTATTTGGCAAACTTAAGACAATCAACTAAATGCCATTAGAAATAAAAAGGCCTATTTAATTAACAATATCTTATGAGCATCTACATGAGCATTAGGCATCTTCCCTCCACTAAAAGATCTTGCTTATTAGAAGATTTCATATTTTATAATATCTCTCTTTATTTATCTTTAATTTTAATTCTATATCTTTAGCAGTAAAGTATTTTATATACATAGTAAGCCCTCAATTATTTTGTAAGTACATAAGTACATATATATGTTTTCTTGTATATGTGAATGGAAGCTTGGGTTTCATAAAGTCCTAAAGTTCTTGTTATACAAATTGGTGTTTACCCATCAAATTGCCCAGTTGAAATTGGCTTTTGAAAAATAGGAATTTCCCTCCAGATTTGATCAAGATATAACATTCTTCTGAGTTTTCTATATATATACACACACACATATAAATAACCTTAGCTATTATATGTGTAATGTAATCTTTTCATAGTTTATAAAGGAAGTCACTATTGAATTATCTATGCTATGTGATGATTACTATTAATTTGCTCTATCTTCTCCATTATAATTGTTATAGCCTTCATTATTTCTTCTCATTAGTCTTTCTTGGATGTCAATATATTCAATATCATTGTGAACTTTTCAAGCCTGACCTTTTTGATTTACTTCTGGAGGCTATGAAGAGATATTACTACCTGTATCCTTCTGAAATGTAAAATAATGGATTGAAACTACATTGATGAAAAAACAGTTAACCTTTTGGTTTGGAAAGAGCTGCTGCATTTATGTCAGAAGAGCTCATTAGTATGTTCCTGTAGATTTACTAAGAACAAATCTAAAAACCTGCTTTTATAGATTATCTCAAAACTGAAATCAAGAATATTTAAAAAACTGGCCTAGCACTAGTTGTTTCAATTTCCAAAACTTAAGCAACCATTTCTTCTATTAAAAAAAAAATCAAGATCAGTATCTGTTCTTAGTTTGTAACATGCAGATTTTTTCTCTGGATCAAAGCAATCTAAGTAGGAACATAATATTTCTATAGTATCATGAAGTATTGAAAATAAGTTTTATTTTCAAATATATTTTTAATAAAATATGTATGTAAATACTAAGTGGAATATCAAATCTATAATTACATTTGGTAAACATTTTCAGTTATTCCATGTAATATAAGTGCAATATATTTATCTTAGCAAGTAATCAGTTAATAACTCTATTAAATGTTCAGTTTATTCTACATTGGCATTCTAAAAGTGGTTTAATTGAAGATATCCTCCTCTTGTGGTACAATGTGTAGTAAAAATATTTCTTGCCCTCTCTCTTTATTCTCATTCTCTCTTACCTCATTTCATCTTATGCCAACCCCTGGTTTCATGTTTACTTTCAATGCTCAGCCTTCTATCGAAAAATCTAGCATCATTGGTTGTCAACGTTTTTTTAAAAATTTAGAGATTATTAAAGGTAAATCCTCATTCAAAGTATGAAAGGGTCTCATTGGATCTTCCTGACCAATGGAATATGGGCTGAAATAATATACAGCATTTCCACACCTGGATTATAAAAAGCCTCCTGCAGTGATTGTCATTCTTTCTTTCAGTGTGACTTGGTACACACATGTTGAAAATGATGGTGTTACACAATGGAAGAATCCAATTGGCAGGAGGGATCAGAGCCATTTGCTAATAATGTGGAGCAGGGATATGAGAGTGTAATAAGATTAACAGTCAACCTTTGCTATTGAGAATTTATATGTTATAGTAGTAGTATCTGTCTTTGTTTACCTAAACCACTTTACTAAATGATTTCTTGTAGTCTTCTCAAGAGGTGATTCTGTCCTCCTGGATGGCCTTCCTCTAAGTGAGTAAATGGAGTCCTTCCTATAAATGGAGTCGGTTTGCTCCCTACTGTTAGGAGAACATCTCCTCCCTTGCCCTTCATATCTGATATCATTCATTAAACAAAGATGTATATAAGTGTCAGCCACTTTCAAAAACAGTCTGTCTTTGAATGCAGACATATTTCATCCCAAGGTCACTCCTATATATGCACTCCCAAGATTTTAAGACTGGCCTCATTCTAAAACTAAAGTAATTTTCTTTAAATTTCACCATTCTATACATAATAAATTTAAACCTGATTTTCTTTACCTTTTCACTTTCTTCCAGTGATAAAACAACTTTTTAACACTTTATCTGAATGACTGTCTACCATATGATAGTTACTTTTCTCACTCATAATGATTCCCCTTGTGTCCCGGAAGAGCCTGCATCTGTCAAATGATCAATACACCACTCTACACAGTCTGCTTCACTTTACATATCCTACAACACTTATTCAATCTGCTGCCACCCAGCTGGCCTTCTTGTTCTTTGAGCAGACCAGAGGAGCCATGGCTACAGAGCTTTGAGAGCTAAATGACTGAGTATTTCACTTTCTTCAAATCTCCGCTCAAATGCTACCCTCTCAATTAGTTCTACCTTGGCAACTCGAATTAAAACTGTACCATCAACAATAAGAGATGCCCCTGATCTTCCTTACCCTTTGTGTATTTTTAAAATCTTTTCTGCAGGTAGTATTGCCAGCTGTTGTACTATATAATTTACTTGTGCAACCCACATTTCTGTCTGACCATATTTTTTTTTGTCGTTCTCAACCTGATGGTTGCCGAGCCAAGTTCTCAGGATACAACATGAGACAAGCAAGAAGGCAATAATTATTCCTGGGAGAGAAAGGACCGACAATCAGTGAGTACCCAAAAGCAAATGTATAAGTCACAAATGAAATATTGAATTCTTACTAATTGTTTTGCCTGCCCGTCTGAATTTGGAAAGGAAAGAACAACATGAAATTTTACTTTCCTCTCTTCACCAGGCACCACATACAGAGAGCTAGGAGAGCTGACTTTGGTAAAAATTCTTACCCTTTGCTGACTTTGGTCAGTTTTCCCATGCTTCCAGTCTGCAGGTCCCAGAGCAAGTGATGTGTCCCAACAGATGTCTCCAGAAACTGTAGAGAAAGGGAAAAAAAAATTCCCCTGCCTTAGGAGCTCTTGGCTGAGTCTTGTTTTTGCTAAGGTACCTCATAAATAAATAAGCTTATCTAGGTTAAAAGTTCTCCACTGTGGCCACTGTAATTCAAAATTGTATTTGGCAAAGTTAACTTGCTTGTTCAGCCTTAAATTATTTTATTATTATTTTTTTTAATCTACCCAGGCCTCACATTGGACCCAGTCCAGTTTAAGTCAGACCCAGAATGACCCAGACCCAGGCCAGTTTCTAAGTCAGACACAGTTTGACTGCAGAACTTGTCCTGTTTTTTTAAGTTGGACCCAGGCAAGGAAAAGAAATGCTCAAAATAGGTCTGAAGCCCATTAACACAAAAGCTGAGGAGCTAAGATCCCAGAGGGACTTACTTACCACCTCCAGAGGCAGCAAGAAGGCAGAGCTCTAGGGTTGAACAGGAACCTACCTCTGGTTGCTCATTGCTTCTGGGGAGTGCCCGGGGTCTACTTCAGTTCTGTCTTTGGCACCAGAACTGTCAAAAGATAAACAGAGGCATATTGAAAATTTTAAGAGTTTATTGAGCAAAAATCGTTTTGAACTAGGCAACATACTATCTATCAGAAAGAAAGGAGCTCTGAGGAACTGTACAAAATAAAAGATTTTTATAAGTAGATGGGAACAGGAACAAAACAAAGAAGTTATATGAGGCAAAAAGAAAACGTGGGTTGGTAATAATCTGCAATGTTACTTTCCTTTAGGGGATGGCAAGAGTCTATCAGGCAGACCGCCTAACTAATTCTGATCTGAACTACAGTTAAGTTAAATCTGCTTAGTGGCATGGAGCTTAGCATAAGCAATCCCATTTTGGGCCTGTTGTCTTGTTTTTAACAATATAATGCTCTTATATTTTCATTATGTTGTATCTGCAAGGGACAGAAAATAGAAGTAGAAAAAATGTTAAGGTAATGCATTTGTTGTTGTTGGTTAATAGAAAACAACATGCTTACTTTCAGGTTGTTTCCGTGAGACTAAAAATATCAAAACAATTTTAATTCTTGGTTCCTCAGAATCATACAATTATATTTTATACATAAAGTTTCATTAACTAAACATTCCATACATTACCTGGGTTTCTGTATTTACACATAAAGTCCAATAGTAAAGGTGTAAGAAATATTTTAAAAATCTCTATGTAAGTATACATGCACATCAATGTATGTATGAACATATATTTATACACAAATATTAGCACATATATACATACATTATAATCATTTTGCTGAAAATTATTTACTTGAATGGTAAAATCTGAGTTATTTATTGGAGTTCTTCAGGTGGACACTGAGATAGTCATTTGAAGATACTTTTAAAATAGTAGGGACATTGGATAGTGCAATATTACTGGCACTCAATTTCGATAGTGAATTTTTTGTTGGTGTTGTTTTTCACTATGTTTTAAAATTTATTTAAGAGAGAAGAAGGGAGAGGGAGAGAAAGAAACATCAATTGGCTGCCTCCTGCACACCCCCTACTGGGGATCTAGCCCGAAACCCTGACAAGGTATTGAACAGGTGACCTCTCCGTGCATGGGATGATGCTCAACCAACTGAGCCACACAAGCCAGGGCATGAATGCTTTTCTTAAGAATAGTAAAACACTCATAGGATAAAGTTCAAGGGAGGTCAATGCCATTGACTGAGAAATAATATCAAAGTCAGATATCCATAAATAATTGATGTGTGGCACTTTACACAGAAGGCTAAACATGATTTGAATATAAATTTCCAAAACATGAAAATGACTATTAATAATATATGTGGCCAGGCCAATATGGCTTAGTGACTGAGCATTGACCTATGAATCAGGGTCATGATTTGATTCTCCATCAAAGCACTTGCCCAGGTTTCAGGCTTAGTTCCCAGTTGGGAGTATGTAGACAGCAGCCAGTCAATGATTCTCTCTCATTATTGATGTTTCTATCTCTCCCTCTCCCTTCCTCTCTTAAATCAATAAAAATATATTTTTAAAAATAATGAATATAAAGTCAGACAGCAAAAATACAAAGAGAATGGGTCAACATTAGAGATATGTCACAGAATACTATAGAGGACATATTTTTATCCATAGTTTCAAATATATTCAACTGTCAGTCTTGGAGCAGAGGGAAGACAGAACCAAATGAGTTATATGGTGCAAAGAGAATAAAGCTGTAAATGTAAAGAAATTCATTAGGGAATACATAAGATTCAAAGCTAAAAATCATTAGGATAATATTTTGCTTAATGTATTTTAAAAAAATATGACAATTAATATGATTCATCCAACAACAGACCAAAAACAGAATTAAAGTTCAATATTTTTTGCTTTAATTCAATTTTCTTTCCATTGTACCATACTACCATTATATATGAGATAATGTATTACATCCTCTTAAATTTTTAAAATTGAGTGAGGAATTCTAAATATCCCTCTACTCATTTGTGTTTTGCTCATTTTTGTTGGTCAAATCCAATAATGATAAAAGTGATAGTTACATTATTTTCATTTTATCCATTCACTCCTTAATATTTATTTAAACAACAACCAGGTTTAATAACCAATTGATAAAATGTGATGCATATTATTATCCTATATATTAAAAGCTTAATATGCAAATTGTCCCCTTGACTGGGAGTTCAACCGTTCACTAAGACGTGCGCTGACCACCAGGGGGCAGCACCGAACATGGCAGTGTTGGTGATGCAGCCTGGCAGCGGGCAGCAGTGGAATCACTGCAGGCCCCACTGGGCCCTGATGAGAGCAGAACTGGGGCTAGGTGGTGGAGCAGGTGAGTGGGTGGCACCAGGCCAAGGCAGGTATGAGCCACTGGTCACTGGGGGAAGCCAATCATCCTGCCAATCCAATCACCCTGCCAACGCTGCCGTGCTTCCAGGCACTGAGAGAGCTGGGCAGGGGCCCAATGCCCTGTCAATCCAATTGCAGGACGACCAGCAGCAGTGGTGGGGGGTGGGGCCACTGCCCGGCTCCCTCAGTGCCTGGGAGCTAAGTAACAGTGGGGCGATTTGTGGGGCAATCAGGCCCCAAAGGCAGCAACCAGTGGCAGCGGCGGGGAGCAGGTGGCCAGGGGAAGAAAGGGAGTACCCGGCCGACAGCCGGCAGCAGCTAGGGACCTTACCAGTGCATGAGTTTCGTGCACCAGGCCTCTAGTATTTATAGAATTTGTATTTATTTAAGGAGTATATTATATTATTCCATACCTCTTTCTAAGTCTTTTGTTGTTCATCATAGCCACTTAGCTACATTCGGTGATAATGATGCTACTAGGTAACTTAAAAATTTCTGCTTTCTTGAAACTTGACAATAAGAACTTTTTGAGTTTTAAAGAGATTTATAATCTGGCTCAGCAAGGTAACCATATGATATACATGGCATATAATAGAGTTTTCTACTTAAAATCAAAATGTGATACAGTGTCATAAGAAAGAAGAAATGAAAGGGAGCAGTGATCAAGGAAGAGTTGGTGGGTGGAATAGTGGACGTCATGTGCTGGATATTAAAAGACTGATTTGATTTCTTGAAGTGATGCCTTTATTGAAGCAAATGACACACTTATTAATGACATAGGCTTCCATTATCTGATTAAATGCTTGACTTTACTGACCTGTTACTTTACCTTTGAGACTTCATTTCCTACCTGGCTAGCACAATTTTCCATGTGAAAAGAAAGGTCAATGCTAATCAGAACACTTCACAAGGTTATATCAAATACTAGCTAATTTTAAAAACTTTGTGGGTTTTTTTTTTTTTTTTATAGAAACATGTTTTTCTGGTGCTTTTACTTCTTTTCTTGAAAGAAGTCGTGCTTTTTTAGGCTAGATGCAGCAAGTAAAATGCATGAGTGCTTATTTTATTTTAGGTTTGGATTAGATGAGAAAAATAGATAGGGCATTCAGAATGCCCTTCCTCACCTTGCAATGAATCTGACTCATAGGCAATTTATAGCAACACATACAGTTTTAAAAGTTGCTGCAGTAACAGTCAGCAGTCAAACTATTATAATTTAAACTAAGATGCCCCTAGAGAACACATTTTACAAGAAAGCTAAAATTTATTGAAAAACAATGTGAGTTAAGTTTTTCATTCATTGTATTTCTATTCCTGAGAAAAACAGTGGCAATAACACTTGTTAAATTGGCATCCTGCTTGATGCTTTTGCTGTGCAAGTTAAATGTTCAGTTTTAACAACCCAAGGCAAGGTCAGAATTATACAGCTTTTTTGTCCACCTTATCAAGATATAATACATCCTTAAGAACATTTCCAAGTATTTCAATATTTTGCACCTTTGATTAAATATAAAAGTGTCCTTTTTGTTCTTAAAGAAATTGTCAGAAATATCTAAGTTACAAAAAGGTGTAGCATTGTGTACAAATAAAGTCATGACTTAATGGTGCTAAGTATGATCAAGTGTAAACAAAGAAAAATGACAAAATGATATAATAAAAAGAGCCACCAGGATTTTACACATACACACACAAAAAACCTTTGTTGTGAATTAAAAAAAATATATTTACTATATCCATTAAGAAAATACTTTTTATTATGGTATTGGTTTAATAATTAAACAGACATGTCATGGTTGAAAATGAACTAAGCATAAAATCAAATACAACTAACAGCATGTTTATTATTTCTGTTTTGATGTTTCTGTGATTATTTGGGTTCAAATATAAGGTGAACAAATCATCTTGGATTGCCTCAGAGTCCCAGTCTAAACCTTTGTTCCAGAATCATTATTACTAGTATTAATTTCACTCTAAACAAATGAAATGGATGATAAATTATATAGTCATATTTTTATGGGTTATGTTTTAAGAAGCGTTCAATCCTTTTTTTGCATTGCAGCTTTATTCACTAGTTCCTGAAATCATGTTATGTCCTCTTTGAGGAGTATCACTGACATTGCAAAAGTCTCAGCAGAATGAGCAGTTATGGAGAATTAAGATCTCTAAGGAG
This sequence comes from Cnephaeus nilssonii, assembly GCF_951640355.1. Taxonomy (NCBI): domain Eukaryota; kingdom Metazoa; phylum Chordata; class Mammalia; order Chiroptera; family Vespertilionidae; genus Cnephaeus; species Cnephaeus nilssonii. Next base: position 66,513,617 of record NC_137079.1, on the reverse strand, counting down.
ATGCATCTTCACATCCAACATCATTTGTTTGAGATAATAATAATGTTACTTTTTAGTTTTGATTTCCATTATAAAGACAAACATGACTATTTTACAAATCTTAACAAATCTAAAGTCAAAATGGACAATAACCAAGTATTGGTGTTATTATCCAGGTACAACATTTTGTAAAACAATTTTAAATGTATTTTTTTATTTTCTCTAGCATAGTTTTTATGTCTTTACATATTTGTTATCCAATTACACATGCAATAATCAATCTCTAGTTTTATCTCTAAGATTACCACATAAGCATTTCTTATTAAGATTACTGGTTAACAGCCACATGCTTTGAATAAATATACCAATGTTTATTTGTTATTTTGTCATTGAACTTTGACTTTGATTCCAAACTTTTAAATCTTGTAAACAATAGTTTTACCAACATGTTTGTCTATAGGATATTTTTTTATCATATCATGATGTTAGGATTTTTATCCTAAATTTTATTATAATTGTTAAATGAAAAATACACATAATTTTAGATAATTGATTATTTATTGAAAAGATAGTTGTCCTAATTTATACAATCACGATTCTTTTATGAGCTTGTACAAGCCCTGAATCTTTTAGAATATCAAATATTATTCCTTAAGAATACATGCTAGAGTAGTCCTGTCGATTCTTCTCTGTTGCTGGAATCCACATGGTCTCGGAGTTGTTTTCTGAAAATATACAAATATATTCTCGACCAAAAGTTAATAAAGGAATATTTTCTATAAATTTGACTTGGGATCCTATTTCATTTTTTGCCCAAATGATTTTCCTCTTGAAGACAGAAGAGAAGCAGTCAAGAGACGGAAGACGCTGATGGGGCCTTCCCACTAGCAGTTAGCAGCTGTGCATCACTGCAGGTTGCCCAGGACCAAACCAGAGAAAGTCGGACCTGCATTACCACCATTTGTCCACCATCCAGAACTGTAATGTCAGTGCTGACATGTACACATAAGGAACTGTTGGACATTGAAATTGGGTCTCAAAAGAACTGTTGGCCCAGAAAGAAACTCAATACAGACTGATTCATTTGCCTGTCACCATAATCATTATTGCTTGTCTCATTTTCGGTTCTTATAAGTGTATTTCTAACTCATCTAGGGGAAATAATGAACAACATAGACTGATGAACAAGAACAGACCCAGAAACAAGGAGGCATGGATCAGACTGTCGGGCCTCAGAGGGAAGGTAGGGAAGGGTGGGGGTAAAGGGGAGAGATCAATCAAAGGACTTGTGTGCAAGCATATGAGCCTAACCAGCGGTTAAGGACAACAGGGGGGTGGGGGCATGTGTGGGGAGGGGTGTGGGATGGGAATGGGGGATGAGGACAAATATGTGATACCTTAATCAATAAAGAAATTTAAAAAATAATAATAAAATAAATAATAAATAAAAAAAGAATACATGCTAGTTTGCTTCAATTTGCCCTTCTTTACTTATTGATTTGAATAAACATAGCTTTCATATTTTTCAATCTTTTTATTTGTTACTTAAAATCTTTTGGTAACTTATATATTGTATTTTACAAGAAGATAAGCAAAATACTTAAAAATAATCATAAGATATATTTTAAATCAAATATTTGGGTCTATTATTGTGGCGTTCCTGTCTAGAGTATGCCAGATGCTCAAGGCCAATTAGAGTACAGAGGCCTTGTTCAGAGTATGCCAGATGTCCAAGGCTTCTCTGAGCATGGGAATCTTAATCAGGGTGTCCAAAGACAAGAGCAAGGCCACAATAATCTTTATGTACACTGCACAAGCATGGCCTTCTATAATCCAAAAGAACGAGGTCACTCTTTTGGAAAGAACCCTCTTATGTCTAAGTAGTAAAAGGTGTTACTGACCCTCTGGCAGCTTGCGGCTACCTGTTGAGGCTGCTCCTATGTAAGGCTAGACTGCTTAGTGGAAGACTACTGACCAACCAGTATGGGGCTGTATTATGGGGAAGATGCATTACTGAGCAGCAGGCTGCTGCTGTGGATACAGAGGCTACTACTACTATGTGGGAAAGATGTATTGTTACCTAGCCAGCATGTAGCTACCTACTGTATGGGACTTTTCTTTGAAGAACTTTTTGCCTAGTGGCTCCTTATTAGCAATGGCTACAGGGCCACTAGCTTCTACAATAAAGATTTGATTTCTCATATCTTCTCCGTCGAATACCTGGTGTCCATGAAGGTCCAGCTCTGGCAGAGGGGCTCAGACCCAACAGTTGGCATAGTGAAGCAGGATGAAGGAACTGAATTCTTGACAATTATATAAATTGGTTTTCAGTGAATGATGAATTTTTTCTGCCAGGATATCAAGTGGTTGATAGGTAGCTGAGTAGATATAGATGAAAACGTGATGAAAAAAGATCTGACAAAATTTAAATAAGGAATAATCTTTGTATTCACAGTTGCCCCCTCATATTTTTAGTAATAAGTTTGCACCTGGTTTGCACAAAGATCACCTTAACCAATTAATTTAACCCACAGCTCGAAACTTATCTCTGGTAGGATTGGGTCTTAGGTATTTTCCAAAACTCTCAGGGAATTCCAAAATTCAGCCAAGATTGTGAATCTATCATCTAAGCTAATGGATTTTCCATTAGTAAAAATTTCACTTTTGCAATGTAATAATTGTGTTATTGCCTAATTTTTATATAATAAGATAAATAATAATGTAATTACTATAACTGACCAGTAATCAAAATATAAATAATGAACAGATTTTCACTTAGATTACAGATTTCAATGTACTGGCACAAATGAATGAAAGAAGTGATGATTTTGCACAAATAGCTAAAAGAGAAAGTATGGAAGCTAGTAATTGGATTTAATTGTGAGCTATTTTATTTCTCTTTCTGTGTTATCTATTATGATGACTGATTGTCAAATAGCAGATAAAGCAATCAATATTTTCATATGATTTGTAAAGCAGAGTGGCCCAACTAGTAAGCCAGTTGTTATTTTGGCAAATTGTGCTAACTTATGTTTTTATTTTTTAATCTACATAAATATAATTTTTAATAAACTAAAGAAACATAATTCAAAGTTGAATCAATTATAATGAAAGCCTGGAATATAATATTATTACTGAGACATTTTTAAAAGTAATACATAGTTAGAGGCAGATCTTATTGCTTGAAGAAAGCAAATAAGCCCAAGAACACTGTTGGATATTACATTATATTAATAATGTGAAATATTTAAGAGAATTTTTTATCACATATTTGTATAGTGTATATATTTGCTTACACTTTGCAAAAAATAGTTTTACTATGAAAAAAGCTTTCAGCATATTCTGAAGAACTTTTTTCATTGAAAATTCATTTTACAGAAATATAAATATACTAGAGGCCCAGTGCATGAAATTCGTGCACGGAGGGGGGGCGTGTCCCTCAGCCCAGCCTGCACCCTCTCCATTCTGGGACCCCTCGAGGGATGTCCGACTGCCCGTTTAGGCCCAATCCCAGATCGGGCCTAAACGGGCAGTCGGACATCCCTCTCACAATCCAGGACTGCTGGCTCCCAACTGTTCGCCTGCCTGCCTTCCTGATTGCCCCTAACCGCTTCTGCCTGCCAGCCTGATCACCCCCTAACCACTCTGCTGCCAGCCTGATTGATGCCTAATTGCTCCCCAGCAAGCCTGTTTGCCCCCAACTTCCCTCCTCTGCCGGCCTGGTCACCCCTAACTGCCCTCCCCTGCAGGGTTGATCGCCTCCAACTTCCCTCCCTTGCAGGCCTGGTACCTCCCAACTGCCCTACCCTGCTGGCCATCTTGTGGTGACCATCTTGTGTCCACATGGGGGCAGGATCTTTGACCACATGGGGGCAGCTATATTGTGTGTTGCAGTGATGGTCAATCTGCATATTACTCTTATTAGATAGGATAGAGGCCTGGTGCATGGGTGGGGGCTGACTGGTTTGCCCTGAAGTGTGGGGGTTCCCTTGGGGCGTGGGGCGGCCTGAGCATGGTGCCTGTGGTGGTTTGCAGGCTGGCCATGCCCCCTGGTGACCGAAGAGGAGGCCCTGGTATCTGGAATTTATTTACCTTCTACAATTGAAACTTTGTAGCCTGGAGCAAAGCCAAGCCTGTTGCTCGCTCTGTGGCCAGCAGCGATTTCTATTGGAATTAATTCACCTACTATAATTGAAACTTTGTAGCCTTGAGTGGAGACTTAGGCTGGCAACAGGAGGCGCAGAAAGCTTGGCTTCTTTTGTTACCGCGGAAACCCTTCCGCTCTCAGTGGCTGTAGCCATCTTGGTTGGGTTATTTGCATATTTGCTCCTGATTAGCTTGGCTGGTGGGCGTGGCTTAGGCATAGCGAAGGTGAGGTCAATTTGCATATTACTCTATTATTAGGTAGGCTATTTTAATTAATAATATTGTATAAACCACAATTCTTACTTGAAAAGATACATTAAGAGTGAAATATATGCTTAGAATAAAAAGACAAATATTACTTAAATAAAAAATTTTGCAACTGGAGGTCAATCTAGAAATTATTTATTCAATCCACACCATTGGTATTCCATTGTATGTCTCTTCATTTAATTCAGCATTGGAGAAAAGAGTGATCATTGAAAATAAAATAAATTATATAAATTATATACACTTTTCAAATGTTCTGAGAACAAATGGGCATAAACTATAAGATACATAGATATTCCCTACTCAATTATGTTGTCTGCCTCTGATTTCCTTAATATTTGCTTTTATAATGGAACATAGAGAGATTTTGCTTTCAACACAATTACCTAGTAAAGTTGGCATGTTACACAAGTGTGACATGCCATCTGTCTTCCCATTGGCTTCATGGGATATGCATAATCTTTTGATCTTACTAAAATTGAAGTTTGAGTTCTTGCTTCTCAGGCTCAGTAACTTGATTTAGTCAAGAACCAAGAGATAGCTCTACTTATCAGAGGTGGAAAGACTAAGATCTAGCAGGAACAGGAGACTGATCAATAGAATCTAGATCCCAGTATATTATTTTTACAATGATAAATATTTGTATTGTGTACCAAAATGTTTGCATCAGAGTAAACATCACTTTCTCTTCATGGGAAAGAATCAAAGAAAATATGAGAAAACAAATAAACATCACCCACAATCTAATCAATAGATGAAAACAGTTATAATTTTTTCTGCATGAAATTTAAATATTATAATATTATGTGTCAAATTTTGCATTCCTTTTTATTTTACAATGATACATATGCAAGAATTCCTTTCTTAATTAGATTCTAGTTATATTTACATATTATCAAATTTTGCAGTTGGAAATTATTTTTTATTTTTGTTCTAGCATGTATAATGTAGAAGCTCCAAAATCTTTGTGTTTTGTGTTTGTTTGTTTTTTTAATGTGGTTTTAGATAGAGAGGCAGGGAGAGGAATAAAGAAACACTGATGAGAAAGAAACAACACTAGGCTGCCTCCTAGATGCCCCCCACTGGGGATTTAGCCCACAACCCAGGCATGTGTCCTGACCAGGAACCAAACCAATGACCTCTTGGTGCATGGGATGATGCTCAACCAACTGACCCAACCAGCCAGGATAAGAGTTCAAAAATCTTAATATGTTAATTAGCCTTTTCATTTTTTGAAAACATTTATTAATTTTCAAAATATCTGTGACTTTTCTAAAATGACTCTAAAATTAATTTCAGTTCTGAGGATTTTTAAGGTACTGTGACTGGTGATTATGTTGTTACCATAGACAAGAAATAAAAATAAATTTGGAAATACAGTATTGGTTGAGAACTCTTGTTCCAAAGAGCACAAAAGGCATATGGAAAACCTTTACCAAGAACAGGAGAGATTTAAAGCATGTTTATTTGGTGGTTAAGAATCTTATTCTACTAAATTAGTTATATAAGACATGTCACATATTAAAACTGTCTCTAGATTAAATCAATCTACCACAGAACCTCCATTGTTCTGGGTTAGAAGAAAATCCATCTTCATTATAAGTAGGGTTCCCAAGATCATGCAAAGAAAGCCGGGCTCTTACCCACTTAAGAATACTTAAGAAGATCCCTCTCATCTTTGGTCCATAATACTCTGATAAGAATTTCATACACCTTGAAGAGTTTGACCCTGCATCTTCTGTCTCCTGTGTGAGCATAGAAATCTTTTTAGAGGCTCAGAGCCTAGTACCTGTGCTCCAGCCTCCTGAGGTGTAACTTGTGAAATAGTTCCTCTCCAAGATTCTACAAGCAAACCTTGTCTAAGCATAACAAAAAAACTTAATTAAAAAAAAATCAAATGCAATGAATGGCTTTTGTCATCATAAAAACATTTGTTTTCTGAAGCACAACCTTTTTAAAACAAGGAAACACAAATATCAGGAAATGGATTGGTTGACATTAAGGCAAGAAAACAATGAGGGTGGATAAAACAGGAACAAAGTACAAATAAATACCTTTGTTGATTGCTCTGCTATAATTTGAACATACTACTAAATTGTATAGCAGCAACAAGTTTTAAAAGACTGAGAACTGATGGAAGGTAGATAGAAATGTGAAGGATATGATAGGAACTATTCATTGAATCACAGAATCACAGATCTATATTTTAATGCTGGAACTATGACTGCCCCAGAAAACCACATGGCAAGTTGAATATGCATTCCTGTTTAAATGTCTGGGACATAAATTATTTACTTACAAAAGTAGAAGAAGCATTTGCATATGTATTCAGGCTAGAGAGATATTGTGATAGTCTATAAAATTTGGTGGGTTAAATTTTGAGTAATTATACTATACTAGAGGCCCGGTGCATGAAATTCATGCACAGGTAGGGTCCCTAGGCCTGGCCGTCAATCAGGGCCAATTGTGGCCTTCTGGCTGCCAGCCGGGGCCTTCCTTTGTTCTGCGCCACCCCCGTTGTGGTCAGCGCATGTCATAACGAGCGATAGAACTCCCGGTCTCCTGGTCGAACTCCCTTCAGGGACACTTTGTATATTAGCCTTTTAGCCTTTTATATATATATATAGATACTATATAGCAAGTCAGTGGAAAAAATTCTCAAAAGCTTAGAGAGGAAAAAAATATACTAAAATTTTCAGGAACATGGTAAGCCAACTGAATCCATGTTACTGGTTAAGCCAATTTTGTAGAATGAATACTTTTCACAGCTGCTCTGTGGAAAAGAAAAAGAAAACAAAAAACACACAACAAACAATCAGATGATGGAATGGAGACTACTTAGATACTGGAAATTAGGATATCAGGGATATGCAAAGATTTCTTATACTGCACTCAGTTTGAACCCCCATTGGGCTGTTTTCCCTATGTAAGATATAGAACCGCACTTTAAGTTCTCAATTGTATGTGTGAGTAAATTTGCAGCACTGCTTCATATCACAGCACTGCTTCATGTACTGACTAGAAATTCAGACAAGGAGGGCTGAACCATTAGCAAATTGTTTTTTCTAGGGCTTCTCCAAATTTCCTAACAACATAGTTTCTGAAGGAAAAACAAAACACATAGAAGGCAATCAAAACAATCAGAACATGGTGTTCAAAGACATTAAAAAAGTAGGTCCAGGCCAACTAGATAAGGAAGAAATATTGTTAACTATATTCACCATGCTGTACATTAGATCCCTGGAACTTATTCATCTTATAACTGGAAATCTGTACCCTTTGACCAATGTGCTTTAATGTTCTTGCCACCACAACAACAAAATGATAATTATGTAAGGTAAAGGATGTGTTAACTAACCCTCTTGTAATAACCATTGTGCAATATATACATTTATCAAGTCATCACATTTTACTTTAAACTGAAATAACCTCATATGTCAATTATATCTCAATAAAGCTAGAAAAACAAACAAACAAAAAGAAAACAATTGCATATTTTACCATTTACTTTTATTTACAACTTTAAATAAAAGTACTTTATTTATACTAATAAACATTTTGTGAGTTTTAAAAAAAATAAAAGTATTGCGTTGTGGATTGGAAGGGGCACTGGGCCCCAAGAGTAAACAGTCCAGCCCATTTCCTGGATGTCTGCCAGCGCTGTCACAGGGCAATGTTACAGGGAAACAAAACATGTTGTAGATATTTGTGATCCATCCTTCCTTACAATCTCTAAAGAGGAAGAACTGTTTTCTTTTCTGGCAAAACAATTAGCATTCACTAACCCGGCTATTGATGGAACACACCACTTGTCAATTCTTGAGAAGGGTAAGGAGATGAAAAGGGATGGAAAAAGGAAAATTGTGAAAGTGGAATATATAAAGGAGAAGAAGAAAAAGGAAGCTGAGTGAGTAAACCACTGTCAGAAAAAGTACAACAGTGAAGAGAGAGATGTGTACAGAAAAGGTTAGGAACTTTTTCCTCTATTTTTTTTTTTTTAATGCAGTCCTGCCTTACTCATTTCCTGGAAGAAATCTACATTAAACTACTAAAATTACTTTTCAAAGGTTTAACATAGAATTTATGATTCTTTTAAATGTCACGCAATGCTGGAGCTGACCTTGAGATGGCTCCCGTACACTTGTATTACACATGTGTAAAGTGAAATGTGTGTGAACAAATGACAGGCAGAGGAGTGGATGAGGTGAGCGTGGCTAAGAGGTGGTGGCAGCTGGACACGGAGAGCCGCTGAGTCATTTCACTGGATGGGAAGCTATCCTGCCCGATCGAGTTTGCTCTACTCAGAGCAGCCACGGTGCTGAAGCTGACGTAGCCCTTCTCTCTCCTCCATGGCCAAGCTCCTGAAGCTCTCCCTGGGCTTTTAAATCCATGATGTATGACTGTTTAATGTTCCCATGGTTTAATATGTATCCTAATAACATAGCCCATCCTACGTTTTTCTCTATCTTGGAAAACCAAAAGAGAGCCAAATGGGAAGAATGGTATTTTGTTAGAGCAGGCAGATGGAAAGATATGAGGTGGGAGAGGCTGGGAGAGGTGGCTGGTGCTTGGAGGAAATAAGTGTGAGACGTGACAAACTGAAAATAGACAATGGAGGAGGGGGCAGGCCCCTATGTGAGCTGGAAAGGTTCAGAGCCCTTCTGGATGTGGTCTAAGGAATGGCTTAGCACCAAGACAAGGTGCTTTGTAGTTTAAAGATACATTTCTTTTGAGACCTGAGGAAGGAGGTGACCAGCTCCTTGCCTAGGGGCATTCCAGCCTAAAGGTATAAATCCTCTAAACTCCCAAATATTGGGGCACTTGGTCTCAGCTGACCTGCCTGCTCAGTCCTCTCTGAGTGTATTGCTTTTCTACAAATAAATCCTCGCCTGCTTTTGTTATTATTTGCAGTCTCTTGTTTGCATCCATTCCTACCAGCAAGATAAGAACTGGGGGAACAGAGTACTGTCTCTGGCCAGAGTTCCTCTGCCCCTACCTCCATTGTCCACCACTGATCATTTCACCTCATATGGAAGCCAATTTTTGATATTTCAATCATGCAAGTGTTACCAGGGAGACGATGGACCTTGGTCCTTATCTTCTTGAAGGAAAGATTTCAATCAAGAGACAAAATGTAGCAAAGTATAGCAAAGTAAGTAGGAATGTACCAGCCACAGCAAAAATATACTCAGGACAGTGAAACAAGGAAGGGCATAGAAGCAGCAGGAAAGACTGGTCGGGGCTGCTATGGCTCACTGAGAAGTCAGAGGAAAGGGGACCTTGGAGAAGGTCCAGGGGGTTAGCCTGGGATGAGCTGCCTCTGCCCACTCCTCCCATGTTTGCAAGTTTCTCCCTTAAAGCAAAGAAGGGAGGAGGGACTGGCATGGTGTGCTCCCCTGGGGGAAAGTGGACACTGGTCTTTTATCCTGAGCATATTTGTCTCTCTCTTGCAGATGGAAATCTTAGAGGATGTCTAAGGGGAGGGTTTTAACAGAATACTCACCATTTTTGCCTGTGTGCTCTTTCAGGATGGAGGTCTCCACTGATTGGTGGGTGCCAGGGCAGAGGTCATTAGTCAATATAGTTGTTCTTGAGGCAGCCACGGCATCCCTTGTCTGGTTTTGCTGCTTTTCTGGGCCTGGAGCTGAAATAAACTGAGGCCTAGATATTATCTTTAGGGAGGAAAAGGTCGGGGGTGTGTGTGTGTGTGGTCTAAACTACATGACTAGCAATATGAAAGATGAGGGGTCCAAACCACATGACCAGTGATATGCTAGGAGAGGAAAGGTCACCCTGAGGGTGAGGCTCTTGTTTTCCCAGTTTTGCCCCTTACTAGGCATCTGAGGCTTTCTACCCTTGTGAATTTCTGTACCTGATCCATGGTCCTTGCTCTGCTCATGTCTAACTGCCCGTAGCACAAGGATATACTACTTTTGGAATATAGGGTATGGCAAAAAGTAGGTTTACAGTTGTGACTACAGGAAATAGTTTATGCTTGTATTGTGTTATTTATTAATTATTATATTGTTTTCAGTACAAACAATTGTAAGCCTACTTTTGTTGCATTCTGTATAATGCTGTAATACACATTGCTTTTCAAATGTGTAGAATATTTCAAAGCAGGTTTAATCAAACTTAACTTTATTATTATGGGTGTTAGTTTTTCTTATAGATACTATTCATTTTTCTGAATATTAATGTTTTTATGAAAAAAAGTATTTGTTGCCTAGGCTGGGTAGCTCAGTTGGTTAGAGTGTCATCCAGACACGCCAAGGTTGTGGGTTTGATCCCAATCAGGGCACGTTCATGAATCAAGCAATAAATGCACAAATAAGTGGGATAACAAATTGATCTCTCTCTCTCTCTCTCTCTCTCTCTCTCTCTCTCTATCTCTCAAATGCTATTTTATTCCTCTTAAGGCTATTTCCACGACATAGGATTGTAGAGATAACAGCATAGTGGAGTCATCTATATTCAATTTCAAAGAAAGAAAAAATTCGGAATGATCAAATGAAATCCTTCACTTTTCTTTCTCTTGTAATATAAAGAGAAGATCCATAAAATGTCTGCGTAATCTGAACTTCAGTTTCAGAACTCAATTCAAATAACAGTTTTACTTTGAAAGATGAGAAAACTAATATTTGATTTTCAAATCAATTTTAATATTAACCAATGAGGTGCATGCTGCAATAAAAAACAAAAGGCGTTTTATTTGAGCAAAAAGATTGCAATCTGAGAGATGCATTTTCAGGTTACTATCCAAACTGAGCTCTGGAAGGAACAAAGAAAGAAGGGGATTATAAAGGCAAAAAAAACTACAAAATGTGATTCTTTCATGCAAATGAAGTCTTGCTAGCTAGGTTAACAAGGATTAGTTACTTCCAATATGCAAACAAGGAAGGTGAAAACTACAAGGAAAGAAGTCCATATGTGTCCATGTACCAACTGTCGTACCAAGATGTGTATGGCTCAGCCTCCAGCTGAGTTTAGCAACAGGTTTAGTAACTTAATAGCAGCTCTGATAACTGAGACAAGATGTGCATAGGCCCCATTTCCTTAATAGCTTCCTCATTCTATTTTAAGTAGCTCCCTTAGCAATGTGTATTCTATGTCATTGTCTCCATTATTATGTTTTATTTGTAAACTAGAGGCCTGGTGCATGGATTCATGTGGGGTCCCTCCGCCTGGCCTGTGGGGATTGGGCCGAAACTGGCTCTCCAACATCCCCAGAGTGGTCCCAAATTGCAAGAGGGCAGTTCTCAAGTGACACACCCTGGAATCAGGCTCCCTCCTCTCTGGTTCCAGGTGTGTCACCTGAGAACCACAGCTACCAAGTCACTGCAGCTCAGCAACTCCTGCTTTGAGCATCTTCCCCTTGGTGGTCAGTGCACATTATAGCTACGGGTCGGATGGTCAGACAGTCACTTAGGTTTTTATATACATAGGTAATTTAAATGTAATTGAAATATGTGCAATAAGCTGTAATATTTTAGATAAAAATATTTTGATGCCCAGTATTTAAAAAAAATATTAATTATGAATGAAAGAAAATATTGAAATGGCTCATATATTTCCATTCAGGTAACAAGCAGTACCCTAATGGATAGATTTCTCTGAACCAACCTAAAATGAACTGATTGCCAATTAAAATACATTCAAGCTAAAAATGATCCCAAGTCAAAGTTCAAAGAAGTATTTTAGAAAATGTCTGATATACACATTTTTCTCCATATGCTTATAAGTAGAATTCACTTATCTTTTCCTATACCTCCACCCCATTACTTCTGATATATTTTCCTCACTGTATTCATTCATAGCTCAGTTTTGCTGTTTTCCAACACTGCAAGTGTACATCTATGGAATCTTTAAACTTTTAAATCCCCAATTATCTTCCTAGTAGCCATTGATTTTGCCTCTAATGAAAATATGAGTATTCTTCAAAGAGACAGACTGCTCACATTGCAGCCCTCTAGAATTAAAGACACGTGTTCACTATGCTCCATATGCCATCCAGCTGGCTAAGCTGGTTGTGTTCTACATAATCACTGGAAGGAATACATTACCAAGGATGAGAAGAAACATGAGTGAGAGAGGAAGATGAAGGGGCCAACTGGACAGTTGGACATAGTAGTTGAATTGGTATAACTGTGAGAGAAAGAGGGGGCGGTGCACACAATAAGTTTACATAATCTATATTATATATATATATATATATAAAGAGGTAATATGCAAATTAGCCCAGACACCATAACAGTCAAGACCACTCAGGAGGAGGCTGCATGCGCAGGTGGGCAGGAGGGGACTGCTGCACGGTGAGGCAAGCCATGGATGGCACAAGCCCACAAAGAGCAGAGCCTGCCAGTCACCGTGGTGGCGAGCAGGCAGGCCCACAGGCAGCAGAGAACAGGGCCTGCCAGCCACCGTGGTGGCAAGGAAGGCCGCAGAGAACAGGGCCTGTCAGCCGCGGCACGCCGGTAGTCCCGCCTCTGTGCGTGAGCAGCAGAGGAAACACCTTTTCTGACTGCTCATTGGCTAAGCTCCTGGTATGCCACTTGCAGTGTTCTTGGTAACTTGTATAATAAGAATCTAACAAGGTGATCATGCAGGAGGCAACCAATCCAAGTGTCCCTCTCACATTAATGTTTCTCTTTGTCTTTCCCTCTCTCTTCCATGCTCTCTAAAAATCAGTGGGAAAATATCCTCAGGTGAGGATTAAAAAAAGAAAGAAAGAAAGAAATGGCATATCCTATGAAAGAGACATTTTGAAAATGCCTAAAGAAAGTTGTCATTTTTTCTTGGTGAAGGGACTGGAGTCCATGTTGATGAAAACACCTTGGTGGCTGTGGTGGCTGGCAATAGTAGCAGCAGCGGGGTGATGGGGGCGGCCTCTTCCCCTGATCAGCCCGTTTGCCTCCTGCAGAGGGAGGCCAGACTGCGACTCAGGCCCGCTCCCTACACCATCAGTAGGACATCCCCTGAGGGCTCCCGGATTGGAGAGGGTGAGGTCGGGCTGAGGGAACCCCCTCCCTTTGCACAAATTTCATGCACTGGGCCTCTAGTCTATAATAATAAAAGTGTAATATGCTAATTAGACTGGACAGCCAAACGACCTTCCAGAGGTCCTTCCAGATGACCTGCCAGATGAAGCCGGGGCTGCGAGGGCTGAAGGCAGATGCTGCATCTGCAAGGGCTGAACCCTTTGCATGAATTTTGTGCATCGGTCCTCTAGTCCTATATAATAAAAGGTTAATATGCAAATAGACCGACCAGTGGAATGATGTGCACTGACCACCAGGGAGCAGATGCTCAATGAAGAAGCTGCCCCCTGGTGGTCAGTGCGCCAGAAGCCATGCTCATGGCTATTGAGCATAGCGGTGGTGGTGGGAGCCTCTCCCGCCTCCACAGCAGTGCTAAGGATGTCCAACTGCTGGGGAGTGGGCCTAAGCCATCAGTCAGACATCCCCTGAGGGCTCCCAGGCTGTGAGAGGTCACAGGGAAGGCAGAGGGACCCCCCAAGTGCACAAATTTCATGCACCAGGCCTCTAGTTTTGAAATAAGTAGTGATCTAGAAAAAAAAATACAATACACTAATGATGAAAGAAAGGCTGGGAAATTTAAAATTCAGGAACAAGAGATACAAAGTATCTTATGCTGCTGATGTCAACAAAACATTTTTGAGCTGTGGAAACCAAACACCCTTTGGGCAGGGTGATATATCTAGAATGTCATTAAGTGATGGTTCCTCTCACAAGACTTCAATTCTGCTTAAATTATTATATTTAATTCATTTTACTATGTTAAAATTTATGTGTGTGTAAGATAAAAGGATCTTGTGGCATTGAAGCCAAACTGGAAAAGACAACAAGGAAATGTATGTAGATTATGTATACATTCACAGGTTTGTTTATTATTAATTAAAGGAAATTTTCATAATTTGTCTTAGGAGTTCTACTAAATGAATCCTATTATCCATGGGACAAAAAGTCAACATTTTAATTGCTTTTTCTACAAGTTAATGAGATAAAATTAACACAAAGCCCAGAGTTTTCCCCACTAGGTTCTTTTTATGGGTGAGGTGATGCAGGTGTCAGTCTTGGTCTGTGTGCATCTTACTTAAATCCTTACTTGGATTCAACATAAGCAACCGAGTACTTATGTAAAATTAATGATTTCTTCTCCATTCTAATAGCTGTCAATTAATGGATCATTATGTAAAAAAGATACTTACAGAATCACTTCCTTTATAGTTGCCAAGCTTATATCTACCCATTTCCCATTTAAAAAAAATAACAACAACAACAAATTATTGGCACCTGACACAGAAACAAAGAACAGGGCAATACAAAGGAAGAGAGCATATTATTTAAGAGGCATTAGTTGTGAGAGGCTCTGACAGATGCAAAGTGCATGGATGCGCACGGCTCTGTGATGTTTAGCATATGTTGTCAATTAAAAATTGCTTGAGTAATATTTAACAATACAGATCTTTCATGTTCAGAGTTTATGGAAATAGTTTTAAATAGATGTTTCTTGCTTTACTTCTGCATATTTAAGTTAAACAAAAACAGTTTACTTGCTCAAGTTGTGTTTTAAGCATCTTCTTTGAAAGATGCATTTTTTGATATTTTTCATTGGTGGTAAATACTTTTCATGACTGACTAAACATGAAATATTTCATGTAATAAATTGAATGAGAAAGTATTTATTTCCATTTAAAAAAATAATTTGTTAAAAGCACATGCCTAAGTTAATTTTAGGGCCTGATTATTTCCTGAGAGTGGATACCTTGTGCTGTTGTTTGAAAAGTGGTGTTGATGAAACCGGACACAATGGGTCTGTGGCTGCCTGTCACTACTTGAGCCAAATTAAGCAGAGAGAGGGTTGAATCGTATATGAGCATTTATTCAAAAAATGTGGTGGTATGGGGACAGCATTGGTCACCCTGGAAATTCTGCTCTCCCCTGCCCAGCCCCCCACCCTTAGCCAGTTGGCTGATTATATACACTGAGAAAGAAGAAAGCTACATGCAGCTGTGAGCTACAAGTGTAACAGAGAAAGGGGAGGGGAGGGTCTACTGTCCGGCCTTCAGGAGCTAAAAGTCCGATAACAAGGTGGCTAATCTTCTAAGGTGTTACAAAAAGCTCAGCCCATCCTGGGACCAGAGAATGGTCAACATTCCTGAGGCAAAACCTGGAGGGGGTCAGGATCCTGGCACAGCAATCCCAATGAAAGCATGCCCTGTCCTTGGTCTGTTCTCAAAATGTATTTCTTTTCTGAGTAATGGACTTATCAAGGCATCTTATCTTTTCACAGCTTTGTTTCATCCTCCAGTTTCCTAGGGTCTATAAGAAAACTTCATATCTAAAGTTAGTAGGGTAAATAATTATTAAACAACTATGGCTCTATTCCCATTACATGTCCTTCCCCACTATCATTGAGATACATACATATATATGTATCTCAATGATATGTATCATTGCAAGAATATATATGTATCATTGCAAGAATAGATGTTGAATAAATGTTTACAAAGACTCGACACCAATTTTGATATAGAAACCTACAGAAATATTTCAGCTGTAACCCACAAAGGTCACAAAACAAAGAGGCAACTTATCCCATGCATAATCATTGTCAGGTTTTGGCAAAACCAATTTCCAGGAGGTAATTTATTGGTAGGTACAGCACATCTCCAACAGTCCCTATGGCTGTAGAATTGGGTATTCTAGTATAATCCTGATTGAAAGTGGTCCTGATAACCATGGAATTAATTAGGTCTCAGGTAATTTTTATTTAACGCAGTTTTTTTCTTTTTTTGTAGGATAAAACAGATTTAGCCATAATCTAAAATACAGAGACAGACAAACAAACAAATTAATTATGGGACAAAATAAAGCAGAGATGATCTCCAAATGTGCTCAGCTTTTTTCAAAGAGCAAACTCATGGTACTAAATAACCAGATGGCATATCAAGTCAGTAAGTCATTTGGATTTATTTCCACATTCATTCATTTATTCATCCAATGGATGTGCTGAGTGCCCATAGCTGTGCAACTTTGTGTTGAGTACTGTGGATACAGTGGGAAGTGTATCTCTGCCCATGTTCCTGTCAATCAGCTGGACTATACTAAATTAGCCTATGCATTGAACTACATGACATAATTAAGATTTCCCCAGAAAGAACTGCAGTTCTTATAAAGCAACCCAGCTTTTCTATCTGCTTATAAACAGGACTAGTTTTGAAATTTTACTATAAGGAAATCACATAGGGTATTGATTAATGTCAGTAAACAGACACTTAAAACAAATGCAGATCACTAGTGCTCACTCTTGGAATAACCTAATATTTAGAACTGTACATGTTGCAGATGGAAAGAAGTAGGGAAGGAAGGAAGGAAGGAAGGAAGGAAGGAAGGAAGGAAGGAAGGAAGGAAGGAAGGAAGGAAGGAAGGGAGGGAGGGAGGAAGGAAGGGAGGAAGGAACGGAGGAAGGGAAGAAGGAAGGAAGGATCAAAAGAGGGAAGGATTGAGGGAAGAGAGAGGGTAGGCAGTAGTCATTTTGATAAGAACAATAAATCATTTTGACTGTTTTATTATTTCTCTAACATATTGAGAATACCACTTCTATAAACCTTAGTAAGTAAGCTATATATTATAAATACTGTTGTTGTTTTTCAACAAGTTATAATTAATAATGTTGCTGAATTTTCACTTAAAACTTTTGCTGTTTGGTTGCCTGCTAATATTTTAATTATTTTAACATGTTTGTTCTAATACACATGTGTTGAGCTCCCTTTGAATTTCCTTTATTCCTTATTCAGTTAGTGAGTTGACAATTTTCAAGGGGACATTTTAACTGGAGTTATTTTTAAGAATATTTGTAGATTTATATATTCATAAATTCCTTTCTGTATAATTTGCTTATTTTTTATCACATATTTTAATTTTGAAAGAAAAACACATTATATTTATTTATTTATTTCACACTTTTATTGACATAGCTTATGTTTCCAATCAAATGCAATCTCAAGTATAAAGTATGTGTTTATTTATATTTTTATGTTAGTGAAATTGCCAAGGAGAAATTTGTAAATATTTATTTATTATTTGCTATTATCCATCCCCTTCTTTTAGATTATGATTTCATGTCTTTACATTAAAACTAAATTGAGAGCTAGAAACCAAGATGGCGGCATAGGTAAGCATCTAAACTGCTGCTTCGCACAACAATTTCAAAACTACAACTAAAAAACAGAACGGACATCATCCAGAACCACAGGAAAGCTGGCTGAGTGGAAATTCTACAACTAGAAGGAAAGAGAAAAGCTCACGGAGAATCAGAGGAGATGCAAAAGGCTGAGGTACAGAGACACATGTGCATAGAGGAAAGGCGGCTGAGTGCCTGGCTGGCTTTCTCTAGCGGGAGGGAGAAGGAAGCTCCCGACTGCACTGAACCCCAGTTCCAACTGCACTGAACCCCAGTTCCAGGCGAAACCCTGTGGACCCAGGCTCATACAGGGGGTGTCTGGACTGTCACGTAGAGAGAAAGCCACACGGAGACTCAGAGACTTGGGGGAGCCACGGCAGGCCAGGGTCTGGAGGCACATGCTCGTGAGTGCACACAGAGAAGACTGATTGCTGAAGTTGCTGCTGGCTTTCCCTAGCGGGAAGGAGTCGGAAGCTCCTGACTGCACTGAACCCCAGTTCCGGGTAAGCCCCTGGGGACCCACACTCTTACGGGGGTAATCTGGACTATCAGGCAGAAAATCAGGGGAGTCGCGAAAGGCAGAGGTCTGGAGGTGCATATGCAAGTGCGCGCAGAGACGACTGACTGCTGAGTGTGCCGCTGGCTTTCTCTAGCTGGAGGGAACTGGAAGCTCCTGAGTGCTCTGAACTCCAGTTCCGGGTGAGAATCTGGGAATCCAGATTCATTGGGGGAGAAACTGGACTGTCTGGCAACGGGTGAAACTCGAGGGCGGCTTTCTCTCAGAGGTGTTTGCAGCAATTACCAAGAGACACTGAGAACCAGGGGCTTCATAAGGCAGGGCTGACGGGAAGCCAAGACTGTCTGCTCAGCCCTGAGACTCCGCCCCATCCAAGCTGAGCACAGAGGCTTTTGCAATTTTGCAAGTCTGGTCCCATAAGGCTGTCTCCAGCATAGAAGTTCTCCTGGCGTAGACACAGTTGATACTCACAGCCAAGTGGCCTTGAGATCAATTCCTCTCAGTGATACCAACAACAATCAAGACTTAACTATAACAAGGCTGTACACACACTCCACTAAGGGGTGCACCAAGAGTGTCCACCTCAGGTAACTGGGGAGGCCGACCACTGGGCCATATAGGACACCTAGCACACAAAGCCACCCTACCAACTCAGGGAAGTAGCAAAAATGTGGAGACATCAAAACAGATCACAAAGGAAAGAAATGGAGGAAAGCAAACGACTGGATATGGAGTTCAAAACCACGGTTATAAGGTTTTTCAAGAATTTCCTAGAAAAGGCCGATAAATTCAATGAGACCTTTGAGGATATGAAAAAGGACAAACTAGAAATTAAACATACACTGACTGAAATAAAAAATATTATATGGAGACCCAACAGCAGACTAGAGGAACGCAATAATCAAGTCAAAGAATTGAAATACAAAGAAGCAAAAAACACTCAACCGGAAAAGCAAAAAGAAAAAAGAATCCAAAAATTTGAAGATAGTGTAAGAAGCCTCTGGGACAACTTCAAGTGCACCAACATCAGAATTATGGGGGTGCCAGAAGAAGAGAGAGAGCAAGATACTGAAAACCTATTTGAAGAAATAGTGATCGAAAACTACCCCACCTGGTGAAAGAAATAGACTTACAAGCCCAGGAAGCACACAGAACTCCAAATTTGTTTGGAATCCAAGAGGACCACACCAAGACACATCATAATTAAAATGCCAAGAGCAAAAGACAAAGAGAGAATATTAAAAGCAGCAAGAGAAAAACAGTTAATTACCTTACAAGGGAGCACCCATACGATTGTCAGCGGATTTCTCAACAGAAACTATGCCGGCCAGACGGGAGTGGCAAGAAATATTCAAAGTGATGAATAGCAAGAACCTACAACCAAGATTACTCTACCCAGCAGATTTATCATTCAGAATTGAAGGTCAGATACAGAGCTTCACAGATAAGAAAAATCTAAAGGAGTTCATCACCACCAAACCAGTATTATATGAAATTCTGAAAGGTATTCTTTAAGAAGAGGAAAAAGAAGAAAAAAGTAAATATAAAAATTATGAACAACAAATACATATCTATCAACAAGTGAATCTAAAAATCAAGTGAATTAAAACGAGGAACAGAATAAACCGGTGAGTATAATAGAATCAGGGGCAGTAGACTGATAATTCTCAGGGGGAAAGGGGTGTGGGAAGAGACTGGACAAAAATCGTACACCTATGGATGAGGACAATGGGGCAGGGAGGTAAGGGCAGAGGGTGGGGTGGGAACTGGGTGGAGGGGAGCTATGGGGGAAAAAAGGAGAAACAATTGTAATAATCTGAACAATAAAGATTTATTAAATTAAAAAAAAAACTAAATTGAAATTGCCATAAGGTACAAGGATAGTAATCAAATACCAAAGACCAAGCATTAATACTTAATTTCTATAGACATGGAAAATGAATTTAATGACTGGTAACACAGATCATTTAGAATGTGTATGTGTGTGTGTGTGAGAGAGAGTGAAAGTGTGTGTCCTAGACATCTTTAGAAATAATTTATCAAGATTTTATCCCACCAGTTTTATTATGAGCTCAGTTTTGTACCCCAATCTAGCAGCAAAAATTTCTTCAGAAGCAAAGCTGCCAGTTCAATGCTTTGAACTTGCCTTATTTTATTAAAAAATCTAAATCACTTTTTTTTTCACCTGCCACTCTAGATGTCTAACAAAAAGTGAAGTTTACGGCAGCAGGGAAGTGGCTGGCAGGCAATGACAGCTGAGGTTGAAGAAATAGATTTCCCATACAAGATCTGGAGCTGTCAGTGCTGTCAGGCTACACTCTCGTAATAAGCACACCATTTCAAACCTTTGGCAAGACTTTTCCCACTCTGCTCTGACTTTGTTTAATGTCATGGTGCTTCATATATCTTGCTCTGGCTGTAGCAATGTGCAGTAAGTTGACTGCTTCTACACTGAACACATTAGAGATATTCTTGTCCTACCTATCATAGAAATTCAAATAATCCTCCACCCCTCCACCCCCAGGGCCCTTTCGTGGAGACTCCCTCAGGATCCAATCCTTACCCCCTTTTGATGTTAACCATATGCTTAAAATGTAGAAAGAATGTGTACAATATATACCCTTCAGCTGCCAGGATATGAATGAATGTTTCTGTAACATTTTATTTGTTTTAATTCTGCTCATGGCAGTAAACTTAATTTTGAGGATACTTCTCTCTTTCCAGCTTACTCTCTCTAGTTCTTAAAACCTAAAGGTATCATACATCTTTGTGTTTTTCCATAAGCAGACCCTGAGACAAGGATTTCAGAACAAGAATGTATTTGCGATGTGTATCATTCACTGGCGAAGTGCAAGGAAGTAAGACAGTCTAAAGAAAGGCAGCAAATAAAACATGAGTTTGAAAGCCAGAATTCAGCAGTTGGAACTATCTCTGCAGAGAA
This sequence comes from Cnephaeus nilssonii, assembly GCF_951640355.1. Taxonomy (NCBI): domain Eukaryota; kingdom Metazoa; phylum Chordata; class Mammalia; order Chiroptera; family Vespertilionidae; genus Cnephaeus; species Cnephaeus nilssonii. The sequence goes on along the minus strand of NC_137079.1, from coordinate 66,492,561 downwards.
ACCTTGTAAAATAGAATATAAAATATGTCCTAGAGTTATCACACTTATACAAGAGGGGATTGGGGGTATTTATAAAGCATCTCCAGTAAGTACTGTGCACTGTAGCTGCAGGTAAGTGCATGAGGCCGTGACCCCCCAGGACCTTGCAGATGTGGGCCCTCCATGGAGCGCCTCTGCACACCCAAGGTCGAAAGTGGCCACTTGACAGATCAAATATTTCTAAAAAAGCAGCCCTAGGTACTTTGCATTTGACGACTACTCGTGTCCTATTTGTGGAAAATGCACCAGACCCAAGAAAAGAAAGATGGTTGATTGGTTGATCTCTTCCCACCCATCCTCCCCTGCCTTCCCTCTGAGGTTCAACAGTCTGTTCATGCTTCTATGACACAGACAAGTGGGTGGTGAGGGCCGGGGACTGGGGGGAGGAAGGGAAAGGCTAGAAGAGGTTAAGAGGTTAATGGGGGGGAAAGGAGGACCTATGCTATACTTTCAACGATAAAGATTTAAAAGCAAAACAAAACCAAAAAGGAAGCATGGATTCTTCACAGCCAGATTTCCACCATTAAAAAACAGTCAACAACTGCTACTGGGTGCCGTGTATTTTTTTTCTTGCCATAACTTTCACCTGTTACAACCCATCTAACAGTAGGAGAGAGATTTCCATAATGGGTGCATCTCTATCATATACTTTGCAAGGCCAAACATAAGGAGTTATATTCCTTTTCATTCAACCCCACGCTGGAGAAAGAAGAAAGAGAACAAGGCTGGATGCTTACCAATCTCAGTGAACAATACAAGCCCATGGGCTTCCCTAATGATTATTGGCAGCTCAATAATATGAATAGAGACTCCAGAGTTTGTGATTCTTACCCTACCAAACCGTAGGTTCCCAGGTTGGCCACAGTACCATAGTTGGGAGTTACATATTCTGGAGCAGACGGCCGTGATTCCCTGCCCTTTTTGACTACTATAAAGATAACCACCCCTCCATCTGCAGGAGTAGCCAGCCCCTGTCCAGCTTCAGTGTCCTGAGCCTGAAAGACCAGAAGATACTCCAGGCTATCAGAAAAGCCAGTCTAGGAAGTGACTTCATTTGCGTCATTGAAACTCAGCCTAAATGTAACTCCATGGCAAACCATCCTGAAGGGAAGGGCTACCAGAATGAAGACAATTATCCCAACATCAAGTTCCAATTTATCAGGATAGAGAACATCAATGTCACGAGGAACAGTGTGCAGAAAGTGCTGGAACTGTGTGAACTTAAATCTCCCTCCATGAGCACATTAAGGCCGTCATGGATGCAGGAATGTTCGTTGCCAAGGCTGAACAGAGGAAGGGGTGAGTGTGCTTGCTCACGGTTCGGATGGCGGGGACAGGTCTGTGCAGCTGTGCTTGGTGGCCAGCCTCCTGCTGGATCAGCCCGACCGGACCCTGACGGGCTTCGTGATATTAATTGAAAAGGACTGGATTTCCTTTGGTCATAAGTCTAACCACAGAGATGGCAATCCAGATGGTGATCCAAAAGAAAGCCCTCCAGTTACTGACTCTACATTGAGTGTGTCTGGAAGTTTATCGAACAATTTCCCTGTGTGTTTGAATTCGGTGAGCGATTTCTGATTCACAGTCAACATCACATTTATTCCTGCCAATCTGGGAACTTCCTATGTATCAGCCAAAAGGAGAGAAGAGAACTCAAAATTCAAGAAAGAACATATTCTTTATGGACTCACCTGTGGAAGAATTGGCTGACTACATGAACCTCTCTTTAGAGCTCATCACAGTCAGACACAGGGAACCCTTCTTCTCCCCACCACACCATGTGACTTCATGCACGAGTTTTGGAGTGGCATGTATAAACCTCTTTGAGAAGGGACTGCAGCGCTGACCCTCAGTCACAGACCCCTCATGATGGTAAAGGAGGAAACCCAGCAGCTGGAGGAAGAACTAGAGGCCCTAGAAGAAAGGCTTTGAAAATCCCAAAAAATCCAGTTAAATCACACTAAGGTGAAGAGTAAGCCAAGTGAACCAGCAAGCACTCAGGGTTTTCTACCCCAGACAATAGCACAGCCAACACTCCCCAGGACTACAAAGGGAACATGAAATAATTTCCATTCAGGAGCCTTTCACAAGGAGACAAAGACTCCACTCTGATTCTAACCCAGGACCACTTGAAAAGCTCAGATCCAGACCTGTCAGCCAGCAGTGATCTGGAGTCTGTAGGGGAGGATTTGAGCTGCCCATCTCCGAGTGGTGGAGAGTGTGCACCCAGCAAAGGCAGTGGCAAGGACCAGGATTCTGACAAGCCGTGTTTCTCATGGCCTAAAGCGTCCCTCTGGAGTTCCAAAATAAAGGACATGTATGAATCACTTTCCAAAATAAGGGAACATTGCAATTTAACACAAGAAATAACTCAAGAAATGGTACATGTCATTGAGAATTATAAATTATAACAATGAAAAAGGGAGAAAAGTCCAACTCTTTGTTTCTTTACATGTTGAAGAAGAGGAAATAGCCATTTCTTTTATAATATATATATATATATATATATATATGACATTATCCCATTTTGAAAATCATTCTACATTCATGCTATGAAAGTTTTATTCCCACACACATGTTTTCTTCTTCAATTTTCCAACCTATTTCACTTTCTGGTATTATGTTTCCCAAAACATTTGATGTTATCTTCCTTCCTGCCTGTGTAATAAATATTTCTATTAACGGAAGACATTAAGATGTACCTTTTTCAGTTAATAGACATATAGGCAGTCCTCTAGTTATGTTGGACTCAACGTATGTCATTTTGTGGTTACTTCGCCATCTCCCATTTATTTATAAAAATAAAAGTTCCATCATTTCGACGTATGTACATATGTGCTTTATGTTTTTTTATTATTTACTGTATTTACCACAAGCAAAGGTCAGGAATTATCTTTCTTTTAATTTTTTACTGTTTCACTTCATTACTGCTGTGTGTGTGCTCCATGTGAGTGACGTAGGTGCTTATGTAGGTGGGTTCCGACTTAAGGTGAAAATCGCATTACGTTGCACCATAGGAATGGATCTCCGACATAACCCGAGGACATACTGTATTTTTTAACTGAGGATTTTTGTAATTGCTGAAGTTTATCTTTCACGTTTAATGATCACTTTAACTTTTCCTTAGGTGCTATATTTTGAATTGTTCAAAGAACTGGATGAGGACTGCTCTCAGGGTTCTGTAACCATTCTTCAGAGAAAGGCTTCAGGGGGGAAATGCAGACACTGGGAGTGCGAAGCCCTTAGAGAGCACTGAAGAGGTAAGGCTTGAGTTCTAGCAGCATCTGAACTTCTTGACTCTTCGCATTGTTAAAATCCCAATTTTATCATCTTTACCTTTGAACGACATAAAGAATCTGACAATATTCATGACCTCCATGGCTGTACGAAGCCCCCATCATTTATTAGTGGGATGAATTCCCTTATTTGGAATGGGTTAAAAGCTAAATTGGGGGTGGGAATAAATATAAGGCTGTCAGTGAAACTATTTCTTTTAGCTTTACAATGAAGAAAAGCAGAGATTTAGAGTGGTTACTTTAAACAGAAGTGGAATCTAGACTGTTATACATTTTTAAGGATGAGGGAAATTTCCTCATATTGCATGATGATGAGAATTATCCAATGAAGAGAGAAAATATTGATGTCAAAGAAAGAAGAAAGAATTTAATGAAGCAAAATATTTCAGTATACCAAAAGTGAGGGCATCATTAGAACACTGCTGGAAGGTCTGGCTTTTGTTAGTTTGGACCCTTAATACAGAATAACAGAAAAGTAAGCAGGATTTATGATCACAGAGGTAAGTAAACGGGTGGGGGTACGTGTGTGCCCAAATTATCCTCAGAAGGTCCGAATGCTTAAATATGATAGTGAGTGAAATTATTACTCTTGAATAATATGATAAAGAAGGTGCTGGAGGGTGGAGGAGAGAAGGAGTATCAAAGAGTTTTCAAGGAGAATAAGATAATAAATGGAATACAGAATATGTTAATGAATTCTAGGAATATCAAGAACCTAGCTGAGGTTTAATAATTATACTTTACACAATGGAACTATTATTTTTTTAAATGTATCTTTATTATTGGAAGTATTACAAATGTCCCCTTTTCTTTCCCCATATTTTTATTTTTTTGTGTTTTTTAAATATATTTTATTGATTTCAGAGAAGAAGGGAGAGGGAGAGAGAGATCAAAACATCAATGATGAGAGAGAATCATTGATCAGCTGCTGATCCCCCACTGGGGATTGAACCTGCAACCTGGGCATGTGCCCTTAATCAGAATCCAACCCAGGAACCTTCAGTTTGCAGGCCAATGCTCTATCCACTGAGCCAAACCGACTAGGGCTCCCCATATTTTTAAAAGTAAGATACAGAGTATCACATCTGGACTCAAAAGCTATCACTATTGGGATGAAAAATAAAGCAGTCCCTGTTATGTCCTATATCACGCAGGCTCTGGATAGCCATGTAATCTCTCTACTGCCCACTGTCCTTTTACTTTTTCTGCCCTAGTTACGTTGGCCTCTTTTGATTCATCAGCCTTTTTTAGGGTGCTTTCCATCTCTGAGAGTTTGCCTTATAACTTCTGCCTGAAAATCTTTTACTCTGATAAGAGCCTCGCATGCTCCTTCAATTTCTTCAAGTTTACATCACTGTCACCTTATAAAAGAGGCTTTTCTGACCTCACATATAACACAGTGTACACCACCTTCTGTATCTTCCTTATCCCACTTTTCTCCATAGCACTTATCAATGGCTCATTTATGTATTCTTCTGTTTTCTCTCTAGACCTTAGATTTTTATGAGAATCAGCTTTTCTTAGTTCATTGTCTTCAGTGTCAAGGTCAATGCTTGATATTCAATGAACATTTATTGAAATGAATTGAATCATTAAGGATATATGTAAGTATAAATACCAGAAATCATGTATTGTTACCTTCAAAATCATTTTATTTTGAGTTTATAGTGCCTACCTTAAGAGTTATTAAAAGAGAATGTTTATATATCAATAAGAGTAAAATAGAAAAGAAAACAAGGATGCATGAATTGAATGCTCGTCTTTTCTGATAAAATTAACAACTACTGAAACTATGCTCATAAATATCCTCATCAAATTTACTGAAATATATTTGAATATGATGGCAAATTTTGGTCAATATTTCTCAGCCCATAACTGAATCAGCTGAGGTTGTTACTTAGGCAGGTGATGTTGCCTGCCACAGTATTTCATCAATTTTCTTTATTGTTTAAAATATTACATATAGTATTACATATGTCTCCTTTTTCCCCCATTGACCGCCCCCTGCCCCCCCACCCCCCGACACATGCCCTCACCCCCGCTAGTGTCTGTGTCCATTGATTATGCTTATATGCATGTGTACAAGTCCTTTGGTTGATCTCTTACCACCTCCCCTCCAGTCCTCCCCTGCCTTCCCACTAAAGTTTGATAATCTGTTCCATGCTTCTCTGTCTCTGTATCTGTTTTTGTTCATCAGTTTATGTTGTTCATTATATTTCACAAATGAGTGAGATCATGTGATATTTATCTTTTTCTGACTGGCTTATTTCGCTTAGCATAATGCTCTCCAGGTCCATCCATGCTGTTGCAAATGGTAGAGTCCTTTCTTTTTTACAGTAGCTTAGTATTCCATTGTGTACATGTACCACAGCTTTTTAATCCACTCATATGCTGATGAGCACTTAGGTTGTTCCAAATCTTAGCTATTGTAAATTGTGCTGCTAGGAACATAGGAGTACATATGTCCTTTCTGATTGGTGTTTCTGGTTTCTTGTGATAAATTCCTAGAAGTGGGATTTACCTGGGTCAAATGGGAGTTCCATTTTTAATTTTTTGAGGAACGCCATACTGTTTTCCACAGTGGCTGCACCAGTCTGCATTCCCACCAGCAGTATAGGAGAGTTCCTTTTTCTTCACATCCTCTTATATGAAGTGATGTTATCACAAAAAAGAGAAAAAAATCAAATGAGGCAGGAGAAAACTTTTTCAGGTGACAGGTATGTGTATTGCCTGGATTGTGGTGATGATTTCAATAGAGTATACATATCTCCAAAGTCATCAAATTGTATAAATTAAATATGTGCAGTTTTTATATGTCAATTATACCTCAATAAAGCTGTTTTTAAAAACAAAAATTGGCTGAATGAATAAAAATAAGTAATTTATGGATATCTAATAGTAATTTTGCTGTAAATTTTAAATCCAGCCACCTCCCAATATAAAGAACAGTGATTTTCCAAAGAAAAATTTTGAGGGCAAAACAAAGTATTTGAGATTTCAACTCACACCATTTATCAATCATCTGTCTATCTATTTAACTAAATACTAGAGGCCCGGGGCACAAAATTCATGCACGGGGGTGTGTGTCCCTCAGCCCAGGCTGCACCCTCTCCAATCTGGGACCACTAGAGGGATGTCCGACTGCCCGTTTAGGCCACGGCCAGGCGGACATGCCTCTCACAATCCAGGACTGCTGGCTCCCAATTGCTCGCCTGCCTGCCTTCCTGATTGCCCCTAACCGCTTCTGCCTGCCAGCCTGATCATCCCCTAACCACTCCCCTGCCAGCCTGATTGATGCATAACTACTCCCCTGCCAGACTGTTTGCCCCTAACTACCCTCCCCTGCAGGCCTGGGTCACCCCTAACTACCCTCCCCTGCAGGCCTGGTCACCCCTAACTGCCCTCCCCTGCAGGCCTGGTCCCCCACAACTGCCCTTCCCTGCAGGCCCGGTCGCCCCCAACTTTCCTCATCTGCCAGCCTGGTCACCCCTAACTGCCCTCCCCTGCAGGATTGATCACCCCCAACTGCCCTCCCTTGCAGTCCTGGTCCCTCCCAACTACCCTCCCCTGCTGGCCTGATCGCCCACAACTTTCCTCCCTTGCAGGCCTGGTCCCTCCCAACTGCCCTCCCCTGCTGGCCATCTTTGGCAGCCATCTTGTGTCCACATGGGGGCAGCCATCTTTGACCACATGCGAGCAGCCATCTTGTGTATTGGAGTGATGGCCAATTTGCATATTACTCTTTTATTATATAGGATAGAGGCCTGGTGCTCGGGTGAGGGCTGGCTGGTTTGCCCTGAAGGGTGTCCTGAATAAGGGTGGGAATTTCCTTGGGGTATGGGGCGGCCTGGGCAAGGGCCCTTTGGTGGTTTGCAGGCTGGCCACGCCCCTCGGCAACCCAAGCTGAGGCCCAGGTATCTGGGATTTATTTATCTTCTACAATTGAATCTTTGTAGCCTAGAGCGGAGCCAAGCCTCCTGCTTGCTCCATGGTCACAGCCATTTTTGTTGGGATTTAGTTATCTTCTATAATTGAAACTTCATAGCCTTGAGTGGAGGCCTAGGCCAGCCAGGGTGTGTGGAAAGCTTGGCTTCCTCCATCGCCGGTAGCAACTCAAGCCTCCTGCTCTTTCCAGCTCTGTGGCTGCTGCCATTTTTGTTGGGATTTATTTATCTTCTATCATTGAAACTTTGTAGCCTGGAGTGGAGGCCTGGGCCCACCAGGGCAGGCAGAAAGCTTGGCTTCTTCCATTACCAGGGAAATGCAAGCCTCCTGCTCTCTCCGTGGCCGTAATCATCTTGGTTGGGTTAATTTGCATACTTGGTCTACGGCCATACCACCCTGAATGCGCCCGATCCCGTCTAATTTGCATACTTGGTTGGGTTAATTTGCAATTTCCTGATTGGCTGGTGGGCGTGGCTTGTGGGTGTAGCAGAATGATTGTTAATTTGCATATTGCTCTTTTATTTGATAGGATCTATCTATCTCTTCTTGTATATATATATACCAATAAAGTATTTCTTTAGCTTTTGACAAAATTTACCAGGTAATAGGAACTGAGAGTAGTGCATAAAAATCAAACCATATTTCAGTGTGCAGCTTTATCCCTTTTTTTTTCACTTCATATCTCTTACAAACCACATTCTATTCATTTTCAAAATGTATTATTCAGTTGATGCTCAATGCCTGCTGACAAGTTTATGCTCTCTCTTCTACCTGTTGTTTTCTTCCTGATATGTGCCATCATCTCACAAACTCCTGATCAGTCATCAAAAATGAGTTCAAGTATAGCATTCAGAGTGAATTTCTGTCATGTTACACCTAAATACTGTCACCCTTTCTTTGTTGATCTACTGTTTACATAAATATTAACAGTTTATCCTTCTATTCCTCCTATATGAGTGTGAGATCCTTGAGGACTGAAATAACAAGTATCATGTTTATTATCCTTGATTATGAATGAAAAAAGAAAAATATATATATACACACACATACACAAATGAGCTAAATTATATTCAGAGTGAAAGTAAGGGCTGTACTTTAGGTTCTATATAGATATGTAGTATACTGCTATGCCCACTGCTATACTCTTTGCTCTGTAATTCTCTTATCTCTATAGTTTTCAAGCATTTATACATATTTGAATTATCTGTGGACCTTTAAAACATGGATATTTCTGGCCTTTACAATAAAGGTTTAAATTTGCATTTTAAACAGGCACCCTGGGTTACTGTGACGCAAACCATCCACAGATAACCCTTTGAGAAGCACTGCCGGCCTACATACACTAAATATTTTAATGTATGCGGACTCCATTGAAGCAGAAAACGGAATAGGCCATGCATGTTAAACCAAGATAGGGTCAGATTAATTTAGACTACATTTTTAACAAAGCTTTTGTGACAATGCTGTTCCACCACTAGATGTCATAATGTTAATAATGCCTCATTTTTTTGTGTGATAAGTGATATGCAAAGTTTTCCTTCCCTTTGTTTTTAGACTTCAAATTCATGAAAATTGATAATTAATTCTAGAATTCTGCCAATAGCAGACAGAAAACTTTTCACATATGTACATAATTTTTGTAGTCTTTTATATTTTCAATAAGCCTCACATTTCTTTGTTCCTGTATATATCAATAAAAGGCAATTTAGCTTTGATACCTTTGAACCAAACATACCAAGAGAGGAACTGGGACTAGAGCTGATGCTGTCTGCCTCTGTGATGTATCAAGCTGAAGCCTTCTTGCCTGTCTTTGGATCTACACATTTAGATAGCTTTGACAAGAATGCTATTTTAGCAAGAAACAATATAAAGAGGAGAAAAAAAATATCCATTCTATTTAAGCCTCAGGCTTCTCAGGGCTTCAGCCTGAAGGAATTGCATTCCTCTTCATAGAAAGAAATTGTTTTCTGGTCTGAAATTTCCAATAGACGGAGAATTATTTTCAATTCCATTGAGTTAGACATGATTTTAAGGTCAAATTTTATATTAAGTGGATAACTGATGGTTGTTATTACAGGAAAAAATACACAAATACTAGGAATAGCAAATTTAATTAGTTGAATAAAGAAACTGAACAGTTATATAACTTTCTTATAAGAAAGTACTTTATATGCCACTCTTGTTTGGAGCATTTTGGTCCCCTGTGCAAAGAGCAGTATTGAGCTTGAAAACAGGATTCTGAGGGTTTCACTGAAAAATAAACAAACATAAACAAACAAAAAAAACCACATTTGTTTAGGAATTTCTATGCTAGCAACCAGATTCTCTGTTTTGATTGGCATTCTTTTCAATTTTTTATTACAGCTCTGTTGTCAATATTTTGAAGCTGTTTATTTTTCTATAGATATTTTTATACCATCAGAAGGACATGACATATTATAATTACTTAGTTTTTACTACAGATCTGTCCCATGCAATGTTAATTTATCTCTGCACATATATAGAAGAATCATGATTAACTCACTATATCTTGTGTGAAAAAAAATAAGTTTCAGAAAAATATTTTAATTAATGTCTAAATAATTGGTAAAAGATAGTGGGTCTTTGTAGATACAGATGTCTAAGTTAAATCAATTATTTGGATAATTTAATGTTATAATATTAAGATTTAGTAGGCGAATAAACTGTTTTCTAGATATGTTATCATTTTTAGTCACTCAATAAAATGTCTCATTATTTATGTAAAAAAAATACTGTTTCCAAAAACTTAATAAGTCCAAGTTGTGTTCCAATATCAAGCCATTAAAAGTAGTATAATAATAATAATAATTATTATTATTTTATTTTTATTATATAAAGTTTTACATAATTCTCCTTTTTCCCCATTTGGCCCCTCCCCCAGCCATTCCCACCCTGGGCAAACCCCCACCTCCCCAGTGTCTGTGTCCATTGGTATGCTAATCTGCATGCATACTAGTCCTTTGGTTGCTCTCCAACCCCCCCTCTCCTTTGACATTTGTCTCTGGATCTATTCTTGTTCATCAAATTATGTTGACCATTTTATCCCACATATGAGTGACATCATGTGATATTTCTTTCTCTTACTGGCTTATTTTGCTTAGCATAATTAATTTTTTTTTAATTAGGACAGTTGTTATAGAGATAAATATCTCAAAAATATATTTTGCTCTTAACTTTTAACATACTTAACACATATTCTTTAATTTCATTTGTAAAAGCCAAATTAAGTCTATTTTCTGAACAAATTTTGCTGAATTTATTCTATTAAACTTATACTTCAAGAGAAAAATGGATAGTACAATATATATTGTTTATTCATACATTTCTTTGTAATATAATTATATGATTTACTTTAGGTATTCTATCATTTTTATCTCAACTAACATATCAATCACCATTCTTATAAAATTGTATCTATCATGTTTCAATATTAAACTAATTTTTAAATTAAGTTAATTTTCCCAACATAATTGATAAAATATGTATATTAAATGGAAGGACAATGTTTTATTTCTATGTCTTCTCATGATTCACTGCTCCTATTGATTACACAGGGTTGGTTAATTGAAAGGAATCACAAGAATTCGGATTTATGCTCATACAAAGTTATACTAAATATCAACAACAAGGCACAAGAGGAAAAAGTAGGTGCAAACTGTCATGGAGATGGCTTAGTATCTGTAGGCACAGAAGCCAGTGTCCTTTTCCAGTCAAGGTTACTCAGTTCATCTTTGAACTATCAAGCATCAAGGTATCTGCAACATATCTGTTTCAGGGACCTCAGACATGAGTTTACTGAGGCATATTTTTTAGCCCAATGGTCAGCAAGCTATAAAGCCCAGTTCTGTAAGTGGCTGAACCAGGGACAAAACATTCATCTAAACTCCAGGGCGGGGAGCGCCGTTCTCAAACTTTTAACAGTGCATTATAAATCACTAATTAGCAAATCTCATCTTTATCTTAGCCAAGTTTCAACGCCAGCCCTCCTGTAATATCTGGAGATAAGCAGAGAACTGTCCTTAGTTCCAGCTGTGAAATAACTGTTCTTACACGCTGCATAACATGGGCAAGCCATTTAAAAACCTCTGTGCGCTAACCAGTCTGGCTCAGTGGATAGAGCGCCGGCCTGTGGACTGAAGGGTCCCAGGTTCAATCCCGGTCAAGGGCATGTATTTGGTTGCGGGCACATCCCCAGTAGGGCGTGTGCAGGAGGCAGCTGAATCGATGTTTCTCTCTCATCAATGTTTCTAACTCTCTATCGCTCTCCCTTCCTCTCTGTAAGAAATCAATAAAATGTATATAAAAAAATAAAAAATAAAAACCTCTTTGCTTCAATATCCTACGTGTTTATACTTTACTATCTTACTGATAAATAACTCTTGCCAACCTACAGTGAAAATAATGAGTTTCTATTAGCAACTGGCACTTTCTGCTTATGTTCTGTGACTTCCTCCACAACCTGAAATGACTTTCTCCTTCCCATTGGATAAAGTCAGTAGTGTTCCCCTTGCCCTCCAAGCTGCGCTTTTTGGAATATACCTATGCAAAGTCAGAAAAAGTATAAAAAACTTTTTTAAAGGCAACCATTCCAACTTTATTCCTATTCTTTTTCTTGTGTTGCAGACACAAATAGATTCTCTCCTCTTTCTCCTTCTATTTCATATGCCATATCCATTTCTTGTCTTTAAATGCCTAGAGGCTGAGTAATGTAGGTGTTGCATATATTTTTAAATAGTATGGAATGGAGACTTGGGGGGCGGAAAAAGCCGGTCCTCTTAAAATATGCTGCTTTTGTTTTTATCTTTTTTGACAGCATGCAAAGTATTTTGTTTCTAATGTTACAAGGTTGGGAGTCATTACAATCATTTTTTTGCTCAGGATAAACTAAATATTTTTTCTCAACTGTCCAAATTTATATATTATATTCAGTTTGGCAATTGATAACACTTAAGCTTAAGTCACTATTAAAGTCACTGACTTAAAATCCAGCTAACAAAATGATATGATGAAGAATATATATATACTAGAGGCCCGGTGCACGAAATTCGGGCAGTCGGACATCCCTCTCACAATCCAGGACTGCTGGCTCCCAACTGCTTGCCTGCCTGCCTTCCTGATTGCCCCTAACCACTTCTGCCTGCCAGCCTGATCACCCCCTAACCACTCTGCTGCCAGCCTGTTTGCCCCCAACTTCCCTCCTCTGCCGGCATGGTCACCCCTAACTGCCCTCTCCTGCAGGCCTGGTCCCTCTCAACTGCCCTCCCTTGCAGGCCTGGTCCTTCTCAACTGCCCTCACTTGCAGGCCTGGTCCCTCTCAACTGCCCTCCCTTGTAGGCCTGGTCCTTCTCAACTGCCCTCACTTGCAGGCCGGGTGCCTCCCAACTGCCCTCTCCTGCTGGCCATCTTGTGGTGGCCATCTAGTGTCCAGATGGGGGCAGGATCTTTACCACATGGGGGCAGCTATATTGTGTGTTGCAGTGATGATCAATCTCCATAGTACTCTTTTATTAGATAGGATAGAGGCCTGGTACAGGGGTGGGGGCCAGCTTGTTTGCCCTGAAGGGTGTCCTGGATCAGGTGGGGGTTCCCTTGGGAGATGGGGCGGCCTGAGTGAGGGGCCTGTGGTGGTTTGCAGGCCGGCCACGCCCCCTGGCAACCCAAGCGGAGGCCCTGATATCTGGAATTTATTTCCCTTCTACAATTGAAACTTTGTAGCCTGGAGCGGAGCCAAGCCTGGGGCTCCCTCCGAGGCCAGCAGCCATTTGTGTTGGGGTTATAATTGAAACTTTGTTGCATTAAGCGGGTGGGCCCGGCCAGGGTGTGCAGAAAGCTTTGCTTCCCCTGTTGCCGCCGGCAACCCTGGCCTGCTCTCTCAAGCTCCATTCTGCCGCCATTCTGTTTAAATTTGTTTACCTTCTATAATTGAAACTTTGTAGCTTGAGTGGAGGCTTAGGCCTGGCAAGTGCAGGCGGAAAGCTTGGATTCCTCTGTTACCTAGGAAACCTTGCTCTCTGTGGCTGTAGCCATCTTGGTTTGGGTTAATTTGCATACTCACTCTGATTGGATGGTAGACGTGGCTTGTGGGCATGGCTTGTGGGTTTGTCGGAGGTATGGTCAATTTGCATATTTGTCTATTATTAGGTAGGATATATATATATATATATATATATATATATATATATTCTCTAAGTTTGCAATATTCTAAAATAAAAATTAAAAATTTATTAAAAAATTATGTTCTCTTAAGAATGTTAGGTTGGCTTTAATTTATACTCAAATAGAGTAAATTGAGGTAATAGGTAAAAACAAAGTAATTGTAACAAAAAATAATTGTGGCTATGGGTGCCACCATCTTTGTGATGGCATGATGGTCAATTTGTATATTCCCTCTTTATTAGATAGGATAAAATTTGAAGATAACATGGATGTTTTTAATATTATTTAGGTGGATACATTTAGATTTAAGACTTGTATTTTTCTAAAACATATACTCTCAGGAATTTTTAAATATCAAAATCCAAATGTTAAAATGTTGCGGGAACAGCTTTAGGCTGCTGTAGAGTCAACTTTCACATTGAGGGAATGTATTATTATTGAATGCTTTTCTAAGGTAAATGAATGATGTCTAGTCTTTACTACTTCTGATAAAGAGAAAGCAGAAAGGAAGCAAGAAGGGAGTCATATACAATCAAAATTTTGAAGATAAGAAAGTTTTTAAAAGAATTTTTAACTAAGAATGGTTTCTCATTTACTTAATAATACATTTAGTTCAAAATAATTAAAAGTATAACAAAGTAAGCATCATATCTCATTCCAGTTTATTAAATATAGTATGGAAATGAATATAAACTATTTTTACTAATCAAGAAGAGAAAATAAAATGCAATTAAATTAGAGGAACATCAGCATATGTGAAGCACAATTTTAAAAGTGGGAAATTTTAGAATATTGGTTTGTAGAGAAATTACCATTGTGGGGTAATCAATAGAAAAACAACAACAAAGAAACCAAAAACATATATTTGGTTTAATTGAATATTGTGTGTAAATATTAAAAATTGGAGAAATGGAATCAAAGTTTGGTTGCTTAAGTAGTGATTTTTTCTCTCTTTATTTTAGTGCCTAGCAAAGTGTTCGCCATCTAAAAGACATGCAATCAATATTTTTGAATTTATAATTTAATTCAATATCTGCAGTTTATAATATCAAGAGAAAGGAAAAATGATGCAAAAGAAGAATAAATATCTATTTGATATTCATAGTTTTCAAATTTCCTGCATTAGTTATCCTATTAAGAAAGAAGAAATTTAGGTATGCATGTTGGTATTTAACATTAATATACTACTGGTTTCCTTTGTATATAATTACTTTTTCATTTTCATTACTAGAAAATAACTTTCCTGCAAGAGCTATATAGTTGTTTTAAAAGGTGTGCTGTGAGCATACTAGCACACTGAGTTCAAACATTATTTCTTAAGATAATTAAACTGAAATTATTGGCTACATTATGCTTAAATACAGAGTTCAACCACAACAATTGGGAGGAAAATTCTTAATGTTTTTTGTGCTTACTGCCAAAATTATTGCCTGGGCTGTTCTCCCTCTCCATCATTTGTTTCTTCTGGAGAACAATAAATAGCTACTGCTAACATATTTTTATCTATTTAAAATTTAATGATGTGATCTCTGAGGTCTGCCTGTTGTTGCCAAAATACCTTTCTTCTAGTACAAAATTATATTAACTGAGCGAAAACCATAGTTGGATATAAAGGTGGTTACAAAAAAGGTAGCATCCTTAAAACATAATTTGTATAAAACAAGAACAATTGGAAATTTTTGATCTCATGAGATTTCAATTAATGTGCTGAACTGCATGTCCTTAACAGAAATAATCACTTCATTCAAGACACATAAAAATTTAAAAAGAGAGAAATACAAGTTTAGATAGCATTCATAAATGTGGAATCACAACATTAAATTAGTAACTTAATCACTTAGATGACCTTGCCTTGACTGGAAATTCAAGACATAGAAAGACCATCAAGAAGTGAAAAAGTTCAAGGGATTAAAACAGGTTGAATGCAAATTTGAGCATTAAGTGATTCTCTGAATACAGTGAGACAGGACACAGATTACAACTTTGATCATTCCACCATTAATACTCACCCAGCTAGAGTTTAAAGTGACCTATGGCGATATCTCATGTAGTACTAGGACCAAGTGTAAACTATCTATCATCTATCTATCTATCTATCTATCTATCTATCTATCTATCTATCTATCTATCTATCATCTATCTATCTATCTATCTAACTATCTATCTATCATCTATCTATCATCTATCTATCTATTTATCTATCTATCTATCTATCTATCTATCTATCTATCTATCTATCTATCTATCATCTATCTACCTACCTACCTATCATTTATCTATCTATTTATCATCTACCTATCATTTATCTATCATCATCTCATCTATATATATACATATACATATACATGTATATATATTTATCTAGTTAAATGAAAAAAAATGCAACTAAATATCTATGGTATGTAGCTTTTATGCATGAAATAAGGGGAACAAATAAAATGCTTACATACTTCCTCAGTTGTGCACAACAAAACACACCCATATGAGCATGAAGGACAGTTTCTTAGAGAATTGGCTTAGTTCTGGGGCTGAGAATACAAGATTTGTCTGAAAAAAATTTGTGACAAAAATAAGGATATATTCAAAGGATTATTGTACCATGTTAAAGGGGCATAGGTTGTGTTAAGAGTTAGCTTGAAGTAGTTCCCACTGTCTAATTCTAGAGTGATGCTGGAATAAAAATGAATAAATGATGACAATGGATTATAACCCATAAAATTAAATATGAATTCATGAGTCCACACTAATAGAAACAAGCAAATATAGAAATAAAACAGGAGGAAGTAAAAGCTCTTCCATATTCTAGAATGCCAGTTAATAAATGCAGAGAGAATGAATGAATTAGATACATCATCATTTTGTATTCATCACAGTTTTTTAAAACAGGTTTCATGGGTGGGTCACAGAACCATGTAAAGGAACAAAACCTTATCAAGGGCTTCCTGGTATGATGCACTCTCAGGAGCAATGTTTCTTCTGATATATTCCTGCCAAACTACATAAACCATATCTGATCATGAGGAAATATTAGACAAACCCCAAATAAATATTTAATATCCTTCAAAATTTCAAGGCAATAAAAGAAAAAGGAAAATTTTAGAACAGTTCCAAATTTATATCCTTAAAGATACTCCACAATTAAATACAACTTTTGATCCTTGACTAGAAACCACGTCAGAAAAAAATTTCCTTTTGACAATTTCAGGTAATTGAAAAAATTGAATAAGGTCTTTAGATCAGAAAATATTACTAAGAATAGCAATTTGCTGATTTGGATAATTGGACCGTCAGATAGGTAAAAGAATGCCCCCCTTTCTGGAAATGCAGACTAAAGTAATTAGGGATAATGGGGTATTTTTAAAGCATTGTGGTAAAAATTAAAGGCAGTGTCCGCTTTGCACTGTAAACATGACTGTGCAAGCTGAAACCAAACAAAACGATCTTAATAGCCAATGGAAATATTACAGCTATTCTGTAACTCTTTAAAAGTTTTGCAAAAATATTATAAAACTATTTTACTGTTGGATATAAATGTATAAGGACATTAAAAAGTCAAAACTGGTATTTATGTAATCCACTATATTTAAAACATTAAAATTTTGAGAAGGAATTTTTTTTTTTTTTACTTTGTAGAAAATGTATCAAAATAGTTTGAACACTGCTTGTCTTCTTCTTGTCATCTTATAATTTGTGATACAGGTTGGCAACTATTCTATTCCTAGGCAAATTGGCATGTTGCTAAGTTTGGATCAGCTTCCAGTCTTTTATTCTATGCTCTTTCAATGCTGTGAATATCTATGAGATGTTTTATAATGTTAATTTTTTTGCAAGCATCACTCCCTCAGGACACTTCCATTTTTTTTTTTTTTTGTCACTACCACTTTATTTTGATAAATTCATCTTCATGGAGATCCTCTGGCTGCATAGTTTCTTTCTTTTTCTTAAGTTTTTTTAAAATATATTTTTATTAAATTCAGAGAGGAAGGGAGAGAGAGAGAGAGATAGAAACATCAATGATGAGAGAGAATCGTTGATCAGCTGCCTCCTGCACGCCCCCAACTGGGGATCGAGCCTGCAACCCAGGTATGTGCCCTTGACTGGAATTGAACCGGGGACCTTTCAGTCCACAGTCTGATGCTCTATCCACTGAGCCAAATCAGCTAAGGCAGTTTCTTTCTTTTTTTTTTTTTTTAAATGTATTTTTATTGATTTTTCAGAGAGGAAGGGAGACAGAGAGAGAGAGAAACATCAATGATGAGAGAGAATCATTGATTGGCTGCCTTCTGTACACCCCACGCTGGAGATTGAGCCTGCAACCCAGGCACGTGCCCTGACCTGGAACCAAACCATGACCTCTTGGTTCATAGGTAGATGCTCAACCACTGAGCCATGCGGGCCAAGCTGTGTAGTTTCTTGAAGAGCATAAGTGCAACATTCCCTCAGGCACCTATCTCTTCTGTAAGTGCACTTAAATTTCACTCCCAGCATTAGCACTTTTTGCTTCTTTGCTGCACTTTTAAGTTTGTTGGCCAATGCTTTCTTATAATTAATCATTTGTGTAAAACTATATGTGCTTTTATCACTAGGAGACCGGGAAGCAGCAGGACTTGATGCTTTGTGTCTCTGCATGAACCTATTATGAACCTATTAACAGATGCAGAATGACCCATTGCTGCCAGAATTTGAAAGAAGTTGCATAATTGGTCACAGATCCTAATGTTCATTTGTTATGGACATAGTAATTTGTGGGCTGAAGAATTCACAGCAAAGCTTTTACTTTATGTATTTATTCATAGTTAATGAGGTGTTAAAAGACAAATTGGGACACATTAAAACATTTTAAAGTTGATTTGAGTAAAAATTGATTCCAATCAGGCAGCGCCAAACTGGAAGTGGTTAAGAGCCAGGGAAAGACTTATATAGCGGAGAGGCAAAAGCAAAGAAAGGAAATTATTTGGTTGGCTGTAGCTTAAAACCTAGTTGGCTGTTTGGGGCTGGTTGTCCTTAGCATTTTGATTTTATAACCCTGAGGCATTTATAGATTTAGATTTTGGTTTGCTTATATAGGCCACCATGGCATATCAGTCTAATGGCGACTTGATTAATTAATCTAACAGTGCCAATTGAAATTTGAACTGCTTGTTGGGGAACTGTTGTGATTTAACTAAACCTTGGTAACTAAAATATGAGCATATCATAATTTTGCAAAGTGAGGACTGCCTCTTAAAAATTTAAGCCATTACTAGTATTTTAGAATTGTTCTTCTACTAAGCGGCTATATAGGACCTAATACCGTTCCCAATGTATGATGCCTCCACTGCATGAGTTTTGGTGGGGAAAAGGATCCTTGTATCCTCCTTTAAAAGGTAAAAGACCAGAGCTGCTGGGAGCTGACACATATCTGTGTGAACCAAGATTGATTGACCAAATAGAAGCTCCTAAGCAGGATATGTAACTAGAGGAAATGACTCAGAGATTCATACCAATTGGAAGTTATTCAAGGTGGTCAGGGCATTGGAGATCAGTAGCAATGCAAGTGTCCAGTGAGGGGTATGAAGTCTTTTGTGGCAGTGGCACTGTTACCAACAGCCAATGGTGTGTTCTGAGCAAGCCAGCCCAGTTGTGTGAGTGATTGTTCTCTTCTTTGGGTCGTGCCCATTTTGTAGGACAGATGCTTCAGGCTTTCCCTTGAGTCTGTGAGCTTCCTTGGATCCTCCCAGGTCTATATTCTTCTTAATAAACCCAGAGTCATTATCAGTATCTGGCAGAAAGCTGCAGAAAGTCCTCCTTCCCATCCAAGCCTAGCTCTCCTTCTTATCTCCTTATTTTTAATAGCAGCAATTTTGAATAATTTGTATATTTGTGTGTGCAACCAGTCATTTGCACATTTTCAACTTTCCACCTACAATTTGTTTCTTTCTCTCCCACCCTTTTTCACTACCTCAACTTTTCACTTAAGTATTTGTTGTTGAAGAACATGTTTTCTGAAAATCTGTTTTGAAAGTTCCAAGCAAAATAATGCTTTCACTTTAAAAATGATTTCTACTTTTGTTCCAGTGTCCTCAATAAATATATCAAGTAAATAAATATTGTTAGAATCAATGTTATATACTCACAGTGGCCAAGAGTACCCGGTAAATAGTAAAAACTCAGCAAATGTTATTTATTATTATTAAACATATATGCAGATTTAAAAACTAATGCCTCAGATTTAAAAATGTTTCTTGTTCTGTAGGAGCACTTTCTATACCAACTCAATGGCTCATAGTCAAAGTCCATCCATATATTTTTCCTGATTTTACTAAATATTTTTTATTACATCTCCTTTCCACTGCCAATCACCATCAAAGAGACCTTTCAGCAGTATATACACAGGTTTCCTACCCCATAGTACGTCCTTAAAAGTAGACTGTAGGTCGATACACTCAAGGCTGTAAAAATATGAAACATCTTGGGCCATGATTTTACAATCATGTTGTGGAATGACTATGAGGCTTAAATTACTGGAGATTTTACCCAAGCAGTAACAATCTGATCAGCAATTCAAGAGATCTAATGTGATTGTTGGGAAGAGGTAATGAGCAGTGGAAAAATGCCCTGGCAAAATAAATTAAAACCTCCACAAATAAATGCATGTCTTAATAATTTATTAATATTTGACAAAGAAGGTAAAAACATACAATGGGGTAAAGGTAGTCTATTCAATAAATGGTGGTAGAAAAATTGGACAGATTAATGCAAAAAAAAAAAATGAAACTAGACCACCTTTATACACCATACACAAGAATAAACTCAAAATGGATTAAAGACTTAAATGTGAGACTTGAAACTATAGAATTCCTAGAAGAAAACATAGGCAGTAAAATCTGCGACAATTATTGTACCAATATTTTTCTGATATATCTCCTTGGACAATGGAAACAAAAGAAAAATAAATAAATGGGACTATAGCAAACTAAAAAGTTTTTGCACAACAAAGAGTGGGGGGGAGCATAGGAGGTATAAATGGTGATGAACAGAAATTTGACTTGGGGTGGTGAATACACAATACAGTGTACAGATAATGTACTGTAGAACTGTGCACCTGAAACCTATATAATTTTGTTAACCAGTGTCACCCTAATAAATTCAATATAAGGTAAAGGAAAAAAAAACACAAGAAAGAAATTACTTTCTGAGGAAAGCTAATAAAAAGATTTTTTATTTTTTTTATATATTTTACTGATTTTTTTACAGAGAGGAAGAGAGAGGGATAGAGAGTTAGAAACATCGATGAGAGAGAAACATTGATCAGCTGCCTCTTGCACACCCCCTACTGGGGATGTGCCCGCAACCAAGGTACATGCCCTTGACCGGAATTGAACCTGGGACCCTTGATTCTGCAGGCCTATGCTCTATCCACTGAGCCAAACCAGTTTCGGTGCTAATAAAAAAAATTTTACAGGTGTTTATTTTACACAAGAATTTTTAGAATGGAGATTATGTAGGAGGACCTAATATAAGTTATAATTGTGACATTTTGAGTTTCACCAAATAAAGAAACATCATGCTAACAAATGTTCTCATATATTAAAAATAGTAAATAAAAATAAATAAATAAAACCTCTAAGGACTGATTTTAGCTTGTGATTTTGCCTGGGGTCAGTTTTGTTTTAATATTACTTCAGGTATATTATAAAATAGGTCCCTGATTTAGCACTTATTATAGGAACCATTGGTAATGCTGAAGCAATATTAAGTGGCAGTTCAGTTAACCTGAGAAGGTTTTCCTGGGGTGATTTCTGTTATTTTTCCAGGTAAGGTAAGACAGTGATATGAAAAGACAAACCTCAAAGCGGAAGATTGATTTCTGTTTTTGTTTCATTTTGACTTCTATTTTGTCTCTAGTTTTGTTGTTGTTGGGAATTTAAGTTTATCTTCAATTCTGAAATGTTAATTAGGAGGTTAATATTAGATGTTTTTGAAGTTTCGAACTTCCTTCCCCAAATTTGTCTGACATTCTGTATTCAATTTCATGCCAAAGAAAAGGTGATGGCCTGTGATGAAGAAATTCATGACAAACTATAGAGATACTTACAAGGAATAGTATATTAAAATGTATATTTTTGCATATACTTTTTACAAATATGTGAATGCATAGCTCTTTAATTGTTCTTCTCAACCCAAAACTTCTCAATTTCACCTCTCCTCAACCCCAAATCTAAATCTGAACTAAAATGATGTATCCCTCTAACCCTAAAACATATAATGCTGTAAAAGTTCATTAGGTTACATAACCACAGAGAATGTTCGATTTCTTGTACTCCATTATGCTGTGCTGGGGGCCCTTGTTCCTCCTGGCAATTTCCTGTTATTCTCATTGTAGGTTTCATAATTAATGGCCTTTGGCTTACAGTAAACAGTAACTGCCTATACCTGGCCCCCACCTGCTCCTGGTCCCTCTGGTTACTCTGACTGACCTTTACAAGAGACATAAATATCCCACTCTCTCTACTCTGCCTTGCTGATGCCATTTTGGCCTCAGCCTTTCTGCCAGCAGATGTAACAATAAATTTGTAACTCTTTACCCCTTTGGGCCTTATGAGTTCCTTCTTCGGAGACCCTAATAGTCAGCCCCTGTGAATCAATTTAGAAATATTCCTTCTATTTGTAAAAATTCTGATGAGAACATAAATTCTGCTACTCAGAAAAGTACATGTACCCACAGAACACACTGTTGCATGAAATCTGAGGAGGTGGTGGGGCTAAGAAAGATACATGCCCCATGACAGTGGGACAACAGGCAATATTTATTTATTTGTTCATTTATTTATTTATTTTAATCCTCACTCAAGGATATGTTTTTATTGATTTTAAAGACAGAGTAAAGGAGGAGGGAAGAGAAAGAGAAGGAGAGAGAGAATGAGACATTGATATGAGAGAAAAATATGGATTGGTTGTCTCCCATACAGGTCCAGACTAGAATGTAAACCCACAACCTGGTTCTGTACCCTGACTGGGAACTGAACCCCTGATCCTTCAATGCCTGGGAAGACACTCCAACCAACTAAGCCACACCAGCCAGGGTGATAACAGGCAATTTTTAATAAAATATATTGTATGTTTTTCTCGCCATCCAAAACATACTAATATCTTCCAAAGCTCTCCTTCTTTGTTTTGTTGACTTATTTCTTACTTTCAACTAAGCAATATTAAGTACCAATGTGCTGTGGGAAATAGAGAGGAATAATTATTATACTCTATAATGAATAATGAATGCCATTTGAAAAATAATTGACATTGATTTAATTATATATCAGTCAGAAGTAATAAAAAGAATGATTTGCATTTGTGAAGTTAGTAATGATAAACATATGTCTTTATGATATTGAGACATTTCCTCTTTCTCTACTCCTTCCAGCTGAAGCAACTAATATAAAATGTATTAAAAATAATTAAACCTCCTTATAGTATAGATATAATCTTTACTATTTATTATCTTTTATAGAAACTGTTCATTGTAATGAATTGTAACTTGAAAATTTTCAACTGTTCATTGACATGGGTTCATGACATCCGTTCATTGTCATTGACTACAACTTGAAATTGTCATATCCGGTACTTAAAAGCTTCAAATGAATACAATATAAGAGCTTTTGTGTTTATATTAAATTTGGCATGGTTTAAAGAATAAAGGAAGACATTGTATTAAATGTTATCTCACATTAAATTGAGAGTCCAGCCTCCAAATTTTTCATGGAATATTACATAATTTATAGTTTCCTTAATATATTAAAATATCTCAATATTTTCTTATTTATTTACTTATATATTAAATTTATTGGGATGATATTTGTTAGTAAAATTTTATAGGTTTCAGGTATACAATACTATAATCTACACATCATCTATGTATTGCATTGTGTTTATCACCCTAAGTCAAGTTTGCAAATTCCAAGTATTTTTTAAAATATATTTTATTGATTTTTTACAGAGAGCAAGGGAGAGGGATAGAGAGTTAGAAACATCAATGAGAGAGAAACATCAATTAGCTGCCTCCTGCACACCCGCTACTGGGGATGTGCCAGCAACCAAGGTACATGCCCTTGACCAGAATTGAACCTGGGACCCTTCAGTCCGCAGGCCAACGCTCTATCCACTGAGCTAAACCGGTTAGGGCTCCAAGTATGTTTTGATATGCTTGAAAACATGAGCTTAATATGTATTCCACAATAAAATTTGGCTGAAAAAAATAACTTTGCAGTATTACTTAAAATGCATGAAACTTATTTTGATGATATATAGATTTAGAAAAGTTTGAATGTTCCAATTTTGAGAATGCATGACTCTATAACTATAAAAATTATAAGTAAAAGCTAGGGGCATAATTTTTATCAACACTTAATGTTTTTTACCTGTTTAAAACATAAAACAAGAAGCATAAACTTTTAATAGTGAAAATCTGACAAGCAACAGGTTTACATTTTAAAGAGAAGCTTCTTGGAACACATTAATTCTTAAAATGTTCTGATTATGCATTTCACACAACATACATAGTTGAACAAAAAGATCACATTCATACAAAAGTATAAAACATACAAAATTCAAATATATTAAATAATATTTGTAAAGGGTTTTTTGTACATGTTTAGCCAATATTTAGGGATTTTTTTCTTTTTTATTAATTTTTTTGGGTGACATTGGTTAATATTATTATATAGGTTTCAGGTGTGTGTTTCCATGTTACAAATCTGTATACTGCACTGTGTCCCCACCACCCAATATCAAATCTTTTCCATCACCATATATTAGGACCCCATCAGAATTTCTTCTGACTTCGTAGCAGAAACTCTACAAGCCAGAAGAGAATGGAACCAAATATTTAAAGAGAAATTACCAATCATGAATAATATATCCAGCAAAATTAGCCTTTAAATATGTTGGAGAAGTAAAGTTGTT
The DNA here is from genome assembly GCF_951640355.1 of Cnephaeus nilssonii. Taxonomy (NCBI): domain Eukaryota; kingdom Metazoa; phylum Chordata; class Mammalia; order Chiroptera; family Vespertilionidae; genus Cnephaeus; species Cnephaeus nilssonii. Next base: position 66,468,166 of record NC_137079.1, on the reverse strand, counting down.
CCCAGACATACAGAACCGAGGGATTTTATCCCCAGTAAACCCCGATTGCAGGAAATACTCAAGGGAGTTATTCTATCTGAAACAAACAACATAACATCGCATAAAAGTAAGATCACCAAAATACTACAGCATAAACAGGGATAATTTGTGACAACAAAAGCATAAAATTTGAGAGGGTAAAAGTCTGACCTGGCAAAAGTAGATTCAAAGTAAAAGGGTGAAAAATGATTCTTCAAGCAGATAACATCCAAAGAAAAGCAGGTATAGCCATACTTATATTTGACAAAAGAGGTACAAAGATAACAAGAGACAAAGATTAACATTTTATAATGATAAAGAGGACACTACATCAAGAAAACATAATACTTCTTAATATGTAAACACCCAACCAAGGAGCACCAAAATACATAAAACAACTATTCACAGAACTAAAGGGAGAAACAGGTCAAAACACAGTTATAGTTGGGGACCTCAATACTCCATTGACAGCTCTAAACAGATCAACCAAACAAAATCTATAAAGAAATATAGGCCTTACATGAAACACTAGACCAAATGGACATAATTGACATTTATAGAACCTTTCAATCCAGAATCTCAGATTATGCATCCTTCTCCAGTGCACATGGTTCATTCTCAAGAATAGAGCATATGTTGGATCACAAAACTAGCATCAACAGGTTCAAGAAGATTGAAATTATACTAAGCATATTCTTCAACCAAGATACCATGAAGTTAGAAATCAACTGCATAAAGGAATTAAAGAAACCCATAAATGCATGGACATTAAACAACAAACTACTAAAAAATGGCTGTATCAAAAAAGAAGTAAAAGATGAGATCAAAATACATAAAGAGACAAATGAGAATGATAATACAGTATATAAAAACTTCTGTGATGCAGTGAAAGCAGTATTAGGAGGGAAGTTTATATCATTATAGGCCTACCTCAAGAAAAAAAAATCTCATCTTAAAGAACTAGAAAAAGAACAAAGTCAGCAGAAGAAAGGAAATAATAAAAATTAGAGCAGAATTGAATGAAATAGAGAACAAAAAGACTATAGAAAGAAGTAATAAAATAATATTGTTGTAACAAAAAAAATTGATTTGAAAATAGCAACACTTAATATGCTAATCAGTTGAGATTTAAATTAATTATAAAACTTGGGAAAATACCAAGTTTACCATATTTATAGAAACATTGGAGAAAATATTTTACACGTCAAGTAATGTATTATGTGTATTAGTGCTAATGTGGACTTCTAGTGAGTAAGGCAGAGTGAGCTGAAATATATGAATTGATTCTCTTATAAAATGTAGAGAGCGCCTGGGAAGGCACATGAGCATTTCTTTAATTATTGTCAGCTGAATCCAGTGGTGTTGGCAGAGCCGCGTCCTGGAGACGTACCCTGCCAGAGGCAGGTACGTCATCAGCCTGACCCTTAGCTCAGGTGCCAGGGGGTGGGTTTCATTGTCTAAGTTTAGCCAGGTGCAAGGGACGGATGCAATTATCTGTGCTTAGCCAGGAGTGACGATTACAAAGAAGCCACAAAGAATGAAAAATTACAGCTTGATCTTTAACCATGATTTCACATAATTTCCTTTGTTTTAAACTCTAGTAAAACTTCCTGGAATTATCCTATATAATAAAAGGGTAATATGCAAATTGACCAATTGCTATGACGCTCACTGACCACCAGGGGGCAGATGCTCGATGCAGAAGCTGCCCTCTGGTGGTCAGTGCGCTCCCACAGGGGAGCACAGCTCAGCCAGAACCCCTGAGCCGTTCTCACAGCTGGCGAGCACAGCGGCAGCACTAAGGATGTCCACCTGCTGCTTAGGACATCACCTGAGGGCTCCCAGACTGCTAAAGAGAGCATCTCCCCCAGTGCATGAATGTCGTGCACCAGTCCTCTAGTACTGTATATAATAAAGGTGCTGTACTGGCTCTGGGTCACTGTCTCGCCATCAGAGGACAGCTGTCCCATTCAGTCCCAGCTTTTCCCCTCTGTCTCTTTCATTTTCTCAATCCCCAGCTGTCCCTACTCAGGATTCATGGGCCACTCTCTAGCCGCACTGGTCATGGTAAAGAGAGAAATACTTAATATCTGGCACCCGAACAAGGACAGAGAAATACTTAATAATTAAAAACACAAAATATTGGTCACTTTCTAATACTATATTTTAAATAATATAGAAGTAGGAAATACTGTATAAACAAGTACACCTCAGCTGTCCAAAATCAGATGAGATGAGCACACATTGAAGCTAAGTAGCTCACAAAAGATCAACAGGCAAAAAGACATTGATTGTGGAGTTGAGATTTTAATTACAAAGTGATGACAGAATATAATTCCTAAACTCTTGACAAAATGGAAAGCTAAAACTAAGCTTGCAACTGAGTTAACTGTATAAAAGCAGATCTGCAAATCTCTTCACACCTATGAAACAGAGATTATAAATTCTCCATCCACCATTCTTGGGAAGCGTCAAATAATTACCTTATTGATCAAAAGTTTAGGAGTAGTCTGGGAAGACTTTTAATCTTGAATAAGTGTATATAGATCAGACTTCAGTAAACATATATGTTGGACCCAAAATCTCACTAAACACTTGGCTCAGTATCCCTAAACTCAAACATTAATCTTAAAATTACACCAAGACTAATATCCCATATATAACTACACAAGATGAGAAAGGCAGATGGTTCTTCCATAGTAACAATACAATGAAGTTGAGTCAAGGAAAACATAACAACAGCTAATTACTAAATAAAGAAGACTGTAGGAGATGAAGTCAGCTTACAGTTTGGATAATTTTCTTACCAAACACAAGAAACAATATTAAAATTTGAAAGAGTTTCTAAAATATGAAAGTTTGAAATAAAAATAAAACAAAGGAAATAGTAACAACCATAGGTATAATAGGCACATTGAAATAAAAAAATAATTAAGTAAGTAGAAAATTGTCATATATATTAGCATTTACACTAAATATATCTAAAAATTGAATTTGTGTTTTAGAAGATACATCAAAGGAAAGCACACATATCAGAGGCAGAAGTGTTAAAAGGTATGAAATATGAAAGATAATTTAATGAACTACAAAATAAAAGAAAAATCCAAATGCCTAATAGGTATTCTTTTAAAAATATGAAAATCTGTAAAAACAATGTTTAAAATCTAAGAGTAATTTCTTATAATTGAAAAATTAGTCATCTCCAAATGATTAGAATTCATAATAAACATACATGTTAGTTAAGATGAATAACAATAGATATGTACATCAATTCCTTCAAATAAATAAAATCTTAAAATCTGTCAGAAAAACAAACAAACAAAAACCAAGATGGATTACTTATGAAAGACTCTTCTTCAACAACCTTACTTACCATAAGTCATCAGGAATAGCTCTCAAAACTACTGTTACTAACTAACATTAATGAATAAGGGTGAGATAATATTTCTTGATGTGAAATTTCAAATAAATAACTGGCAGACTCATGATGTTAGTGAAAATAAAGTACAAGACTATTCATGTATAAATGTTGAGCAAAAATGATATATTAATGATTAATCATTGGGGTTTAAAATTCCAACAGTACCATAAATAGGATAGATTAAATTTGGAGTTAAATAATATTTAAAATTTTAAATTTGAGTTACAAAAATAAAATGCTTAAAATTTGTATACGTGTTTAGATTGGATGTGCAACATTTACAATATCCATTAAAGATAAATGGAATATAAATTTCATTAAGAGTAGAGAAAAATTAAAAATAAACCCTCAAATATAATAGAAGGAAATCTGAAAGGAGTAAAGAAAGATATTATACATAAAATATTAAAAAATATAGATATATCAGTAATTAAAATCTAAAATTTATTATTTTATTTAATTGTCTGAAGTATTCCAAATAGTGGTATATATATCTCCTTTTTCCCCCATTGACCTTCCCCCAGACTCCCCTACCCCCCAGCACATGCCCTCATGCCCCCCGACCCCAGTGTCTTGCGTCCATTGGTTATGCTTATATTCATGCATACAAGTCGGTTGATCTCTTACCTCCCCCACCCACTTCCCAAGCCTCCCAGTGTTGCTGTTGTTTGACAATCTGTTTGAGGCTTCTCTGCCTCTGTATCTATTCTTGTTCATCAGTTTATAATGTTCTTTATTATCCATAAATGAGTGAGATCATGAGGTATTTTTTCTTTACTGGCTGGCTTATTTCACTTAGCATAATGTTCTCCAGTTCCATCCATGCTGCTGCAAATGGTAAGAATTCCTTCCTTTTTCCAGTGGCATAATATTCCATTGTGTAGATGTACCACAGTTTTCTAATCCATTAATCTGCTGATGGACATTTAGGCTGTTTCCAAATCTTAGCTATTGTAAATTGTGCTTCTATGAACATAGGGGTGCATATATCCTTTCTGATTGGTGTTTCTGTTTTCTTGGGATATATTCCTAGAAGTGGTATTACTGGGTCAAATGGCAGTTCCATTTTTAATTTTTTGAGGAAATGCCATACTGTTTTCCACAGTGGCTGCACCAGTTTGCATTCCCACCAGCAGTGAAGGAGGGTTCCTTTTTCTCTGCATCCGCTCCAGCACTTGTCATTTGTTGATTTGTTGAGGATAGCCATTCTGACAGGTGTGAGATGGTACCTCATTGTTGTTTTGATTTGCATCTCTCAGATGATTAGGGACTTTGAGGAAGATTCTGTACTAAATTCCTGTAAACAACATTTTAGAGAAAATGTGGTGCAGTTTGATAGTTTTAGGTTGGTTTCTGAATATAAGAAAAGAAAACATAAGTTAAAATCCAATGAAAAAGAGCACTTTGAAAGAAAAAGTGATTTTGTATGTGGGAATAAAGAAGGGGAGTTTTAAAAAGCCTTATGAACCATAGTTGTGAAACTCAGGGTCCATTTGCTTCTGGGGACTCCATGAATATTTTTAAATTAAACATTCATGATCTTTACACATATTTTTATGACTAAATTTATTTGTTTATTTTTTATTGTGAATCCACAGCTTTTGTCAGATTATTTTAAGAATTGTGACTTCTAAGGTACAGAATGATTGCTGCAAATGCAGTATTTTTAAAAATTAGTGGATAATCTGAGATATATGACATTTTACTCAAAGGAGATGGGGACATGTCATTTTCAAAATTGGAGTTCTGAATACCAGTGCTTCTCAAATATGAAAGGCTTGGACTAATCATATTTAATTTATCTTCTAGTTGTTATTATTATTTAGATTATTTATGCACCAAACTTTAAGCATACTGCTTTAGAGTCAGAGGCTAATCCAATCAGTGTGGCTCAGTGGTTGAGCATCTGCCTCTGCACCAAGAGGTCGCCAGGTTAATTCCTTGTCAGGGCACATGTTTGGAGTGCCCACTCATTCCTCAACAGGGGGCCTGCAGGAGGTAGTCTATCGATGATCTCTTTCATGGATATTTCTATCTTTCTCTGCCCCTCCCTTTCACTCTCTCTAAAAATCAATAAAAAGCATTTTTTTAAAAGAAAAGATGTGTTTACTTCATTGTCATTTGGGCAGAAGATGGCTAGTGATGGTTTTACAAAAATGCTATTAGTCAAAAAAGTATGAACAAAAACAATATCCCAAATGGGAGAATTCTGATTTCGGTTTTTGCCCTTATTCAGCTAATAGCTACCTAAGTAGAAGAAAAGAAGGGATATATATTAAGGTTATCATCTCTGTTTTCATTGTTGTTTATTTGTCTAGTTAATATACTTCTATTGAGATATTTCTAACTACAAGTCATTATGAGGTGCCACAAAGAGACATAAGTGAACAAATCATAAAGCTTCTCAGTTTCCATATACTGAGAAAGATAGATATTTTGTTTGTAATTAAAAGTCTGATTTCTGTTTTATTACCTAATGCATAGTTACTGCATGATTAAGGTATCATTATGACTTGTTGTTGTATCAAAGGTATTCTTCTCCAGATTGATGTTTCAATCTACACTAATAAAAGAGAAAGATGCAAATTGATGTTCCTTTGCGACACCCACCAGCCAATCAGGAGTGAGTATGCAAATTAACCCAACAAAGATGGTGGGTTAATTTGCATATGCAGGCACTGAGTGGCCAAGGGCAGGGTGGGATGCTTGTGTCATAGCCATCGTGACGATGCAGGCATTCTGCAGGGCCCCAGCAGCTCCAGGCCTCTGGGCAGCATGGGAAGGCAGAAAGGTGGCTCTGGGCCAGATCAAAGGCAGAAAGATGGCTCCGTGCTGGAGGGAATGCGGTGCCGGCAGCCAGGGGAAGGAAGGCCCATTCTTGCACGAATCTTTGTGCATTGGGCCTCTAGTGTATAAATAAAATTTTGCCTCTTCTTATAATTCTGGAAGTCAATTATGGACAAATCTCGTGTTTTTTTTGGTTTTGTTTTTCTCAGACCAGGATGCAGAACTAAACGGATGATTCACTTGGGAGAAAGTGGGATGAGAAATTTTCTTTGACTTGGAGAAAAACAATAATAGATGTTACTGACATTTGTTGATCATTTTGCTGATGTCAGGTACAGAGCTAAATGCCACATGTACATAATGAAAAAGACATTTAATAACCACCCAGTGTCTCATAGAGAGAAAGAGCACACCTGGGATCTGGACTTTGGGAATTGACCCTAGGGCCTCTGTTCTTCAGAGCACTGAAATACTGAGAGGGGCAAACTAACAAGGAAAACTGCCTTAAAAACAGCATTTTTTTTTAAAAAAAATAGAATTTTCTGATGACCAATAGATCTTTGATCAAATTTTAAAAAAAATACTAGAAAAATAAAATGAAAAAGATATAAAATAGAAGGCCATAAATAAAATTATATTGTATTTATCAAAAAATACTTTTACTGTATAAAAAGGCTAAGAAAGTGAATGATAATTTATCTTCATTTTTCAAATGATAAAAATGTTTAAAAGATCTTGTCAAGGACTTATAGCAATTTGTATGTCAACATGAGTTCAGATATCTACCTTTTGAGTAGCATTGCATTAAATCCTTCTCACATAGTAAGGTTTTATGTTTTTTTAATATATATATGCATTCAGAGATCATAATAATCTGGCCACTCAGTGTGTGTGTGTGTGTGTGTGTGTGTGTGTGTGTGTGTATAAAGCATAAGTGACCATTAAAACCAGACAACTGGCCGGTAGCTATGACGTGCACTGAAAACCAGGGGACAGATGCTCAACTCACAAGCTGCACCCTGGTGGTCATTGAGCTCCCACAGCCAACCTCCCACAGTCCCTACCTCTGGCCGGCCAGCCCCGATGGGCCCTGATCGGGACTAGGGGAGAAGGCCCTGATCAGCCCTGATTGATGACCAGGTCAAGGGACCCCACCCATGCATGAATTCATGCACCAAGCCTCTAGTGCCAAATAAAAAGTCAGCTTCAGAGAAACTACCATTGTGAATTGTTTAATCTATCATCCTTAATTTCTAAAGTATGGATGGTTTGAACAATGGTAGACAATATCTTGTAAAAAAATTATAATATGTGGGTGTGAAGAGAGCAGAGCACCTGAAGAATGGCTCCTCTGTGAATAACACATCCAACAGCAACTTGGGCTTATTCTTCACAGGTGGCAGGATACTATGACTTTCCTGTGACATTACGCCCTATACATGAAAAAAAAAATTTATAATATGTCAAATCTTAATAAGCCAGGGGCTTTAGAATGTCATCCTCAGTGCTTTCTAGATGGTTTTCTTCACCAAAAATGGGACCTTATGTGACACAGAAATATCTGGCCTCAAACACCACTTATCAAATGGTCCACTTTATGCCTATCCCAGTATTATAATTTAATTTTTCTTAGTTTTAAGAAAGCATATCTTAATATATTTATACTTACAAAATATGAATAGCTATATATGAATGCAACAGGACAATTTTATAAGAAGCAAGTATTTCTCTAAATTTCAAATTTAGCTCAGTAGAAGAGAAGACTTACAATTTGTCCTTGAAAATGTAATTCAGATTCTATCAATCAAAAATCTATATCAGAAATACACTGAAAATAATATAGTTTCTTTCAAAACTAATGAAATTATAAGAAATTTGATTAAAAAATAAGTTAATTCAGATAGGTATGCTTTCGAAGGGAACTTCATAAATGGAACATAAGCAATAAAGTATATTAAATAACTAGTATAAAAAGTATGGAATAAACTGCTTTCAAATTTGTATTAAAAATGTTTTATTAATAGTATGTTATGCAATGTGTTTTATATCTGTGTAACTTAATCTGAAATAATATATAGTAAACTAGAGGCCCAGTATACAAAATTCGTGCACGGTGGGGGGGTTGTCCCTCAGCCCAGCCTGCACCCTTTTCAATATGGGACAGCTTGAGGGATGTCTGACCGCCCGTGGGATCGGGCCTAAACAGGCAGTCAGACATCCCTCTCACAATCCAAGACTGTTGGCTCCCAACCGCTCACCTGCCTCTGCCTGATTGCCCCTAAACACTTCTGCCTGCCAGCCTGATCACCCCCTAACCACTCCCTGCCAGCCTGATCGATGCCTAACTGATCCCCGGCCGGCCCAATTGCCCCCAACTGCCCTCCCCCTGCAGGCCTGGTCAACCTTAACTGCCCTCCCCTTCTGGCCTGGTCACCCCTAAATACCCTCCCTTGCAAGCCTGGTTGCCCCTAACTGCCCTCCCCTGCAGGCCTGGTCGCCCCCCAACTGCCCTCCCCTGCAGGCTTGGTCTCTCACAACTGCCCTCCTCTGCCGGCCCGGTCACTCCTAACTGCCCTCCCTGCTTGCCTGATCACCCACAACTGCCCTCCCCTGCAGGCCTGGGTCCCCCACAACTGACCTTTCTTGCTGTCCTGGTCACCCCTAACTTCCCACAACTGCCCTCCCCTGCAGGCCATCTTGTGGTATCCATCTTGTGTCCACATGGGGGCAGCCATCTTTGACCACATGGGGGTGGCCATCTTGTATCTTGGTGTGATGGTCAATTTGCATATTACTCTTTTATTAGATAGGATATTTAGGATAGTCTAATACTGTTTTGTGAAAATGACTGGTAAGAATAATTAAAATAAACAATTGGGTAATATAAAAGATTATGATGATTTAAAATTACATATTTTTAAAGCAGTTTTAAAATTAAAGTATTTATAGTAAAATTGAGTAAAGTATCAAGAGTTTCAATATGCCCCCTCTAATCTTCAGCACTCTCACCACCCACAGTTATCCCTATTATTAACATGTAGTGTTTGTTAAAATTGATAAGCCAATATGGAAATGTTATTATTAACTAACTAGAGGCCTGGTACATGAAATTTGTGCACAGGGGGTAGTGTATGTCCCACAGCCCAGCCTGCACTCTCTCCAATCTGGGACCGCTTGAGGGACTGCTATCCCCTGCAGGCCTGGTATCCCCCAACTTCCCTCCCCTGCAGGTCTGGTGCCCCCAACTGCCCTCCCCTGCAGGCCTGGTCCCCCCAACTGTCCTCCCTTGCAGGCCTGGTCCCCCCCAACTGCCCTCCCTTGCTGGCCTGATCACACACAACTGCCCTCCCCTGCTGGCCTGGCTCCCCCCCAACTGTCCTCCCCTACAGGCCTTGTGCCCCCCAACTGCCCTCCCCTGCTGGCCTGATCCCCCAGAACTGCTCTCTCCTGCTGACTTGGTCCCGCCAACTGCCCTCCCCTGCAGGCCAGGTCCCCCCCAACTGTCCTCCCTTGCTGGCCTGGTCCCTCCCAACTGCCCTCCCCTGCTGGCATGGTATCCCCCAACTGTCCTTCTCTGCTGGCCCAGTCACCCTTAACTGCCCTCCCCAGCCAGCCTGATCACCCACAACTGCCCTCCCCTGTAGGCCATCTTGTGGCAGCCATCTTGTGTCTACATGGGGGCAGCCATTTTTGACCACATGGGGGCGGCCATCTTGTGTGTTGGAGTGATGGTCAATTTGCATATTGCTCTTTTATTAGATAGGATACGTTGGTGTTCATTCCTTGTGTTGTACAATTCTATGAGATGTCTTGTATCCATTATTATGATATCATATAGAACAGTTTTCTTGTCTTAAAAAGCCTCTGTTTTCCACCTATTTATCCTTGCCCTCTTACATTTTTCCCACAGCCCAACAACCACAGGTTCTTCTACTGTCTCTATAGTATTTCTCTTTCCAAAATGTCATATAGTTGGAATTGACCAACATTGCCTTAATATTCTTCTGAGCTTGACTATAATTTAAATGGTTTTCTTTCTGACTATTACCACCTAAACTTCTTTTTCTTTTGGGCGTTTTTTTTAGATAACCTGTAATTATAAATTCTTTCTCTTCCCTTTTGAAATGTATGTAAATTTTTTCCCAGGCACTAGCCAGTTTTACAAACCCAAGAAATGCTTTTATTCAAGGTCTTGTAACTACCTCTTTGAAATTTAAATATGGTAGAAGATAGCAACCTTTTCCTCTAGTCTCTGTGCCAGGCTAAGCACCTGACCTCCACGGGCACCAATTATCAAACACAGATTGCCTAATGAAAGGGAAAATCTTTTGATCAGGAATAACATTTTCTCAGGAGTAATCCGATGTGCTCTGAACATCTCATCAATCTCTCCTCTACCTTCCTTCAGTGCTTTCCCACTAGACAGCCTCTGTGCTTAACATCCCTGCTGACTTTTGTTTCAGTGGAATTGAGTTGTATCTCTCCTCTTTGGAAATAGTCTTGAATAAATTCAACCTGCCTGTTTAATTTTGTCCAGGGCAAATTTTACATTGACAGGAAAATACAATATGCAGTATTTCAGAATTTTTTCTTTCACATAACCATATGCACTTAAGGTTCCTTCATGGTTTTTGTTTGTTTGTTTGTTTAGTGTGTGACTTGATTTCCTTTTATTATAATACTAGAGTCCTAGTGCACGAATTCATGCAAGGGTGGGGTCCGGCTGGCCCCGCCCCCATCTGGGCCTCTCAGGAGGAGGAGATGGTAGGAGGTTGGCTGGCCGGCCCACCCCAATTGGGGCCTGATCAGGGCCAGTTCAGCTGGGGGGAGGGGCCACGAAGATTGGCCAGTGGGTCCTGCCACTGATTGGGATTGGGGGACAGATTGGAGGTGGGGCCAGCCATGGGGAGGGGCTATGGGTGGTGGGCTGGCTGGCTCTACCCCCAATTGAGATGGGGGGAGCCAACTGAGGGTCAGCAGTTGGGGGAGGGGCTGTGGGAGGTTGGCCAGCCAGCCCCACCCCCGATTGGTGTGGGGGGAGTCGATTGGGGCAGAGCTGGCTGGTGGGAGGGGCCAAGGGCCAATCGGGGTTGTGGGGGCTGACTGGGAGAGGGATGGGCTGTCAGGAGGGGCCCCAGGTTGTTGGCTGGTTGGCCCTGCTCCTGATTGGGGAGGGGAGTCCAACCTGGGGTGGGACCGGGTGGGGGGAGGGGCAGCAGGAGGTTGGCTGGTCGGCCCCACCCTTGATAGGGCTGGTTCGCTGGCTGCAGTGGGAGTCATAGCAACCGGTCATTCCTATCGTTATAGCATTCCAAGTTGCTGGCTTTTTATATATATAAATTTCTTTATATCATGATTTGTTTATCCATTCACTTACTGAAGGACTTCTTTGTTGCTTCCAATATTTGGCAATCCTATATAATAAAAGCCTAATATGCTAAGTGTTTGACCATTCAATCATTCAACCAGGTGCTATGATGTGCACTGACCACCAGGGGCAGATGCTCCAACAAGTAGTTTAGCTTGCTGCTGGGATCTGGCCAATCAGGACTGGGTGAGACAGGCCAAATACTCCCTGGAGCCCTCCCATGGTCCCTCCTCAGCCCCAGTCATGCACCAGTGGGGTTCCTTGGCCTGGCCTGATTCCTCTAGCAATCTGAGACCCTTCGGGGGATGTTGGAGAGCCAGTTTCTGCCTGATCCCTGCAGGCCAGCCCAAGGGAACCCACTGATGCACAAATTCTTGCACCAGGCCTCTAGTTAAGAATAAAGCTAAGCCCTAGCCAATTTGGATCAATGAATAGAGCATCAGCCCATGGACTGAAGGATCCTGGGTTCAATTCCAGTCAAAGGCACCTACCTTGGTTGCAGGCTTGATCCCTGGCCTTCGTTGGTATGTGTGCAGGAGGCCACCAATCAATGTGTCTCTCTCACATGGAAATTTCTCTTTCTTTCTGTCCCTCCCTCTCCCTTCTACTGTCTCTAAGAATTAATGGAAGAATATCCTCGAGTGAGGATTAACAACAATAACAACAAAAGAATAAACTACCATCAACATTCATATGCAGGCTGATTTGACTGTTTTCCTTCCCCAGGTTGTTTAGGCTCTGATGACGCCCATGTTCATTAAGCTCTGGAAAAAACTGTTTCCCTGGAAGAAAGACATTTGTTAAGGAGAACAGAATCCCTCTGGGTTTATTACAAAATGGCTACTTCGCTGTTCTGCCTGCTAGAAGTAGAGAGGATTTTTATTTGTTCTTTACCATGAACATTTGGTGTGACTTCTGCTAGTAAAACTCACAAAAGTATGGAGAGCCCCCTCCAGGTAGGGCTCCCAGGAGGTTTTACCTTTCAAAGTAGACCATACTTTGTTTCTAGCATCTACTCACTTACACATTAAGTGTTCCAGTTTCTGGCTCTAGCAATAGTTTCTGTTCCTGATGAACTGTGACTCTTTCTAGTTGCCTGTCTGTCAAATTTTCAATGCAACAATATGACTTAAATTTTCTGAGGGATCTAAGAAGAGTTGATTTTCAGATTGCTCAGATATTTTCCTGTTGAGAGGAAGGAGTGATTAATTCTGTTTGTTACCTGTCTGAGCAGAAACTGGAGATCTGATGACATTTTAAAAATAAAAAATAAAATCACTGTAAAAATCACTTAAACTCATACTGTATCCCCAAACATATTAACAAGTAAATGAACTCTGTTCAGAATTTTTAAAAATGCTATTTTTAATGATTAGCCAAGTTTTTCCTAGGAATGCATGAATTAACTAAGCAAACATTTTTAAACAGAAAATATGCTTCTGATACTGTTGAGTTATTAATAATAGAAAAGGAGAAAAGGGAAGGCCAAATATGACAGGCATGTCATTTGGGCAGCTATACCAGGAAGCTACAGCCTTACACTCCCAGAGTGCCAAGGAAGGGAAGGTAGATGCATGGAACCTGGGGCGGGCGGGGGAGGGACTAGCAAAGGTGCTTTCTATCAGTCACACCTGGGAACAAAGGTCATTGGCCAGAATGGGCATGGCCACTGCAGGCCCACAAAGGTTTGGGACACTTAAGTCCCTGAACAAAGAAACTCGCTCTTTTGTGCTCTCAGTTCTCTTGGGACTCGTGACTTTGGGCTTGTGGGGCTCTTTTGCTCCTGCTTCCCTGAGTTCACCCACATGGCCTAGGGGTATATGGACGCCACACGGTATATGAATTAATGGGCTACAATTAGCCTAATGTTGAACTGGGCCTATCTCCAACATGGAAAATAAACTTTAGATACTGCCTTTGATTTTAGCTTTATTGAAACCATGGGTATACTTCTATGACTGGACAAAGGAAAATGGGACTTTAGAATCCCAGGGATTTAAGTCCATGTAAATAAAAATCACTCATTCTCCAGTGCCAGCCTCAGATAAGTCGTTTTTTCTCAGAATATTGTAAGAATTCCAACCCCAGCAGTACCCAGTGGGGAAGAGGGACTCCCACTTTGTCCAGTATCACTTCCATGGAAGTCAGAATATCTTATTGATATTTATCAATCTGCCAAGGAACTAGTTATGTAACCTTTACCTCTATGAGCATGGATTTCCTGTCCTATAAAATAAAGAGAAAATATTCAGTCCACATGTTTTCTAAAGCTGTGGCAAATGCTAATGATCCATTAGCTAGTGCAAGTGATATTCCCATATGCTGTCATATCAGAGAACAACCAATCTATGAATTTGTGCTATGTTACTACTAAATCCTCTTTTAAGAATGACTACAAGCAGTTAAAATTATATCCTTGATTTTTCAGGTCCACTTTTATTTACTTTATCCTCCTTTGAGATAGTTCAGTCAGCACTTTTAGTATTTACAGACCAAACTAAATATAGATGGATAAAAAAGGTTAACACAGGAAAGCAAAACATTTAGAAGAAAAATAGATCAGACATTTAAACTCATAGCTAAGGAAATTACATGAAACCCTTGGGTTATATACAAAGGAAAGAAAAACAACCACAAGATAGAGCACCAGGGATCACATAATTGCAATATTTTAAAATCCCAAAGGGTTCCTCTAGGGAATAATAACCATAAATATATTCATAAACTTAATAGCTTTTAATCTTCCCTATAATATTATTCATAGACATTTAAACCACAGTTCTTTTGGCACTTATATGCCCCAGAGAATCAATGACAGAGGATAGTACTAGGTACTGTCTACCCTAAGTATATTTTGTCTTAGTCAGTTTATTATTTTTCCTTTTTCTTTATTTGTTCCAGGTTAGGGTTATTAAGAGGAGGGGAATTCTTATTTTGACCATTTCAAAAATTGCTAATAGTGATATTTGAACACTATTTGTGTAGGAAGATGATGGCTTTGAGACTCCTCTTGCACATCAAAATTACAAATTGTATTGTATATTTAAGTTTCATACACAAATCATGCAATATAAAATTCAAATTTACCCTTTCAATACGCATACTGGCAAAAAATCTTTTTTCAGATTACACAATCAACTAGCAGTCTTTTTTCTCTATTACCTGACTACTTTAGGCAGTTTACAAATAACAAATATGGTATTCTAGAAATTATTTTATTCCCACTGGCAAATATTACATAGGGAATTAGAAAAATTCAACACCTTGAAAGAACTAATAATTTATCCCCTTTAGTCTGACTATTTTATCTTGATTTAAATTTAATTTATATTGTAAACAAAGTTATTAGCTGACAATTTCTATATTTTAAAATAAAAAGCAGTAATGAGTTAGGGAAAGGAACAGTAAATGCTGATTATAAACTGAGATTGAATGTTAAATAGGGCATGCCATATGATATTTCAAATCCAGCTAACAGAAAACCTTTAGTAGAACTCTGTTTTTGGTGAAGAAGATTGCTAACTTACACTGTGCACCCATGACATTACAATCCTGACAGTACATCATTAGTTGGGTTCCTTGGAATTACATCTTTCCTTAATAATGCTTGAAGGGATTTATTAACTTGTTACTTTGGGACTGCATTGCAAAACCAGAATAAAACAAAAATAACATACCAACAAATAGGACGTTGTCAACCAGAATTTTGGAATTCTCAACCACATTTATTTGGACCTATCTTAGTTCTACCTGTCTTCTAATCTTATTATCATAGCAGAAAGTCAACACTCAAGGATGGGTCCAGGTAGCAGTGCATAATCAAATAATCAAGCTATGCAATGACATTTAAAAGAATAGTATAGACATGTTGTATGTTATATCCATTTGCATTCCATTGGCCAAAGCTAATTATATTACTAGCCCAAATTAGTGAGTCAGAGAAATATATTCTTCCTGAAGAGAAGCCTGGCAAAAAAAAAAAAAAAAGCAAAGCAAGGAATTGAGAGTGTAAACAAATGTGAGCAATTATAAAACAAGAATTAATACAATTATAGTTTGGTAAAACAGGTCTTATCTGGAAATAATATTGGTATTATACTGTGCAGTTTTTTTTCTTCTATGGGTCATTCTATTATATATAAAAATGGAGTTTTGTCAACTGATATTGTTTGTCTTTTTAAAAAATCAAAATAGCAGAGTTCTCAGTCTCTCAATTGTAGTTCTAAGTTTCTTTGCCTTTTTGTTTTGTTTTGTTCTTATTGTACACTAGAGGTCCAGTGCACGTACTTGTGCACAGGTGAGGTCCCTCGGCCTGGCTGGTGATTGGGGTCAATCAGGGCTGCAGGAGGTTGGCCTGGAGGAGGGACTGTGGGAGTTTGGTTGGCAATGGGAGGTTGGCTGTGGGAGCACACTGACCACCAGGGGGCAGCACCTGCATTGAGCATCTGTCCCCTGTTGGTCAGTGCGTATCATAGTGATCAGTTGAACAGTCATTCAGTCGTTTGGTCGCTTAGGCTTTTATATATATAAGAGTGAGCCTCTTTCTATTCCTGTCCCTAATGTATTCAGACAGGCACATGTGTGCATACACAGATGCACACACACACACACAAAAATACATTATTCTAGAACATAAGATAGTTTAATCTTTTAAAAAATTATTTATAAAAATATTTCTGACATTGTACATGGAGTGATTTTTCTAATTCTCTCTCAATGTTGTTATGCTGATACTCTCTCTCTAAGTTTTCCACAACACTGATAAAGTTGTATAATCTGCCCTTTCTTTTTGGCATGGTACAAAGTTGTTTTCCACTAAGAATATGACAAGAAAAAAATCCTCCACTGTATAGGAATCCCCAACTTTATTACACTATCTGTGGTATAATATCAAATTCTTCCTCTGATTATAGTTTCCTGTTTCACCATTTAATAACTAGCTTGATTTGTACCAAGAAAAATGACTAATTATATCTGGGTAGAGCATTACAGAACCAGATAACTAGATTGTTAACTAAGTAAATCCCAGTAAGATTAAGAGGCTAAAAGAAGTATCCACTGGAGAGGTCCATGACACTTGGGTACAATGAATTGTTCAAAGACAGAACGTTGTGCAGTGAGCTAGAATGGGGACTTAACCTATTCTAACATGAACACTCAGATTAATGTGATCTCATTAAGTTACATTAACTGTATATCCTAAGTATGTTACAGGCTGCTGAGTTTTATTATATCTGATATTCAAGGCAAAGTATAGTATGCTGCTGTAAAAAGCCTTATAAATTCTTATTATTTTTTGTCCAGATATTGCTTAGAAAATTTCCAGAGAAGACACAATATAATTACTAGAATGTCAGATTTGTTGGTTTTATGGTGACAGAGATCAACTTTATCCTAAGCAAGATGCATTCAGACATGTTTATTATACTTGAATTAGGCAATCTTGTCTGAAAAATTAAAGCTAATTTCAGCATTGTGTAGTATATCTATCTGTCCATATAGTATAAAATATATATTCATATATATGCATATACGCAAATACGTATATGTATACCATTCTTGGTTTTCATTAATAATGTGATACTATATAATGATCTTAATTTACATCCTGTTGCATATTCATATAGTTAGAAATTTACTGGTGCTACGGTTTGAATGTTTGTACACCTCCAAATTCCATGTGTTGAATTCTAATAACCAATGTGATAATATTGAGAGGTGGGGCCTTTCAGAGATACTTAGGTCATGAAGATGGCACCTTCCTGAATGAGATTAGTGCTACTAGTGCCCTTTTAAATAGGACCCTACCGAGTCCCTAGGCCCTTCCACCATGTGAGGACACAGCAAGAAGGCAGTGGCTCTGAACCAGAAAGAGGGCCCTCAACTGACAATGCTGGCGTCCTGACCTTGGGCTTTCCGGCCCTTGGAACTTTGAGAAGAAAATGTTCTGTTGTTTATAAGCTTCTCAATCTCTGGTGTTTTGTTATGGCAGCTCTAAAGCACTAAGACAACAGTTAAATAACCTGAGGAATAGTGAAATAATTGTTGAAAGGCAGAAAGTTGTTTTGTGTCCAAGATTAACTGCATTCAATTTTAGGAGATAAGTAGAAACTATCTTAAAACATAGATATATGCTTATGGAACCTTGCACATTCTATAACAGCAGGCCTGGTGGCTGCTTGACCATTTGCCAGTTAAGTATTATTCATCTCTTAACAGAATAAATTATTAAACAGTTATTAGGTGACCATTTTTTCTTGTATTTTGAGGTAGGCCTGTAGAGCTATGAACTTCCTTCTCAAGACTGCTTTCACTGTGTCCCATAGATTTTAGATTGTTTTGTTTTCATTGTCATTTGTTGCAAGATGCTTTTTATTTCTTCTTGGATCTCTTTGGTAACCCAATCATTGTTTAATAGCATGCTATTTAGCCTCCAGGTGTTTGATTATTTTTATTATTTTTATTGTAGTTGATTTTTAATTTTATGCTATTGTGATCTCAGAAGATGCTTGATATGATTTCTATCTTCTTGAATTTGAATAGACTTTGCCTGTGCCCCAATATGTGATCTATTTTGAAAATGACCCATGTGGACTTGAGAAGAATGTATATTCTGTGGCTTTGGGGTGAAATGTTGTGAAGATGTCAATTAATTCCATCTGATCTATGAGTCATTTAAGATTGATGTTTCTTTGCTGAATTTTTGTTTAGAGGATTTATCTAGTGGTCTTAGTGAGGTATTGAAGTCCTCTACTGTGACGGTATTGCTGTCAATCTCTCCCTTGATATCTTCCAGAAGTATTTTTTTAATGTATTTGGGTGCTCCTGTATTAGGTGCATATAAGTTTACCACAGTTATATATTCTTGTTGAATTGCTCCCTTTAGTATTATGAAGTGGACTTCCTTATCTCTTGTTATGTCAGTCACTTTGAGGTCTAATTTGTCAAATATAAGTATTGCTACCCCAGCTTTTTTTTTTTTTTCATTTCCATTTGCCTGAAAATCCTTTTTCCATCCCTTCACCATCAGTCTGTGTGAGTCCTTTGTTCTGAGGTGGGTCTCCTGAAGATTGCAGATATATGGGTCATGTTTTCTTATCCATTCAGCTACTCTATGTCTTTTGATTGGGGCATTTAATCCATTTACACTTAAAGTTTCTATTGATAGGTACTTGTTTGTTGCCATTTTTATTCTTTATGCCTGTATTCCTTCTTCCCTATTTCTTCTTTTTACAGCAGATTCTTTAGCATTTTTTGCATTGCTGGTTTGGTGGTAATAAACTCTTAGTCCTTTTTTGTCTGTGAAGCTCCTCATTTCACCCTTAACTTTGATTGATAGCCTTGCTGGGTACAGTATTCTTGGATTCAGACCCTTGCTTTCTATGACTTTATATATTTCATTCCATTCCCTTCTGACCTGATGTGTTTATGTTGAGAAATTAATTGATAGTCTGATGGGAGATCCCATGTACATAACTTTTTGTCTCTCCCTGGCAGCCTTTAAGATTCTTACTTTATCATTGGTGTTTGCCAATTTAATTATAATGTGTCCTGGTCTCGATCTTTTGGGGTTCATCTTGTTTGGGACTCTGTAAGCTTCTTGGAATTGTGTGAGTTTTTTCTTCCCAATATCAGGGAAGTTTTCTGTCATTATTTCTTCAAACAGGTTTTCTATTCCTTGCCGTTTTCTCTCCTTCTGGCACCCCTATGATGCAGATGTTGTTTCATTTTGTGTTGTCCCTAAGTTTCCTTAAGCTCTCCTCCTGTTTCTTTTTTAGTTTTAGTTTTTGTTTTTTTCCTAGATGCTGCTCTGGTTGGGTATTTTTTCCTACCTTGTGTTTTAGCTCACTGATGTGTCCCTCCACTTCTTCTAGTCTCCTTTTGATGTTGTCTATTGAGTTCTTTATTGCAGCAATGTCATTCTTCATTTCCTCTTGGTTCTTCTTGGTTCTTATACATATTGTTGAATTAGTTTTCCATCCATTTCAGTGTCCTTATTACCTTTGTTCTGAATTCTTTCTCTGACATATTGCTTGCCTCCATTTTCCAGTGATTCCTCCTTTTCTTTCGTATGCAGGCTGTTTCTTTTTCTCCCCATGATCGTTCCTCTCAGGGTGTCTGGTTATGTAACTCTCTCTCTCCTGAATTGACTGGAAAGCACAAAATACAACGCAACAAGACACAATGCACAGGGCACCAAACACAAATGTATTCATGATACCAATATCCCCAAATAAAGGTGACCACCAGAGAAAATAGAATTAGGGGATAGAAAAGAGTGCAAAAATGATAATTAGAAAAGGAAAAAATGTAAGAGAGAAAAGAAAGAGAAGAAAACAGAAGGGGGAAAATGTATGTATATAGGGAGAAAACTCAAACAACAACAACAACTAATCCAAAAAATGCAACCAACAAACACCCAAACAACAAATACCCAGATGAATCTGAGGAGGCAGAGCTTTATCTAGGTGATATCTGACCTTGCCATCCACTGCTTGCCTCACCACCTTGTGTTTAATTTGCCAGTTATGGGTGGTTGTTGTTCGATTCAGCTGTTCCTTCTATCTGCTCTGTGAGAAGGCGCAGGGCCCGTCTGCATATTCGGCACCGCTTTGTCTACCCCTGGTTAGACTTTTTTCCTGCAGTCAGGGAGGCTGGAGTCTCGGTGTTTGTGGGTTCGCATCTGAGACAGCTGGTCCCTGGGCATTGTGGTTGTAGAATGTCAGGAGGTAACCAAGGTCTCCCCAGTTGAAAGTAAGACTAGGCTTCCAATCACAGCCAGTCTCCCCTTCAAGATGGCACCATCTCCATGGCAGAGCAGGCCACTCCGGGAGAGATTTCAGCAGAAGTAGAGGCTGCCTGGAGATGGGAACCTGGTCTGCCAGTCCCCAGCAGTCCTGTGGACTATAACTATCCCTCACTCACAAATACAGACACTCCCCACAAGTCCACACACTTTCCTTTTGTTCTCTCACTCACACACTATCTTGCAGCCTGCCAGCCCATCGGCAGCCATCTTGGATCCTCTTAAGGTTCAGAATTTTTAGATTTCAGAAGAAGACTCAGCACATCCACCTTACATATTGTGCAATTTATATGATTATTCTTGATATTATAAGTTAAAATATTTCAGACTGTTTTATTTTTGTCTTGGAATTTTACTCCCTGCCTTATAATAAAAAGTAACACTTGATTATTTTAAGACCTGACAAGATTAAAGACTTGGTCATTTATTATGACTGTATGAGTAATTTAAATAAAAAGTTAAATGATTTAAACTGATAGCAGCTGGAATTTTTACTCCACAATACTTGAGTAATGAAAAAAAAAATCACTTGGGAAAAGAAACTCACCACATTCTTTGAGAAACTTCCCCTTTCAGAATATTTAAAATACAAAACAAATATGTTTTCTAGAAAATCTTTCTGTTTCAAATTAATAATATGCAGTGAATTTCACACTTGAAAAATTACATTTTCAAAGGGGTGAGTTGGTTCTGAATGTGACTTTTGCTTCATACTGCTAACTCTGGTAATTTAGAGATTGTGCTTTGACAATCTACACCTGGCAGAGAGGTGGCAAAGCTTAGTACACATTTAAAGTGGGAGGTTGAATCAGAGACATTACCCATAAAACAGGAACATCTAAATTATGAAGACATCAAACTTTGAAGTTATAGTTCGTGGAAAACTTGCTTGTCTGGATCTTAGAAATGAGTGGCAGCTATGAAGACAAATAAAGTTCTCTGAGAATTCCTAACTATAAGGTTATCTTTCAATGAGAAAGCTACCAGAATTTTAATAATATACATGCAAATAATTCTAAACAGACCAGTCTTGGTAGTTTATTTAAATAAACCGGTGTTGTTAGTACCCATACTGTCTTGTTGAAGAATTTTGAAATGCTTTTATATGAATAGCAACAAACAATTTCTGCTAATTGAGAGAAAAAAATTTGAGTTCAAAATTATTTTGGGGAAAAATAATAATAAAGAAAATAATGTAAAATTTACAAAAATCACTGGTCTAGAAGCTTTTTAAAATGCCTGAACATTTTGTTTGCATGCTATATGGAGTGCTGGAGATCCCTTAATAATAAAA
This sequence comes from Cnephaeus nilssonii, assembly GCF_951640355.1. Classification (NCBI taxonomy): domain Eukaryota; kingdom Metazoa; phylum Chordata; class Mammalia; order Chiroptera; family Vespertilionidae; genus Cnephaeus; species Cnephaeus nilssonii. The sequence continues at coordinate 66,446,472 of NC_137079.1, read as the reverse complement.
TAAATTTACAAAAATGTTTAATATTGGCAAAATAATAAAAGTATTTTAAACTAATTAAAATAAAACTTTAGTGTGCTTTTCTCATAGCTACTTTCCATATAATTAATTACTTTGTATTAAAATTATTAACATGTGTTTTAAAATGTCTTAAGTGTATATTAAATGAAAAATGCTCAGGATTGGCCTTCTCATAGACTCATTTTTTTAAGTATATTTAAAAATATAACCTTGAGATTGATTTGGGGGGAAATTATAAATCAGATGCATTTATAGTTAATCACCCTCTGAAAATGTACTTTCTTTATTTTTTAAATTTTATTTTATTTTTTCCCATCACCATTTATCCCCTCTATGCCCCATTCCACCTCCACTTCCCCCCAACCCCCTCAAAGTGTACTTTAAATGCTATGGATAAGAAAACACTGGCATACATAGTCAATGCATTGAATTATAATGGATTTTTAATCATAGTGTTTCTTTTTTCTATTTTAAATTTATTTTTTTATTGTTTGCAATGTCCCTCATCCTCCCACCCCCAACCCTTTGCCCACTCCACCTAGTCCCTGCCCCACCCCAGGCCTTCACTACACTATTGCTTGTGTCCATGGACTATGCATACATGCATATAAGTTCTTTGGTTAATCTCTTCCAGTCCCCTCCACCCGCTTCCCCTCTGAGATCCATCAGTCTGTTCCATGCATCCATGCCTCTGGAGTTTCCTCAAAAAACTAAAAACTGCTGTTTGACACAGTGATCCTACTTCTGGGGATATTTCCTAATAATTCTGAAACACCAATCACAAAGAAGATACGCATCCCAATGTCATAGAAGCATTATTTACCATAGCTAAGGTCCGGAAACAACCCAAGTACCCATCAACAGATGAGTGGATAGAAAAGTGTGGTACATTTATACAATGGAATACTATGCAGTTGTAAAAAAAGAAGTGTATCTTACACTTTGAGACAGCATGGGTGCATCTAGAGATTATTATGCTAAGCTAAATAAGCCAGTCACAAAGACAAGTATCATATGATCTCACTTATATGTGGAAATCTAATGAACTGACCAACAAATAAGTCCAGAGGCATGGATGTGTGGAACAGACTTTCTTTTTTCCTTATTACTATAAAACTTTGATGCAGACATGCATCAAACTAGTCATACAGCCATAGCCGGCGTAGCTCAGTGGATAGAGCATCGGCCTGTGGACTGAAGGATGGCAGGTTCGATTCCGGTCAAGGGCATATGCCTGGGTTGCAGGATCGATTCCCAGTAGGGGGTGTGCAGGAGGCAGCCGATCAATGGTTCTCTCTCATCATTGATGTTTCTATCTCTCTCTCTCCCTCTCCCTTCCTCTCTGAAATCAATAAAAATATATTTTAAAAAGCTAGTTATACATAACGTGAAATCATACACAGTTTTCTATCTTATGTTTAATTAATCCTCAATATATCTGATAATATTCATAGATAAATTCTGTTAATTAAATATTATATATGGAATGATAACATCATTCTAATTTTACTTTAATTAATATTTTAAGTTTTAAAGGGGTTCTTGGGCTTCAATTCATAGTGAAAAACCTAAATTATCTCTAATAAAGCAACACATTTAAGGTCACTGCAGTTAAAATACACTAAATGTATTTTTTCAATACCTTTGTTTTCAAATAACTGAAATATTATCTCTTAGCTACTATGATATTCCCAGGCTAATTGAGAAACTATAAAATAAGTCATGCACCATGCACAGGCAAAAGGAGAGGTTGCTTTATATATTCCTTTTTCTTCCCATGGTTACCCTTCTTTTATATATTCTGCCCAAATCAGAAATGCTTTTGAAGGTTGAAGTGATATTACTGATTATTTATTACTAAAATTCATGAATTTTTTCTGTTATGACTAACTAGCCTTGTAGATTTTACCTCTATTTTATAAGCTTTTTTTCAAAAGCATCATTAAAATATAGCCCAAACCATTCTATATTCCCAAATTTAATCAAGCATTAAAAACATTTACTTATAGTCAACAATACTGTTTTATACACTTAAATTTTGTTAAGAGGGTAGATCCCATGTTAAGTGTTCTCACCGTAAAAAAAAAAAAAACAATAATATTTAAAAATCAATAAGTGACCTTCAGAAATATTGTAAACTATTATCATGGCACAATTTTTTATACAAATCTATATACTGTATTAGATTCTTGAAATGCCAAAAGAAGTATGGCATTAGAGTTGCTTCTCAAATGAAATATAACAGTGAAAAAAAATCAAACTTTAAGTTAAAATAATTCAATATATAACAATTAACTCTATAAAATTTAAATCCTTTACTATATATTACTAGCTGCCATCTTTTATTTGGAATGTACATGCAAGCCATGCCAGGTCACCCACTGAAAAATAAGATTTACATGTATTGACTCACTTAAATATTCCGTTGTGTCTCATGAACACGATAATTTTGAAGGTTTCAGGTAAGTTATGCATGAATGCCCTTCAATGAGAATATGCATGTTTCCTCATGATTAGATCCAGATTATAGACAGACCACTGGCTGAACTGTGCTGTGTTCTTCTCATTGTATACAACATAAAGGATATAACATGATTCTGATTTGTTCCATCATATTCGATTGCTTGATTAATGTTATGTCTTCAAGGCTTCTCCAGTCTAGGCTTAACTATGTTTCTCTTTGAATTTAAAAATATCTTATAGAGAAGTCCTTTGAAACTATGTAATATCACACTCTTCATCAATTTTATTTTATGCCTTTATTGGTTTATAGCTTTGAAATTAAAGTTGGTTAAAGTGGTAATACTCAGATTGTGCTAGATTTGACTTGTGGGAATATCTCCAACCTGACTTTTGTGTCCTTTTGACATGACCCCAATCCTTTTTGAATAATTATTTTCTATATTGCACACAACAAGGTATTTCAAAGTTATCTTGATCTTTTCCTAACACTGAACTTGAATCAATGGTTTCTCTAAGAGCCCTTGTTGTTTTCTTTTTCCTTTCTTTATTGATTAAGGTATTACATATGTGTCCGTATTCCCCTATTGCCCCACACCCCCACCCTCTGCTAATGCCCTCACCCCCCTGGTGTCTGTGTCCATTGGTTAGGCTTATATGCATGCATATAAGCACTTTGGTTGATCTCTCTCCCTTACCACCACCCTCTTCTACCTTCCCTCTGAGGTTTGAGCATCTGATTGATGCTTCTCTGTCTCTGGATCTGTTTTTGTTCATCAGTTTATGTTGTTCGTTATAATTCACAAATGAGTGAGATCATTAAAAACCATGGTACATCTGCACAATGGAATACTATGCTGCTGTAAAGAGGAATACTACGCTCCATTTGCAACAGCATGGATGGAGCTGGAGAGCATTATGCTAAGTGAAGTAAGTCAGTCAGAGAAAGATAAAAGCCTTTGTTTTTTTAAGAGGTCAGTGGTATTGGGTAACTAAGTTCTTGGCTCTGGATGTGATATAACAGTTTGCAGGCCCTTTGATGCTGGATAGGAAATATAATAATCATAAAATTATGTTAATTCATACACTTACTTCCCATTTTAATTCAAAATTACCAGGTTTATTTTATTTTCCCCTTCTTTTTATATTTGTAACTTCCTTGTCTAACAGTAAAAACCTTGGCTCCCATTATCCTTACTTAATACTAGTATATTCACTTGCTCAACTAATAGCCATGTATGAATTTGCAAGAACTGACATAAGAACAGACTGGGTGGCTTAAACAACAGAAATTTATTTTCTCACAGTGCTGTGTACCAGAAGTCTGAGATGAAGAAGTCGGCAGGGTTGGCTTCTTCTCAGGGCTGTAAGGGGAGGGTCTGCTCAGGCCTCTCTCCTTGGCTCGCAGATGGCCATCTTCACTCTGTCTTCACATTGTCTCCTCTCGTTGCATGCCTGTGTCCAGACTGTCTCTCCTTATGATTCCTTATATTGGACTAGGCCCTCCCTAATTACTTCATTTAACTTGATCACATCTGTAAGACCCTATTTCCATAGTACTGAAGGTCATGACTAATATATGAGTTATGGAAGACACAATTCAGCCATAACACACCCAGTTTCTTATTGTCACCCCTACCCCCTTTTCTGCCTGGCTGTCCTTCTCACCTCTCTTGAACAGATCACCTGTGCTGGACTGCTGTCCCCCATCCTAGATACTTTCTGTATAAGCTCTGACACCCTGGCGAGACCGCCTTTGAAATGTAACTGCCTGAACTCTTCAAACTGCCTGAACTCAAATATCCTGTGCTAGCCTGCACCTTAATGTGGATCCCCTCCATATCCTACACCAGGCTAGCCCCCAATATGATGATTCTCTATATCTCTTTCAGGGAATTCTTTAAGTATTGACAAAGAAACCCAAAAGTTGACTAACAGTGTACTTTTGACTATTGAACTGTAAAGTAACCCTACTATCCCCGAACTCCCACTATACACAGGAACTGAATGTCCGAAGAAGTAAAATCTCTGAAAGACAATGCTCCCAGTCCCAAGTCGGATGTGTATGGAAAGAAATGACGATAATAGCACTTCCCAGATTTTCGAACCAAAGGCTGCCAAACAAAATAGCTGACTAAGGAAAAATTATTCACTGTCAGGTCTGGTGTTTCTTGCTATTTCTGTTTCTGTCCCTCAGGAAATCTTGTGACCTTTTGTAACATATGTTTATTATACACGCCTACATTAAAACAACCTTGAGTGACAATTCTACTTTTTTTTTTTTTTTTTTGCTTTGATCCTGCTCTTTTCCAAATAAGACATCTTACTATAATCGCCAGATTGTCCTTTGCAGGTAGATAAATCTTCTGATCCATGTGGGTACTATACTATATATCACACATCCTGGATTTGGAGTGAGAAGCAAAAACTGGGTGAAGTTTTGGTTTATCTTTCTTTTGTGTGAGGAATAATATTTTGAGCAGAAGGGATAAATTCTGAGAATTCATATAGAGAGAGGCTAAAGTGGGCCCCACCTGCTAGAAGCTTAGTCATCTGACACAGTGGATAAGATGGTACAGAAACCCAGAGAACTTGAACGCCAATGAAAATATTGTGACACCAAGCATACAAACCATGAAACCCACCTGACCTATGGAATCCTGATATATTTATTTCCTTATTTTAACATGAGGCTTATATTAACAGATTCAAGATCCTGACAATATTGTAATATTCAAAAATATAACTATAAGTAAACAAAACTCACACAAATAATAAAGCTTGTCAGCAGCTTTCAGTACCTCTCTCTATTGAAAAGTTCTTACAAAAACCTTTTTGTGAAATATAAAACATGCAAAATTATGCACATGACTTAATAGCATAATTTATCAGCTATTCGTAGCACCTTTTGAATACACTATGGTGTAGCTTTGCATTTTTTTGAATATTATTTATAGAAGAATACTGTGTGTATTTGGTGTCTATTTTCAGCTAACAAAATGTTTGTGATACCCATGCATGCAACTGCATGAAATTGTAGTTCATTTCTTTTTAATGTAAAATGTATCACATTTTCTATTTGTATGATGGACATTGTTGTATGCAGTTTTGGGCTTTAATAGATAATGCTGTTTTGGATATTTTGTGCATATCTTCTGGTATAAACATGCATGTTCCATTAGGGATCCACCCAAGGAAAAATACCTAGATTAAAATGTATGTGTATTTTCAATTTTTCCTTTCAATGAGGGCTAGAACAACTTTTTTTTTTTTTTTTAGGAAAAAAATATCTTGGAAGGAATCCTGAGAAATCAAGAGTCACAGTGAAGAGCTCACTAAGATCACTCGTTTGAACTCTTAGTACATCAGATTGCAGGGAGGTGTGAACAGCCAGACTGTACATTGTTTGGCAAGAACTTCTGAAGCATGGCGAGGTACATACATACGGCAGTGGTGGTGGATTGACACTTGTCTATTTAAGCCATTTCTAATTCTGTAACTTTCACTTTAGCAAGCTTAAACTGCCTCTGCCCACAAGCCAGGAAAATTATTTCCTGCGATTTTTAAATTTTAAGTTAGGTTTTTGATCCCTTGATTCATTATCATGGTCTTTTATAGGTGACACTGTACTCCTAAGAGGTACAATACAAATCTTGCAACATAAAATAGGGTTTCAAATTACTTCAAAATTTGTGTCCAATTTTAGTGGCAACAGGGATGTGTATCTAAGTTCAATCCCAAAAACCAAAACAAATGATAAAAATTTGTATAGCTCAGTACCATTGGTTAACAAGTTCTCAGATCAGAAACAAATATGAAGATTTCTCCTTTCCCCTCATAAATATTTTAAAAATACTGATTTTATATTAATAATCATAGCAAATTGAAGCAATTAACTTTTGGCTATGATTAATTTAACTCTTTTTACTAGTGGCTTGCTTGAACAGAATGTTCCCATCAGTGCAACGTACTGTTAAGACATATCATAAAATTGAAATTTATTAGTACAAAAAAACTAGCCCAAGATTATTTAGTCTTTAAGAGGAAACTCATCTCTCATACAGAGTCAATATTTAACTTGAGATACTGATGTAATTGAATTGGCCTGTGATAATCTTTCAAAAATTGATTTAGCTATTTTTAACCTTAATGTAAAAGATAAACTCTAAGTAAAATTAATTAGGTGCTATTATATTGCACTTATGCTCTAAATATTTAGGAACTTTGAAAGTCTATAAGCTCCTAAACAGTTCTGACCATCAAAATTTTAGATGAAGTATATTTTAAAGACTGAGAACATCCCTGTGCACTTCTAAACCACTTAGAATATTTTGAAAATGTAAAAATGTTTTTAGTAATGATAGACAAACTGAAAGAGAATGAGTTTTACCTGGAATCAATATATAATAAATTTTATTGAATGAATTAACTAGGATTAAGAAAATCTTGGTTTTAATTAATATTTTCTTATTCACTAGTCTTGAGACTCTGTATATTTTATTTTAATATTTCTATGTCTCAATTTCCCTATTTCCATATGAGGTTTTTGATCCTAGATACAGAATCATAGCAGCAATCTTGAATATCTACCAATATATGTTGATAGATATTGGGCATTATTGTTGTTTTTATTTAATTATTTTCCTTTACTTTTTTCCCCACCACCATTTTCCACCCTATACACTCTTTCACCTCCACCTCCACCTGCAATCACCACATTGTTGTTCCTGTCCATGAGTTCTTTCTCTCTCTCTCTCTCTTTTATTTTTCCTTGCTCAATCCCTTCATTCTCCCAATAGGCCTCCCCAAAAGAACCATAGGCCTGCTCTCTATCTATTGTTAACCTCAATATTACTATTGTTTTAGTCATTTATTCATTTATTCAAAAGTAATATATATACATTTACTATGTGCAAAACAAAGAAAAATCTTCAAAAGATGAAAATTTTGAAAAAGATAACTTCCATCTTATCTTTCTATATTTGTTATAATATTACTATATATTATTAGTAATACTAGAGGGCCGGTGCACGAAATTCGTGCGCGGAGGGGGGTTGTCCCTCAGCCCAGCCTGTACCCTCACCAATATGGGACCCCTCAAGGGATGTCCGACAACCCGTTTAGGCCCGATCCCACCATGATCGGGCCTAAACAGGCAGTCGAACATCTCTCTCACAATCCAGGACTGCTGGCTCCCAACTGCTTGCCTGCCTGCCTTCCTGATTGCCCCTAACTGCTTCTGCCTGCCAGCCTGATCACCCCCAACCACTCTGCTGCCAGCCTGTTTGCCCCCAACTTCCCTCCTCTGCCGGCCTGGTCACCCCTAACTGCCCTCTCCTCCAGGGTTGATCACCTCCAACTGCCCTCCCTTGCAGGCTTGGTCCCTCCCAACTGCCCTCTCCTGCTGGCCATATTGTGGTGGCCATCTTGTGTCCACATGGGGGCAGGATCTTTGACCACATGGGGGCAGCGATATTGTGTGTTGCAGTGATGATCAATCTGCAGATTACTCTTTTATTAGATAGGATAGAGGCCTGGTACAGGGGAGGGGGCCAGCTGGTTTGCCCTGAAGGGCGTCCCGGATCAGGTGGGGGTTCCCTTGGGGTGTGGGGAGGCCTGAGCGAGGGGCCTGTGGTGCTTTGCAGGCAGGCCACGCCCCCTGGCAACCCAAGTGGAGGCCCTGGTATCTGGAATTTATTTTCCTTCTACAATTGAAACTTTGTAGCCTGGAGCAGAGCCAAGCCTGGGGCTCCCTCCGAGGCCGGCAGCCATTTGTGTTGGGGTTATAATTGAAACTTTGTTGCCTTAAGCACATGGGCCCGGCCAGGGTGTGCAGAAAGCTATGCTTCCCCTGTTGCCGGTGGCAATCCTGGCCTCCTCTCTCAAGCTCCATTCTGCCGCCATTTGTTTGAATTTGTTTACCTTCTATAATTGAAACTTTGTAGCTTGAGTGGAGGCTTAGGCCTGGCCAGGGCAGGCAGAAAGCTTGGCTTCCTCTGTTTCCTAGGAAACCTTGCTCTCTGTGTCTGTAGCCATCTTGGTTTGGGTTAATTTGCATACTCGCTCTGATTGGATGGTGGGTGTGGCTTGTGGGCGTGGCTTGTGGGTGTGTCAGAGGTATGGTAAATTTGCATATTTGTCTATTATTAGATAGGATAACTAGCCCATATACAAGGTAGGGCAAAGTAGGTGTATACTTGTGAGTATGGGAAACACAGAGTTTATTTTTGTATTATATTTATTAATTATTGTATTATTTTCCATATGAACAAAGGTAAACCTACTTTTGTCCCACCCTGTATAGTGATCTTTAAGAAATAATCAACATGTTTGCACAGTGCCTGACACAGGGTGAGAAAGTGATGATTTTTGTTTAAAGAACAAACTTTAGTTAACATTTATTTTATTATTGTCATTTTTTAAATCTTTATTGTCACCTTGTATCCCATTGATCCCTTGTATCCCACCTCTGCCCCCAACCCCAGGTCTTCACCACCCTATTGTCTGTGTCCATAGATTATGCATATATGCATACAAGTTTTTGATTGATCTCTTCCCACCCACCCACTCATCCCTGCCTTCTCTCTGAGATTTATGATTACTATGCTCACATTAACATTTTCAGTGATATATTTTGTATGTTAAATGAGAAAACTGAAGCTGTCCTACCTTGGGCACATCATGAGAAGGCAGAGCTCTTTGGAAATGAGAAAGAGAAGGAGGTCCCATTCTCACAATTCAGGTTGTTGTATTTTTGTTTGTTTGTTTTAGCATCTACCTAATAAAAGAGTAACATGCTAATTGACAGTATCTTCGCAACACCCACCAGCCAATCAGGATTGAGTATGCAAATGAACCCAACAAAGATGGCGGGTTAATTTGCATATGCAGGCACTGAGCTGCTGGGGGCAGGGCGGGATGCTTGTACCATGGCAACGACGCAGGCATTCCACGCCACCCAGCCGCTCTGGACCTCTGGGTAGCGTGAGAAGGTGAAAAAGCAGCTCCTGACCAGAATGGAAAGGCAGCTCCAGCCAGAGCAAAGGCGGTGCCAGCAGCCAGGGAAAAGAAGGCCCATTCTTGCATGAATCTTTGTGCATTGGGCCTCTAGTATATATTTATTTATAGTATTCAACACTTGCAATTCAACCCAGATTGAGTAACAATGGCACAATCTATCATGAGGTAATCTACAGGCACTAAGCAGCCTAATATTTTGTTAAGGATTTTATGATGATCATGAGAGAATTCTTCCTATAGTTTTCTTTTCCTGTAATGTCTTTATTTTGGTAGTAGAGTAATACTGGCTTTCATAGGGGGAGTTGGGAACTACTTTCTAATTTTCTATTTTCTAGAGAGAGCTTTTGTAGAATTGTATTATTGGTATTAAGTTATCATTATATGTTTGGTCAAAATCACCAATTAAAAAAATTGAGCATATTTATTTCTTTATTGGAAGGACTTCAATTAATAATTTGCTTTATTTTTCAGAGAAACAACTGTTTCTTTTATAAGTTTATGTTTTTTATGTTAATGGAATTTGGTTACTTCATCTACTAGTACAATTGCACATCTATGGGCATAGAGTTTTTTGTAGTTTTGTCTTTTTATTTAATGTCTGAGATTATTGGCAATTACACAACTTTTTTAAAAATGTGTTAAAATATACAAAAATACAATTTTCCATCTTTTTAAATATATTTTTTATTGATTTCAGAGAGTAAGGGAGAGGGAAAAAAAGATAGAAACATCAATGATGAGAGAGAATCATTAATTGGCTGCCTCCTTCATGGCCCCTACTGGGGATCGAGGCCACAACCTGGGCATGTGCTCTTGACTGTAATCAAACCCAGGACCCATCAGTCGGCAGGTTGATGCTCTATCCACTAAGCCAAACCAGCTAGGGAAAATTTTATATCTTAATAAACATGTTTAAGAATACAGTTCTGTGGCATTAAGTATGCTAACTTTGCTGTCAAAGCATCATCACCACCCATCATCTTGCAAAACTGAAACTCTATACCTATTAAGTAACTCCCTATTTTTCTCTCCCCCCATCACCTTGTGACCAACATTTTGCTTTCTGTTTTTATGAATTTGACTAATATGGATACCTCATATAAGTGGAATTATATAGTATTTGTCACTTGTGGATTTCTATTTATTTTTAATGTTCCTGAGTTGTACTTTAAGATCCATAATGTGACTCTTTCTAGAAAAATTTTCCATGTACTTGAGAATAATGTGTTTTCTATTGTTCAATATAATATTTTATCAATGTCAACTAGATCAAGTTTGTTGGTAACATTGTTCACATAACTTATATTCTTTTCAGATTTTTTTTCTGCTTCAGCCATCAATTATTGGGAGAGGTGTGTTAAATTCTCTTACAATAATAGATTTGTCTATTCCTCCTTTTACATGCAGTTTTTGTCCTACATATTGATGTTTCATTGTTAGATTCATGTATGTTTAAGATTGTTATGTCTTATTGGATAATTGACTCATTTGTTATTATGTGATGTACTTCTTTATCTATGATAATATTCCTTGTTCTAAAACCACTTTGCCTGAAATTAATATAGGTTGTTCAGTTTTCTCTTGAATAGGGATAGCATGGTATATATTTCACCATTTTTTTGTTTCTGAACTATCTGAGTCTGACATTTAAAGTGATTATTGTAAGCATCTTATAGGAAGGTGTTTCTTTTTAAGTCCAATCTTATAGTCTCTGTCTTTTAACTCTTGTATTTATACCATTCACATTTAAGGGATTATAGATATAGTTGGCATAAAAGCTATCATCTTTGTAACTGTTTTCCATTCCTTGTGTGTTTTTTCCCCACCTCTTTTTCTGTGAACTCTGATTTTAATTAAGCATTTTATTTAATTCCACTTTATCTCCTCCTTGACATTTCATTTATACTTCTTTAAAAAAAAAACTTTTTTTTTTTTTTTTTTTTTTTAGTTTTTTTCCTATATAAATTTGGAATATAGCCACCTTCAGATAACGCCATACTGTTTTATTTGTAGTTTGGATACTTTATAAGAGTTACTACTCTCATGTCTATGATGTGTTTTATGAGATTTAAAGATTCATTTTATAGTAAGACTAGAGGCCCGGTGCATGAAATTCATGCACGGGGGGGGGGGGGTTGCTCAGCCCAGCCTGCACCCTCTCCAATCTGGGACATCCCTCTCACAATCCAGGACTGCTGGCTCCTAACTGCTCACCTGCCTGCCTTCTTGATTGCCCCTAACCACTTCTGCCTGCCAGCCTGATCACCCCCTAACCACTCCCCTGCCAGCCTGTTTGACCCTAACTGCCCTTCCCTGCAGGCCCAGTCGTCCCCAACTTCCCTCCTCTCCTGGCCTGGTCACCCCTAACTGCCTCTGCAGGCTTGATCACCCCCAACTGCCCTCCCTTGAGGCCTGGTCCCTCTCAACTGCCCTCCCCTGCTGGCCTGATGGCCCACAACTGCCCTCCCTTGCAGGCCTGGTCCTTCCCAACTGCCCTCCCCTACTGGCCATCTTGTGGCAGCCATCTTGGGTCCACAAGGGGGCAGCCATCTTGTGTGTTGGAGTGATAGTCAATTTGCATATTACTCTTTTATTAGATAGGATACAACACAATGAGACTTGGATAAAGACTGAATTCTTGTTACATAAAGCTTCAAGCATAGAAGGCTGCTACACAGGGTCACATAGGACTTTGTAGCTAGAGACAGTATTACCACCAAGTTTGAGCTATATTAGGCAGCATGTCTATATGGCAAGTGGGGCAGCTAGATTTCACCAGGCTTCCTGATGACTGCCTACTTTGAACAATTATACCACCTCCAAGGCAGAAAGGTTGTCCTTGTTCCAGAACTGGATCCTGATAACCTGAGGCAGTTGGTGTGTGTGCATAGTGACCCAAAGAGTAGAAGCCTGATAAGGAAAGTGTTTGGAGTAAGAGTTTAGCAAACTCACTGTGAAAGTATTAAAATTTTTAACTATGACTTCAAAACTGGGTCAAAACAGTACTTGTGAAATATTATATTACAATTGATAACTTCCTATCTTGTCATAGTTTAGTCTCAAACTCCATTATTTGAGGTATTTGGCCTGAATAGTAGAGACTTCCAGAAAGTAGGGCATGAGGTGCCCTAAACAGCATTTTGTTATGACAGTAAAAACAAACCAACTAAAAGGATGAGGAGTCCCCAGAGGCTGGCTAGTAGCTAGACTCATTTGTTTGTTGTTCATCGGGATTAGAAATCAGTCATGGCAGGAGCCGCTAGTAATATTTTGATTATAGTAAGGAATGTGCTATCCGTGTGATTTATATTTTTTATGATGATGATTTATAGTGTAGGTATTTTACTAATAGTGTACATGTATTTGCTTATCATTATTATTTATTGTCTTTACTATTTAAATTATTGTGTCAATTTCTATTTAATGCAATTATTATTAAATTCATGTTTAAATCTACCATACTCTAGTTTGATTTCTACTTAGACTACTCACTTTATATTCCTTCTGTGTTCTTCATTTTTTTCTTCTAATTTTAGATTATATATAATTTCCTTATCTTTTAAAATTTCCATAAACATTGCAAGTAAAATTATTTACTAAAGTCTAATGTAAATTAGTACCTATACTAGTTCTTGGATAACAAAAGAACTTTAACACACATTAAATCCATTTATTTCTCTTCCAGGTATTTATTTCCCAGGTATTAGTCCTTTTATATATTTTAATTGCACATATATTTAAAATTCCTAAAAATGCTTTTTCTTGTTCTATATAGCCATTACCATTGCTTAGTACATCTCATTACTTCAAAATGTGATATTTTTCACTTTATCTGAAAAATCTTCTTTTTCTAATTCTTTAGTTTACATCTGCCTATGATAAATTTACCAGTTAATCTCAGTCTAAATATTCTGTGGTTTTTTTTTTTCGTAAAGTACCCATCTAGGTGTAAAGTGTAGATGATTTTTAATTTCATAATTTATGAAGATATCCTATTGCTTGGTGATTTTATTAATTCTTAATGTTCTTTTTAAGTTTTTTTTTTTTTTTGCTCTGCTGGTGTTGTAACAGTTTTGCATACATGACTTGACATATTTTTCCACTATTAGAAAGTTCTTAGTCATTATATCTTACAAGTAGTGTTTTTACCATATTTATCTGATCATTTCTTTATCTGATCACATACATTCCAATCATATCTATGTTAAAACTTTCAACACATCCTAAATGTTTCTTTTGAGTTTTAAATGTTTTGTATTATGTCATTTTATCTTTTCTTTTTTTCCCCCTCCACCCACATGGTTCTGTATATCCATCTGTATCTGTTTATTAATTCTCTCTTTGGGAGTATTTACTTTTATGTTAAAGTCATGGATTAGATATTTAGGTTTATTTAATATAATTTTGGATTCAATAATTATTTTTCCAGCCCCCCATCCTTGTTCAGTAGTCTCCTCCTCCTTCCTACTATCATTATCTGTAGTGCCCTGCTGAAATTCTCAGCTTGCAACATATATTCTGGAGCACATAGATCACATTTATTTTATTTTTTATTTTTATTTTATTTTTTTATGATATAAAGTTTTTTAATTGCTTAAAGTATTACATATAGTAGTACATATATCTCTTTTTTTCCCCCATTGACCTTCCCCCAGCACCCCCTACTCCCTGTTGCATGTCCTCATCCCGATCACAGTTATTTTTAAAAACTTTTTAATTTATCAGATATCTGCATCCCTAGTGGATCTTATTCTATTTTTCTTTTGCGTTTGCTCATTTTATTTTATTCCCTGATAATATTTTATTGAAGAATGAATGCTCTGTGCTAAAAATCATAATAATATTTAAAAACTTGATATGAGATTTTTCTCCTCTTATGACAGCCCTCTTAATCCAATCTGAGATTGTATTTCTTTGACACTGGGTTTTAATCTTTAGAGGTTTTTTTAATTTTTAATTTCTGGATTCCCTTTAATTATTAAGATATTTCCCTTCAGTTATAGCAATAGAAAGCCTGGAGGTTTATAATTCTCCTGTGTCTTGTTGGACAATTAACTTGAATTTTTATATCCCCTTTTCTGTGCGATTACTAAAAGCTTATCTTGACTGCCCAGCTTCTTGAGCAATAAAATGATTAGGGGGTTTTAATCTGGTATAATGATATAGGAGGGTGAGTTTCAATTTTTGTAAGACCCAGTCCATTTTCAGTTATATTTCATTCTTGGAGATTAGCTTTTCAAGGATCCAGATGGCAACTATTGGGTGTTTAACAGGACCCTTTCACATTTGTGAGTTTTGAACCCTATTTTTTGTCTCCCTAATCCTGTATGACTGTGTGACACTTTCATTGCATTTTTCTCATTATAGAATTGAACATTCTAGATATAACTTCATAGAAGTTCAAAGAAAAACTTTAAACTGCTTTATCTCTGAGAACTTCCAAACTACAATTTCATAAGTACAACACACTTCTTTTAAAACAATTCACTGAACATTGAAATGGTTTCTTTAAAAGCATCTACTCTCTATACTACAAACTTCTTCTCTCCATCTATTTACATTTGAATTAATATGATACTCTTCTCTGCCTGACTGCACTCTAGACTCAGTATATGCTGTTTCTTAAATCCTCAGATTTCAAAAAAGGAAAGGGAGGGAAAAAACTATGTGTTATGTGTGTGTATTTATCTCTCCCTTTACCTTATTTTGTTTTAAGAAATTATCTTGTAATATCTCTCAAAGTCATCTGTTCCTATTTATTCCAACTGACACTACGGATATTTAAGGTCACGTTTCACTTACCATGATATTTACATAGGTCCTTCACATAGTTTTTTGAGGACACATTTTTTCTCTTTTTAATCCATTTAATTAATAATGCTTTTATTTTGTTCTTACAGGAATACTCCTCCAATTAGGCCACTCAAATGATAAAAATTGTCATTAGGTCTCTTTTTTAATAAATAATGTCCATGTTTCTTAGTTAATCATTCAATCTTTATATAATCCCTATTTATATTTTTCATTGTATTCAAACAATTCTTCATGATATGTATTATTTAAAATGCAGAACTAGTGAATATTAGTTGTATTTATGAATTAAAATCAGATAATCTAGTATTTTATTGGACTATGTTTGTAAAAATGTCTTCATATTCAACACTGGTTTCTCTTCCAGAGCCTAAAACACCAGCTCTCTCATCATATTTCCCCCCTTCAAACCAACATTTTATATCCATGGCATTTACCCATATATCTTCTGGAATGACTTTCTATCTTATTATTTAGTTGTTTTATTTATGTATTTTATCTCCTCAAATAATTTGTATATTTTTCAAAGAGCATACTTCATATTTGATTAATGCTTGTCTGTTCATGCCATTCAACATAGTGGCTTAAATCTTGCTGGAAACAATTTGTTTAATGAATGTATTTGTTTTCTATTGCTAAGTAATAAATTACCATAAACTTGGCAGCTTAAAACAATACTACTCATTATTTAATAATTCTATAAATCAGAAACTCAGCTAAGCTCAACCGAGTCTCTGTTTAGAGGTTCACGAAGCTAACATCAGGTGTTGGCGAGGCTGGGAGACGATGTGGAGTCTGGGGAAGCACATGTTTCCAAGGTCATTCAAATGTTTGGCTGAGTTTATTTTCCATGATGTTGTAGGATTGATGTTCCTGTTTTCTTGTTTGCTAACACCCATGAGGATACTCTTAGCTTCTAGAAGCTGTCCACATTATTTCTCACCACCTCCCACTCCCCCACCACACACACACCATCTTCAAGACAGCTACAGTTTGTCAAATACTCATTGTGCTCTGATTCTCTCTGACTTCTCTTTTCCATCAGGCAGGGAAATTTCACTACCTCTAGTTTACCTGACTACGCAGGCCCACTGAATTTCAGTTAACTTGAGACTTCAGTTACATCTTTAAAATCTCTTTGCCATGGTATTTAGATTAATATTTCAGTGAAGAATGAGGGAACAGAAATCTTCCAATGATTATCCTTACAATTATGCCTACCTCAATGAATAAGAAATAATTGTCACTATTATGAATCATATTTAAAACTTTCAATCCTTGACTATACAGAATCTTCATTTAATTTTAGAAAAATTTTAAGTAGCATTTTTGCAATTTTAGTAGAAGTTTTATAATATATATTATGTATTTAAAGTCTTTGTTTTATTAGAGATTTATCTTGTACTATGCATTCAATTTTGTTCCAATTGAGCAAAAATTTTAAAGCCTTATATTTGACTCATGAACTCTTAATAATTAATTCAAATGAATAAATTTTTATCTTTTTGGAAAACACATTTGTGGAAAATAACACTATCCTTATTGCCAGTTATAAGATGTGTTTGGTTTTTATCTATGAGGGGTAAGAAGTGGCATAAGATTGTCAATATAATAATCATAGAATTTTACAAAATACTTTTATGTGCAAGGTTCTTTGAACAAAGCTTAAGAAAGTGTTTATTATTTTCAGTATATAGGGTAATAAATGATGTGTAAATTAATTGTCCAAAACAATATTATGGGTAAATGGCACAGTTAACACTTGAAACTGGGTCTTATTTTAGATTCAGTACTCTTTCCACCAAATAATACTATGAGGTATCACTTCTTATACTTATAAATTTATATGACACAAATAATTTTATTTCTTTGTAGGCCATGCCCCTGAGGAACAATAGCTATTTTAGTATACCTTCTTCAATTTCTTCCAGTTACAGTTACCTTAAAGTTGTGAAACATATTCTGGTCATATATTGTATCTTTAAATTTATATTTTTAAAGCTAAAGGGTATACTTTCAATGAAATAAAGATAAATTATGTTGTATAGATGAAAGAACAATTACATTTTAATTAGTTTACAAGATCTATAGGAGAGAATAATGAGAACAAAAGAGAATAATGCTTTTAGGCCACAAAATATATATAATAAGATATACAAGAGACACTAAAAAATATACAATTTTATATTATTCAGTATGGATAAACTATCTCTGCAATATTATACATGATTTACATTTTTATCTTCATTAGCATTGTTGACTCTACAGCAAGTAGAAATCCTATATAATAAAGATGTAATATGCAAATTGACACTCATGCCATCACACAAGATGGCTGTCCCCATGTGGTCAAAGATGGCTGCCAGAAGATGGCCAGCAGGGGTGGGTAGTTGTGGGCGATCAGGCCAGCAGGGGAGGGCAGTTAGGGGTGACCAGGCTTTTAGGAGAGGGCGGTTGGGGGTGAGTGGGCCGTCAGGGGAGGGCAATTGGGGGTTACCGGGCCAGCAGGGAAGGGCAGTTGGGGACAATTGGGCCAGCAGGGGAGCAGTTATGTGTCGATCAGGCTGTCAGGGGAGTGGTTAGGGGGTGATCAGGCTGGCAGGCAGGTGAGTGTTTTGGAGCCAGCAGTCCTGGATTGTGAGAGGGATCCCAGGTTGGAGAGGGTGCATGCTGGGCTGAGGGACACTCCCCCAGTGCACAAATTTTGTGCACCAGGACTCTAGTCTCATAATAAAAAATGGCCAAATCTAATGTCAACTTATTTCTTATTTTTTTTCAAAACTTAATGCTACTTATTTTATACTTCCTCTAGTAATTGTGCATACAGTGGAGTAAGAATTTATACTATTTTTAAAGTAATGTTAGTCTTTCAACAGTAACTGAGTTTTATCACCTACTTGTTGTTTTCTTCCTGTTTTTCTAAGCAACCGTAATACTAACTAGCTGCATCCTCAAACTACATCTCCCCAGTGACATTAATGATTATTGATTTTTTTTCTTTTTCTTTTTTTTCCCCATTGGTTAAGTGTAAACACTTCTGCAAAATAACTAAATAATTACAGTAGCCTTTTGGAAAGGTGGTACAACCTATCTCCTGAGTTTTCACTCTAGTCACTGAAAGAAGACATCAGCTCTGCACTGTTACTTCTCTGCCCCATAAGCCATGGAGAATTAAAGAAAAGGAAAACAGCAAAAACACACAAAAGTTCTGGTTTTAAAATATCAAAACAAATTGGTACAAAATTTATTATATGGAACCAAATAAATGTTCAGTGTTTTGGGTATTTATTTACATATATTTAGGTTTTTAACAGCTGAGGTCATAAAGTAGGTGTTTTAGAGAAGAATCTATCTATATACATAAAAGCCTAATATGCAAATTGTCCCCTCAGGAGTTCAACCGGGAGACCAGGAGTTTGATCGCTCACTGTGACCTGCGCTGACCACCAGGGGGTGGCGTGGAACGAAGGAAGGCCCTGGCTGGCAGCCAGAAGGCCCTGATCGGTCCTGATCGCTGGCCAGGCCTAGGGACCCTACCTGTGCATGAATTTCGTGCACCAGGCCTCTAGTTATGATTATAATGGACACAATTATCCTTTCAGTTGACTGTAGATCCTTAAGATGACCTTTATAATTAAATGTATGCAATTAGTCAACAGTTAACAAAAATTCTCTCAGCTGCAGGTGGACGAATTAACTTGATCGTACTTGTTAGTTCATAGCACATAGAACAATATCTCATTGGTTTTTGCAAGTTCTTGCTTTTGTTTTATTAATTATTTATATATGCCATTTAAACAATAAGCTTTATCCATTATCTCCAACATAGTAGCAAACTTTGAATGTTTTGGTAAATGTTTAACTGTTCTCTGAGGGTGGGGGGGGGAGACTTGATTTGTCTTGTTTACTGGTTTTTGTAGAATAGACGCACTCACCATAGCCAAGTTCAAGATTCAAACATGATGTCACAAAGTGCAGCATTGGTTAAAAATGTGTAATAGCAAGGATTATACAGTGTTTTCACCATACAGACCTAATAGACATAAATATCTCAAAAGCAGAAATAATATTAAAATGTAGTATAATAATTTGGCGGTGATGATATTTAAATATTTATTAGAGCTCTTTAGTTATTGTTTATTTAATTTTAAGTTTATATATCTTAATTTTGAGTAACAGTTGTATTAACAACTATTTTAAATTAAATTTATTGGGGGAGACATTGGTTAATAAGATTAGCAACTATCAAGTAAAATTTATGACAATGTTACAATAAGCTTACATAGACTTGTATGAGTTGACTTTCAGCGCCTCACTGATTCTAGGACTGGAAAAATTTCCAGAAAAGAAAATCTCAGGTCACTTAGCTATTTTTATACTTTATGTAACAAGATAAATTGCCCAGAAGTTTCTAATTTAAAGAAAGTTGAGAAATTTCCTAAGATTTATGAAGTCAGTCATCCATGTTATTGGTCTAGGCATAAAACGACAATATTTTTCTCCTTCAATGCCAATCATGACTTTGTATATATGTTTGTATTGTTTTATTCATATCTTTATTTTTTCAGTCCTAAGTCAGTGATACCTTTATCTTCCGACAGTGCACAGAATTAATGAAAATAAATCACAACATAATCAATCTACATGGACCAGTAGTAACTCTTTAAAGATAGAGTAAAACTGGAGCCAGAGCTGGAGGCTACTGGCAGCAGCTGCACTCGAACTTTGGACCCCCCGCTGCCCGCATTTCACCCCTGACTTGTAGTTATGACAGATATCAGAGATTTCTAGTTATTTGTCTCAACAATAAAAATGTGAGCAAGAAGATGGTGGCAGATTGAGTTGAAGTTACACTGACATTCTCCCAGGAAAACTATCCTGAATAACCAACTGAAGATGAGCCAGAGAGAGTCCTTATAACCAAGAACAGAAAGTGGAGACCACAAAGAGACTGGTAGGAAGTGCGGAAGCGTGAGAGGGCTGGCCCGGCTCCCACAGACAGCAGTTGAAGTACCAGAGGGATGTGGGGTATAAACCCCAAGCTAGGCCCCCTAGCCCAGAGCACCAGAAAAGAGAAAGGTGCCGACATAACATCTGGATGTGAAAAGTAGCAGGGTTTCTGTCTGCCAAGGGGAGACAGCTGGAAATCCAGGCACCCTTTTATATGGCCAATGCACAAAATTCTATGTGCCCTCACTCACCTTGGGCTCTAGAAGAAGAAAGGCAGAGTGGGCAAGAGCTGTGAGAGGAGAATCCATGGCTGATGTCAGTGGGCTCAGTTAGCCTCTACATCCTGGTACCATAAGAGTCCAAAACCAAATACAATGGATTATTTCACTTAGCAAAAGCAGAACAAGATCATGGTTTACAATAAGTGTTTCCAAATTGTTTGAAATTTTTTACCTTGTTCAAATCTATATATTCCTTATATTATTTCATGTTGAAAAAATAGTGATTTTTTTCTCTATAATTCTTAATTCAGTAGAAGTACTAAAGCTTGAGGAGAGAAATAAAAGAGGAAGAATATAAATAAGTGAAAAGGACTGTTTTTTTCAAGGATAGGCATTATATATGTTTACTTACAAATATTTGAGGTGTGCTATGTCTGTTAAAGTAAATATACTCAATCACTAATGTAATCTTTGGAATAATTAAAAAGAAATCCCAAGGCAAATTTTCATTTTGTAAAAAAAAAAAAAAAAAAGTCAAATATAAAAAAAGTTAAATGTTGAAATTAATAGGTTAAAATAATATGTTTTTGTTAATAATATATTAAGCATAAATCTCAATTGTCACAGTGGAAGCTCTAGAAGAATAAAAAGTAAATTTAATATCAGTAAAAATGTCATAGTAAAATTATGTTCACAAAACAGAAGATTTTAATACATTTTGCAACTCAATAATATAGAGAAGTCTGGGTGGATTTAAGTACTAATGAAACCATGACTAATTAGATGTGAGGACCAGGCAGAACACCAAATAAATTTAAGGATGTTTAAGCCAATCCATGCCCACTTAGAGAGGCAGATAGAAGATAATGCTGGTCCAAGGAGAAACAAGATAGTGTGTGTGGTCATACAGGTAGGTGCCTGAGTCCGAAAATGGAAAAGCCCCTGGTATTCTCATGTCTGTACATTCAGGTCTACCTCATTGAATGTAGTAATTTAACATGTGCTATAGAAATTTTATAATTAAAAGCATATTTAATTAGATGCATGTCATCTTCTGATGTGATTGCATAATAGACTTTTATATGCCTAATACAACAAAACCAACTTTTTATTCTTTATCTTACTTTTTTTTTGTTGTTGTTGTTGTTCCCAACAAATCAAAGTATTGAACACAGCAGTTGATTCATAGAAGCTCAAGTCAGAGGAAAGTGGACTACTCTGGATTGCTGATGTTTTGAAAGTTTTATTCAGTCTTTGAGAGATAAGGATATGATCTCAAATAAAACTTTTCACAACCCTATTGTACTTTCTTTATCTTCTAAGTAGAGCCCCTTGTCAGCCTTTGATCCCACTCCACTAAAGTTTCCAGTAATTCAGCTGTCCCAGAGCAATACATTCTACATTCCTGTAATTGCAAACCAGCTGGTAGAACTTCAAGAGACCAACAAAAAATACCTTAAAAGGCTGTTTTAAAAACAATTAGTTGCTAAATTACACTCATTCCCCTCATCATTTGAAGTATTCTGCATATAAAATATGCCCAGGATTACCTAATTAAAATAGAGGAGAAAAAATTTCCTTGCAATTTACCTTTTGGCAAAAGCATATTTTTATAATAATCCTGAAGCTGTATTTTTCTCTCTAGTGCCTTTTCCTAACAAAATGTATGCTGTATTCAATAATCCTTTCACCTGTAGGTCTATTGGGCACTGCTAATAATAACTAGACCTTTGCTATTTGTAGAGAAAGCAGCTCAGTAAAAATGGGGTCAGAAAAAACTCTTTCTCAATGGATGCACAACTTCTTATGGAAAAGAAAGGAGGGTACTAAAGTTCTCTTCTTAATATATAGAAACCTAATTTATAGACACTGGAATTCCATTTAATTATTTTTATAAAATAAATATATATTTCATAATTTCAAAAGTACGTTATGTAGAATCATGTTTCAAAGGGAATTTTTCAGGCATAAGATGCTTAAAATGTAACTGTAATAGTTTTTATTAATCATTATGTAAATTATTCTTTATTTATATGCTTGTGCGTAAATTACATTTTTCTCTCCTCAATGGAAGGTTTAAGTGGAGGTTAATTGTGGTTAAGGATATAATATGATTCTGACCTGAAGAAGTATGGGGGTCAATTTGATATAATTTGGCACTCTGGTGACATTGCTCTGTAATTTTTTCCAATATGTTCATTTTTTTAAACATTTTAAAGATTTTTATAATACAAATTTACTGCATTGGTATGAATTTCAGGGCATGATGGATGATTGGGACAAAACTAAATGGACTGATTAAGCTTAGTTGAACCTTCCAAATAATGAGAAAAACAGTTTTGTTAGTTTTTACCCAGGGTTAAACCAACCTCTAGTGGCAGGAACTCAGCAAACTGTTTTCAAATTTCAATGAAAATTATGCTTGGAGACTTTGAATGATACAGATTTAAATATATATGTATATTTGCATTATTATTCCCTAGGTTTTTATAGGGTCTACTTTATAAAGATGTTTCTAACTCAGAT
This sequence comes from Cnephaeus nilssonii, assembly GCF_951640355.1. Taxonomy (NCBI): domain Eukaryota; kingdom Metazoa; phylum Chordata; class Mammalia; order Chiroptera; family Vespertilionidae; genus Cnephaeus; species Cnephaeus nilssonii. The sequence continues at coordinate 66,423,466 of NC_137079.1, read as the reverse complement.
TTGCTATGATATCTTGTTTACAGTATCTTATATTTAATACAATCAACTGATTGTTATTTTTACTTAAAAGGCAAGAGATAATCTAAGAAAATGGATACTTATTTAATCTTTCTAATGTGCATATTTAATCCTGATTATAGCAAGAGATCAATACATGAAAACCTTAAGATAAAATCATATACATTATGATAGTTGTTTATGTAAAATTTCAAAACTATAATGACTATTTAGTGTACTTAATTTAGGTTTAGTGTAGTAGTTTTCGGTGAAAATGTCCAAGTATCTGTTTGAAGTATTGTTCCTCCATATATATTTACACTAGAGTCCCAGTGCATGAAATTCGTGCACTAGAGTGGTGTCCCTCAGCCCAGCCTGCACCGTCTTCAATCTGGGACCCCTGGGGAGATGTCCAACTGCTGGATTGTGCCTAAACCGGCAATCAGACATCCTTCTCACAATCCAGGACTTCTGGCTTCCAACCGCTCGACTGCCTGCCAGCCTGATCAATGCCTAACTGCTCCCCTGCTGGCCCAATTACCCCCAACTGCCCTCCCCTACTGACCCGATCACCTCCACTGTCCTCCCCTGCTGGCCCGGTTGCCCCCAACTGCCCTCCTCTGCAGACCTGGTTGCCCACAACTGCCATCCCCTGCTGGCCCGATTGCCCACAACTACCCTCCCCTGCTGGCCATCTTGTTGTGGCCATCTTTGACCACATGGGGGCAGCCATCTTGTGTGAGGGCATGAGGTTCAATTTGCATATTACCTCTTTATTATATTGGACTAGGGGCCCGGTGCACGAAATTCGTGCACTGGGGGTGGAGGGACCCTCAGCCCAACCTGCCCCCTCTCACATACTGGGAGCCCTCAGGGGATGTCCTACTGATGGCTTAGGCCCAATCCCCATGGGAAGCGGGCCTAAGCCGCAGTCTGGCCTCCCTTTGTGGGAGGCAACCTGGCTGGTCAGGGGAAGGCACCAGCCCCATCACCCTGCTGCTGCAGCCACTGCTAGTCACCACAGCCACCAAGGTGTTTTTATCAACACGACTCCAGTCCCTTCACCAAGAAAAAATGACAACTTTCTCTAGGCATTTTCAAGATGTGTCTTTCATAGGATATGCATTTCTTTCTTTATTTTTTATCCTCACCTGAGGATATGTTTCCATTGACTTTTAGAGAATGTGGAAGAGAAAGGGAAAGACAGAGAGAAACACTTTGATTGGTTGCCTCCTGCATGAGCCCTGATCTGGGCCCCGGCCAGGGAGGAGCCTGCAACCTAGGTACATGTCTTTGATCAGAATCAAACCCAGACCCTGCTGTCTGCAGGCTGAGGCATTATCCACTGAGTCAAACCGGCTAGGGCAGGATATGACATTTCTTAGCCCTCCAGCAGTGGACCTTCATTTTTTTATCCAGAAGTGTGGTGGAAAAACCCTAGATCACCTTCTTGGATTCTTATTACCCAAGTTACTAAGAATATTACCAGTGGCATACAGGAAGCTTAGCCAATGGGCAGTCAGAAAAGGTGTTTCCTCTATAGTTCACACCAATCATCGGCTGTGCCCTGCCCAGGCCTAAAGCCTCTGGCCAAAGCTTTAGGCCTGGGAAGGGGACCTCCAGCTCCCTGTGATTGCAGACACCGCCCATTGGGCAGGGGACCCCAGCTTCCTGCAATCTACCACAGGAGCAGACCCCCTCGCAGAAGCGGACCCCCAGTTGCCTGCGATCCATCGCAGGCTTCCCGCTGGTGCCCAAGGCTGGAAAAGCCTCCGGCAGAGGCTTTCCCGGCCTTGGGCTCGGCTGCACCTCAGCCTGCCTGCCACGGATCGTAGGAGCCGACCCCGGTTGCCTGCGATCAGTCTTAGGCTCCCCACTGGTGCCCAACACCGGAAAAGCCTCTGGAGGAGGCTTTCCCAGCCTTGGGCTCGGCCGCACCCCAGTGTTCCTGCCACAGATGGCAGGAGCTGACCACCAGTTGCCTGCAATCCATGGTTTCCTGGTGGGCATGGCTGGTGGGCATGGCTTGTGGGTGTAGCGAAGGTACGGTCAATTTGCATATTACTCTATTATTAGGTAGGATATGTACTACATGAACATAAATTTATATAATACTAGAGTCCCTGTGCATGAAAATTCATGCACTGGAGTGGGGGTGACTCAGCCCGGCCTACCCCCTCTCACAGTCCAGGATCCCTCAGGGGCAGGAGGTGAACTGGTGATCAGGGGAAGGCGATGACCCATCACACCTCTGCTGCTGCCACTGCCGGCAGCACAAGCCTCGGCCGGCCCTGGTTACCTGAGCCTTGGGAGGCCTCTGGCAGCTGGGCAGCCACCATCTGAGGCTTGCCTGTGCCTCTGGCCAGCCCTGGGTGGCTGGGGGGCTGAGGGCACTGGGGAACTCTGGAGGCAGGCATGCAGAGCAGCCAGGCCCACACCTCACCGTGCACCTGCAACCCTGGCAGGGCTGTGGGCCCCACCATCTTTGAGGGCGGGGCAGTCAATTAGCATATTCCCTTCTTATTAGCCATGGGCACTGCCATCTTTGCGAGGGTGTGAGGGTCAATTAGCATATTCCCTCTTTATTAGATAGGCTAGTTTTAGCCAAATAATACTGTATTTTAAAATCCAGGTAACTCATGTTCAATTAAATTAGCAGTTGAGCAATTTCATAAAAAAATTGAGTAATGTGAGTAAAAATTAATTCTTCTCAAATCGATTTTTTCTTAAAGGCAGATTTTTTTGCTTATATTTTCCAGATGATTTCACAATTTCTTTCTTAAATATTTTTTTCTTGTTATATATATATTTTATTGATTTTTTTATAGAGAGGAAGAGAGAGGGATAGAGAGTTAGAAAGATCGATGAGAGAGAAACATCCATCAGCTGCCTCTTGCACACCCTCCACTGGGGATGTGCCTGCAACCAAGGTGCATGCCCTTGACCGGAATCGAACCTGGGACCCTCGAGTGCGCAGGCCGACGCTCTATCCATTGAGCCAAACTGGTTTCAGCTCTTAAATATTTTTAAGAGTAGGAAAATTTTGGCTTTGAAGATGATTGATTTTTTTTTTCATAAAAAGAACCAGAAAAACCAATACTTATGTCAATGAAAACAAAAATTAATTTTTAGTGCACACTTTATTTTGATATTTAGATTAACCTTCTCTGTAATATGTTAGTCAAACATTAATGAATAGTGGTCAAGAGTGCAAATATAGAAATTAAATAGCTCCAGATTCCAGCTCAAGATCACACAGGAAAATATCACAGTCAATTGTCTCCCACATAGTGAGAAAAATTGTATGGTGATTATTTCTCACTTTGGTGGTGAACAGATTACAATCTTTGTTATCATTCAGCTTAGGAAAGTAAACCTACATATGAGAACACATGTTGTGAGCTTTGTTTACTTATCTTTTACAGGCAGCCAAGGGTTTCTAATGTCATTTAGATAACTACAGTTTCAAATCTGCCAGTGCACCTTGTTTAGCATCTTTTGAAAATAAATGAAGAAGAAATTATAAAGTATTCATCGAGTGCCCCTTTTCTTTTCTTTTTTTATTATTTTGGTATTATCCTCTCTTTTTAAAATTTTGTTATTTTTTTCCTCATAATTTTAGAGATTACCATGAAAAGGGGAAAATACCTTTGGAGTAAGAGGGATTAACCCATGGTCTTTGAAAAGAAAAATAGTATTTATGATATGGATTCAGGAAAAGATACTAATGTTCTATTTGGAATAGGTTGTCTTTCTTCCCTAACATATTTATATAAGAGATTTTGAGCACATTCTTTGGAAGATATGTCATTAAATGTCTTTGAGTTTCCAAACAAGAACCTGCTACAAACTCTGCATTACAAGAGGAAGTGTGTGTGTGTGTGTGTGTGTGTGTGTGTGTGTGTCTGTGTGTGTTTATGTGTGTGTGTAACAATTTGTTTTGCCACCAAAAATGATTGAAGATGCAGGGTTAGAAAGTTAATCAGGAATGCAAATGGACTTATTAAGAAGATAGGCAAGATGATAAATGACCATTTCATTAGAAATATCTACTAGGTATAGTACTAGCAATAAGAACAATTGCTTGGAGCAGCTGTTACAAGGAGATCCACCATTCATTGTATCACTGACATTTGTTGTTGTTGATGTATAACAGCAATTTTCAACCAGTGTGCCACAAGAATGTTTAAAAGTTATGATACCTGACTATTCAGTCAGGGGCACTGACCTATTTTCCCTTAGATGGTCAAATAAAAAATGACCAACAGCCAACACAATAGCCGTTCAGTGTGAATGAATCAAAATTATACATATTTTTGTCATATTGGCAAAAAGTTATATTTTTGATGTACCACAAAATTTTAGTAATTATGTTTATGTGTGTCATGAGATTAAACAAGTTGAAGATTGCTGCTCTATAAGATTTCCTCACACAATTTGATTTCGGAAAGGTAGATTTGAGCAGATATCTATTCAGTTTGAGGTTAGAGATATTAGCCTTTCTTTAAAAGTTCATAATATATATATATTTTCCTTAACATCTGTACTTAAATAGACTTTTATTAATATTTCAAGTATTGCCATCACCACTTATTAGTACATTTGTTTTCTCCTTCTCTCCTTTGTCCTTTCTCTTCCTTCTCAGCCTCCTCCTCCTGCTCCTATGTTGCCCCTCTCCATTCTCTCAGCAGTGAGTCTAGAAAGGTTAATGGAGTGAGCAGAGAGATTGAGAATTAATTCATAGAACTGGGTAAGCTAGAAATGGGACCAATGACAGAATACATTAAGAACTGAAAACTTTTGTCCACTTTAATTCATTTTTACTTCATATTAACAGCAATGAGAGGCTTCAGGTCAAGATGGTAGCAAAGGTAAATGCAGCACTCACATTCTCCCATGAGGACATCAAAATTACAACTTGACTACAGAACAACCATTTTTCAGAATCTCCTGAAATCTAGCTGAACAGAAGTCCTACAACTAGGGATATAAAGAAGAAAATACTTGGAGACTGGTAGGAAGGGTATAGATGAAGAACAGGCTGGTTCCACACCCACATGTGGTGAATAAATGCCCAGCGGCATATCTGGGCTGCAGAGGTCCCCCCTGAGGTGTGAGGGGTCCCAGCACCATCCTAGGCCCCCCTCCAGCCCAGGTTTCCAGTGCAAGGTAGATAAGTTCCCATAACTTCTGGCTGTGAAAAGCAGCAGGGATTGTGGCTAAGACAGAGGGCTTCTGGATTCCTAGGTATTGCTTTTAAAGGGCTTGCACATGAACTAACTAGGACTTACTCTGAACTCCAGCAGTGGGGCAACAGCTCAAAAGGCACCAAAGAATACAGGAGGAACCAAATTGTCTGGCATCGGGAGTTGAGTTGGAAGGGCAGCTTTCTCCCAGACAGAAATGCTAACAGAGGCCATTGTTTCTTTTTTGAGCTCTTCCCCCACAGAGCCATCTGGCAGGAACCATATTTGATTCTCTATCAAACTGGCTAACACTGTTCACCCCACCCCTGGTTATTCCCTCAGACCCTGCCCCACACATCATTGGGGCCCACCCAAGCCCCATTGCCAGTGCCTTTCCCATATAAATAGCCTGTCTTAGTTTTGGTCATTCCTAAAATCTTTCAAACAAGCAGCATCTAGCCTTGCTGTGCTCCATACATCTGGCCTAACACTAGTGGCAGCCAACCTTATTCTCAGTTTGTCCTCTCCGGGTCACCTCGAAGCCAAGCACAAGTAGCAGCCATCTACAGATTGCTTTGTAGTTCATAATGATGGTCCTGGATAGAGCACGGGTGGCTGCTGATCATGGCCTACAACTCCCAGGAGGCCCCAGACAGTGCACCTCAATAAGCACCAACCAACCACCTCTAAAAGTGACAGAAGGGGTGGAATCAGTGAACACCAGAACCCCACTGGAGTAATTCCTGCTCCATGAGTTTGATCTCTGCACAGATAGTCTTCCATGGTGTTTGCAGCTAGCCCTCAAAGCTGATCAGCCTGTGATTAAATTTCTCCCATTGAGGTGCCAACAGCAAGCGAGGTTTAACTATAACAGGAGGATATACGTAACCCATATTGGGGGACTTACTGAGAGGGCCCAAGTTGGGTGATCAGGGAGGCTGAGCAACTAGACCCTTTAAGACACCTACTACATAGAGCCACTCTACCAAGCCCCAGATACATAGCAGCTCTACCTAATTCAAAGGACAAACACAGGGAGGCAGCCAAAAAGAGGAGAAAAAGAAACATGCCCCAAATGAAAGAATGGAACAAAACTCCAGAGAAAGAACTAAATAAAATGGAGACAAGCAATTTAAGTTAATGTCACTAGGCTTAGATACATGGTGCAAAGTTGCCTCTACCACTTTCGATTAGTGCACTCAAAGCCAAGAAGGATCTGGAAGGATTATTCTCTAGAGGCATCCCTTTACATCAGGTCTCCTTCAGCTCTGGATATGTTAATTTTATAAATGCCAAATAGTATGAGGGTAATAGAAATGCTTGTGCTAAGAAAACTCTGTCTCTAGGAGTGAAGGGTGCTTAACACATCAAGAAGTACCTGTAGTAATTCATTATATGCTTGGGTGGCATAGGCCAAGAGCTAGGCCCAAATAGTAAAAACCAACAAACAAAAAAAAATAATACAATAATTACAACAACAAAAAAGGCACTTAAGAAATATGGAAGGCAAAGTATTATTTTGCTCTTAAATAAAGGAATCACAATTTGAATTAGAATAGCAATGCTGGCCTTTCTCTAAGCCTTCTAACTTACTACTCCACAATAGAGAAAGAGTGACTTTTCTCAATTTTTGATGTAATGTATGATCAGTATTCTCATATACCTGCTAAAATAGGTTGAATTTGTTATCATAGGTAGCTAGGAGCTAACAAAAAAGATGGGAGCTAGATGGGCTGGACCTAATTGAGTCTGGAAGTTACAGTTAATCAGGCTTGGAAGTTACAGCTTCAGACACCCCAGGGAATAGCCAAATCCCACCCAAGAGGATTAACATTCTTATTTCACTCCCTTGTAGAGAGAAAGGACTGGGTATCCAATCTCCCCAAGGTACAATAGGTCCAAGGGCCTGGACTATGGGAGAGGGGAGGAACAAACAAAAAAGGGGGAATTTCTTTGCTAGGCATATGTGCAGCAGGAGCCAAGATGATAACCACAGAGGGAATATATCTAGTTGGGAAAAGGATTGGATGAGGATCCCAGAAGATCTAGGAAAGAGATTGGATGGGGGAGTACTTAACACAATTACTAGAAGGATCAAGAAAGAGATTGGTTAGTTTGAGAGAAGGTTTGCCCCTTTTCAAGCCTGAGATAATATAATTAAGGCTTAACAAAGGCCTGGCTGGGTAGAATGTGCTCACCCATTTCTTTGCATGTTCTTTCTCTGTTGCAGCCATGTGAGCCCAGAAGCCATGCAGGCCCAAACTTGGGTGGGCTCTAAGCATGGGCCTGGGTGCGGCAGCACATTGTAGGAAGAAGTACAGCTGGGAACGGAGACTGAGCTGGACTAAGCTTTGGCATGGACTAAACTGGATGCCCTGCCAGTGCCAGGTAATGGTCCCTGGTCCTTCTTCTGTGCTTGTTGAAGACTAGACTGTACTTCTTTCACAGCAGGATGGAGCTGAGCCACCTGGTTGTGGATGAGACACTGGGCTGGGGACAGTCCTTTGTGTTTGCTCCAGCTCCAATAAATCTTCCCACTACATCTCATTCTCCTATGTGTGGGTCCCTGAAATGCTTCTCTTGTGATACCATGGAAGAACTCTATTTCCACCAGTAACAGATTCATTTGTAAAACTCAAGGTTATTTGCCTGTATAACAAACCTATATCTTACAACCTAGGTTGATCAACAATGAAAATGACATTTTAGTTTCCATCTACCTGGGTTTTGTCTGTTTTTCAATAGGTTCAGAGTTCAGTAGGTATGAGAAGGATATAATTTTACTTATCCTCTGAAAGCCATAACAGCAGATATAGCTAGAAAAGTGGATAAGGGAATCTGGAATGGATAGAAGAAGCATAGAATGAAAATGTGCATTTCCCTCTCAATAATCACAAATTTATAGTCAATAGACAGAATGCCCTAAGCAGAATGTTCAGAGTAATAAAAGAGAAGACTTGGATGATTTTAACTCTTAAATGTCATTAGGAATTGGTTCAATAAGGGAAAGTAGAAGCAGTGCTTAAATATTACGTGGAAAAGCAGAATATTATTTTGTCCCTGAATTGAGAGAATGGAATGGTGTCAGGGAAAGAAAGAATACTGTGTGTTAATTCTCCTGAGAGGTCAAGTAAAATGAGTGAAAAATGTCTTCTGTGGCTAGAAATGTAAACTTTATTGGTACACTAGTGGCCCAGTGCACAAAATTCGTGCATGGAGAGGGGGTTCCCTCAGCCCAACTTGCACCCTCTCCAATCAGGGACCCTTGGGGGTGTTCAACTGCCGGACATCCCTCTCACAATCTGGGACCACTGGCTCCTAACCGCTCACAAGCCTGCCTGCCTGATCACCCCTAATTGCCTCTGCCTGCCTGCCTGATTGCCCCTAAATGCCCTCCCCTGCCGGCCTGATCTCGCCCCCAACTGGCCTCCCCTGCCGACCTGGTTTCTCCCAACTGCCCTCTCCTGATGGCCTGATCTCACCCCCAACGGCCCTCCCCTCTGGCCTGATCTTGCCCCCAACTGCCCTCCCCTGCTGGCCAATTTGGTTTTGATTGGTTGGTTTCTATACCAGTCAGCATCAAAAGCAGCCATTGGCTCCTCACAGTTCACCCAGATTTGCTTCTGATTGGTCGATTTCTATGCCAGTCAGCGCCTTTGGGCCTATCTCTGGGCCTGATCAGAGAGGCGAGGATGATCAGCAGCCCCCCTGAGGCCCAGAGAGAAACAGAGGTGTGGCTGCTGGTGAAGCCTGGAGAAAGAGAGGCAAGGGCTGATCAACAGCTGCCATGGAGGCTGCAGAACAGACCCTGCCTCTCTCTTCGGGCCTCTCTTTGGGCCACTCTCCAGGCCTGATTCGCAGCCCCTTGGCAGTCAGTGCTGTGTCACTTTGCCCGCACCAGTGGCAGTCAGTTCTAGGTCGCCACAGCAACCCAGCAATGACTGCAGGACTTACTTTTGGTGTTTGGTCTAGCCTTCAGTCGGTCATTATGGACCCTGAGTTTTTATGTATTAGGATAAGTGAGTGCTCATTCAAGGAATATTGTTGTTAGTCACTGGGTAACATTTGTTTGAGAAGTTAGTGGAGATGAGGAGGTGGAGATAGCCAAAATAGAAAACTCTATTTTTAAATTTGTTTTTTTAATTTTTTTAATTTTGTTTTTTTAATTACAGTTATAGAAAACTCTCTTTAAAAGTGTGATTAAAAATAAGTGTGGCTATAATAGGAAGAAGCAGCCATTAAAATCAGTGGGATGAGGTAACTAGTGATTGCATTTGTTTTCTTAATGGAGAGCCATGAACACATTTATAAATGATGAGAAGGATTCAATACAAAGAAAACACTTGTATATACAAGATAAAAATGATAATTTAAGCAGGAAGCACAACTTTGTCCTTAATCTTCTCAGTATTTTCAAGAAAGGCTTACCAATATTTCATAACAATAAAGGGAGTATTTACTAGATGTCTCCAATTTTTCAGTCTCCTTAAAATAAATATGTTTTCATAAAACTTTAAATATTGGAAAATATTTTAGAAACTTGAGATAAATATATGGATTTTCTCTCTGAGTCTGGTAAAATTGTGCACTGTTGATATTTACAGCTTGGACTTTAGACGCAGGCAGACCTGGATTTGATTTCTTATAGTACTTAGTAGCAGCATGACCTTGAGGTCTTTACTTGTCTATGTCTGATACCATTGATATTGAACACTTCAGTATAAAGATATTTACGTATTTTTTACTCAAGTCCTTTGTTCAATTTTATGTTGTTGTTGTTGCTTTCTTTTTATCTACTAGATTTTTTTAAAAATTCTGTATCTGTAATACTAACAATAAAAAGTTTTTAAAAAATATTCTGTAAACAGTTTTTCTATCATATATAAAAGGTAGTATTGAAGTGTATTCATTTTATTTGCTTAATAAATATAGTAAATTAAAACATTTTATAGATATGTCTGCATTGCTCATTATAATATTTCTTTTATAATTTTATAAATTATGAAAATTTCCTCATTTCAGTGATTATTTTTTATATTATTGAAATAATTTAACACTGAAATATTGATTGTTTTCATGACTAATTTGGCCAGTTATTGATGATCTGAAAACTAAGGTATTTATTTATCTTAAGAAAACATTACTATGCTCTGTATATTTTAAAAATGAAAAGGATAAATATAAAATATATGTAAGAAGTAAAGAATGAGAATACAAAGAGTTGTGGCACTCAAACTCCAGCTTAAGCAAAAGAGCAGTACTAGGCTCCAAGAAGTCCCTATGTGGCCCTTCAGATCCTATTTCAATATTTTACTTCCCCAACCAAACGTATTTACTATCTAGAATTTTCCTTGTAAAATTCCCTTGTTGCCCTTGAGGTTTTATCACCTAAGTTAGAATCACTAAATATATGTACTTTTGCATGGTTCTGAATTTTGAAAATGAAATGTACTACATATATTTGTACTGCATATTCTTTGCAATAATACATTCATGGTATATTAATGTTTATCCTGTTATATTACACATATATATGATACTCAATTTAAAGTGATCTTCTAACAGACAAGATGATGCAGTTTTATTATTTTATTTGTATGTTTATTTATTTTTAATCTACTATGTCAATCTCTACTTTTTAATTGCTGTGTTTATACCACTTGGGTTTAGTAATAATTGATATGTTGTCTTAAGTCTGTCATTTTACGAACCATTTTTCTTTTATTTTCTCCATTTGTTTTTTGTTTTTCTTTTTGTCTTCCTATGTTTTATTTGAACATTTTTTGAATTCTATCTTGGCATATTTTAGTGTTTTTGAAGTTATTATTTTGCTTAGATTTATTAGCGGTTCTTCTAGGTACTACCTGTACATATTTGACAGTACAGCCTGCTGGTATCAATGTTTTACCACTTTGATTAAAGTGTGGGAACCTTACTTTCATTCTTTAATATTATCTTATATAACAGATAATATAATTTTACTTTATTACATATTTCAAAACTTACATGGAACAGGATATTCACACCTATTTCTACATTTTCATTGTTATTTTATTCTTCCTGGTACTTCGATCTTTCTTCTTTGATCACTTTAAATTTGAAGAAAACTTAACCATTCTTTAAGAATTATTTTTAATCTTTATGTTGGGGAAAGATGGTACAAATTATTTTCATTTATTTTATCTCTAAGTATTTTATCTGTTCTTCATTGCTAAAAGTTATTTTTGCCACTATCTAGTCCACTCAAGCGGCCCTAACAAAATACCACATATTGGGTGGCTTAAAAATGACAAAAAAAATATTTTTCACAGCTTTGGGTGCTGAAAATTCAAGATCAGCATGCCTGCACTGGTTGGGTTCTGGTGAAGATCCTCCTCCAGGATGCAGACTGCCAACTTCTTGCCTTGTCCTCACCTGGTTGTAAGGGCATTAATCTCATTAACTTACCACAGTTTGCACATTCTCATACTGACACACTGGGCTTCAGTATTTCAACAAAGTTTTGGAGTACATCCATGTTTAAACCATAGCAGGCAGATACAGAAATTGTGATTGAGAATTCTTTACTCTTAGAACTTGAAAAACATGTCCTTTTCTTCTGTCTTTCACTGATTCAGATAATAAATATGTTGTCATTGATATTGGTGTTTCTCTACCAGTAATGGGTCATTTCTCTCTGCCTGCTTTCAAATTTCTTTTTGCATCTTAGTTTTTAGAAGTTTAATTATGTTGTATCATGGTGTGGATTTATTTTTGTTTATCTTATTCTGGGTTTCTCTTAGATTATTGAAACTACACTGAGTGGCCAGATTATTATGATCTCTGAATGCATAATAATCTGGCCACTCAGTGTATATCCTATATAATAAAAGGCTAATATGCAAATTGTCCCCTTGACCAGGAGTTCGACCAGTAGGCAGGCTAGCCAACTGCCCATGTCCCCTCCCCCTGGCCAGGCTGGCCGGACCCCACCCATGCACAAATTCATGCACTGGGTCTCTAATATATATACTGAGTGGCCAGATTATTATGCATTCAGAGATCATAATAATCTGGCCACTCAGTGTATATGTTTATGTCTTTTGCCAAATTTGGAAAGTTTTCAGCCATTTTTTAAAAATACTTTTTTTCCATACCACTATTTTTTCCTCCTTTCAAACAGGAATGGAATCATATGAATGTTGTTGTTTTTTAATTGTCCCACAGATTCCAGAGGGTTTCTTCTTTTGTGTTTAAATTACTTCCTGTCTATAGTTTAGTTTGAATAAATTTTATTGATTTTTCCTGAAGTTCATTGATTCTATCTTCTGTCCCAACCACCCAACTATGAGTTTTAATATTTCATTTATTATGCTTTTCTATTTTGAAATTCTGAATATTTTTCAAATATTTTCAATAATTTCCAATGAACTTGTTCTATTTATATTTGGTTAACATTTACAAGTTCTATTACTCTGCTATGACTTTTTAGTATTTGTTTCAAGAGAATTTGTTATTGCTTATTGAAGTATTATTTATGATCACTGCTCTAAAATTCTTGTCTGATAAATTAAATATCTGATTTCTCAGTTGATTATCTCTCCTTGTGGTCATTCTGATTTTTGTTTTTCTATAATGGGTGACTTTTCATATTATTCCGCATACTTTGTGTAATATGTTAAGAGATTCCAGGTACATTGCTTCTTGGCTATCTGTTGGAATTGGGTGCTTCTGGCTGATTGTTATCAGCTTGACTTTTAGTTGATCTCTCTTGGTGGTACTCCTGGGTTTTTCAGATACCCATTCAGTCTGATGAAGGAAAGAGCCTACCTATGCCGCCTTTGGTTGCTAGGTGGAGATTCAAGGGCCTCCTGCTTTTGGGTAAGAGAATATGCTTAAATGTTTTGCCTACAGTCCTGGGGTCTCTAACCAATGTGTCTTGTTTCCTCCTACTTTTCTGAATACTGCTTTGTCTTCACCTTACATTGTCTCCTTGGTTTGCAATGAGACTTGTTAGTTGGAGGGTAAGAAATGACAGGGATAGATAAGTCTTTGCTAAGTTGTCCAGACTAGCTTTTTTATTAATCTCCTCAAAACTTGCACTTTACTTTTGCTTATATATTTTATATCAAAGCAGTAATTTATGTAATTTTGAAAACAAAGAATATATTTTGGCATTTAATATTCTAGAATAGAAGAACAATTCTCTTTATATTTTATATATCTTGCAATTACAAAATCCCTAATGATGTTCCAAATTATTTAGGTAACAAGTATGTCAGGGCAAGCTCCTCAGCCAGGGACTTGACCTCTCTGGGTGAAGGAAACTGAAAAAAAAAAAAATGCAGCTACAAGCTGGCAAGTGAAACATGCTTTATTACAAACAAAGCAGCCAGCCACAGGCTGGTCAGTGGCAACTTATACACAAGCTCAAACAAAAATGCTTTATGCCAAATAGTGACCTCAGAAAGGCATGCCTGTGCAGTGTATAGATTGCTGCATTGTTGCTTTTGCACCTGAGTATAGCAAATTGGACTTGAACACACTAATCAGGATTCCCAAGCTCAGAGTGGCATTGAACACCCTGTGTACTCCAGACAGGCGCCCCTCACAGTGGAGGCCACAGATGATCTAACAATAGGCAAAATAATCAATATTTTAGATGTTGCTAATTTAAAAATCTAGTTCCTCATGTTCTACTATTTTATATAACTTGGCTTTGAGACATAAGCCTACTTAAATTATGCCCTAATATACTTATTTAAATTGCTTCATATCAAACTCTACTCCTGCTTTTATATTTGTACTAATTAATTTTATTGATAGTGTATTGTTTCTGTGTACCTCTATCTTGGTTGGATATTTTAACATTCTGAATTATAAGATTGTCCTCTATGTAACTTATAAATCAATTTGATGATCTATTTATGCCTGGATTTATAACCTAACAGATGTTTGTGTAGTTATATACCCAGATGAATACTGTATCCTGTGGCTTATAATGCTTCTAGGTGATCAATTATGATCGAGACTAGCAGACTTTGAATTTAATAGATAATTTAGCAAAAGTATTAAAATGGCAATATGACAATTACATTTTTCACATTATATTGAAGATTCCAAAAAAAGTTTATGTGTATGTATGCAAAACTAAAGTAAAGAAAACTGGTCTGTATAATTTTTCATGATTATGGCCTAAAGTTAGAGTTTAAATTATCAAGTACCTATTGTGTATGAACTGTAGTCACTACCCTACATAGATTTTTATTGTTAATAAAAACCTAACATCATAACAGCAAATACCTTCAACTATTGAGCCACAACATTTAAAAATATTAATGTTATATTATATTTAAAAATGTAGGACAATTTAAATGTATGCTAATTGTATGTGGGTTTTTTTTAGCCATCAGCATGAAATTGTGTGAGGTAGAAATATAGATTATTAAAAATTATTTAGGGTTACAGGATAAATCAATTTGAAAACCACTGTTAGCACATATCCTAAAAGTGATTAGTGAAGGAGGTATTACTGTGGTTTGGTGCATTGGTGAAAATATCCTAAAGGCAACATTAAGTTCAAATGGGAAAAAATAATATAATGGAGTAACTTATGGAATGAGATATATACAAGAAAGAAAAAAGTTACAAAAATTCAGAAATTAGAATAAACATGTTTTGAGGAAACATTGGGTAGAACCTATTGCTTGAATTGTGGTTAATTTATTGTTTATGATGGGTAGTGTAAGGAGTATTTCTGAACAATTATATACTCTGAAGGCCATGGAGAAATTGGAATGCCAGGTTGCTAGTAAAGTAATGTTAAATTTTAAATGTTCTATTTTATAGTTAAATTTTATAATTAGGACTTAGAGAATAACTTATAGTCTATCAATAAAGACAAAAATACCTGATACAAATTTTGCTTTAAAATACTAATTTGGCCCTGGTGGGTTTGGCTCAGTGGATAGAGCATCAGCCTGTGGACTGAAGGGTCCCAGGTTCAATTCCAGTCAAGGGCACATGCCTAGGTTGCGGGCTTAGGTCTCCCAGTGAGGGGAGTGCAGGAGACAGTTGATCAATGATTCTGTGTCATCATTGATGTTTCTATCTCTCCCTCTCCCTTCCTCTCTCAAATCAAGAAAAATATATTTAAAAAAATAAAATAAAATACTAATATATACTATCAGCAAGATGGTGATATAGGAAGCTCCAAACCCTACTTTTTTCCATGGAAACATCAGTTCAACAATAATACACATTCCAATTATTTTTGTAAGGAAGTCAGAAACCTGTTAAGAGGCTTCTATATGTAAGGGAAGTTTAAAATCAAAGCTGGTAGGAACATTCATGGTACCTTTTTATAATAGTCTCTCACCATAGGCCCTCCCCATGATCAGGAAGAAAAATTCTCCTCCCTACATAACCCTGGGATGAGTGAAAGAAAACTGGACCATACATCAAAGTTCTGATTTTAGCGGGGTTGCTGGGGTTTGTCTATCCCAATATGGACAGGTATACTCTGGATACCTGGGAGCCACTGAGGACAAAAAAGAGCTGGGTAGTGTGCTGCTGCTTCAGGGGACTCATGGTGGAGTAGACAGACCCCAAAGGGAGCAGCAGATGAATAGTGCCTGAAAAAAAAAAAAGGATTGTCCAATCCCTCTAAGGATTACATGCACAAATCAGAGAAAATTCACCACAGAAAAATATTTGGGAGGCTCTCAGAATCTTTAGGCTAATTGGTTGAGGTCTTTCTTGTATGTAGTCCCTCACTATTTTTCAAAAGCACCTATATCAGCCCTAACTGGTTTGGCTCAGTGGATAGAGTGCCGGCCTGAGGACTGAAGGGTCCCAGGTTTGATTCTGGTCAAGGGCATGTACCTTGGTTGCGGCCACATCCTCAGTAGGGGATGTGCAGGAGGCAGCTGATAGATGTTTCTAACTCTCTATCCCTCCGCCTTCCTCTTTGTAAAAAAATCAATAAAAAATATTTAAAAAAAACACCTATATCAAAATAAAGCTATAAAGAACATAAACAGGGAAAGGTGGACAAATAGAAGGTACAATATAAATCTCCAGAAATCAACTCTAAAGAAACAAAGGTATATTAATTAATAAAAAATAATTCAAAAATATTATCATAGAGATGCTCAAGAAAACAAGGTCAGAAAAATAATGCATGAATAAAAAGAAAATTTCAGCGAAGTGATAGAATATATAAAAAAGAATCACTAATTTTATGGAACTTGTAAAGGAAATTGCATCAGTAATCCAAAGTCTCCCAACAAATGAAAGCTCAAGCCCAGATGACATTACTGGTAAATTCCAAACATTTAAAGAATTAACACCAATCCTTTTCAAAACTTCCAAAAATTATGTGTGCAGAGATCATAATAATCTGGCCACTCAGTATATATATATATTCATACATACATACTAAAGGCCCAATGCACAAAATTTATGCATGGGTAGAGTCCCTAAGCCTGGCCGGCAATCAGGCCCGATCTGTGGGATGCCCGGCAGGGCGAATAGGGGTCCCCTGCTGGCACCCGCCTTGGCACCTGCTCACCAGCCCTGCCCCCCGCCACCACTGCCCGTCTGGGCCTGTGGGCTAGGGTCAGCTCCTGCATTTAGCGTCTGCCCCCTGGTGGTCAGTGTACGTCATAGTGACTGGTCCTTCCAGTGGCCGTTCTGCCATTCAGTCAATTTGCATATTAGATTTTTATTATATAGGATATAAAATAACAAGTGTTAGTGAGGATATGAAGAAATTGGAACTGTTGTATTCTGTTAGGGTAGTGGTCGGCAAACTGCGGCTCGCGAGCCACATGCGACTCTTTGGCCCCTTGAGTGTGGCTCTTCCATAAAATACCACGGCCTGGGTGAGTCTATTTTGAAGAAGTGGTGTTAGAAGAAGTTTAAGTTTAAAAAATTTGGCTCTCAAAAGAAATTTCAATCGTTGTACTGTTGATATTTGGCTCTGTTGACTAATGAGTTTGCCTACCACTGTGTTAGGGGGAATGTAAAATGGTATAGCCATTATGTAAAAGAGTTTTGGAGTCCCTCAAAACATTAAAAGTAGAACTACCATATGATTTAGCAATCTCACTTCTGGATATTTATCCAAAAGACTTGATATCATTACCTTAAAGAGATGTTTACACTCCCATGCACATTGCACCAATATTCACAATTTCTAAGAAGTGGAAACAATGCAAATGTACATTGACAGATGACTGGATTAAATAATGTACAATATAGATATAATGGGATTCTATTCAGGATTAAAAATAGAAGGCAAATCTGTTATATGCTACAACATGGATGAATCTTGAGGACATTCTACTAAGCAAAGTAAGCCAGTCTTAGAAGGACAAATACTTCATGATTCCACTTACATGAATTATCTAAAGTACTCAAACTCATTGAAGCAGAAAATAGGATGTTGGTTGCCAGTAGCTGGTGAGAGGAGAAATGGGAGTTGCTGTTCAGTGAGTATAAAGCATGTAAGAATGAAAAGTTCTAGAAATCTTCTATAAAATATTGTGCTTATAGTTAACAAAACTGTACTGTACACTTGAAATTGCATTAAAAAGGTAGGTATCATGTTATGTGCTTTTTATCACATTATTCATCTGAAATGTAGTGATGGGTTGATTGAACTAGGGAGTTGGGATAGTTAGGATATTTGAGAAATATAGGAAGAAATTAAGAGGCTTGATTTTGGATGACAACAGATATTTAAAAAAAAATTTAGTACTTATAAAAATAAATAATTGCCCATTCTACTTTAGATGCATGATAAATGTAGACAAAATTTAAAAAAGAAGCAGAATACCAATAACAAAGCATGTTTTCACATGAAAAGAGATTGAGACAAATGTGAAAATATGAAAGAAAAATCACAGTATTTAAATCTGCTTTTGCTATTTACTGCATACTGGAATTTGATAGTTTTGTATCATATGACATATGATATTTTATTTATTTATTTATTTATTTATTTATTTATTTATTTATAATCCTTCCCTGAGGATATTTCTTCCATTGCTTTCCAGAGAGAGTGGAAGGGGAGGATGGGAAAATAGAGAGAGAGAAACAGACAGACAGAGAGAGAAAGAAAGAGAGAGAGATATGAGAGAGACATATCGATTGGCTACCTCCCACAAATGCCCTGAAAAGGGCAGGGAGAGAACCCACAATCCAGCTACATTCCTTTGACCTAGAATCAAACCTGAGACCCTTTGGTGCAGGGGCAATGCTCTAACCATTGAGAAACACTGGCAGGGATCATACGGCATTTTAAAGATAGGTAACATTTACCAAAAATAACTATGTCTTTTTAGATAAGCATTTTAAGAAATTCTACTAAAAATATTTAGGCATTTTGAAAGTGTTCATTTATTTGACCTAGTAACACATTTTTAAAACTAGAATATAATAATTATCTTTTTGCTCTATATTTAATCTTTTAGCCTTCTCTCTCTCCCTTGACCTAAAGCACACATATAAATAAATAGATATAAGCAATAATACCAAAGTTATAGAAATAGTTGTTTTTTTAAATCTGTCTAAAGGAAAAAACAAATTCCCCAAAGTCTGAACAGACATTTAAGCAAAGATATATAAGATTTAATAAAGAAAATGGACACAAATTGTATTTCAACATAATTTTCCTTAGGGAAATGCTGACTAAAACAAGAAATTAACGCTACATACCTATTAAAATGGCTATAAACTTACACTATATATGCTAACTATTGGTAAGGGTGTGAAACCATAGAAACTTTCATTTATTGCAGGTGAAGTTGCAAATTGATATAGTCATTTTGAAAGACACTTTGGCAGGATTTTGTCAAATTAAACAAAGACATACCATATGATTCAGCATTTATGCTCGTAAGTACTTATCCAACTGATCTGAAAACATATCACCACATAAAACTTTGTGTATTAATATTTATTTATACTCAACAAAACTACAAGGACCCAAAATGTTCTTCAATAGGTAAAAAGATTAAAAACAAAACAAAACTATAGTACAACATACAGTGGAATATTATTCAATGATTAAAAGAAATGAGTTATTTATTCTGTTAACGAAAAAAACAAACATTGAAACCTGCAAAGAATTTTTGTGAGTTTATTTGAGCCAAACTGTCGGCATATGCCGGGAAGCAGAACCTCAATTGAGATAAGGCTCCGGAGAATGGAGGGTTACATCTATATTTATACATTGCAATCAAAGGAAAGGGATGTAGGTGAGTTACATGAATTTCATTGGTGATAGATTAAGGAGGTGGGATAAAGCAAAGCGGGGAAACCTCTGGGATAGGGTGAAAAGTGAAATGATGGACATGTGCTTCTTTTACAGAGATGGACACAGGATACTTTAACGTAATTAACAGTTGACAATTAACTTGATAACAGTAACAATGAGGGAATGTCCTGGTGCCATTTGTTGTGCCCTGAGGAGTCTGCGGTAAAAAGGAAGTTACAAGTTACCCAGACATCTCACAGATATGTTATCTTAGAGGCAAAAAGGCAAAAGGCTCAGTAAAGGTCTAAGTTGATCTTTGTCAGGGAAAATATTGGCCTAGGACATGACTACCCACTATAACCTGTTTGTAGTTACATATTTAATTTTCAAACCATCTTTTGTGGTTATTTTAGGTCTCTGAGTTTGCAAGACTGCCACGCAGGCTTCCCCTGAGCTTGTCAGGTTAGCATGTGGCTCCTTTCGTCCACAATTCACAGAACAACATTGATGAATCTAAAACACATCTGACTAAGTAATAGAAGCCACACCTAAAAGGCTGCATACTGTTTACTTGCTATTCTGGAAAGGCAAAAATATATGAATAGAAAACAGAGCAGTTGTTGCCAGTCTTGGTAAAGAGTAGTATTTGACCAGGGGAAGAATTGAAAAAACCTTAGAGCCCTGGAACTAATCTGTATAGTATACATGGTGGATACGTGATGCTATGCATTTGCCAAAACTCATTCAAATTACAATACAAACTGTAAGCTTTAATAATCATATTTTTTTAGCTCTTTCTCCACCGTTGAGGTGTGTGCATTTGATTCTCCTTTGCCATGTCTTCCCACAAGACTTTTAGGATCAAGAGGTTCCTAGCCAAGAAGCAGAATCAGTCCATTCCCCAATGGATTTGGATGACAACTGGTAATAAAATCAGGTACCACTCAAACTGGGTCTATGAGGAATCACACATGAGAGATGGCTCACATTTTTATGCTGTATCCAGTTGCCCTTACCGTTAAATAAATTAAAAGATCCCTAAGTTCTGGACAGTTGGGAATTTTAATTGGGAAATTATTGGACTCATGATTTTTCTCTCTTGATTTTTTTTCTGAAGTAGTAGGTTGGTTCAGTAATAAATGTGTGAGACCTTTCAAAAATAATAATAATACTTTTTTAAAAAGAGTAGATAATCTCAGGATAAACTGCATAATGACATATGTATTTAACTGTATTACCTTATACACCATATTCTCACTAGAGAGCTTCTTAAAAGCTGTGCTGACTTGAATGGTTTTGGAAAAAGATGGTTGAGAAGAAACTACAAAACTAAAAAAACTAAAAACTGCTGCCAGAAGCCAATTCCAGCATGTCATAATTGCAAGAGTTTCATAGAAAGGTTGATGAAACTTGAGGACTCAAGAAGGGCTGAGTCACATATGTTATCACCTGTTGGGAATGGCTATAGGCATTTCCCCAAACCTGAAAAGGATGAATGCTTGCTGCCAGACAGCTCAGGGCATCTTAATCTACATATTATTGCCTCCTGTTGGCCAAACACCTGAACAGCCTAAGACAATCCCCCAATATGACAATGGATTCTGTACGAAACCCTACCCTTTGAAGTGTATATCTCCACCTTGCCTTAGGACAAATTGTGTTAATAAAAAGCAAGGAGTCCTGAGACAAGGAAAACTTGGTTTCTTCAGCCAAGCTCCTCTGCCTGCCCCCCAAATGCCTTTCAAAATTATGTTTGGTCTCTGGACTCTTGTTTAATGTATGCACAGCCCCTTCTCCAGATTCCAGAACCCTTCTACATGCCGGAACAAGACCACCAGCACTAACTGGCAGCCAATGTCCAGCAAACTGAACATAAATATTGTACTCTAGTTGGTAAAGTTGTTGATGTTGATTTATTAGGATATAAATTAGCAATTCTGAAATTGCTGTACATATATAATGCTATTGAAAAGTAAGTAAGTGAATAGAAGATAGTGGAAGTCAACTGTCTCATTGTTGTAAAAAGAGATAACAGATAAGGGAGGAGGAAAGTTGAGTATGAACCATGTGGTACTGGATTAAAGTTGGAGGCATCAAGATGAACTCCAGCAGAAGATCCAATCACCTGAGCCCAGTCCAAATACTAACTCACACAACTGTGAGCAAATAAAACGGTTTTTGTCTTAAGCAAAAAAAAAAAAAAAATGAACTCATGCTATGTATATGTATATGTATAGCTAAATAAATACATTAATAGTTATAGATATGTGTATATACAAAGGTTCTGGAAACAGTGACACCAGTAGCAATGAAAATACCCAACAATTAGAAGTCAATTTGTAAGAGCAGTCTCGTATGAAAAAAACTACAACTTATAGGATAAATGGGTTATTCCAAGGCTGAACAACAAATATGCAAGATAAAGTTGGAGTGTCTTCTTGTCCAAAAAATAAGGGAATTCTCAAATATGAACGTGTTAAATGAGAATGTCAAAGGATGAGGAAGCCATCTGACAGAGCTCCCAATGGCTAAAACTGGAGCAATTTGAGCACCAAAATAAATAACATTAATTATAAATTGCATATTCATTATAAAATAAATATCCAAATTATAAAATGAATATCCATAAGTTTGTATTAATATCAATAAGTGATTGAATAATTTAATAGAGGAGAAGAGACAAACATGCTGTATGGAAATACCAATAATACATGTAGCTACTTTCCCCCAAAAGAGTTTTTAAACTAGAATGATATTTAAGGTATGTCCTGAATTATAAAAAGGGGATAGATCCATTGTACAACTCCATCAATAAGTTATTGTATAAGTTCGCCCTGGATATTGAGCATAACCTTAGGAGAGGCAGCTCCATAGGATAGATTATCATTTCCAGAAAGGGATATAGTTGCAAGCCATAAGAGTATGAAAAATAAATTTCTTTGTCATTAAGGTGGAATCTCTTTTGGCAGCACACCAGAATATCAGTTAATTCTTGTGGGTTTTATTTTTACAGTTACTAGTATAAGTCTCTCTCCTGAATTAGAATTGTAGGTGGATTGATGGGTTTGTCAGAGATTTTTTAGGTCCTGATTTCATTCTTTCTTAGTTAATTGTTCATAAATATGAATATACTAGAGGCCTGGTACACGAAATTTGTGCACTGAGGGGGGGACGTTGTCCCTCAGCCCAGCCTGTACCTTCTCTAATTTGGGACCCTTCGGGGGATGTCCAACTGCTGGTTTAGGCCCAATCTCTTGGGGCTTAAACCGGTAGTCGGACATCCCTCACAATCCGAAACTGCTGGCTCCCAACTGCTCGCTTGCCTGCCAACCTAATCACCCCCTAACCACTCCCCTGCAGGCCTGATCACCCCCAATGGGCCTTCCTGCAGGCCTGGTCCCCTCAACTGCCCTCTCCTGCGGGCCATTTTGTGGCGGCCATCTTTGACCACATGGGGGTGGCCATCTTGTGTGAGGGTGAATTTGCATATTACCTCTTTATTATAAAAGATGTTTATGTATAGTTACTGTATAATATAAGAAAGATATTATATATAATTTTTCTTAGTAAAACAATGCTAATATTTTTATAGCTTTATTTTGTCACATTGGGTTCCAAGTGATTAATTGAAGCAAGATGTATTTTAAGGGAATTTTAGTCATGAGGAAGTTCACTGATTTTAGACCATTTTATTTTAAAAGTTCCACCTGTGGATTCTGGTAAGTGAATTTCTTAAATCTCTTTCTAGGCTTTAATATGTCCCTCCAGAAATTCTCTTGTCTCCTTCATAATATTTTTTTTTGTTTGTTTCTGTGTCTGCTTTAAGTGAGGTCTTGAATTGCTAGTGGCAAGGAAAAAAAAAGGAAATATTTGAAAATTGCCTCTACCCTCCAATTATACTTCAATGTTTGTAAAAAGTATATTTTTCTTTTTATTTAAATAAAATATACATACATCCCTTCTGATTTGGAATGACTTCAGTTTGAGATTATTTTGCATGGCCTATAAGAAAACACAGAGTCAGTATCTTCATGAAGTCAGTCATAACTCCTGCTGCCTGAGGTTTACATGCCTTGGTTCAGAATACCAGGAAACTTGGCTTAAGTTGAATCTTAATATTCTTCTATTCAATTATAGAAGGTGTGATGAAAATAATCTGTGTTCAACTTCTGATATATTCCACTCCTCCGATGTTTATATTCCTTATCTATATCAGTGAGATTTTAGGTAGAAATCATCTTGAAATGAGTCAGCATTTAGTGTACAATGTTTTAAACACATAATATTCCCAAATGAACAAGTTTTTAAATTGCATTTGACAGTTTGTATGCCAAAATGTGGATTTTTCTGTATTTAAAATGGCAGACATCAATAGGTACTCAAATATATTTTGAAGCAACTTTCCTTGATTGATATCATTCAAAGTTGTTATTTTTTAAATACATGCATATATTACACACATGTGACATGTATCTTATAAAAGTAAATTCAACTTAATTCACAACCATTAATAAGGTTCAGCTACTTTAAGGCTGTAATTTTGGGTTGGTCTGCAATTTGCAGAATATGGAAGCTTGAATTTATAGTATGCTACCAAGGTTTTCAAAAACTGAAACAAATATTATGAGGAACTTTAGGGACTTACTCTTTGAGACAAAGGAATAGACTTAGAACTGTGCTTTTAATTAAAATAAAATAAAAGGAAAACAATTTTACATAATTGTCTAATGGATTAAAATTATTTTAAAAATAAAATAATCTTAAAATTAAAATTATATTAAAAATGCCCCTTTAGGATTTGTAAATATTACATTATGCTATAGGATTTATAAATTTTTTAACTAAAAGTTATATTTTAAATTATATGTTCTGCCTCAAAAGCAATTTATGTCTCCTTTTGGCATCCTCTTAAATACCATAAAAGTTAAAATGATAAATGATATCTGTTTTTCTTCTAGAACATAACATTTATTCCTCATTTAAATGAGTACTCAAACAAAAAATAAACAAAGTCATAGAGATTAAATAAATATACACTCATCTATTTATTAATGTAATTATATGATAAATTATTCAAAGTTTCATTTATGATAACATTTATATTCTTAAGAAAATATGCAGGTCCTTATAGAAACATTTGCTTGCTTCACAACTATTAATTTCAATATCCATTATTTAAGTACTTTTTAAAATGTGATATATTTTACAATATTAAGTATTTTAAAAAGAAAGAAAAATAAGTAAATAATGCCAGAACCCAAGGACTGTAGAAATCTCTTCAATTCCCCATTAATTATTAAGTATGATATTCATCCAAAGGCATTGCACTTAGGATGAATCCACAATCTTAACAGTAGCTTAGAAGTATTCAATATTCCTCAGTCTGTATGTAGATTTTATTTGAGTAAGTTGGTATTCTATTTTAAAGAAATATTTTTCCCCACATTATTTTTCTGATATCCTTTACATATCTGATAAGAGCCTAAAAATTAAAGTCTTGGTCATTTCTCTAAGAAATATGAAGTTTTGTTGATCATAAAGGTTAAGACATCAAAAATAAACATTGATGTACCAAACTTACTTGCCTACTCCTTGATGTATCTGACATGGTTTAATGTTAATGTTAATGTCAAGATTACAATATACATCATTAAATGAACTTTGGATGTCACATAAGTCCTTCTGTTTTGGCTCTCATCTTCAAGTTACTACCAACAGCTACTTTAGATAAGGACACACAAAGTTCTAAATTTTTTGGAGATAACTTACAATAAACATATGTTAATCTATACTAATAAAAGAGTAATATGCAAATTGGTCAGGACACCCTCACAGTAACGACCGAACAACAGGCTGTGTGGGGCAACCAGGCTAGCAGGGTGGTTAGTGAGGGATGATCAAACAACTGAACAGCAGGCTGTGTGGGGCAACCAGGCTGGCAGGGGAGTTAGTGAGGGGTGACCAGGCCAGCAGGGGAGAGAGTTGGCGGTGACCAGGCCAGCAGGGGGGAGGCAGTGAGGGATGACCAGGCAGGCAGGGGAGGCAGTTGGAGGCAACCAGGCCAGCAGGGGGCAGTTAGGGGTGACCAGGCCTGCAGGGGGGGGGGCATTTGGAGCCAACAGGTCACCAGGGGAGGCCAATAGGGGGCAATCAGCCTGGCAGGCAGAGGCGGTTAGGGGTAATCAGGCTGGCAGGGGTGGGGGACAGTTAGGAGCCAGTGGTCCTGGTTTGTGAGAGGGATGTCCGACTTCCTGTTTAGGCCCGATCCCCGGGATTGGGCCTAAACCAGCAGTCGAACATCCCCCAAGGGGTCCCGGATTGCAGAGGTGCAGGCTGGGCTGAGGGGACCCCCCCACCATGTATGAATTTCATGCACCGGGCCTCTAGTATAATATAATAATAAACATTAGTATTTTATTATAGAAGTATTATATATGTGAAATATACACAGTGTCTTCTACTATTCAATGTCAAACTTTTATCTACTTTTTGCTTTTATTAGTGACTGATTTTCTAATATTCTGTTTGAGATATGAAAGACACATACATAGATTTATTCACATTTATTCAACAGCAGAATACCTTCTGGAAAATCAAATAACTTCCATTTTTCCAATACAGTTCTCTAGGAAATAACACTGTATATTACTTATTCACTGAATAATACTTAAGTTTCAACATGATATATTTAAAATAATTTAGGGAGAAAAGCAGAAAATTTTAACAGATAAAACAATAGCTCTCTTGTTTTGACAAAGTTCTACACATTTTCTAGTTTATCTCATTCCAATTGTTTTGGAAAATATTATTTTCCTCATAAACAGATAAATTATTATCAATAGTGTCAGCTATATTACAGGAAATTATAGTGTAACATGTAATGTGAATTTAATAATATTATAAGGAAACAGGCCTTGGGTCATTTAGGTGGTGTGGAATCTCTAGTGTCATCAAAATGCTGACACAAGTCAGCAGTGTGTTTGACCTTCTTTACTCATGCAGCACAATTAACTGAATTTCTGCATGATGGATTGTTACATTTTTTTTATCTAAAAATGAATTTACCTGGTAGTTCATTTGACTTTAAAAATGTTTTTGACGCCAGTATACTGAAAAGTTAGTGTCACACTGGTACTATATTATCAGTCTCGGGAACTTAATTGGAGCCCCAATGGACAAGATTGAAGGCTTTGAATATTTTATAGGATGAGATCAATTGCGTGAACATATTCATGACAGCCTTTTTGTTTTTCTTTTTATATCATCTCACTATTATAGTGTGTGTGTGTGTGTGTGCACGCTCGCATGCCCACATGCAAGAGAGAGAGAGAGAGAGAGAGAGAGAGAGAGAGAGAGAGAGAGAAAGAGAGAGAGATACTTTCTGGGGGAAAAAGAATTTAACAGTTCATTTAGATTTAAATAATCTTTTGGTAAGTGCTTTCCTTAAAAACACCATAACATTTACCTAGGTCTACTGCTTTATTCAGATGTGATGCTGTGATATCTGGTAGAAATTGGACTATATACATTTAAAATTATAATTCATAAATCATTGATGGGGTAATAGTGTATTGTGAGCAATAATTGATAAGGGATGGATCTTTTCTCAAGCTGGAGAGAAAAAAATTGAAAGAATTCAATGAAGAAAATATCAGCTAAACTGGTCAAACACAACAGTTTTCCCAATAACTCACTGTAGGATCGAACCTAAAGTAGAATACTCAAAACAACTACTTGGCTTCAGAAAATATTCTGAAGGAAAAAGTGGGTAACCAGAGAAAGTCTTTAAGGTTTTACATTAGAGTAGGTATTCCAGGCTTTAACACCTTCGACACTCTCTGGATTTAATTTTCTTCAAATGTTTGGTTGCTAGTATCCCCAAATATTAATCAATTTTTAAGAAGATAGAAGAAAATGTGATCACATAAATTAATAAATATATGTATTCTGTATACTGTATACATTTCTCCAAAGTATGTGTGTGTGTGTGTGTGTGTGTTAATATATATATTATTTTTACCAAAGAATCATTTCAAAATGATTTAATAAAGAGAGGGAATGTGAAATAACTTTCTTTTGGTGAATTGGATTTTATATCATAATTCAATAGCATGAAATAAATTTTCAGGACATATATATAATATGTCCTGAAACACATCATAATCTGGTCACTCAGTCTATATATATATATTAGAGGCCCAGTGCATGAATTCGTGCATGGGTGGGGTCTGGCCAGCCTGACCAGGGGGAGGGGATGTTGGCAGTTGGCTAGCCTGCCTGCTGGTCGAACTCCAGATCGAGGGTTCAATTTGCATATTAGCCTTTTATTATATAGGATATACACTGAGTGGCCAGATTATTATGGGTTCAGAGTTCATAATAATCTGGCCACTCAGATATGTCAAATTGATTCTGAAATTCAATTTTCTTAAAATACTTGAGTACTAATTGTCCAAGAACAAGAGCGTTCCGTTGCTTTTGGTAAAAAGAAAAGTGCATTTGTAGCTTTGTATTTATCACATGTGTCTCAGCATTTTATATTTAAAATAATAATAAGGGTGCCTTCAAATATCGTTGAACAAGTAATATGCCATGCAATGTGGGCTAAGCACTTTACATGCCTTATGTCATTTAATCCTCTCAAGTACAACATCTGAGACAGCTAAAGTGTTGGGGAGTTAAGTAATGTAATAGAAGTTTCACAGCTGACAAATGGTTTATTTGAAAGCTAAGCGGTTTTCTCTGAATTTGAAGTGCATTGCTTTTACCCATTATGTTACTTAATAATTACTGACTCTAAATATCTGTAAAAAGAAGTATAAAATCATGTATTTGGGAATTTTAAATAAATTAAAAAAAACAAGACAAAGTTCTAATTGATTTTGTGTTTTGAACAGATGGATTTGCATAAAATATAGCACATTTCTTCTTATCACAGATGCAATTCTAGAAGTTATATATGTACATTTTTTTAAAAATGGGCATAACATTAAGTATAATTTAAATTTTTGGAGTAAACCTTTAGTCTTGTAAATTATGAAATTGTATACATTTTATTTTCAAATATTTTATAATAACTTTGTTTAAATAATGAGATAAATAGCATAAGATATTTTATCTTCTGACTAAAAATAGGGGAAGTATAGAGAAAAAAATGAATGTCCTGTAGTACAAAATCAAAAATTCTTGGGACTTTTAGCAAATAACAACTGCTAACTTGGTTGTGGTTTGTTTTATATAGAAAAGGAATATAATTCATATCATTGCAAATTATTTTGAATAGTAATAGAATCTTTAGACATAGAGCTTCTGAAGAGTAAGCTGAATATATATTTTTCCCCTGACAATAGCTCAGTGGATAGAAAAGTTAGATTATTCTCAATTATCATCTCTGAGTAACTAATTTACTAAGAATGTCTCTTACCTTTTTATTTACAGCAGCAGTTTAGCAGTTTAACTTTCTGTGTTTTCAGTTACCCAGGGTCAACTACAGTACAAAAATATTAAATGAAAAATTCCAGAAATAAACAACACATGTTTTAAATTGTTCACTTCAGGATGGAGTGATAAAATCTTTCCCTGTCTGCTCTGGTCTGCCCAGAATGTGAATACTCCCTTTGTCTAGCATATTCATACTGTATACACTATTCACCTGTTAGTCACTTAACCCTCTCCGTTGTCAGATCGACTGTCACAGTATGACAGTGCTGTATTCAAGTTACCCTTAGTTACTTGACAATGGCGACAAAGCACAACAGTGGTTTAAACTTTATGATAGATATACATGTATAAGTAAGAACATTGTATATATAGAGTTCAGTATTTTACCTGCAGTTTCAGGCATCCACTAGACATCTTGAAACATATATTCGCAAATAAGGAAGCAGGGACCACTGTACTTTATGAATAAAGGCAAGAATAGTCATTTATAGGAGAGAGGAATAAGGATCAGGGGGAGTGGCTGAAGGTCCATCCAAGAATACTGGCCAGTGGGAATACTTGCAGGGTCCTTATCAATGAGGTTTTTTAAAAATATGTTTCTTTATTGATTTCAGAGAGAAAGGGAGAGGGACAGAGAGATACAAACATCAATGATAGGAGAGAATCACTGATTGGCTGCCTCCTGCACCTCCCCCGACCCCCACTGGGTATTGAGCTTGCAACCTGGGCATGTGCCCTTGGCCAGAATCGAACCTGGGACTCCCCAGTCTGCAGGCCGACGCTCTATCCACTGAGCCAAACCAGCCAGGGCAGTGGGAGTTTTAAGTAGCTGTCTTCCCCCTGGAGATTCTATAAGGCAGGGACAGAAAGAACAGGATTTTTGTTGCAAATCTCATAGTGATTAGATGTAATATGAAAAACTGCTCTATGAAGAGAATGGTGAAATACAAATTATTCTTCAGTTAATGGATCATAGCAGCTTGGCTGCCTCTTGCATGCTCCCTTCTGGAGATCAAATCTGCAACCCGGGCAAGTGCCCTTGATTGTAATCAAACCCAGGACCCTTCAGTCTGAAGGCCGATGCTCTATCCACTGAGCCAAATCAGCTAGGGCTACTCTTCATTTCTTTCCTTGTGTTTCCTTCTCTCTCTCTCTCTCTCTCTCTCTCTCTTTCCCTCTTGCTCACTATTTTAGTATTAGCTTTAGACTGGCTTTTGTATGAAAAATTCATGTTGTTCATTATATATGAATTTTTGTGAATTGAAGGATTGATTAATCAAGAGAATAAAGGAAGGAACTTATATTAATCATATGTCCAAGGTAATGTCAGAATTGCCCCATCTGAGTAAAAAGTTAATCATAATTTTTTACCATAGTGGACATATTGAGTTAAATTCCTCTCTTTATCCCCCAAAGACAGATACTATACAGTGAGATAATGATGACATCATCATTCAAAAATTGGTGATATATATATATATATATATATATATATATATATATATATGTATATATATATAAATATTATAAAAATAATTATGTCAAATGCTTTAATAAATTACTGATATGTGTAATTAATATGTAGTAGTGTTAAACTCTGTAGAGAAACATTTTATAATGTATTTTAGTATGCACATTTAAACTCAAGTTTTAAGAAATATTTATAAATATGATTGCAAAGTTTGGCCAATGTTCTATTTTCAGAAAACAAAGCCTTTATCTTTTCATTTTTTCTCCATAATAGATACATTAGATTTCATTTATGTAGATTCTTTTTTCTCAATACAGCTCTTTTTAAAATATATATATATATATATATATATATATATATATATATATATATATATATTGATTGATTGATTTCAGAGAGGAAGGGAGAGGGAGAGAGAGGTAGAAACATCAATGATGAGAGAGAATCATTGATAGGCAGTCTCTTGCATGTCTCACACTGGAGATAGAGCCCATAATCCAGGCATGTGCTCTGACCGGGAATTGAACTGTGACCTCCTGGTTCATAGTTCGACGCTCAACCATTGAACTATACCGGCAGGGATCAATACAGCTCTTTTTAATAAGTACAAGGTATAAAGTACATTTCCAATGTTAACAAATGAGATCTTTAATTTTAATCATAATTTCAAAATAAAGTGTGTTCATACATCAGCAAGAGGAGTTCTTTAGTGGAATAAAGTTAGTACATACTCTAAAATTAGTTTTTACTTGAATGTAATACTGGAAAAATAAATTGTAATTATAAATGACTTTTCTTTAAACATAACTGAATTTAGTAGTTAGAAATAAACCTATTTTTCTATATCTTATATCTATAACATTTTCAAAAACTTAATATTCCTCTCTAAATCAAAAAACATATAGAAGTCTTTTACTACTTGCTGATGATAAATGGCAGATATGCCACCCCAAAATATGCCACCTTGGCAAAGGGTTATTTTGAGTTAAAGGCACTTGTAAAACAGCAATTAAAGAAAAAAAACAAAACTGATTCTTCAAAGCCGGAGATGAAATTCCCTTGTGAAAAAGCACTTCAAGTCTCAGAAGAAAAGTAGCAGTCTTATCAGGGACAAGAAGTTGACACCAAGGACATTTTATACAAAGAATCCTATACAAACAGAATTTATTAAAATAATTCTTATCCCCCCTATAGCCTCCCAACAGATAAATTACTTTTCCATGATGATCTCTCTTTGTTCAAGCTACTATAAAAGCATATAGTTTCCACCATTTCTTTGGGTCTTCATTCTTATGAGGGCTCCATGCAAAACTTATATGAATATGTATGCTTTTCTCCTTTAATCTGTCTTATGTCAATTTAATTCTCACACCCAGCTGAAAAAAAGGTAAAGATGAAATGTTGCCTATGCTACACCAATAAGCTATTATTTTGTTATTATTAATAATTTCCTGATTTTAAAAAATCTTCAATGTTGGGGAAACTCACACTGGAGTTCAACTAAATGATATTTAGTTGAAGTTTACACTATACTGACACATTGGAAGAAATAGCATTTTATATTACCTATTTATAGAATATTTATGGGAAAATAACAAAAATCCTCAAAACATGTACACACATGTTGAAATATTTAAGGCTTGTAAAGCTTTATAAAAGGTAACCCTCATCCTCATAAAGTTAGAAATCATCATGTAAAGGGATTAGGAGTAAATAAGGAATGGTGTGGAATCAGACATTAATCACAAAGCTAGTGTAAAACTTTTCTATTTTACCTGGCAAGAATTTTAATTATTCATATTTCATAATCTTATGTATGGTTAGAATTATGTCAATATTTATATTGATACACTAATCTAAAAAGAAAGTTAAGGCAAAGTTATAACTGAAAGGCTTCTTTTATCTTAAAGTTTCTATTATATCATTTCTAACACACACATTCAGCCAATTTTTTTTGTGAGGATATACAAATATAATTTTGAATATACAATTTCAATTTTAGTCATATTTCCATATAGTAAAATATACACTAAAATAAGTAGAAGAAATTCTATAAATTTTTATGCAAACATTGTTAGAGAAAAATTCTATAATTTTATATTGCAGAGATAACAACTCATGATTCGTTTGGGCAGCTACAAATTGTCAGCATAATATTTACAGTTGAATATGTGTGACTATATATCTGTATGATAGAAAATCTAAATACTTGACATACTTACAGATTTATATGTATAATTAATTGAGTGCTTTTTCTTTATTTTGTATTCCAGAATTTTAATTAAGCTGAAAACTTAACACTAGAAGATATATAGTACCCAAGAAAAGAAACAAGGACTTTTTAATACTACAAAAACATTTTAGGGACGCTTGATAGTACTGTTATCATTTACATTAAAAAATTCAAATTATTTTTGCAATGATTTTGGGCCAACATTATCAATATCATTATAGAGCTAAACTCATTTGTATTCTTTAAGTGAAGATTTTAAGGGGAGTGAGGGCTTGTGTTGGGGTTAGGGGTGGCAGGGGAGAAGTCAATGGGGGAAAAAGTAGACTCATGTAATACTTTAAATGATAAAGAATTTTTTAAAAATTTGGAATAATTTTATATTTGAAGAAAAGCTGTGAAGGTTGTATAATGAGTCCCTATATAACTTTTACCCACTTTCCCATAGTTATTATTTGATAAAACCCCAATACATTGATCAAAATGAAGAAAAATGTTTGCTACATTACTATTAACTACATTTAAATCTTTGTTTTGATTTCACCAGGTTTTTACATTATAGTCCCTTATCTGTTCTAGAATCACATCAAGGGCTTCATGTTGCATTGAGGCATCAATTGTCTTTGTATCCAACTGGTCTATAAAAAACTCCCATTCTTTTCTTGTTTCTAATGGCCTTGATAGCTTTGAGGAGAATTGATCCAGTGATTTTAAAAATGCTCCTAATTATGGATTTGTTTATTGTGCTTTTGTTCTTAGAGGTTACAGATTTTCAGAAATAATACCACAGAGGTTCAGTGCATGACATCATATCGCTATTTCCATGTTATCCACATAAGGTAATTGGTGATGTTAACCTTGGTCACTTTGTTAAGGTGGTGTTTGCTAAGTGTCTCTAGTATTAGTAAAACATTACTATTTTTCTATTTCTCTGTTATATGGAATCCAATCACTAAGTTGAGATTGCATTCAAGGAAAGAGGATTGACTATATAAATATATATGACTTGAAATTCTTCTATAAAGTTTGTCCCACCTGTCTCATTTGCTTATTTATGCAATCCTGTATTCATGTCAGTATGGACTTCTGCTTGTTTGTTAAATTTTGCATTATTATCCAAAACTATGTTATTTATTATTTGCTCAAATTCATTTATAATTGATCATTGGGTGCTTCATGTATAGTATGGCAACTGAGTACCTTTTACATGTTCCACTTTCTTCACTTTTTGAGCACTTCTTAATTTTAGCCCAGCTATACTGAGGCATTCTTAACAAATAAGTATTGTATATATTTTATGTGTACAGCGTTATAAATTGATTGCATTTTCTCATTTCTAACATGACAAGATGCTCCAGGATCATCTTATGTTTTCCCTACCATCCTAGAACAGTCATTTATCCAAAGGTCAACTTTTATGTTTTTAGCTTATTCATTTTGAGCATAATTTCTAAAAAAAGTGAAATATAACAAAACCTATGAATATGTATGAGCTAATGAATATCAACTTGATTTTATTAATAGGAGAATATCTTCTGTAACAGAAAAATTATGAAGATCCTTTATTAATTAAAAATAATGCAAATGAGTGAGAACACAACTAATGGAGTTCAGCATTTTCCTAAATATTTTTTGCAATAGAAATTGTAAGCCAAATTTGTATTTTGAAGAATAAGAATAATTCTAATAATATTACTGATGATATATAATGTAACAAAATGACAATGACATTGAAAATTCTGTTTTGACAAAATGGATGAATATTACATTAGTATGTGAATAGTTTATTTGGACTGTAGGTTCATATTATACACCTATTAGTGAAATAATATCCCCAGAAGGACAGATACTTTTGCATTACTATGAATCGATTATTAAATTTTTATCCAACAAATATATGGGACTATGCTGTAAGCTGAGGACCTTACAAACAAACAAGCCATACACCTCCTTTACATAGAGCTTAAATGTATTGTGTCAAGGAGTCATAAAATAATAATTTGAATAAATATAAAATGAAAAATTATATAAGTGAATCAGTGGAGATATGCACTTTTAAGTCAAGGAGATCAGGAAAGGTGTCAATGATAATGATTGATTTGATTTGGTATGGTTGAAAATTTCTAAGCCAATTTTAAGTGAGAGAGTTTCAAAATAACAATTGTCTATGTGTGGCAAAATAATAATTGTCTATGTGGAGCACGGGAGGATGTATAGTAGTTTTTACAATGAGAAGTAAATCAGAGTATCTAGAGAAGGAGGACATAGGGTGTTAGATAAGCAAAGGAGAAAGCATAGGATGTATAGGGTCTGGTCTCCATCTTAAAAACAATTGGCTTTTTAAAATTCATTTAAATCAGGATGGCATAACCAATTATCTTGAATAATTAATTGATTATATAGATGACTACACTTTAGAGAGGGTTCAGAGAATATATAATAAAACCAGTTAACAAGCAATTACTGTAATCTGAGGGATGATGGTAGTTTAAACTAGAGTAATGTCAAGGAGTTAGGAAGAAGTTGATAGATTGAAAAGTTATATAGAAGGTGGTCTGACTTTGGTAATAGCTTTAAAATGGGAAGCTATGACATCAATGATGACACATTTTATTGCTTTTGGCAATTGGTATTATTTGTGCCATTGGGGAAAAAAGTAAGCTCTTTTAATTAATTTATTTATTTTTTAAATTCTTTATTATTTAAAGTATTACATATGTCTGCTTTCCCCCCCAGTGATCTCTCCCCAGCCACTCCCTCTCCCCTCTACTGTTTGTGTCCATTGGTTATGCTTATCTGCATGCATACAAGTCCTTTGGTTAATCTCTTACCCCCCAACCCTCCCCTACCTTCCCTCGGGGGTTTGATGGTCTGTTCAATACTTCTCTGACTCTGGATCTACTTTTATGATCAGTTTATGTTGTTCATTATATTCCACAAATGAGTGAGATCATGTGATATTTATCTTTCTCTGACTAGCTTATTTCGCTTAGCATAATACTCACCAGGTTTATTCATGCTGTTGCAAATGGTAAGAATTCTTTCTTTTTTACAGCAGTGTAGTATTCCATTGTGTAGATGTACTACTATTTTTTAATCCACTCATCTGTTGATGGGCACTTAGGCTGTTTCCAAATCTTAGCTATTTTAAATTGTGCTGCTATGAACATAGGGTGCATATTTCATTTCTGACTGGTGTTTCTGATTTCTTGGGATATATTTCAGAAGTGGGATTACTGGGTCAAATGGGAGTTCCATTTTTAATTTTTTGAGGAAACTCCACAGTGCCTGTACCAGGCTGCATTCCCACCAGCAGTGCATGAGAGTTCCTTTTTCTCCACATCCTCACCAGCACTTGTTGGTTTGTTGATTTGTTGATGATAGCCATTCTGACAGGTGTGAGAAGGTACATCATTGTCATTTTGACTTGCATCCCTCGAATGATTAGTGATTTTGAGCATGTTTTCATATGTCTCTTGGCCTTCTGCATGTCCACTTCTGAAAAGTGTCTATTTAGGTCCTTTGCCCATTTTTAATTGGATTGTTCATCTTCCTTTTGTTAAGTTGTATGAGTTCTCTGTATATTTTGGAGATTAAACCCTTATCTGAAATAGCATTGCAAATATGTTCTCCCATGCAGTGGGCTTTCTTGTTGTTTTGTTGATGGTTTTTTTGCTGTGCAGAAGGTATTTATTTTGATGTAGTCCCATTTGCTTATTTTCTCCTTAGTTCCCATTGCCCTAGGAGCTGTATCGGTAAAGATACTGCTAAGAGATAAGTCTGATATTTTGCTGCCTATGATTCCTCTAGTATTTTTTATGGTTTCCTGTCTGATGTTTAAGTCCTTTATCCATTTTTAGTTTATTTTTGTGTATGGTATAAGTTGGTGGTCTAGTTTCATTTTTTTGCTTGTATCTGATCACATTTCCCAGCACCATTTATTGAAGAGACTGTCTTGACTCCATTGTATGCTCTTGCCTCCTTTGTCAAATATTAATTGAGCATGATGGTTTTGGTTGATTTCTGGGTTCTCTGTTCTATTCGATTGGTCTATATGTTCTTGTGCCAGTATCAGGCAGTTTTGAGAACAGTGGCTTTGTAGTATAGCTTGATATATGGTATTAGGATCCCTCCAACTTTGTTCTTCTCGCTCAGGATTGCTGCAGCTATTCAGGGTCTTTTTTAATTTCATATGAATTTTTGGACAGTTTGTTCTAGCTCTGTGAAATATGCCATTGGTATTTTAATGGGGATTGCAATGAATGTATAGATTGCTTTGGGTAGTATGGATATTTTAATGATGTTGAATCTACCAATCTATGAATATGGTATAATTCTTCCATTTGTTTATATCTTCCTGTATCTCCTTTTTCAATGTCCTATAGTTTACCAAGTATAGGTCTTTTACTTCCTTAGTTAAGTTTATTACTAGGTGTCTTAATTTTTTTTTTTTTTTTGTGCAATGGTAAATGGGATTTTATTTTCAGCTTCTTTTTCTGTGATTTCTTTATTGGTATATAAAAAAGCCATAGATTTCTGGGTGTTAATTTTGTATCCTGCTACATTGCCGAATTTATTTATTAAGTTTAGTAGGTTTTTTTTATGGAGTCTTTAGGGATTTCTATGTACAATATCATTTCATCTGCAAATAATGACAGTTTTACTTCTCCTTTACTAATCTGGATGCCTTTTATTTCTTTTTCTTGTCTGTTCACTATGGCTATCACTTCCTGTACTATGTCGAACAGGAGTGGTGAAAGTGGGCATCCCTGTCTTCTTCCTGTTCTTAGGGGAAATGGTTTTAGTTTTTGCCCATTGAGTATGATGTTGGCTGTAGGTTTTTCATATACGGCTTTTATTATGTTGAGATGTGATCCCTCTGTTCCCACATTGCTGAGATTTTTTATCAAGAAACAATGTTGGATTTTGTCAAATGCCTTTTCTGCATCAATTAATATGATCATGTAATTTTTGTCTCAATTTGTTTATGTGGAGTATCACGTTTATTTATTTGTGGATATTGTACCATCTTTTCATCTCCGGAATAAATCCCACTTGGTCAAGGTGTATGATCTATTTAATGTAATCCTAGATCTGATTTGCTAGAATTTAGTTGAGGATTTTAGCATCTATGTTCATCAGGGATATGTTCATCAGGGATATTGGCCTATAATTCTCTTTCTGTGTAGTTTCTTTATCTGGTTTTGGGATTAAGGTAATGCTGGCTTCATAGAAAGAGCTTGGAAGTGTGCCTTCCTCTTTGAATTTTTTGAAAAAATCTGAGTAGGGAAAGTTTTAGTTCTTCTTTGAATGTTTGGCAAAACGCCGCTGTGAAGCCATCTGGCCTAGGACATTTGTTTGCTGGAATTTTTTTTTTTGATGACTGCTTCAGTTTCCTCTATAGTTATCAGCCTACTTAGATTTTTTTTTTATTCTTCCTGATTGAGTTTTGGAAGGTCATATTTTTCTAGAAATATATCCATTTCTTCTAAGTTGACCATTTTGTTGGGATAGGGTTGTTCATAGTATTTTTTTTTTTTTTATAATCCTTTGTATTTCTGTGGGGTCTATTGTTATTTTCCCTCTTTCATTTCTGATTTTGTTTATTTGGGTATTCTCTCTTTGCTTCTTGGTGAGCCTGGCTACAGGTTCATGAGTCTTATTTATCCTTTCAAAGTACCAGCTCTTGGTTTCATTGATCTTTTGTCTTGCTTTTTTCAGTCTCTATGTCAGGGGTCCTCAAACTTTTTAAACAAGGGATCAGTTCACTGTCCCTCAGACCATTGGAGGGCTGGACTATAGTTTACAAAAACTATGAAGAAATTCCTATGCACACTGCACATATCTTATTTTGAAGTAAAAAAAAAAAAAAAAAAAAAAAAAAAAAAAAAAAAAAAAAACGGCAAAAACACCCGCATGTGGCCTGCAGGCCGTATTTTGAGGATGCCTGCTCTATGTCATTTATTTCTGCTCTGATCTTTATTATCTCCTTCCTTCTGCTCACTATGGGCTTTACTTGTTGCTCTTTTTCTATTTCTTTAAGTTGTAGAGTTAGATAGTTTATTACCAGTTTTTCTTGATTTTTGAGGTAGGCCTGTAATGTTATGAACTTCCCTCTTAGGACTGCTTTCACTGTGTCCCATAGATTTTGGATTGTTGTGTTTTCATTGTCATTTGTTTCCAAAATGTTTTCTATTTCTTCTTTGATATCTTTGGTAACCCAATCATTGTTTAATAACATGCTATTTAACTTCCAAGCATTTGGATTTTTGTGATTGTTTTTATTGTAGTTTATTTCTAATATTATGCCATTGTGATCTGAGAAGATACTTGATATGGTTTCAGTCTTCTTTAATTTGAAGAGATTTTACCTGTTCCCAATATGTGGTCTATCTTTGAAAATGCCCCATGTGCACTTGATAATAATATATATTCTGTAGCTATGGGGTGAATTCCTGAAGATGTCAATTAAGTCCATCTGATCTAGTGAGTCATTTAGGATTGCTGTTTTTTTTTTTGTTGATTTTTTTGTCTAGGGAATTTATCTAGTGATGTCAATGGAGTATTAAAGTCCCCTGTTATATTGTATTGCTGTCAATCTCTCCCATGATATATTCCAGAAGTTTGTTGTTGTGGTTGTTGTTGTTTAATGTATTTTGGTGCTCCTGCATTGGGTGCATATATGTTTACCAGAGTTATATCCTATTGTTGTATCGATCCATTTAGTATGAAGAAGTAGTCTTCCTTATCTCTTTTTATGGCCTTCACTTTGAAGTCTATTTTGTCAGATTTAAGTTTTGCTACCCCTGCTTTTTTTTCATTTCCATTTCCTTGAAAAATATTTTTCCATTTCTTCACTTTCAGTCTGTGTGTGTCCCTCATTCTGAGGTGGGTCTCTTGTAGACAGCAAATATATGGCTCATGTTTTCTTATATATTCAGCAACTGGATGTCTTTTGATTGGGGCATTTAATCCATTTATATTTATGGTTATTATTAACTAGTGGCCTGGTGCACATTGAAAGTGAATTAAATAGAAGAAATATTTTAATATTGCTATTTGCCTCACCCCCTGATTGCTGTCCCCTCCCTCTGACTGCTGGCACCTGCCTTGGTTGGCCTGGTGCCGCTCACTCACTAGCCCCACCCCCTGCCAACTGGCTGTTCCACCATTTGGTCAATTTGCATATTTCCCTTTTATTATATAGGCTAGGTACTTGTTTGTAACCATTTTATTTTTTATGACTGTGTTCCTTCTTCCCTTTCTATTTTTTTTTCTTTTTACAACAGTCCCTTTAGTATTTCTTGCATTGGTGGCTTGGTAATGAAAAACTCCTTTATCCTTTTTTTGTCTGTGAAGCTCCTGATTTCCCCTTCAATCAATTTTTAATGATAGCTTTGCTGGATAGAATATTTCTTGATTCAGTCCCTTGCTTTGTATCACTTTGTATACTTCATTCTATTCCCTTCTGGCCTGATGTGTTTCTTTTGAGAAATCATTTGATAATCTAATGGGATATCCCTTGTAGGTAACTCTCTGACTCTCTCTTGCAGCCTTTAAGATTCTTTGTCACTAACGTTTACCATTGTAATTACTACATGTCCCCGGTGTGGATCTTTTTGGGTTCATCTTGTTTGGGACTCTGTGCTTATGTAACTTTTTCTTCTCCAAATCAGGGAAGTTTTCTGACATTATTTCTTCAAATATGTTTTCTAATACTTGCTTCTCTTCTTGTCCTCCTGGCACCCCTATTATATGGGTATTACTTCATTTCATGTCATCCTAAAGCTCCCTTAGGCTCTCCTCCTGCTTTCTAATTTTTTCTTCTAATTGCTGTTCAGATTGGATATGTTTTACTGCCCTGTCTTCTAAATTGCCAGTTTGGTCCTCTGCTTCTTCTAGTCTACTGTTGAAACCTTCAATTTTGTTTTTTATTGTAACTATATCATTTTTCATTTGCACTTGATTCTTACATAAGTTGTTTCTTTTCTTATCTATTCAGTTTAGAAATTGTATGACTCTTACTCTGAATTACTTTTCTGACATATTGCATGCCTCCATTTTATTTAGTTCCTTTTCCAGTGAGTCCTCCTTTTCCTTCCTCTGGGGGTTGTTTCTTTGTCTGTCCATTTTTGATGTCACCAAAGAGTCCAGGGACGAGTCGCGTGGTGCCTGTAGCTGAAGTGGTGGGCTTGGTATGAGGGTTGTGCACTCCAAGACTCACCAGAAAGCCCAGGCGCCAAGCAGCATGGGGCCTATGGCTGAAGCAGTGGGATTGGCGGCAGGGTCACACACTCTGGGACTTGCTGGGGAGCCCAGGCACCTGGGAGCTTGGGGTCTGTGGCTGAAGCATAAGCTCCCTCATTTTATCACTCCTCTGCCTACTTGTTGCTGGTAACCCTCCTAACGTTTTTTTGTTGGGTTTTTTTTGAAAGTTTTATTTTCTTGTTATCCTAGAAGACCACATTTTTAAAGGTTAGGTGATTATGGTGTTGTAATTGAACGTTTCAATGTAATATAATTTTGGGACCTCAGGTCAAAAAATCATGTTAAACTTGCATATACAAACATGAAACTCACTTAATGGAAATTAGACATAATATATTTTCTCTGGACATGATTTATGATAATCAAGAGGTAGGGTATAGAATAAGGAAAGTAAAATGCATTTGGTCAATAATAATTCATTAATATCACAGGAACTATTGATATTAAGAATTTGATCTCTATTCAACCATCCATCAAAGAATGCTTTGGTTGTTTCCATGTTTTGGCCACTCTGGGTAATAATACAGTCAACATAGGGATACATATATCTTTACAAATAATTGTTCTCAAAATTTGGGAGTAGATATTCAGAAGAGGGGTTGCTGGGTCATATTTTGAATTGAGAAACTTCCATACTGTTTTTCATAATGACTGCATCAGTATACATTCCCAACAGTGGTGAATAAGGGTTTCTTATTCTCCACATCTCCAATACTTACGGTAATATTAATTGTCTTGTTGATAATAGCTATTCTAACATATGTAAGGTAGTATCTCATTGCCATTTTGATTTGCATTTCCATAGTTGCTAGTGAAGTTGAGCATCTTTTAATATATCTTCTGGCCATTTATATGTCTTCTTGGGAAAGGGTCTGTTTAGGGCTGTTTAGGGTCTCTGCCTATTTTTCATTTGGATTTTTTGGTTGAGTTATATGATATATATATATATATATATATATATATATATATATATATATATATATATATATATACTAGAGGCCCAGTGCACGAAATTCGTGCATGGGGGCAGTGGGGAGGGTGTCCCTCAGCCTGGCCTGCACCCTCTCCAATCTGGGACCCCTCATGGGATAACCAGCAGTTGGACATCCCTCTCATAATTCAGAACTGCTGGCTCCTAACCACTCACCTGCCTGCCTGATTGCCCCTAATTGCTCTGCCTACCAGCCTGATTGTCCCTAACAGCTCCCCTGCTGGCTTGATTGCCCCTAACCACCTCTGCCTCGGCCCGCACCTGGTACCCAGGATTCCCTCCTCCAGCTGACCACAGGCACCCAGGATCTGGGCTTCCCTCCCTTTGGTCAGCCATAGGCACCCAGGCTGGCTGCAGCCTCAGGGGATGGTGGACAGGGGGCTTTGCCTGTGCTGCAGCTGCAAGTGCTGGCGCCCAGGACCGCAGGATGGGCAGCTTCTCCATCTACCAGGCTATAGCCAGCTGCAGGTGCTGGCACTTGGACCGCAGGGTGGGCAGCTTCACTGTCTCCCAGGCCACAGCCAGCCGCAGTTACTTATGCCCAGGACCGCAGGGTGGGTGGCTTCTCTGTCTCCCAGGCCACAGCCAGCCGTAGGTGCTGGTGCCCAGGACTGCAGGGTGGGCGGCTTCTCTGTCTCCCAGGCCACAGCCAGCTGCAGGTACTGGTGCCCAGGACCGCAGGGTGGGCGGCTTCTCTGTCTCCCAGGCCACAGCCAGCCGTAGGTGCTGGTGCCCAGGACTGCAGGGTGGGCAGCTTCATCTCCCGGCTGCAGCCAGCCTCAGGTACTGGGGCCCGGTTTCTCCATCTCCCCCAGGACGTGGGGCAGGTGGACATGGGGTGGGCGGCTTCTCCAGCTGACTTCGGCTTGGGATCACAGGGCAGGCGGCTTCTCCATCTCCCGGCTGCAGCCAGCCTCAGGTACTGGGGCCCGGTTTCTCCATCTCCCCCAGGACGTGGGGCGGGTGGACATGGGGTGGGCGGCTTCTCCAGCTGACTTCGGCTTGGGATCACGGGGCAGGTGGCTTCTTTGTCTCCCAGATCGAATCCACCCTCAGGTGCTGGCACCCAGTTTCTTGTCTCCCCCAGGATGTGGGGAGGGTGGCTTCTCCAGCTGGGATCACCGGGCAGGCGGCTTCTTCATCTTCCAGGTTGCAGCCAGCCTCAGGCACTGAGGCCGGGTTTCTCAGTCTCCCCCAGGAGGTGGGGCAGGCAGACCTGAGGTTTCTGATGCTGGCTGCAGCCTGGGATCACAGGGCAGGCAGCTTCTTCATCTCCCGGGCTGCAGCCAGCCTCAGGCACTGGCACCTGGTTTCTTGTCTCCCCCAGGACATGGGGTGAACCACTTCTCCAGCTGGCTGAGGCCTGAGATCACGGGGCAGGCAGCTTCTTGGTCTCCGTGGCTGCAGCCAGCCTCAGGTGCTGGGGCCCGGTTTTTCCGTCTCCCCAGGACGTGGGGCGGGCAGACCTGAGGCTTCTGAGGCTGGCTGCAGTCTGAAATCATGGGGCGGGCCGCTTCTTCGTCTCCCGGCTGTAGCCAGCCTCAGGTGCAGGGCCTGGTTTCTCCATTTCCCCAGGGCGTTGGGCAGGCGGACCTGAGGCTTCTGAGGCTGGCTGCAGCCTGGGATCATGGGGCAGGCGGCTTCTTGGTCTCCGTGGCTGCAGCCAGCCTCAGGCGCTGGCGCCTGACTTCTCTGACTCCCAGAGACCAGGAGATGCTGGGGGGCGGGGCTGCCACCATGTTTTCAGTTTAA
The DNA here is from genome assembly GCF_951640355.1 of Cnephaeus nilssonii. Classification (NCBI taxonomy): domain Eukaryota; kingdom Metazoa; phylum Chordata; class Mammalia; order Chiroptera; family Vespertilionidae; genus Cnephaeus; species Cnephaeus nilssonii. The sequence continues at coordinate 66,379,888 of NC_137079.1, read as the reverse complement.
TTGCATACTCACGCTGATTGGATGGTGGGCATGGCTGGGCGTGGCTGGTGGGCGTGGCTTTGTGAGTATAGCGGAGTGATGATTTGCATACTACTCTATTATTAGATAGGATATATATATATATATATGTTGGATATTATCCCCTTATGGTAGATGCTTGCAAATAACATTTCCCATTCAGGTGATTGCCTGTTTGTTTTGTTCACACTTCCTTTTGCTGCGCAGAAGCTTTTTAGTTTGATATATTGCCATTCATTTATTTTTGCTTTTACTTCTCTCATCTTTCAGGTTAAATTCATAAAACCTTTAAGATCAAGATCCGTAAGTTTAGTACCTATGTTTTCTTCTATGTAATTTACTCCTTTTGGTTTTATGTTTAGAGCTTTGATCCATTTTGAGTTAATTTTTTTATATGGTGACAAACTACAGTTTAGTTTCATTCTTTTGCATGTGGTTTTCCAATTTTTCCAGCACCATTTATTGAAGAGTTTTCATTTTTTTTATTATTTGTTTGGAAAACTACTCATCCATAAGAAAAGATGAAATATTGTCATTTGCAACAATCCAGAGTGATGGCAAGTCTGCCCAAGAAGCAATGGTTTATCAGGATTACAAACCACAGCAAGTAAGTTGAGAAATGTTGCATTGAAGTTGTGAGTTTGATTTTGTTTGAAATTACTGATCATGAGAAATCATATTATGTTCTGCCACATATGGCTTTTCTTCAATATAGAATACAACTTTTAGCTATGTGTGGTATCTAAGTGAATTTATGCATTTTTTCATTATTCATAAACTTTAATTATTTAGAAGTCCAGAGGAATCCAGCCTCTTGAAAAAGATTTTCTGCCAAAAAAACTGCAATGAGGAGTGTAGTGTTTCCTATGTTATGAGTAAGAACCCTGCAGCATTGGAGACATTTGCTAGCTGAGTCCCATAGCCCTGCGTGTTTCTGGCGAGACACCCTACCCTTTCCTCCTTGCAATGCTCAACTTCTTTTCACTAATATATGTTGCGGTTAACAAAGGAGCAATGTAATCATTTCCTTTATCATGCTTCATGTCAGTTTATTATAAACTTTCCTAGAAAACCTTAACCAGTTATGTTTCCTTGACCAAGTGTGGTCACCTATATGAATGCATGTCCTCATTTAAAAGTATTCACCAAGTATATTATCAAAAGGATTAGAATAACCAGTGCAAATGATCTATTTCTATGCTATTTTTACAGCAAAAATTTATTAAAATACTTATTTAATCTTGACATAATATAATAGTTCAATGTGTGTCTTGGTGTTGCATGTATATATTATATACATAAGGTTATAAGTTAAATCTTTTTTAGTTCCAGATTTACTGATTTGAATCTCAATTCCACCATATACCACCACAATTCACTTGTCTTTACAAGAAAGATAAATATTTTTCTATCCCAAATGATAATTGGGAGAAATAAAGATGTTAATATATATGACTGTATCAATTAGGTAAATAAAAAGTTTATGTACTCAAGTAAAAATGATAGTGTTAATATAATAAAGAAATTATTCAAATTTTTGAGAATGATAAAAGAAATACAAAATATATTTTAATATATTTATTTTTTAAATATGCTTTAATTAAAATTTTAGAGAGAGATAAAGGGATAGGGAGAGAAAGAAAAATCAATAAGAGAGAAACATCAATTGGCTGCCTCCTGCATACCCCCTACTTGGGATTGAGCCCACAACCTGGGCATGTGCTATGACTGAAAATTGAACTGGTGACCTCTTGGTGCACTCAAACAACTGAGCCATACCAGCTGGGTTCACAAAAGATATTTCAGTACTTTAGGACTAGTAATAGCAGAGATATTGCCACTCCCAATATGAAAGGAGGAGGGGAAGTTCCAATTGCTACAGAAAGTGCAGCTTTTATTAAGAGTTGTATAGAACAGCAGCCTCAAGAGGATCTGTGAATTAGAGAAGCAAATCAGTTCAAAGTGATCATACAGGAATGAAGCTATTATATTCTTATTCTCTTCACTCCTTTTTACATTGTGCCATACCTTCCCATTGGGTGAATCCAGCTGGAAACCGAATGTAACTAAGCCCATGAATATAGTTCAAGAAGTTTCAGGTTCCATGGTAGAGGAGAGATTAGAGAGTTGATCTAAAGGGGTTACATTTTAACTGGCATAATAATACTCAAAGTCATGTCTGGTATATACTCAGTGATATAAGTGTTAGCTATTGTTTGACGCTGCTTACACTAAAATTATACACTTTTATAACTGTTCTGTAATTATTCACTCTACCTCTATTTAAATGTTCAGAACCATTCAAAGTACACATGATTAACTCATATATTAACTGTCTTATAGCATTTCATTACCAACTTTTATAATCATTCCAAGTGAAATAATTTCCCCCAGATGCTAATTTTAAAATAATTATCAATAAAAATTATCTAAGATTTCATTTTTGAGGAAGTTGAAACATTTCCAATTCAAAGAAAATGAGAATTTATTAAATTTTAACTTTATCCTACAGAACTTATTAGATAAAATATTTAGTATTAATACATGTATAAAGAAATAACAAAACAAAATCAAACTGCCTATTCATGTAGTATTTCCTCACTAATTATCTATGGCAGCGTTTTTAGTTTTGAGGCTTTGTTTAACAGTAAATCCAATATTTCAGGTTAATGGGAAAGGAATGTATGTTCAGTTCAGAAAGTGGATACAGCCCTAGGAATTTTTCATAGTAAAAATTGTACTTATGTTGTTTTATTTAAAGTGACATTCAACTATGTTTTTGTAACTGGTGAAGATAATAATTTGGATTATAAATGTCCAATTTTCATATGAAGATAAGCAATTTAATATAATTAGTATTGAATTACTTCTAATTTTCACCATGATGGATTAAAAAATATAATAGTGTAGGCAGTTATATTAGATTCTCAAGCCAAATGCCAAGTACTGGCATAGAAATTGTCAGTAGGGGAAATTTCACTTTATAATATTCTGAGGAAAGTTTAACTTTTTTTCTCTTCTTTGTATATTCTTTTATTTTAGTGCATGTGAGTGAATTCTCTATAATTTCATGTGGATATTACGTGATTTCCTTGTGTATATTTGAAAAGCATCAGATCACAGGCATTTACATATATAAGAACTGTAGAGAGAAAAAAATTTGAACTTAAAGTAATGAGCCCTGAGAAATCCAAACCTTTAGAAATTAGGTAATGGAGGAGGAAAAAAACAAGGTATGCTGAGAAGGCTGGATTATTTGTATATGTAAAGCAAAACAACAAACCACACATAAGAGAGGGTGGTTAGAGTTGCAAAGAAATGAAGGTGCTTCATAAAGAATGGTTTGATAAACCACATTAAAAGACATTGACAGTATGAGTAAGAGAGGACAGAAAGGGTTCATTGATCTTGGAAACCTCGAGATTAATTGTGACATTGATAAAATAAGAGCTTTAGTGGATTAGTGGGTGCAAAGGCAGGTTATATTGTTTTGCAAAATGATTTTGAGTTGGACAAAAAGAAACACCCATCCCAGAAAATTATTACAAAATGAACCATAAAAAATAGTTGTAGTCCTGGCTGGGTACCTCAGTTGTTAGAGCATCATCACAATACTCCTAGGTTGTGAGTTTGATCCCCAGTTAGAGCACATACAAGAATCAACCAATGGATGCATAAATAAGTTGTAAGACAGATTGATGTTTCTCTCTTTCTCTCCCTTTTCTCTCTCTCTAAAATCAATGTAAAAAACAGTTGTAGCTATACAGATATGTAGAGGCAAGGCATAAGAGAATTTTGATTTGTTCTTCCTATATCATTATACTAATGGGGATTATTCGATAGAAAAGCAAAATGATACAGAGCATAGAAAAAACTAACAACAAAGTCCTTCAGAAGGCAGAGAGGGTAAGTTCCTGAGCATACCCGTTAGGCATTCTCTCTTTTGTGAGGAAGAGAATACTTTCGCCTTTGAAATAGGGAAACAAAAGGTAAAAGTATAGTTGATGAGTTTATAAACTTGTTGGGACTAAGGTGAGGATGGTCTGTTAATCTTAAATTGGAATGAGGTTTTTGGTTTTGTTTTGTTTTTATCTTTTCAAATAACTTTATTAGGATGTTTTTCACATATTAGGAAAAAGCTTATTAACCAGTAAAAGAAATATACTTGTTTAACAACACAAATGAAAAACACCAAAAAGAATTTGGCATCATAACTTGGATAAACTCCAGAGTTCCTGGTGTCCAGTTCTTTTAAACTACACTCTCATGTAGTGCTCAAAGCTTTCAGAAATACCAAATTCAGTCACTCCTGTAATGATACATAATAGCACTGAGACTACTTACTCCTTAATTTCTCCTATGTGCACACATGTACACTAATATAGTCCACCAAGCAAAAATCTTCCCTTTTAAATATTATTGAACATTTGAATGATTTTTTAAATCTTAAAAAAAAATCCTCTGAATTAAAGTTTAGAGACTTAAGGAAAGTGAGAAAGTATAAAATTGTCTTGTGCAGATGTGAAAATTAGAGATTAGTATTTAATTGAATACATCTGACAACCAGCTTAAGTTCCAAGAACATATATGTATACAAAAGCCAGTCTCCTTAACATGGAGTTTTTCAATAATTTAACAATAATTAATTCCACCCTAACTGGTTTGGCTCAGTGGATAGAGCGTCAGCCTGCAGACTGAGGGGTCCTGGGTTCAATTCCGGTCAAGGGCATGTACCTTGGTTGCTGGCACATCCCCAGTAGGAGGTGTGCAGGAGGCAGCTGATCGATGTTTCTCTCTCATCGATGTTATAACTTGGTATCCCTCTCTCTTCCTCTCTGTAAAAAATCAATAAAATATATTTTAAAAATAATTAATTCCTTGTGTGAAAGATCCAAGAAGATAATGTCAGGGAAATTTTGATATTAAGGTTTTGATGTAAAAACCTGTGGGTGCTAGATTGGACTAGGAATATGATTATTTAGATACAAAGAGATACAATGTAAAGGGTCCATAGATTGGCATGGTTATATAAGTTTACCCATATTATCATTTGAGAAGTGGAAAAATATTAGTATGTGGTCCAATATAGGCTATTCTAATTTAACATTTTAGAAATGTTCAAGTTACTGGTGAAGACAAAGGTCATGTGTGTCTCTATGAATGTGTGGCTCATGGATCTCAAAATATACTTAACTCCTACATAAGAAGATTAAAAATCAGATGTATGATTATATCAGAGGTCCTTTAAAACCTTGTTTAAATAAAGCATTGTATTTGATGCAAGTTATTTGAAGAATAAAAAAGGCCTTGTAAGAATCAACTATGTGTAATCCATATCCTAGGAAGACAGACTTGCTTTTTTAGTCTGTCTTTCTTTTTGGATAACATGTTTCAGTACACCAAATTATTAACTATTTTCCATTGCTACATAATTTTGCAGTGAAAAGAATTACTTTATCTTTGGACTTGACCATGTGACTTATTTTGTCTTTATCTCGACTTGTTCTGTGCTTCAATGTCCTCAACCATGAAATAAGGCTAATAATAACCTCACAAGATTCTCATGAATTTTAAAATGTATTGTGTATAATGACTGAAGAAAAAGATACTAACAAAATAATGGTCATGATACTTAACATGCTTTTTTTTTTTTAAATCCTCACTTGAAGATATTTTTTCATTGACTTTTTTTTCAGAGAGAAAGAGAAACATCGATGTGAGAGAGAAACATCAATGGGCTGCCTTCCGGGGGCACCCCAAATGGTGAATAGGTATCTAAGCAGTGACATTGTGCCTGCCTCAGATGTGTAGTGCAGGATCGTCACATGAGCGATAAATTACCCTGACTTTTGTTATCATTTTCTTTTTGTTAAATTGCATTTCTTTTGGGAAGTCTTAATACAGATCCTATGTCTGAAGTGTATGTAGTGTTTGAAAAATAGAACTAAAATATGCTGCCTGACTCCAGGCGCGATAGGAATTGGCAAGGATCTTTCCATGCCAGGTCAAATGAGCCTTACCTGTCAGGTCACATTGAAGCACACTTTGATTTGTTCCCAATTATCTTAGGACTCTGACCATGTTCTTACAATAGAAAAGGTTATGGACACAGGAGGATACTGGCTACTTTATTCAGCTTTAAACATTTTTTTTTTTCCAACTTGGAATAAAAAAAGATGTAACTTTGTTAGGACAGGACTTTTCTAAATATAACCTGTGATCCAAGACTAATGAGGTTCAAGAAACCATATGCTGTGCCCCTTTGCAAAAGGAAAAAATGTTGTACCTTGCTAAAGGTATTATGCAAAGTCAGAATGGGGATGGTACTAACTAACCAGAGAAATGGAGCCCTTTAGTGCCTCATTCAGGTCCCTCTGTGCGCTTTAGTTTGGCATCCTGTTCCTGATGTCATCCATCATAAGGAGAAATCAAATAGGGCACAACCTGAGGCCAATGTTTGATATCTATAAAAGTGTAAAATGAAGACAGGTATAATGTGGTAAAGCTTTTATAGCTGAGAATAATGAAGAATGATCTCCAAGGACAAGGTCCTCATTCAAAGAAAAAGAAGTTCCTAATAAATAAGATGCAGAAGTTGGTACTAGTTAAGAGAGCTCTCAAAATGGAAATGAAAGAGCAGCTAGGTATATTAAGGTAACTGTACTCACAGAAGGAGCCCAAAGAGTTGGTGCTTGTTACACTGCTAAGGTCATGTCTGAGAAGTTGCAGAGCAGACCAGGCTTATCAGTGTCAGTTCTATTTAATGAAGTATCTTTGTTCCTGTCCATATAATGTGTTACCATAGATGGGCTCGATGTCTGCTATTTGATGCCTGTCAATTCTTTTAAGTACAAACCTTCCACTATATTTAATTTTCCATCACCATTGTATATGTGTTTATTTAGCCAGAAATACAAGGATTATTAAAACATATACCAGAAATTGAGAAAAATGGTATCAACCAGAGATGCTGGAATTTAGGGAGTTAATGGCTCCCAACATTGCTTTGTATTGTGCAGATGAATATAAAACTAGCTGTTTTCTATTGGGAAATCTGTTGGTATACATTATATTATTGAAAAAATTTGTTTCAATTTGGAAATATGGAAACAAGGTTATATGTGAGTTGTGTGCATATAGTTGTGCTCATGCCTGGCAACCAACATGTGTGTGGAAATGGGAGAGGGGAGTGTTGATACTCAACATAAATGTGCATGCTAGGTACAATCACAGTGATTTTGCTAGGGGCTATTTATGTGTAATTCTGCACCTCTCATTTAGAAATAGATAGCTACAGGGATAAATATGGATATGTAGATGATATATATAGATGTAGATGTAGATATAGATATAGATATAGATATAGATATAGATATAGATATAATAGATATAATGGAAGTGATAATTTAACAAAAATAATATATAAAAGTACTTAAATGTATAGCTGTTTACAGTTAATTAATTTATTCCAAAAAAATGTAGTTCACCTAAATTCACTAACTTGTAGGATTTATTATACCAAAAATGCAATATTCAGAGGAAAATATTAAAGTACAAAAAGTTTTTTTACTAAAATATTAATTACTTTGTTCTTTCTAAATGTAAGAAAGTTGAAAAACAGATGTATAAAATTCTAAGAAAGATTAAATGAATATAACAAAATATCACTCAAATACATTTACTACTTTAGTACTATTCCAGATTATAAAAATAAAAGGGGGAAAAAAGCCTTAATTACTGCTTGAAGCTTATATACAACAAATAATTCTTTCTGGCGGGAATGGATTCTAATCAGTTGTGACCCATGGCAACAATCCAATGCTTTTATTAATATTTCTTCATATAAATGTAGTCTCTTTTTTCTTTCCTTAATGAGAAAGTATTTATTATAAAATACACTCAGGAATTTGATGCATATTTATTGGAAACAACGTATTCTTAGGCACATCCAGGAGAGGTTTTCTGTACTGTCACCACATTACATATAGGCACTTTTAATGTTGGAGGCTTCTATTATGATAGGACAATTGTAGCACCTTAAATCTGATATACATGCTGATAAAGTAATGAACCAGGTGCATTAAATCACTTATGTAGCAAGCTAGGATATTCATAAATAAAATAAAAATATTGCCTTTAAAGCACTTATTAAAAATTGATGCTATGTTCTGACAAACACAATGATCACAAAGATAAGACTCACATCACCACACTAACCACCAAAATAAATACAAAATCCCCATTAAATTTGAGACAAAGCCTTTAAAATCTGTGCCTTAAAGATTAAAACTCTTAAATTTTAGTATTATATTCTAACAAAGTAGGAATACTACTTCAATATAAAATGTTTTTAAGGAAGATTTAATTTATATAAATAAATAATGTATCCTCATGAAATTGTAGTTGCTACAGTTAAAGACCATAATAACTTTAAAAATTATTTATTGAATCACTACTATATGAAATGTACTGTCTTAAATGTTGTAGATGTTTTACCATAGTCTTTTTTTCTCTATGTTAGTTGACTATCCTATATAATAAAAGCCCAGTGACTGAATGGCAGAACAACCAGTTGACCAGTCACTATGATGCGCACTGACCACCAGGGGGAAGATGCTCAACACAGGAGCCCCACTGGTGGCCAGTGCGCTCCCACAGTAGGAGTGCCGCTCGGTTGATCGGGATGATTGGCACTCCCACAGTGGGAGCAGCCACTTGGAGGGCGGGTTCACAGCCACTTGACTGACCAGGACGAGTGGCTGCTCCCACAGTGGGCCGATCCCCACAGGCCACACCCCCCATCAGTGCATGAGTCCCATGCACCAGGCCTCTAGTCGATTAATATTCATTGTTCACCATGCACAAATCAGAATGATTATGCATGAATATTTATAAACAATTTAATGAGAATCTTTAAATACACGTTAGTCATAGTGGATTACTCACATGTAACTCCAATGCCATTCAGTGTATTGGCTCATTTTAAGAACATATTGTAGTTTACTCAAATTTATTGTTATACTGCTTTTTAAAAAATATCTCCCTTTCTCCCCATTGCTCCTCTCCACCTGCTTCCTACCCACCCAGGTGTTCATTACCCTATTGTCTGTGTCCATAGGTAGTGCATATATGCATATAAGATCCTTGGTTAATCTCTTTCAGCCCCAGCCCCACTCCCCTTCCCTCTGAGATTCCTCAGTCTGTTCCATGTTTCTATGCCTCTGGTTCTTTTTTATTCATCAGTTTATTTTATTCATTAGATTCCTTGTTGTTTTATTTTGATGTTTAGATTTCATTGTTGATAGATATGTATTTATTGCCATTTTATTATTTATATTTTTAATCTTTCTGTTTTATTCTTCTCCTTCTCCTCTCCTTCCTCCTCCTCCTCCTCCTTCTCCTTCTTCTCCGCCTCATCCTTCTCCTCATCATCATCATCATTCTCCTTCTCCTCCTTCTCCTCCTTCTCCTTCTCCTTCTCCTCCTTCTCCTTCTCCTTCTCCTCCTTCTCCTTCTCCTTCTCCTTCTCCTTCTCCTTCTCCTTCTCCTTCTCCTTCTCCTTCTCCTTCTCCTTCTCCTTCTCCTCCTCCTCCTCCTTCTCCTCCTCCTCCTCCTCCTCCTCCTCCTCCTCCTCCTCCTCCTCCTCCTCCTCCTCCTCCTCCTCCTCCTCCTCCTCTTCTTCTTCTTCTTCTTCTTCTTCTTCTTCTTCTTCTTCTTCTTCTTCTTCTTCTTCTTCTTCTTCTTCTTTTTCTTCCATCTTCTTCTTAAAAAATACCCTTCAACATTTTCTGTAATATTGACTTGGCGGTGATACACTCCTTTAGCTTTTTCTCATCTGTGAAGCTCTTTATCTGACCTTCAATTCTAAATGATAGCTTTGCTGGGTAGAGTAATCTTGCAAGGGACTGCCCATACAATTGTTAGCTTATTTCTCAACAGAATCATTGCAGGCCAGAAGGGAGTGGCAAGAAAATTCAAAGTGATGCATGGCAAGAACCTATACTGCTTTTTTTAATGCAAAAGTGTGAGAGATATCTGTAAATAATATAAACCATTATATAAATACAAAAGCAACTAAGTAATTAAACTGTATTAATTTATTATATATATTTATAAATTAGCCAAACATAGTGCACATATTTGAAAAAAAATATTTTACAGTTTTTTTTGTATTTTATTAATTGATAAAGATTCATAAAAAGAAGTTGTAATGCTGGATCTATTCTAATATTGAAACACTTAATGTTTTATGACCTTTAAAACTAGTGTGATCTGAATTACTCTGCTGTGTTGATGTATATGAAATATAGTCTAAGTGATTAAACACTTATTTTCTCATATTATTTGTATTGTAGTTAATTCCTTAAGGTGTTACTTCCTTGATATTGGTAAGATGTTAACAGAAACCACTGTGGATAAAACGAATTTTCAAGACAGTTAAAACAATTATAAACCCTTTAACAAAAACCAATGCATATTTAGATGTTAAACTTGGATAAGAATAATTGAATAGGTCTAATGTCAGATTTACCAGTCAACAAATGGCCATGGTATTTCTTAATTTATTATTTGATAACAAATAAATTTCCTTTCTGGAGTACCCTAATGGTTTTAAAGTAATAACATTTGTATTATGCAGTTTAGCAACAAACACATGGTAATTAAAATAACAGATGATTACTAAACAGGTAATAGCATGAGAAATTTTCTAATCTCAATGTTTTTTCTCTTTATTAAATTATAGCTTTAAAAGAATTTGCAACTGAGTATCATGATTGTAAGGCAATTACTAGTATATTTCTATAATGTAGTACATGAACAATACCAGTAATTAATTCAGTATAATTAAAAATAGTTTATTTTCATTTTATAGGTTCTCTCTATATAAGCATTTTACTGTAAATTAATGTTAAATATAATTATAATTTCATTCTTGATTTTCTTGTAATCAAACATCTAATGGGAATCATTTGCAGTAGCAGTTAGAATAAAGTCCAGAGGGCCTTTTTCATTAAATATTTATTCATATTCATGAATAATTAAAGTTTATCACTTAATTATGGCTTCTATGGAGACGAGGACATTAATGACTGATTTATTGAACTTAAAATTCTCATTTGCTTTTGACAATACTAGAATTATTAGCTATGTGAAATCTATTTTAGCTGCTAATAAAGACATTCAATCGACCAAATTTTATTTTGCAAATAAATATTTTAAAAAGGCTATTAGAGCAAATATGTGATCAATTAAATGTTGAAAGATAGGTGTATCTATCTATCTAATTTCTGTACTGTGCCTATGTGCTTGCATGCACACACAGCATTTTCATCCTTTATTTGAACATATATATTTTTAAAAATTACTTTTAAATAAATTAATAAAAACAAATTTAAAAGGATTTAACAAATAATTAATTACCCACTAATATATTCATCATTGATGGCTATAATTATATTTGAACACTTAATATTGTGTTATAAGTACTTTGCAATAATAATTCCTCCACAATGACTAAGCACTATATTTGTTTATAATCCAGTTATTTTCTTAAAATAATTATTTGCCATTGGAACCGTATTTTAAATTTAAAATATTTTGTACTATTATTAATTTATTGAGATACTTATTTATATTATTACTTTATTGTTGTTTTTATAGTTTAAAAGTCTTCTGTTTCTGTTCTCCAATTACCTATCTATCTTGCCTAGAATCAATCAATATAATCGGAGAACAAATGATAGAGTTCTTGAATCAAATGCATTCATCACACAATTGTCCCTTGAAAAATACAAGGTCTGGGTTACAGAGCCCTGAGCAGTTGAAAATCCACATTTAATTTGAGAATTTCCAAAAACTTAACTACAGTAATCTCTAGGTATCTGTGGAAAATTTATTCCAGGACAACCTCACAAATACCAAAATATATAGATGCCCTAGTTCCTTATATAAAACAGTATAGAACAAAGCCTACAGTTGACCCTCTGCTTCTTCAAATTTCAGTGTCTAATCAAAAACATTATTTTCCTTCCATGGTTGGTTATATCTGCAGATGTGAAACCAGGAGATATGGAAGGTTGAGTGTATATTTATTTTAAAAAATCCACATATAAATGGACCTGTGCAGTTCAAACCCATCTTGTCCAAGAGTCAGCTGTATATAGAATGGGGTAGAATTTACCATACTGTCTCAATAATTAAAATAGTGGCTAAATTTTGCTTATTTTTCTGTGGGTAATTCACTACATAAACTAATTTAGGAAGTTATTTCTTATTCATTTCTTACAAATAATGTTGTAAATACTTTTTAAAGATTTTATCCCACCGCAGAGAATACTGAGGACAAACTGTGCCCAATCAATTTTCTGATGACATAGACCATGTAGCCAGGAAGTGACAAGTTAGTGTCTTCACCTAGTCAACACCACTAAAAAGGCCATGTTTTTAACAATTATAATATACTCCCTCCCCTATGGTGCTTAAAAACAAGACCTGAAAAGATGATATGTATTAAATAATTTCTTTCTGTAAACCACTTACTGAATGTTAATATATTTAGGTGTGTTGGAGAAAATAATTCACATATCAGACTTAAAAGCTGACAAAAATTAGACAGGAAGTTAGCAAGTAGTGCCATGAGCTCAAGAACAGACCAGGACTTGAAACAGACACCTAAAATTTTACCTCTAGGAGATCTACCCACATGAATAAAGGTTGTGCAAATAGGACTTTTAAAAAGATAGTCTCTCCTACACATAGTGCCTAATGGGTGAGTAAAATAGATCTTTATACAATGACAATTTTTAGTGCTATATAAGTATAATAGTATGAAAAAATTAACTATAGTACCTTCACTATTTATTATAAAATATTAAATTAGTTAAATACTATTAAATAATTTAATGTATGTATATGAAATATATACATTTTAAATAAATTTCCATTTTTGGTATTGATAGAGTAAGTGGGTCTGGACTTATGCTACAAAATAAAAGCCTAATATGCTAAGTGTCCAGTCGACCGGTCAGCCATTCAACCAATCAAAGAGTAATAATCCTAATGTATGCTAAGGATGCTCAACTGCTCACTATGATGTGCACTGACCACCAGGGGGCAGATGCTCCAACCAGTAGGTTAGCTTGCTGCTGGGGTCCAGCCGATCGGGACTGAGAAGGATGGGCCAGACACACCCTGGAGCCCTCCCGTGTTCTCTCTCCAGCTGGCCAGCCTCCTGTGTCCCTCCCCGTCCCTGATCTTGCACCAGCAGGGTTCCTTGGCTTGGCCTGTACCCTCTTGCAATCTGGGACCCCTCGGGGGATGTTGGAGAACCAGTTTCAGCCCGATCCCGCAGGCCTCTAGCCTATATAATAAAAGCCTAAGTGACCGTTATGGCAGAACAACCAGTCGCTATGATGTGCACTGACCATCAGGGGGCAGATGCTCAATGCAGGACCTGCCCCCTGGTGGTCAGTGCATTACTACAGGTGGAGCACCGCTCAGCCAGTAGCCGAGCTCATGGCTGGCAAGTCAAGCTGCCACGGCAGGAGCCTCTTCTGACTCCATGGCAGCAGGTGCAGTAGACTGGGATGAGCCCGATTTGGGTTCCTCCCTAGCCGCCTGCTGCTTGGCACACTGCTACATCCCTCGGGGGAGGACCATGGGGATTGGGAGTAGGCTGGCAGTCAGACATCCCCCTGAGGGGTCCCGGACTGTGAAAGGGCACAGGTGGGGCTGAGGGACACCGCCCCGCCCCCCCCAGTGCAAGGATTTCATGCACTAGGCCTCTAGTCTCATTATAAACAAATAGAAAACCAGACAAAATAAATGGGACATCTCTTTTTAGACATTGAATATAGACACCACTGATTTATTATCATTAAGTGAAAGGGAATAGAATGAAATAAGCTTCATGATGACACTGCATTTAAAAAAATATATATATATCTTTATTTGTGAAAGTATTACAGATGCCCCCCCCTTTTTTCCCACTGGCCCCCTTCACCCCACAACTGCTCCTCCTAGACCCTCACCACACTATTGTCTGTGTTCATGGGTTATGCATATATGCATGTAAATTTCCTGGTTAATCTCTCCCCACCCACCCCACCCCCCTTCCCTCTGAGATTCCTCAGTCTGTTCCATGTTTCTGTCCCTGGGTCTCTTTTGTTCCTCAGTTTATTTTGTTCATTTGATTCTACATATGAATGAGATCACTTGATACTTGTCTTTCTCTGACTGGCTTATTTCACTTAGCAAAATAAGATGCTAGATTTTTGCCTGAATATTCTTTTGGAACCACCCAAGCATTGTAGGAAACAGGCAAAGCAAAGTATCTTTATTAATTGATACATGGATTTGAAGAGGTCTAGTGACTTGAATTGTGGGATAGTATGATTTTGAAGAAACCTATGCCAAAAGATACCAAATAATCTACATAACTAGGCCCTTTAAGGGTTTTGGTGATCACAAAGCCATGATTAATTATATTGCATGAACATTCCTGAAACTTGATAATTGTAAGCTAATTAATTTCCTTTGAGTTTCATCCAGCCAGAGAAAAAATTTATCATAACCCCTTGAGCATTCAGGAGATATCCCAGTAATAGTAGCACTACCAGTAGTAAATTAACATTTGAATAAATCCACCTTAATAAAAATTAGAAATATTGAAAGATTTACGTTCATCTTCAGATAACGAGTGAGAACAGCATTCAACAGTTTTTAAAGGAATGTAAAAAATCCAGTCTCATATTCATAATGCACAGAATCCAATCAAAATTCATTTTACCCCAAACCAGCAGTCAATAAAAACATCTACACTAATAAAAGAGAAACATGCAAATTGACCATACCTCTGCTACACCCACAAGCCATGCCCACCAGCCAATCAGGAGTATGCTAATTAACCCAACCAAGATGGCAGCAGCCACGGGGCTGGAGTGAGCAGAAGTCTTGGGTTGCCCTGGCGATGGAGGAAGCCATGCTTCCCGCCCACCCTGGCCGGCCCTAGCCTCCACTCAAGGCTACAAAGTTTCAATGATAGAAGATAAATAAATCCCAGATACCTGCTTCCAGCCAGCCCTGGCCTCTGCTAAAGGCTACAAAGTTTTAATTATAGAAGATAAACAAAATCCAACAAAAATGGTGGTGGCCACAGAGCTAGAGTGAGAAGGAGGCGTGGGTTTCCCGTGGCGATGGAGGAAGCCAAGCTTCCTGCCCACCCTGGCCGGCCCTGGCCTCCACTCAAGGCTACAAAGTTTCAATTATAGAAGATAAATAAATCCCAGATACTTGCTTCCAGTCAGCCTTGGCCTCTGCTCTAGGAGGCCCTGAAAAAAAAAAAAAAAAAGAAAGAAAAAAAGGAGGGCCTGGGAAGTTGGGTCACCAGGGTGTGATCAGGCCAGGATGGGACTACAGTTTTGGGTGATCTGGCTGGTGGGGGGCGGGGCTATTGGGGGTAAGCAGACCAGCAGGGAGGCCAGTTGGGGGTGAGCAGGCCATCAGTGGGCGTCAGTTGGAGGTGATCAGGATAGTGGGGGGCAAGGCAGTTTGGAGTGAGCAGGCCAGCACGGGGGCAGTTGGGGGTGAGCAGGCTGGCACGGGGGCAGTTTGGGATGATCAGGCTTGCAGGGGGGCATTTGGGAGCGAGCAGGCCAGTGGTGAGGGGCAGTTGGGGGCAAGCAGGCCAGCAGGCAGAGTGGTTAGGGACAATCAGGCAGGAAGGCAGGCAGGTGAGCAGCTGGAGCCAGCAGTCCCAGATTGTGAGAGGGATGTCCAACTGCCGGTTTAGGCCCGATCCCTGTAAACCAGCAGTAGGACATTCTTTGAGGGGTCCCAGATTGGAGAGGGTGCAGGCTGTGCTGAGGAACACCCCCCCATGCACGAATTTCATGCACCAGGCCACTAGTCTTAAATAATGACAGATATATGGAATTAGTACATCAATGTATATATTAGCATTTAATAAAACGTAAATGAAGCCCAGCTGGCATGGCTCAGTGGTGGAGCATCAACCTATGAGGAGGTCAAGGTTTGATTCCCCATCAAGGCACATGCCTGGATTACCAGCTTGATCCCCAGTGTGGGGTGTGCAAGAGGCAGCCAATCAATGATTCTCTATCATCACTGATGTTTCTATCTCTCTCTCCCTCTATGAAATCAATTAAAATATATTTACAAAAAAAAAAAAGTAAATCCTCAGAAGTTAGCAATGTTATATAGTTGTGAGGATTTTTATCCACTGTTGGTGGCACTATGAAATTATATGTTCACAATGGAAAACAATTCGGGAGGATTAACACATTGAAAATAGCATATCCTATGAATCTTCAATGCCACTACAAGGTTTATACTAACACAGAAATGTAATCGTAAATTCATCCATATATATGAATAAGGATGTACACATGAAGTTCTTGGTAGTAGTTCAAATTGTCATCAATAAAAACCAAAAATGAGACTAATTAATCATAAAACTGTTAACTAAATTGTGGTACATTTATGCAATGTGATAACATATCATATCAATGAAAAAAATGAACTATTACTAGCTATGAATGATTATCACAAATATTGAACAAATGAAGTCAAGCAAAAAAGAAGGCATGCTATATTATTCTATGTGTATAGAGTCCAAAAATACTCTATGATACCAAAAGTCAGAATAATGGCTAATTTGGAGGAGTGTTAGATAGGAGAAGCACAAGGAAGGATTCTAAGGTGTTTTTTGTTTGTTTGTTTGTTTGCTTGTTTTCCCCATTGATTTTTAGAGGTAGTGGAAGGGAGGTGGAGAGAGAGAGAGAGAGAGAGAGAGAGAGAGAGAGAGAGAGAGAGAGAGAGAGAGAGAGAGAAAGAAAGATCAATGTGAGAGAAATATACCAATTGGTTGCCTCCTGCACTCTCACTGACCAAGGCTATTTCTTAAAAAATGACATTGGGATTTTGATGGGCATTGCATTAAGTCTGTATATTGCTTCAGGTAGTATGGACATTTTAACTATGTTGATCTTTCCAAATCATGAACATGGAATGTCTTTCCACTTCATTGTGTCTTTTCAATCTCTTTTAATAATGCTTTGTAGTTTTCAGTATATAGATCTTTCACATCCTTTATTAAGTTTATCCCTTGTTATTCTATCCTTTTGTTTGCAATTGCAAATTGCATAGGAATTGTTTATTTTTTCCATTTTTTTCTGAAAATGTGTTACTAATATATAAGAAAGCAGTGGACTTTTATACATTGACTAGAGGCCCAGTACACGAATTCGTGCTGGAGTCTTTAAGGTTTGCTATATACAGAATTATGTCATCTGCAAAAAGTGACACTTCTAGGTTTTTTATTCCCAATTTGGATGCCTTTTATATATTTGTCTTGCCTTATTTCTCTGGCTAGAACTCCCAGAACTATGTTGAATAAGAGTGTTGAGATTGGCCAACCTTGTCTTGTTCCTGATTTTAGAGAAAATGCTTTCAGTTTTTCACCATTGAGTATGATATTAGCTAAGGGTTTCTCATATATGGACTTTATTTTGTTGAGGTACTTAAGATTTTTTATACTTAAGGGAATAACCTGGTCCTTACATGAGAAGACTAAGTAAATGTGAGTTTATAAAGGTTAACTCTCTCTCCCATTATAATACAAATTATATGATATTAAACAAAATGACATTTTGAAATTGCTCATTGTATTATTTTTATATTATAATTAATAGAAATATCAAATATAATGATGAAAAATCAATAATTTAAAACACTTTATAAGTAGACCTTAATTTATATGAAACAAAAATAATTCAAACAGAGCAAACTTATAAGGAAATTAAACAAAATATATATTAAAATTGATAAATGTTTCTCTTAAATATATGTCTTTCTCATCCTTTGTTAAGTTTATCTCTAGTTATATTCTTTTGGTTGCTATTGCATAGAAACTGATCATGTTTTAAAGCAGGAACTGCAAGGAAGTCAATTATATCATGAACTTTATACAATAAATCAATTAAATAAATACATTCATGGTTAAGTTGACTTTGATCTAAATAACCAGTATGTATCTTTAAAATGAATTACGAAAATATAATATGCAACATTTTACTCCCAATATTATTTCAATATTATAATGTAATATGTAGATAAATTTATAAGCTATTTATGAAGTGAGGAGTATACAAATAATTTACTGGTATCTATAGTGTGTATATGTGCATTCATTTATGAAAATATATTCTTGAAACTTGAAAATGAATAAATAAACTAATATAATTATTAAAATAAACTCAATATACAAATGTAGACATATGTCTATAATGCAATTATGTGAGCATATATATTTACAATGTTCCACAAACTATCTAAGAAAATGTTTAAATTTGACTGGAAAGTATGTTTTGGGAATCTATTCAGGTCTCAATTCATCTTTATTGTTCTTAACACTTGATTGAGGTCATTGAATTATAGTTTGAAAATACTTTTGCATAGTACATTGAAAACTTTTCCCCATCTATAACTTTTGATATATGTTGTTATACTTTTTGGTCTCCCCACACACAACTAATCAAATACAAGTATTTATTTTAATTTTCTCTTATTCATTACCACAAATATATTTATGTATATGGTTTTTTGGATTGTATTTTCATTTTGGATTATATGTTTTTAAAAACTTTATACTTTGTATTAAGACATATTTATGTATGCTATTGTCAAAAATATTTCTGTTTAAGTGATTAACAATTTATCATGTCATAATTATAATCTCATTACTTGCCAGCTGGTCTCATCTTTTCACTTCACATAAATATGGCATGATGTTTTGTGAGCATTCAATTGAAACATGTATAAAATGACGCTGCTGTCAACAATATTAAAAGATGTTACTCTTTACATATTTCAACATATTTGCAAAGCCACAATAACTTGATAAATGGCATTTGTCACTATAAATTCCTTTAATAAATTACACATGTGTCCAGTCTTAATGAAAGTGATAGTATTACCTAACAGAAAAGGTGAAAAAAAGGATATTTCTAAGAATATAGAGAAATCATTATTTCTAATAAATTTATACTGTTATTTTTATCATTCATGTTTAACTTAGTGACTTAAAAATAAAAGTACCAACCTTTAAATATGTCAAATGGTATTTAAAAACATCAAAGTCCTTGTCTTTTATTGCTATAGCTTTTCTTTATGTGTATAGGTTTGAACCTTTTCTTAAAGTAAAAAAAAAAAAATCCATTTTGTTTATATTATTTTGGTTAATACACTACTCTAATTTTTTTTTTCAATTTGGTCCTTATCCATTTGTGGGATGAACATAAAAATTTAGTTCCAGGATAAAGTATCAAAATATAATTTTTATTCTGCATTTAAGATTACCCTTTAACAATTTTAAAACACAAGTGATCTGAGTGTTCTATCAGTAACAAAAACAAATTTTATTAAAATACCTAATTTTCTATTTTCCTCTTAACCATATGTTCTTTTGGAGAAGTATAGTGCCCAACAATAATCTAGCATTGACCCTCCACCTTATAGCTAAGAAAGGTGTTATAGTGTACATCTGGCCAATATAATTCTAATATACTGGGTGGGATTTTTAGTAAAGCACTTAAAAGGGCTAGTTGTATTGCTATGTGCCCTTATATACTTTGTTTATTTTTATTACTTCCTGTTTTGAATTTTGATATGCTGATTTAATCTTTTTAAAAAATAATTTTAATTGTCTAAAGTTTTATACATGTCTCCTTTTTCCCCAATTGACCCACTCCCCCCGCCATTCCCACCCTGGGCAAGCCCCCTCTGCCCCAGTGTCTGTGTCCATTGGTTTTGCTAATATGCATGCATACAAGTCCTTTGGTTACTCTCTAACCTCCCTCCCCTACAATTTGTCTCTAGATCAATCTATTCTTGTTCATCAAATTATGTTAATCATTATATCCCACATATGAGTGAGATCATGTGATATTTATCTTTCTCTGACTGGCTTATTTTACTTAGCATAATGCTCTTCAGTTCCATCCATGTTGTTGCAAATGGTAAAAGTTCCTTCTTTTTATAGTGGCATAGTATTCCATTGTAAATGTACCACAGTGTGTTAATCCACTCGTCTGCTGATGGGCACTTAGACTGTTTCCAAATCTTAGCTATGGTAAATTGTGCTGCTATGAACATAGGGGCACATATATCCTTTATGAATGTGGTTTCAGGATTCTTAGGATATATTCCTAGAAGTGGGATCACTGGGTCAAATGGGAGTTCCATTTTTAACTTTTTGAGGAAACTCCATACTGTCTTCCACAGTGGCTGCACCAGTCTGTATTCCCACCAGCAGTGCACAAGGGTTCCTTTTTTCTCCACATCCTCACCAGCACTTGTCCTTTGTTGATTTGTTGATGATAGCCATTCTGACAGGTGTAAGATGGTATCTCATTGTTGTTTTGATTTGCATCTCTTTGATGATTAGTGACTTTGAGCATGTTTTCATATGTCTCTGGGCCTTCTGTATGTCCTCTTTCAAAAAGTGTCTATTTAGATCCTTTGCCCATTTTTTGATTGTATCGTTTATCTTCCTTTTGTTAATTTGTATGAGTTCTCTGTACACTTTTGTTAAGTTGTATGAGTTCTCAGATAAGATTAAACCCTTATCTGAAATATTATTGGCAAATATGTTATCCCATGCAGTATGCTGACTTAATCTTGAAGGCATTTTTTTAAAAATTACAAGTATGAGGGCCACCAACATGTGTAGTGGAAAATTAGAAAATTCCATGAGTGTGATCATATCTAGTGACAGTACAGGTATGCTAAAGTCCAGAACTGAATTTCCATTCTAAAAAAGCAAACATTTATCTTGAATACTATCACTATTTTGATTTTTCTGTATTACTATCTATTTTCTTTTCTTTCTGAGCCAAGGTTAATAATGTATAGAGATTTATTTTTGTGTACCTTAAAAAAACAATGATCAATACTAAATATTTAATAATATTATAAACAAAAATGTATATGTGCCTCTAAGGTTGTGTTTGAGTGTGTGTAAATGCATTGTAAAGAAGTAGAACATTTTGAAGGACTAATGGTTTCAGAATAGTACCTGGGATGAAATCCCAGAACTCCAAAAATATTAAACTGATAGTTTAGAAATAAGTTAGCAATTCAGTAGTACATCATCCAAATTAATTTATTTTGATTTAACATATATAAGTCTTTCTTAAAATTTTATTGAGTTTATTAGGTTGACATTAGTTAATAAGAGTATACTTGTTTCAGGTGTACAATTCTATAACACATCATCTGTATATTGTATTGTGTGTTCACCACCCCAAGTCAAGTCTCCTTCTGTCACCATTTATCTTCTTTACCTTCTTCCTTCCTCCACTGCCTTTCACTCTGGTAACCACCATACTAAAGTCTTTAACATAGTAAAATGATGGCACAGAGTTAGTAAGACAAGTCTGAAATAGTAATAAATTATACTAAGTTAAACAGAAAGTATTTGGGACTAGTAAAGGGAAGTTGAGTTTTAATCTCAAATCATACACAGAATATAATTATAGATGAATTAAAATTCTGAATATAAGAAAGAAGTAAAATTTTAGAATAAAACATTGAGAATTTTTTAATGAAAGTTATATTTATTTTTTCTTTTAATTCAAAAATGGAAATAAGATATGAAAGTAAAAAATAATAATATGGCAACATTAAACTTGAAACATGCTTGTGTAAGATAAATCCGCATTAACTTTATGAAAAGAATAAAAGCAATAGAAAAGATACTTGCAATATATGTGGTCTACTAAGTTTTCCTAACAAATATATGGGGCACTATTAAATCAACAAAATCATATATCAAACTAATGAAAAAAATGGTATACCTTATGCATAAGTATAGACTTGTATCTGTTTTTTCTAACCCTTCTATTTTTATTTTTCTGTTACTCTGGATTATGGGATAATTACTTTAATTTCTATTATATTGACTGTTTTTCAACATTATAATTATTACTAGAAGCCCAGTGCACGAAATTCGTGCACGGCAGGGGGTTGTCCCTCAGCCCAGCCTGTACCCTCTCCAATCTGGGACTCCTGGAGGGATGTCCGACTGCTCGTTTAGGCCCGAGTTGGACATCCCTCTAACAATCCAGGACTGCTGGCTCCCAACTGCTTGCCTGCCTGCCTTCCTGATTGCCCCTAACCGCTTCTGCCTGCCAGCCTGATCACCCCCTAACCACTCTGCTGCCAGCCTGGTTGATGCTTAACTGCTCCCCTGCCAGCCTGTTTGCCCCCAACTTCCCTCCTCTGCCAGCCTGGACACCCCTAACTGCCCTCTCCTGCAGGGTTGATCACCTCCAACTGCCCTCCCTTGCAAGCCTGGTCCCTCTCAACTGCCCTCCCTTGCAGGCCAGGTCCCTCACAACTGCCCTCCCTTGCAGGCCGGGTGCCTCCCTGCTGGCCATCTTGTAGTGCCCATCTTGTGTCCACATGGGGGCAGGATCTTTGGCCACATGGGGGCAGCTATATTGTGTGTTGCAGTGATGATCAATCTGTATATTACTCATTTATTAGATAGGATAGAGGCCTGGTGCACGGGTGGGGGTCAGCTGGTTTGCCCTGAAGGGTGTCACAGATAAGGGTGGGGGTTCCCTTGGGGTGTGGGGCGGCCTGAGCGAGGAGCCTGTGGTGGTTTGCAGGCCGGCCACGCCCCCTGGCAACCCAAGGGGAGGCCCTGGTATCTGGAATTTATTTTCCTTCTACAATTGAAACTTTGTAGCCTGGAGCAGAGCCAAGCCTGGGGCTCCGGCAGCCATTTCTGTGGCAGTTAATTCACCTTCTACAATTGAAACTTTGTAGCCTTAAGCGGGTGAGCCCGGCCAGGGTGTGTGGAAAGCTTTGCTTTCCCTGTTGCCGCCGGCAACCCTGGCCTGCTCTCTCAAGCTCTATTCTGCCACCATTTGTTTGAATTTGTTTACCTTCTATAATTGAAACTTTGTAGTTTGAGTGGAGGCTTAGGCCTGCAACGGCTATGGAAAGCTTGGCTTCCTCTGTTACCTGGGAAACCTTGCTCTCTGTGGCTGTAGCCATCTTGGATTGGGGTTAATTTGCATACTACCCTGATTGGCTGGTGGGCATGGCTTGGCTGGTGGGCATGGCTTATGTAGCGGAGTGATGGTTAATTTGCATATTACCATTTTATTAGAGAGGATTCTTCACTTCTATGACAACTTTTAACTTAATAATAGTCATCTTAGAATATTTTTGTTCTAATTTTATAGATGCACTCTTGTTGAAAATTAAAATTAGATATTTTCTATTTTACCAATGCCTCTATTTATTAGCAGGTATTCATTTATTATTATTAGACACTACTATTATAGATATTTCATTATTATAATAGACATTATTTCTGTCATAATCTCTTTTCATTTGTGATTTTATTCATGTATTTATATTTTTAGAGAGATATCTATGTTTGTCTGGTATTAGAATGAAAAGTAGATTCTCATATGTTCTATTTGTCTCAAAACATTTAGGTTCAGATAAATATAATATACTTTTAGGTATATTGTGGTTTAAATTTTCAGATAGAGAAATCCATTCACACAATAAGGATAGGCACAGTGTTTAAGGCAATCACTCAGCAGAAACTTCCAAAGCTAATTCTACTATTATCCCATCACATACTCTACTGTGATGATAACTAATAGCACTATTCATGCTTCAATAGTAACCACAAAAATAGTATGTAGTGAGAATCCTATATAATAAGAGAGGAATATGCTAATTATTCACTACACCCTCAGGCATAATGACCAACCACTTAATGACCAGATCACGGATCTGCAAGAGGGTGGGGCAGAGAACTATAAGCTACAGGAGGTGGCAAGGCAGAAAGCTATGAGGGGGAGGAGGGGAGGAGGGGAGGAGGGGGGCCGTGGGAGCTACAGGAGGGTGGCAGCGACCTACTGGCCCACAGATTCATGAGCAGGGCTACTAGTTTATTATAAAAAGAAACATTTCCTAGTAACTTCAAAGCATAAACACTTGAATCTTTCTAATTCAGTGGTCTCAACACTGCTTCCGTATTAGAATCCCAATGGTGAATGCCTATGCCTTGTGCTCACTTTGACAATTAAATAAAAATCTGGGGAATGGCACTTTTTATAGGGGGGAAAAGCTTAGTGATTCCAACAATTGTGATTAACTTCCCTTTGAAAAAGTTGCTATCATTCTCATTTTATAGTTCAAGATACCAAGGCCAAAGAAGCATTCTAACAAGCATAGATGATCTGTGCACAATTCTATTATTTGTAAGCAGGGGAGTGGCTCCTTCATTCCTTTTTGACTCTGCAGTTAGACATTTAACCACTAGGGATGTCACTTTGTGTGTTTTGCATCGAAGACAATTAAATTCTATTGCTTCCTGGTTCCTGGTCTGGTTGTGATCGGTCATCTGTGCTGTGGTTTACCTGGACATTCCAAAGTGAGTTCCCCATTCGGTTACCCTTCCCACAGGGTCTGGACTTGACACATGTTTGTCTCCTGCCTCCCCACCCCTCACCCCCACTATGCTTACCTGGACATAACCTTCACCCCTCTATGTGATGTGGATGTTAGTACTATTGAGATGAAACCATTACTTAATCCATATTTATAAAAGTTTAAATATATCCTTCACTTGTCATGTAAGTGAGAGTTAGCCTGAGCACATATGGTTTAATTAAGCAAAGCAAACTCCAGATCTTCTATTGAATTTTTGGAACACATTCCTTTTGCACATTTCTTAGTTACAAGCCAGGGAGAGGAGTGAGTTGATGTCAGCCTAAGAAACTGCTTCACTGGCACCTATCTCCTGCCAACTGGCTAATTTTCAAAGGGGTTCTGCCACTGATTGGTTGGCTTTCCAGCTCTGTGTTTACTAGTGAGTTGTCATTGGTTATTTAGAAAGGATTTAAACTAGTTCTGATGGTGATTTGCTACCATGACAATAAGAATGTCAGTCTTTTCTTAAGAGTGAGGTACCTTTTTATTCTCAGTAAAATTCACCTAGGATATCTTCTTCAACTTACTAAAGGCATGTGAATAGTCTCCCACAGAGGCAAGCAGTCAGGTCAAATCTATACCATATTTGGGAAAAATTAATCATTATTTTATATAAATGATGCTTTTTCCAATTTCTTAAGACATCACATTAAGCTTTCAAACATTTACTAACTTTATCTTGAGCCTAATTTTGAAGTAAAATAATTTCATTTGTATGTTAGCTCCACAACATACTAGGTAGGAATTAAAAGAAAAATTTCATTAATATTGATGAATAATAATAACAAACTTATAAGCCTGGTGTAATATTAAATCAAAGGACTTAATATTGATAAAAATAACCAGAAATATGTTGTATTAATTATTATTTTTTGGTTAATATTGAAAATGTTGCATATTAATTTATAGTTTCTTATATACCTAAAAGTTGGCAACAATTTCAAAATCCTATATAATAAAAGGCTAATATGCAAATAGACTGAATGGCAGAACAACCAATCACACGGTCGTCACTATGACATGTGCTGACCACCAGGGGGCGTGCGTGGAACATGGTGGGCATTGGCAGCAGGCAGCAGAGCACAGAACATGGTGGGTGTAGGCCATAGCGGTTTGGTGGAGCAGGTGAGCAGGGGTGCCAAAACAAGGCAGGGCGCTGGTCGCTGTCATCAGGGCAAGCCTCTGGTGGTTACTGAAAATTCTTTGCTCCCATGCACCGCAGTCCCTCCCGGCACTTGCACCTGCTGCTGGCGCCGGCCCCACTCGCACCCACTGCCAGTGCCAGAGCCACCCCTCACACCCGCTGCTGGCGCCCTGCGCCGACCCAGATTGCTCAGCACTGTCAGCAGATGAGCTGCAGCTGTTGGTCCCAATCGCCCCTCAGGGCTTGTCCACCTCCCCCTGCTCCTGAAGGGCAATCAGAGCAGCAGCCGCCACTTGCACCCACTGCTGACACTGGCTCCAATCGCTCTGCGCCATCAGTGGGTGCAAGCAGGGCCGGTGCCATCAGCATGTGGGAGCCGCGGCAGCAGGAGCCGGGCTGCCGGCAGTCAGGGGACCGGGGGCCATGGCATGATGGGCCGGGTGGAGGCATGGAGGATGGGTGAGACCCGCTCCTGTTCCCACCACAGCCTCGTGACCCACACTTCCTTTCAAGGTGCATGGATTCATGCACTGGGCCCCTATTTTTTTTTATAAGTTCTTAGATAACTGCTATTTACTGGTATTTTTTTTTAACTAAGTAGCCATTAATATTTTAAATAGTCACTTAAAAACAACTAGATTTTATCCTTAAATGTGTAGTAAGAAGACTGTAAACAAGAATCCTATTGGCTAGAACCACTCAGTAATATAATATTTATTGAATATCAAAGCTGAAATTACCCTTGAAGATCATATCTTATGTACATTTTTATAATGTTTACATTTCCAGTTATGTTTTTTAATGGAAGTGATCTTCATTGTAATTTAAATCTGAAAAGCATTGGTGATAATAGTAATAAAGGTGATGATTAATAACAACATTTAGGGTCAGTTCTCTGGAATTTACTATCCCAGCCACTTTTTAAATGCATTATTTTATTGTGTCTTCACACTATAGATATGTAATTACTCTTATCCCAATTTACATATAATGAAACAGAGATGCAGAATTTCCAAGTTATAGAATTTGTCCAATATCTCATGGTCATTAAGGGATGAGATCCAGCATAAAATATAGCTCTAAAGTGTTTGACTCTAAATTATATGTTCTTGCCCACTCCTGATATTTTTCGTTTTTCTCTTTTGATTTGTTCTTATGCAGGTTTCTCTGACTATAAATTGGGCAAAATATATCTTTAATACTTTGGAGAGACCCTGAACTTTCAGGTCTATAAGACAATATCCTAATAATGTCAAGTGAATACCCGGATTTAGGTCATATAATCTCAGATAGACGGATTTCAAAATCTTTATTCATGACTGGTCAGTGTTGCTCAGTGGTTGATTGCTGACCCATGCACCAAGAGGTCACAGGTTCGATTTCAGGTAGGAGCTGTGCAGGAGGCAGCCAATTGATGTTTCTTTCTCATCTTTTCATTGATATTTCTCTCTCTTTAAAAATCATTGAAAACATATTTTAAGATATTTTTATTCACCTGTCTGGAGATCAAATTCAAAATGGGAAGGGGCTATTTCTCTTTGAAACAGAGAACATCTTGTCCAAAACCTGCACTCTAAGTGGCATACAACCCTGCCCTGGAAACCACCCCACCATTCACATTTTGAAGTACCGAATTATTATCTGAAAACTTATGAAAACCTTGGCACCTCTGGGTTGTAGATAAGATTACTGTTGTGTATCTTCTTCACATCATTCAATCAATACATTTATTTTTCCTGTTCCATAAAGGACACTGAGGCATCAGCATTCTTCTGTTTAGTGTCTATGTATGGATCGACAACTTACAGTGTTTGGAGGGGAGTGCGAAATAGTGTTTATGAACTTTGATGTGTTGAAGGTGTGATTGCACTGTGTGAATGCGCCTGCATTATTTGAAAAACTGCATCGCACTGTGGTTATTTCAGCAGTTGATATATCTCAGTCACACTGCATTATTGATATTCAACAATGAAATGATCTATGACATTTAATAGAATACTGAAAAGATTTTAAATGTTGTTCATATATACATTTCTAAGTGTAATTGTTTGAAAACTATTTTTCTCACATGACTTTTTGCAAACAACTTCAAATTCCATTTTTATGTCTTTGACCAGCACTAGATTAGTTTTTATAAGTTGTAGTCACCCAGTACCATGGAAATCCAAGACAATTTTTATATACATGCATGCAATATTTGTTTACCATAAACCTTATTTTCATATTTGGTTTTCAGTGTATTTTGTCTTTTTTTGAGTGGTTGGTCAATATAAATTTCTGTAAAGTGTTAGTATAGTAATGTTACTAGGAGCCCTGTGCTCTGTTCCTTCTATACTAATTAAACATTATGAAAAAAACATTTAAAAATAGTAATATAATTACTGATTTTTTACTTACAATATTTAGGTTTTGAATGACTGTTTTTCATGTGTTTTTTCTAATAATATATTATGAGAATTTACTTATTTTTACTAATAAGGTACTTATACATTTCAAATTTTGTTAAATTTTAAGATTTTGTGAGACTGTACACATTCCATTTTAAAGATTGTAATTAAAGATGTTTACATTAAAGACTAATGTTTTAATCCACAAAACAAAAGTAATTTGTAACATTAAACTAGTCTTTAAATAAAATTGAGAGGGTTATTTTTCACTTTAAGAGGGATTTTCTATTTATAAAACACTAATAAAAACACTACTGGATACTGAGGTGAATTTTAAGATTGAATGGTGATGAAGGTCAGTAGAGGATGGAAATGTCCTGATAAGGGAGAAAGGACAATACTGTATATAGAGTTAGTGATCAATTACATGTGTTGGCATCATATTTATTCATTTGTTCTTTTACACCTTCATTAGGTCTTTGTAAAATTCAGGGTGATATTATATTAATTCTTACAAATACAGAATCAGTGGAATCAGTTAAAATTTGAATAATTAATGTTTTAGCTGATACACAAGTAATCAATATTTAGATTCGATAACAATAAAGAATGGCTTAGAAGACTATTTGTGTCAACAAGTAACATTATTTCTATTATACTTTGTATCTGAATTTCTCATTGACTACCAAGGATTTTGATTCTATAATTTCTTTTTTTCCTCTTCCATGTTTCTTTCCTCTCTACCTAACATAAGCATGCATAATTAGTGCTCTCTGTATTCAAACAAAATCTACCCCCCAAAAAAAAAAACACACATACTCCTTATATTTACTGATGCATTTCCTTATTGCTCTCAATTAGAGCAATATTCATATATTCATCTAAAATGCTAAATGGATCTGTAAGGCTTTCTATGCACTCACAATCCTAACATCACCCTAGATTAGTATCCAGCATAGCGTGTGTGTGTTTAAAAGTATGCTCATTTTTTATCTGTTTCTTTAGCTTAAATGTGTGTCATAAAAATAGGGACTTTGTTCCTGTCTCTCTTCAACCATACTCATTCTTTCCTCTGGAAGAGTACATATTATATAGCAGGTAGTATGTAAATGTTTATGCATCAGAAAAATCAGTGGAAATGCATGTGTGGCAATCCTATTTAATAATAGACAAATATGCAAATTGACCATACCTCCAACACACCCACAAGCCATGCCCACAAGCCACGCCCACCATCCAATCAGAGCGAGTATGCAAATTAACCCAAACCAAGATGGCTACAGCCACAGAGATCAAGGTTTCCTAGGTAACAGAGGAAGCCAAGCTTTCTGCCAGCCATTGCAGGCCTAAGCCTCCACTCAAGCTACAAAGTTTCAATTATAGAAGGTAAACAAATTCAAACAAATGGCGGCAGAATGGAGCTTGAGAGAGCAGGCCAGGGTTGCCGCCGGCAACAGGGGAAGCAAAGCTTTCCGCACACCCTGGCCGGGCTCACCCAGTTAAGGCAACAAAGTTTCAATTATAACCCCAACACAAATGGCTATGGGCCTCGGAGGGAGCCCCAGGCTTGGCTCCGCTCCAGGCTACAAAGTTTCAATTGTAGAAGGAAAATAAATTCCAGATACCAGGGCCTCCGCTTGCATTGCCAGGGGGTGTGGCCCGCCTGCAAACCACCACAGGTCCCTCGCTCAGGCCGCCCCACGCCCCAAGGAACCCCCACCTGAACCGGGACGCCCTTCAGGGCAAACCAGCTGGCCCCCACTCCTGCACCAGGCCTCTATCCTATCTAATAAAAGAGTACTATGCAGATTGATCATCACTGCGACACACAATATAGCTGCCCCCATGTGGTCAAAGATCCTGCCCCCATGTGGACACAAGATGGCCACTACAAGATGGCCAGCAGGAGAGGGCAGTTGGGAGGCACCCTGCCTACAAGGGAGGGCAGTTGAGAAGGACCAGGCCTGCAAGGGAAGGCAGTTGGAGGTGATCAACCCTGCAGGAGAGGGCAGTTAGGGGTAACCAGGCCGGCAGAGGAGGGAAGTTGGGGGCAAACAGGCTGGCAGCAGAATGGTTAGGGGGTGATCAGGCTGGCAGGCAGAAGCGGTTAGGGGCAATCAGGAAGGCAGGCAGGCAAGCAGTTGGGAGCCAGCAGTCCTGGATTGTGAGAGGGATGTCCGACTGCCCGTTTAGGCCCGATCCCAGGGATCGGGCCTAAACGGGCAGTCGGACATCCCTTGAGGGGTCCCAGATTGGAGAGGGTACAGGCTGGGCTGAGGGACAACCCCCCTCCGTGCACGAATTTCGTGCACCGGAACTCTAGTACAAATATAAGTAAGCATAGATTTCTGTCAAGGCAGAAGGAGGCTGCTTTTTTTTTGGTAGTGCTGGATTTGAATATAAAGACTAATTCTTTTGTAACAGGGAGGGTGATACAATGTTTATTAACACTAGTAGGTTTAGGAGTTCTATTTTTGGAGATTGCTATCTTCTATTTTCTTATGGTTTATAAGAGTTAAGCATATTTGTTATTGGTGGCATGTAGTTCATACATCACATGGCATAATACTGAACAATGCTAAAAATGTATTGAGTTATCACATTAAATAATTCTTAGATGAATAATTCACCAGTTATTTGATCTCACAGAGTATGTCTTTTATTGATCAATTCTAAACAAACCATTGTCATTCCTTTCTTCAGGAAATATTTTTCCCCAACATGCATTTTTAAAGTCAAGTATCTCTATTTCCTTTCAGATCTTTCTTTTTCCTGCATCACCCCATGTTTCATTTATGCTTATAGCTACACGTTTGTATCTCCTGGAGACCACAGCTGGTTCATTAGCATAAAAAGTACCGGTGAAATTTGCAGGTGATTTCTTGTAGATATTTCTAAATCTTAGTAATGTGAAGAGGGAGGTTGTATATAATTCATTTCACAATATTCAGTTTTACAATATGAGAAATACATACTTTAGTGTTACTGTGTTTCAAGCACTGAATTAAACCATCAGTATCAAAACATGAATGAGGCATGATCCTTTGTTCTCAAGAAGATAAATTATCTAATATGGAAAAAAAGTTATGATACAATTTAATGCTAACATATTTATAACATAGGGCTTATAACAGAGGGGAAGAAGACAGCACTGTTGCAAATGTGAGTGTTTAATATGTATGAATGAGTAGGATTTCCCCAGCAGACAGTATTTGAAAGGGTGATATGATTCAAGATATATACCTTGGAGAAACACAAGTTTATTGGCATTTTATAAAAACAATTGAAAATGTTCTCAATATTTGTAATTCATTGTGAAGAGAAAAATAAAACTTGCTTTTTTGGTGTGTTGTTTTTGTGTTTTTTTTTGGGGGGGGGCGGGTGGGCTAGCAGCCTGACTCTGTACCTAGTTAATCACATCCCTAATGCACATTCCTGTTAGCCTATATTCTAGCCACTGCCCCTTCCTTAATTATCTGGTCTTATAAGACCTATTTACCTAAATACTCACATTTAGGTAAATAGGTCTTACACCATGAACCATACACAACCCCCGGAGGGGGTTATCAGTACTAGTGCCAGGCCAGGCCTTTAGGTGTGGTCTCACGTACCCCATCCCAACACCCGGGGAGTTTTGGAAAGCCCGCGAAATATGGAAGTCTAATTCATATTTGGGGGACAAAGAGGAAGTTTCCTCCATATTGGTTTGCTCAGGATTTGGAAACAGGCTCCCCTGAGTCACGGTACTAGTACAACTGGAAATAAATGGGTTTTTCCTGTATCTCCGAGTACTCCTGTGTGTATTTTCCGGTCACCCGGAAATTCTGTAACAATTGAATACACACATTTAAGGAAATAACTTTCAGACTAACTGATTGGCTAGATGTTAATTATAGTGACCCAAATAGGACATACTAAGGAAGTTCTAGCAGATGCAAGTGTCAGAAAATTACTTGCAAATGATATGTAGAATTTAATGTATTTCAAAGGATATGTTAACTTCTTATGCAACAAAAAAACAAATAGATATTCTAGAGTTGATCAAAACTAAGGGAAAATTGGTCCCACTGAAGTCCAACACATTCACTCCTTTAATCATACTTCTGTTATCATTGAACATATAGTATAAAATACTTTGTATTGTTCTAATTGAACTTTTAGAATGGAAAAAAAAAGCTTTCTTAATGGGAGAAGATGGGGGACATTTGGAAATTCGCAAATATTTATGGATTCTTCTAATCTCTCTTAATTTTAAGAAGGTGTATGTTATTAATCAAGAAAAATATATTTATTACATTTATGCCACAGTACTGCTATTTTATAGATAATTTCCCAAGGTTTTTCAATAGGCATTGAAACAATTATTGCTTATATTAGTTGAAAATAAGGGCAACTGTATACTGTTACACATGTCTTCCTTCAATAATCATTTAAAAATAAAAAGGCATAATCACATGCAAAGTGGGGCTCAGGCAGTTGCACAGATGAGCACCATGTTTATTCTAGTTTACTCTCATTAGTGAAATCACAGAATATAGGTAAAATGGAAGCAGACCACCAGGGCAAGAATAAAACATGTAGTAACGACATACCGGGGAAGGAAAGGAAACCAAGCAATAGGCAAACTGACTCACTAATAGAAATTCCAAAGAAGCATATTTTAAAATATACTTTTATTTATTTTTTACAGAGAGGAAGGGAGAGGAATACAGAATTAGAAACATCGATGAGAGAGAAACATCAATCAGCTGCCTCCTGCACACCCCCTACTGGGGATGTGCCTGCAACCAAGGTACAAGCCCTTGACCGGAATCAAACATGGGACCCTTGAGTCCACAGAGGGACACTCTATCCACTGAGACAAACCAGTTAGCACCCAAACAAGCATTTTAAGATGCTCAAGAATGCTAAAATTTCCAACAGCTGTTTGCCTCATATTCATATAAGGGGAAAGTACAACCAAGTGCTTAAATCCAAGCTCTAAAAAATGATATCACATAATTGATATTCTAATATTTTTAATTTTAAAATTAAATATTTTAAAAATGCCCCTTTAGCTTAAAATTGGAGCTATTACTATTTCAATCTCTAGGATTAGTAATAACAGAGGGCTTCAAAAATACACACATACAGAATACAAAACAAAACAAAACAAAACAAAAAAACAGTGAGGAGAAGAATGGCTCTACGTTATTAAATTCAGCAAAGGTTTGCTATGAGATTGTAAAATGCAGGATCGTATAAAGATCCATTTACAAAGCTTCTGTTTTCATCAAAATTAGAAATAAAATCTGGACAGGGAAGCAAATCATGTAACAATGGCTGAGGATCAGATTGCTCGTTGTCTATGTGAGAAAAAAAATCCCCAAGCAAACACTTAGTTTCCCTCTGGTGCCCGATTCATTCCTGGTGGTGACACAAACAGGGAAGGACTTTGCCTGGCTGCCAGGGTAGTGTGATCAGCATGCAAGTCCAGCCCATAGTTCCTTCAGGGTCTGCCTCAGTTTTGAAGTGTCTCTTGCTCAGGATCACACCCTTTCCGAGTCATCCCACAACTCCGGGGAAGGAAAGCTTGAACATTTCAGAGAGATGGGGGATATTCTTACAGGGAGCTGCACATTCCAGAGTTCCCCACCATGTGGTCCGGGCTCTGTCAGACTGACTTGCATTCATCTTCTACCTCTGCTCAATGCTACTTCTCCCATCACTTCACGGGTGTTTATTACTAATGCGTACATTGTACCTCAATTTTCCCCTCAGCCTCTACTGTCAGAGAACCTTACATGTAATAGTTGGTAATATACTGAAATACTTGACAGAATCTCAAACAGGCCTGGCATGCTACCACCTCAGGGCCTTTGCACAGGTTCGAAGTGAGACCTCCTTTATTTACTCTATCTAAAATGCAATGTACTTCACACCCATCTACCCATCTTTTTTTGCTCTATTTCTCCATAGTACTTATTGCCATTCAATTCCCTATATATTTAATAATTTAATTTGTAAATATCTCTGTTTCTTCAGTACAGAGTTAGCCTTATGAGTACCTGGATTTCTGCTTATTTTATGAATTGTTATAGTCTCTATGCCACAAATGGGGCCTAAAACATAATTGGTGTTTATTAATTATTTGTTATATTAGTAAATATTAGTTAAAACCTAGAAGAGCCCTAGCTGGTTTGGCTCAATGGATAGGCATTGGCCTGCTGACCAAAGAGTCCCGGGTTTGATTCCAGTGAAGAGCACATACCTTGGTTGCAGGCTCCTCCCTGGCCTGGGACCTGCTCAGGGCTCATGCAGAAGGCAACCAATTGATGTGTTTCTCTCACATCGATGATTCTCTCTGTTTTTCCCTCTCTCTTCCACTCTCCTTAAAAATCAATGGAAAAATATCCTCAGATGAGGATTAACAACAACAACAAAAATATTAAATGTTATTAAAGCCTGTTTGATAATGATGAATGTGTCCTACAAATGAGATTATATCAATTTATGTTGTTCTATAGATATATATATTAATTTATAGGCTGATTTTTATTATCTTTTTTGATTCTGCTTTATTTGACAACTTGGATTGTTTTAAATGAATACATTACAAACTATTAAGTGTTAAAATGTGAATAAATTTAGTAGGGACATTGGAGTTTCTCTTCCTAAGTATAATGGGATCTTGGTTTATCTAATAAGAAATCATAATTCACATGCATTGACAAACAAGAATCATTATTATATATATATATCTATATCTATCTATATCTATCTATATCTATCTATATCTATCTATATATATCTATATATATATATATATATATATATATATATATATATATATATATACTAGAGGCCCATTGCAGGAATATTCCAGCAAGAATAGGGCTTCCTTGTGCCTATTCCTGCAAGAATAGGGCTTCCTGTGGCCTCAGCGAAGCAGAGAAGGGAGTGAAGCCCGCCAAGGCGGGCTTCCCTCCCGCCGCCGCCGCCCTGCGCTTTCCACTTTCCATTCCTCTTCATTGTACACTGTCTTCAGTCTTAGCTTTGCACCTGCGTATGCAAATTAACCACCATCTTTGTGGGTTAATTTCCATACTCGTTCTGATTGGCTGGTGGGCATAGCAGAGTGATGGTTAATTTGCATGTTTCTCTTTTATTAGTGTGTATATATATATATATATATATATATATATATATACTGCCTCCTAGTAAATATAAATACTAGTATATATATATATATATATATATATATATATATATATATATATATACTGAGTGGCCAGATTATTATGATCTCTGAATGCATAATCATCTCACCACTCAATATATATATATATATATATATATATATTAGAAGCCCAGTGCATGAATTCGTGCATGGGTGGGGTCTGGCCAGCCTAGCCAGGAGGAGGGGACATAGGCGATTGGCCAGCCTGCCTGCTGGTCAATCTCCTGGTCAGGGGACAATTTGCATATTAGCCTTTTATTATATAGGATGTACTCTGAGTGGCCAGATTATTGTGCTCAGAGATCATAATAATCTGGCCACTCAGTATACATATATGAATTTATCCAAAAATAATTTTCATCACTTTCTCCATTGAATTAAATATGTTGTAATACTTACTTGTATATATGGGACAACTATATAATCATTGACATGGACTTTGATAAAGAGTTTCTGGGACAAATGATTATATCTGTGGATTTACAGAACACATATGCTTTGAGCAATGCTATCTTCACACTGCAGACACCAGCTAGTTCAATCTCAGTGGCAAAGTATGTGAGAGGACAGACTAGATAAAAAGGTAATATCCTTCCTTACTTAATCAGTCTTTCATGGTGAGCAGCTAAGCTTGTAACTGCTATTCAGAAAGATGTTCATTAAGGTTTCCTTCACCCAGCAGAAGACAGGACAGTTTATGGGATTGCTTAAATTAACAGGCAGGATGTTCTTTGCAATACTTTTCAACTGAAGTTCAGGATATTTACTTTCTGCCAACCAGGAGCTGTATTCTGACTGATTTTTTTAAAAAAATATATTTCAGGTCTGACTGGTTTGGCTCAGTGGATGGAGCATTGGCCTGTGGACTGAAGGGTCCCAGGTTTGATTCTGGTCAAGGGCATGTACCTTGGTTGTAGGCACATCCCCATTAGGGGGTGTGCAGGAGGCAGCTGATCAATGTTTCTTCCTCATTGATGTTTCTAACTCTCCCTCTCCCTTCCTCTCTGTAAAAAATTAATAAAATATATTTTTTAAAAAAATAAAATATATTTCAGATATTTTCTTATTTCTTCAAATTTATTGTTTATCAGGAATGACTGAAATAAAAATATAATCAAGTCCCATCATCATTATGCAAATGGCTTTAAGAGAAAAATTGTCAGATGAATATTATTCCTTCCCATTTTCAACCAATAAATAGTTGCCATTGTTAAATAAACACCAACAGTCTGTCAAGATATGTTACATAATATAACATGCCAGTTCCCAGGGGTTGGGGGAGGGGAGGGAAGGCTAGGAAATAATTTATATGAAATATGTTTTTTATGTCTGAAATCCAGGGTTGCTTTTATGCTTTGTTTGTAAACATACTTTGTAAATATTATCTTGCTATATAATAAAAGGCTAATATGCAAATTGACCAAACAGTGGAATGACCAGTTGCTATGATGCACACCTACCACGCAGGAGCTGCACCCAGCCCACAGGTCCCAGGCCAGCCAAGGCAGGTGCCAACAGGGGGCCCCCTGATCACCCTGCTGGTCACTGTGCAGAGGGAGGCTACCCATGGCAGCAGCGGGGGGCGGGGCTGGTGAGCGGGCGGCGCCAAGCCAGCCAAGGTGGGTGCCAGTGGGAGCCCCCAAATCACCCTGCCAGTTGCCCCACAGATCATCCCTGATCTCAGGCCAGGCCTAAGGATCCTACCCATGCCCCCATTTCATGCACCGGGCCTCTATTAGGGTATAAATTTGTTTGGTTTGTTTATTTTGTTTTTATAAATGTAGCTCTAAAACAATGAACAAATGGGGAATAATTTTGATATGTTGTTAAATCTGATTGATATTTAAGGGAACAATCAGGAAGGACATATCAATCAGCATTACCATAAAATCTATTGCACCATGTGGGATATAAATATCAAGCTTGGAGAAAGTTAAAGTTATGAGTGTATAACTAAACTTAGGTGTATTTAAAAAAAGGAAATGGAGGGAATAATTAAGGGATCATCTTTCAGAATATAACACAGCAGCTTTTGTTATATTATTTAAATAATATATAGTATTACTATATTTGCTCTTACATAACAAAGTCAATAATCTGTCCTAACTTTTCCCTGTGGTGATTATATTGATAGAGTGGTATTCTTTCACCACTCCTCCACTCACTTTTTTTTTTTTTTTACTTAATGTGTACTTTGCTCTGGGCACTGACACTATGTGGGAATAAAAAAAGGAGAATGATGCATTCATTTTGTCCACATTGAGTCTAAGAACAGAGCTAAATTTCCCCTCTCTATACTCCTAGAAAAATTGAACTTTCTTAACTTATTATTCTTCTTACCAGTAAAATTGGAATAACAATAGCTAAAAGCCCACCCATATAAAACCTTAGGACAACTTTACTGCTTTCCCTCCTTTAAATCTTAAGCAGATCAATTAGTTAATTAATGAATTAATTTTAAAAAATGATAGTACTGTCAATTAAAGTCAAAATTTGTCTAAGAGACTTAGGAAAATTTATTGTGCCATTTATTAGGCAAATATTTTCTTAGATTGGATACCAAAAGCAAGATATAAAAAATAAAATAATATGATAATTCAATATCAAATTCCACTTAATAACTTTTGTTCTTCAAAAGATATCATTAAAAAGGAAAAGAAAAAAATTTTTCTTAGTAACAGTTGTATATGTTGTGCTTCATCATAATATGTTATTTATTTTCACACTGCATGCAACAACTATTAAGGCAAGTATTTATATTTACTAGGAGGCATGTTGAGATACTTTAAAAGTCACTTCTGTATGGCTATTATAAAAGTCACTTCTGTATGGCTATTAAAACTGGAAATGGGGTTAGAAGCTTGCTTTTCTAAAACCCAGCTAAATGTTCTTTTTCATGTTACTTATTTTAAATGTGAAAGTATGAATGAATATTTAAATGTCATGAATAAATATAATTTGGTTCAAACAACCCATCTATAATAATAAAGGTGTAATATGCTAATTAGACCAGACAGCAGTACAGCAGAATGACTGTCTGGACGACCTTCTGGACAACCTTCCAGACGACCTTCTGGACTAAGCTGGGACTGTGAGGGCCAAGGCAGCCACCTTGGCTGTGAGAGCCGAGCCCCTTGCATGAATTTTGTGCTTTAGTTAGTTATAATTATAAAATGCACATTTTCTAAAACATGAATTTTAGCTACATAGAACAGTTGTTGCTATTTGTTGTTGTTGTTGTTAACTGGAATAATTTGTATTACTAAAAGAATTATATTTTCTTGGTTTTTATTCCATATTTTTCAGGTATGAGGAGAATTTTCGTACCTCAATAGATGGAGAAATGACTCCTGAAAATGATACTCATGTTTATATTCTTAATTAGAATAATCCTATGCCTATATTTAACAGAAAAAGGTTTTATCTGTTAAGACAAATACAAACTTTTCCTGGCAAGAAAATAATTTGCAAACAAGCATCAAAACTAAACTAAATAAAATTTTCAAAAAAAT
Organism: Cnephaeus nilssonii; assembly: GCF_951640355.1. Taxonomy (NCBI): domain Eukaryota; kingdom Metazoa; phylum Chordata; class Mammalia; order Chiroptera; family Vespertilionidae; genus Cnephaeus; species Cnephaeus nilssonii. The sequence continues at coordinate 66,341,068 of NC_137079.1, read as the reverse complement.
TCATGTCTACTCTAAGTACTGAATTGGTGCTTAGTTATATTTTCAAATAAGGTATAGGATTATATATTGAAATATAGAACACAACCAAATGTTTCTTATATAAGTACTAAAGGCCAAGTGCATGAAATTTGTGCACTGGTAGGTTCCCTAGTGGCTGCCAGCTGCTGACCAGGGCCTCCCTTCCTTCCCCTGGCCAACCCTGCCCCCTTGTTGAACTTCTGGATGAAATTCTGGTCAAGGAGACAATTTGCATACTACGCTTTTAGTATATAGGATTTACTTAACTTTTGACATATAATACATTATCTTTTAAAATCATATTTGTGCAAATTTTTATGGAATAAAACATTTTAAATGTAAAATTTAGAAAATAAAATTTTCAGTAAAACTAAATCTCAAAAAACTATAATTTTTATTGCTAATTTGCAGTAATATCAGAGATTATTTTAAACTAGAAGCCTGATGCACAAAGATTCATGCAGAAATGGGCCTTCCTTTCCCTGGCTGCTGGCACTGCCTTTCTGCTCCGGCCCCGGAGCCGCCTTTTTCTGCTCCGGCCCTGCCTTCCCACACTGCCCAGAGGCCCTGAGTGGCTGGGGTGGTGCAGAATGCCTGCGTCATTGCCATGGCGACAACGCATGCATCCTGCTCCCCACCCCCCAGCCACTTGGCGCCTACATATGAAAATTAATCCATCATCTTTGTTGGATTAATTTGCATACTCACTCCTGATTGGCTTGTGGGTGTCACGAAGGTATGGTCAATTTGTATCTTTCTCTTTTATTAGTGTAGATATCAGTATTATATTTCAATTCTCTTCCTATGAATTAGTCAAGAAGGACACACACTCATTTTAAATTATGGACATTTCTTACATTAAGGAAAACATTATTTCTTGTTGAATTTTGATAACATAGTTCCAGAAAGATTGTCACCATTTTAACTTTGATTTTATAAATCCAAAAGGAAAAATAAATAACAATAGCTACAACTGATAAGGTACAAGCTATATTTTCCTTGCAGAAACATCTGTCTGACATTCAAGATACTGTGTGCAACAAGTTTTTTATTATATACCAGAGGCCCGATGCATGAAATTTGTGCAAGAGTAGGCCTTTCTTCCCCCTGCTGCCGACACTGGCTTCCCTCTGTCACTCTGGACCGGGGCTTCCCTCCAGCCGGAACAGGTACCCAGGACCCGGGCTTCCCTTGCAGCCCCCACTTCATCCAGAAGGTTGTCTGGAAGGATGTCTGGTCTAATTAGCATATTATGCTTTTATTATTATAGATATTTAATTGATTTTATTAAATAATTCTTATATGGACAGTGTCACATATACATCTATATATATAAAAGCCTAAGCAACCGGCCAACCGGCCAACCAGCCAACTGGCCAGTAGCTATGATGCTCACTGACCACCAGGGGGTATACACTCAACTCAGGAGCACACAGGCATGTAAACATGGAACAGACTGATGAATCTTAGAGGGAAGGGGGTCAGGGGGAGGGCAGGAAGAGATTAACCAAAGATCTTATATGAATATTAGAGGCCTCTAGTTTAATATAAAGACAGATTTGATGCTGCTAACAAACCTCCCTTAGAGTGCATCTTGGCCCCTCCTATTGAAGCCAAGGGATGGAGACAGACACAAACTATGGACCACTTGGAGCTTCAAGCAGGTAGCTGGAAGCCAGAGGAGGACAGTTTCTGCCAGCAGTTAGCTCCTAAGTAACTCCCTGGAAGCTCAGATTGGCAGACAGAACAGATAACTGTGTCATCAGAAGAGTAGGATCCAAAGAGATCTCCCATGGGGCACTAAATAGCTGAAAGGAAAACCAGCTCTACTTCTCTTTTTTTCTCTTTACCTTCATTTTTCTTCTTTATTGATCTGCTATTATTTTAGTCTCTCCTTTTTCTTTCATAGATCTAATTTTTCCCTTACCTTTTCTTAGCCTACTTTTTCCTTCCTTCTCCTGCTTTCTCTTCATTTTTCCTATTTCCCTTTTCACAATTATTTTATTATTTTCTTTTATAATGTTTCCTTCTTCTGTTCTTTATCCTTGTTTTCTTTCTTTCACCTCTGCACTTCCATATCCCCTCCCTTGTTCATAGCAGCATTATTTATAATAACTAAGATCTGGAAACATCTCAAGTGCCCATCAGTAGATGAGTGAATAAAAAAGCCGTGGTACATTTACACAATGAAATACTAGGCAGCTGTAAAAAAAAGTATCTCTTACCATTTGAGACAGCATGGTGGGACCTGTAGAGTATTATGTTAAGCAAAATAAGCCTCAGAGAAAGACAAGTATCACATGATCTCAGTCATATGAGGAATCTAATGAACAAAATAAACTAATAAACAAAATAGATCCAGAGACATAGAAGAATGGAACAGACTGGTGAATCTCAGAAAGAAGGCAGGGGTGGGTGGGTGGTTGGGAAGAGATTAACCAAAAACTTACATGCATACTAGAGGCCTGATGCACAAAATTTGTGCAAGAGTAGGCCTTCCTTCCCCCAGCTGCTGGTACCAGCTTCCCTCCAGCCACTGGCAGGCACCTGGGACCCAGACTTCCCTAGCAGTCTCAGCTTCATCTGGAAGGTCGTCTGGAAGGACAACTGGTCTAATTAGGGTATTATGCTTTTATTATTATAGATATGCATAACCCATGGACCCAGACAATAGAGTGGAAGGGGTTGATGCTGGGTAGAAGAGTTAATGGGGAAAAAAAGGGACATATGTAATACTTTCAATAATAAAGATTTTTTTTAAAAAAGTTAAATTAAACAAAAATCATATAAAGACAAATTTGATATGCAACAGATTATCATAAATACAACCAAAACAGTACCAAGAGTATGATTAAAACAACATAAAAATCAAAGTATACCCAAATTTAGGTGACCAATTTATTAAAAATTAACTTAATGTGTACATGGAAAATTATTCATAGAAATATATGAAAAGGCAGGTGAGTAAAAGATAGTTATACATTTGAGCAAACTTTAGAGCCCAATATACAATCAACCTCTGAATCAAAAAAGGCCACTGATGGCATTCAGATAATGAATATGAAACAATGCTAAACAATTCATTCAAAGTCAATCTAGAATCATGAGATTACACAATTTTATTGCTATGGTATCAGAATCAATATACCAAACTGATTCTATACTTTAAAAAAAAAAAGCTTATACATGGTTCTAGTTCATAAAATACTGTGGATTCTGATATTGACAAATAGAGAAATTTGTCCAGATATCTATTTTGGGTAACATCAGACTTTCCTATTGACTTTCTGCTACAGAGTGTTGTGAGGGAAAAAGAAGACATATTATCAAATGAGATAAAGGAAGTTACTACATATTTTAGAACTATTTGATCTGAATTATCAAAATATTCTTTTAGTAATACATTTTGTGTTTTGAATTAAAATAATAAATGCAAATATATTTATTGTGTTTATATTCTCTACATCAGGCGTCCTCAAACTACGGCCCGCGGGCCACATGCAGGTGTTTTTGCCGTTTTGTTTTTTTACTTCAAAATAAGATATGTGCAGTGTGCATAGGAATTTGTTCATAGTTTTTTTTTAAACTATAGTCCGGCCCTCCAACGGTCTGAGGGACAGTAAACTGGCCCCCTGTTTAAAAAGTGTGAGGACCCCTGCTTTACATGTTAGCACTTAAATAAAATTTTGGGGATCAAGTACAAGTTTTTGGATATTCTGTGCTCTGGAACAAATGCACATTGTGGATAGTAAAATTTACATCATACAATTTAATCATGTAATTTAGGTTCCCAAGTCCAGAAGATAGTATATGAAAAAGTGAGAATGTAAGATTATGTTAATATGATGCATCTCTCTAATACACATGCCTGAAAAAGTTGATGTCACATATATTTATGAATTCAAATGTAATCACTTATATATTTAAATACATAAATATAAGTTCTATTTTAATTTCAAAAATTAACCAAAAGAATAAAAACCAATTTTAAATTAATTCTAATAAATTTAACAAGTTAAAATTCTTAAAAAATAATTTAAAATAAACATATTTTATGGATAACAATTGAATTAGCTTAAATATATATCTCCCTGAGGTTCTTAAAACAGTGAAATAACCTCAGTACATCGTTAACTAAAATAATATAAAGGTTTAAGTACAACTTTTTGATAATTAGGGAGAACTCTGTAACAATATTAGAATAAGGAAAACAGTTGAAAATCAAATAGTAGAGGTCACTGATCATGTCATGCAGTTTGGACCCTCCCCTGACTTTTCTTCCCAGGGCGTGATGGGCGTGATGCTAGTCATGCTGGTTAGATCCCCTTTGAGGGGGAAGGAGCCATGGGACCAGAGAATAGCTCTTAACCCCAGGACAATGAGGTTCTTATCACATCAAATACATCTACGTCTCAGTTGTTTTTCAGCTTCAGGCTCAGAGAACCAGTGTAACCAGACAAGTGACACATGGTTGACATCAGGATCAGCTGATTGACCAATGACCCCCTGCCCTGGTACTGACCAATCAGCAGAGACCATGACCCTAAAAGAACACACCTGGAAAACTGATGAGTATTCTGCTGAAGCCCTCCCCTGAGATCGCCCTTAAATTTTCTGCCTGCAAGAGAGAGACAAAAACCCTCAAGACAAAGGACCCAGTGTGAGCTCTCCCTCTGGGGAGCAGGAGGGTTTCATTCCCTTTCCCTTCTCCTTCCCCCACAGGCATGCATCTCCTAAGCCAGGGGTGGGAATGCCTGGCCCGAGAGCCATATGAGGCAAGCAAAATTATTTGGTCTGGCGCTGCCAAGGCATCAAGTGTGAATTAATTAAACGTTTGACCAAATGTAGCAAGCTAATTTTTAAGTTGATAATTTTGTATGGCCTGAGAATAATGTTATAAATATCCAAATGGCATTTGGCAGAAAAAAGTTAAGCCCCTTTTTCTCTAGCTTCCCAGTGAGCCAAAGCAGCTCAGTGTAGGCTCTCCTGTTGCTCCTATGTTAAGCCCTTCCTTGATTCACTATCCTGAGTATGCTTTTGCTGTGGACAATACATTCTTGCTTGCTTTGCTGCACTTTGTCTCTTGACTGAATTTTTTTCTTCAGTGCTGAGAACTAAGATCAACAGTGATTAATATAAATGTGAGAAGTCCAGTCAGAAGGCTGAATTTGGTCTCTTTGCATATTCACAGGGTGAATATTTGCATTTTATTGCCTACTGCTGACTCAATGGCCTAAAGCAAACTCCCCCAACCTGATAATCTTACTGTTTACTAAACATTATCATTGATATGTCTGTTTGCATTCCTAAAAGGCAATTGTGTATCTAGTAAATAAAAGCGGACACTCAGTGGAACAGAGACTCAGTGGAACTTCACTACTACAGTTAAGCTTTCCCGGCTTTCCCCCGTAATTAAAAATTTATATTTCTCGTCTTGTGTGTCAATTTGCGCGTCGGCTCTTTCTCCAAGCCTTTGAACCCGAGGCCACACTGGCCATGGCTCTTCACATTCAAAAAGACAAGAATCAAGGTCTCATTCTCATTGGTAACATTTTGACCAGTGGAATTCTGAGGACAGATTGCCAGAGATGAGGGAAATCTAAAGGTGGGCTGGTGGGAATCTGTGTCAAAGTTTTATATGGTGTCTTAACTGAGAGCTGGACTTTGTATGTTCAAGTCAAGACTCACCCTGGCAAAAAGAAGACGTTCTGAAGCTGAGAGCTAACAGAGGTACCAGGAGTCACACAATGCTGGGGACATCGGCATTCCCTGAGTGAAGAGTGAAGAGACCTTTCTTGATGCCTCAGGTATCCAGGTCAGACAAACTAAAGGCCAAATAAATGAAGGCCACACATTAGATTAGAGGTCACAACCTATTACTGAAATCTTTTAATTAAATCAAACTGAAATAGGCCAATAGAACAAAATATAAAACCATATGTGAAAAGAACAAGAGAATCCACCAGTCATAGGACTGCATGTCATAAAAATACTCAAAACCCCTCAAAAGAAGACAACATAATTGGCCTCCACAATATCTAACATAAAATTGCCAAAATACTGGACTTGCAAAGAAGTAAGAAAAGGTGACTACTACTGCCACTACAACAGCACTAAAACAGACTCCAAGATGACCCAGGAATAGCAGAGAAGAACATTAGATCGACTATTGCATAGAATGTGATAAATTAAGGATGAATATTCAAACCTCTAATACAAACAATAACATTATTAAAAATAGATAAAATAAAAATATAATAGATGTAAAAAAATATGTAATATGAAGCAATTATTTTATAAAAAATGCATGCAAGGAAGAAAAAAAGTCTAGATAAACTACTTGGCACTAATATAAAATCACTGAAATTATCAAACATTTAATACTTATTAAAATTAAATTGAATAATTATAAATTATCATGGCCAAAATAATTATATGTTAATTATGTAAAATATTTAACTAGTTCTCTAATTGTTTCAGTTCTACCTAATTTTTTTAATGCCCAGGCAGAATTTTAATCTGTATCTCTTTATTTTTTAATATATTGTTTGCCTAAAGTATTCAAAAGTAAGTATTATGTTTTGTTAATGATTTTGCTTTATTCTGATGAATTTCCAAGTGTGTGTACAAATGGCAAACAGTAAAGCTTCAAATGATATACTAATTTTTAAATAGTATATTTTTGTTTACTCTTATTACCCATAAATGGAGAAGAATGATGAAAAGTAACCAGAATTTTTTTTTAAATTTTAACTTAAGTAGATTAACTGCAGGTTCCAGTTATACTTTGAAAATAACTAGTAAATCATACTATTTCTACTACAGATATTTCTAATGGAAAGTTATTTCCAATGGAAAACCATTACCATTACTGTGGCAAATATTTTAAATGTCTATCCTATACTAAATATTGGATTTAAACACTTTATTTCCTTCAAAAGCGGGCTAGATTGTTTATAACTGAAAGTGTGAGTTTTATTTTCAAGATAAAAACGTGTATTTTATAAATAAAATGGTCATGTGTAATATTATTAATAAGAGGAGAATGTACATTCAAATAAAAAATAAAATGTTATAATTACTATTGCTAAACTGAAAAATTGTAAACTCAATTCTAGCCTGCAGTCAAAACGTGAAGGAATTGCCCCAACATGGCACTAGAGAAGATTGGTCCAAAAAATGAAGCAGAAAAAAAAAATCAATGCACTTAAATTAGTGTATTGTGTTCTTTCAATTAGAAATCATCCTCAATTACTGATGCATTGTTTATTTCTTGAGCACCTAGTCTCAGGCATTTTTAAAAGGAGTGTATGATCAGTATATTTTGCCACCGTTAACTTCTTTTGGTTAACCTTCATGGTCTTCCTATAAACGCTGTCTCCTGCTGGTCAAATCAGTGTTAAATTTAAGACATTGATCTCTCTTTGATGAGATCCAGGTCTTTCTGCTTTCATTTCCTTCAACAAAATTTATCTCCTCAAAATTTTTGTCTTATGTAGTTTGCTGAGAAATAGAATTATTCAACTTAAATAATGAACAAGAAAAAAAAGATTTAAAGTAATGTACTGGTCATTCTTTAAAGTGTTTATTGCAGAGTAATTGGCCTATAAATAACTTCTCTGAAACAGCTTTAAACATAAGTTAATTACACTGAATATCACACAAGTGAAGTTGCACCGAGAAAATGCTATTAAAGAACTATTTCTGTAGTTCTCTGTTCTATCACAGTACACAATCAATTAACTCAAAGACAAAAAGAAATTTTATTTTTTGTAGTCAAAATATAATTTCATTACTTAATTTTGTAAACTGTCTATCAGAGAATGTATTTACCATTTTTCTAATCACGTAGACCTTTTGATCATCATTCTAGGCAAGTGCTAGATAATCTTCATCCCATTGACTGCACAGCTTCCTTGGTAAAGAGGGCTTTAACTGTGATTGGCAGCAGAGGTAGAGTACTGTTCTACCCATTTTACTGAAGCAAGATGCAAGATGGATACCAAGAGGGTAGATGAGATGGATTTTGTATTATTTATTACTTTGAAAAAAAAACATTTTTCTAACATTCTGAAAAAAAATAAGTTAAAATACCAGACTGATTTTGACAAAGTCCTCAGTCTACCTTCTCAAGACAAGATCCTCTTATTGATATTTTGGAATAAATATTGAAATCAATCACCAACAGGTACTTCAGCTTTTTATATGAGCTGCATTCCTTTGTGCTATTTAAAATACAGAAAAGATAAACTACTTAATTCTGTTTTTAACGAGGTCAGTTTATTTACCAGATACTGTTTTTAAGGATCTAGTCTAATTTCCCATTATAAATTATAAAACACAAAGTAATTCTGAAGTTTAATTTGAGTAGAATAATTTATTTTTATATTTTTTTCTTACAGCAAAATAAATTTCATAAATTATGTTTCAAATATTTATGCTTTAAGATTGTCCTCCATGTTTTCCACTGACTTATCAATTTATCCTGGCATTTTTTTGAGGAATTAGATAAGTATGAATATACCAACCCCATGGATCTTTCAGTCTAATGAGATAATTTTAAATTATTATATTGATAATGCTAACTAAAAAACAAGTAAATAAATGTGTGTGTACCTATATGTAACTATTATCTATCTATCTATCTATCTATCTATCTATCTATCTATCTATCTATCTATCTATCTATCTGATCCTTGTGAGCTAGACTAAATTGAGGTTCAGGCAAGTAACTCTAGAATAAATTACAGAATCACAGAATGGACAATATATCTCTCTTTTAATAAAGGAAGGTCATGCACTCATTTCTTTGTGTGGTTTTTTTAGTTGATTCTTTAGTTTTCTTTAGCACTTAAAAAAACCTCCTGACTTTAAACATTGTACTGACTAAATGTTGTTTGTCTAGCTCTGTTTTATCTTCATTGTAATGTCTTACCTTCATATGCTGCAATGACATGCTACTAGCTACACAGAATGTTAATATAGTATAGAAAGATTAACATTGCATTTTATCTGACACTTTTTATTGCAGCAAGGTATTTTGGATATTATCAAAGTTATTTATTTTATGATACAGCAGGTTTTGGGGAAAAATTTTAAAGGAAACCTAACATAAATATCAGACATTTGGCTTATTATTTTTCAGAGTAAAACTACAATTAATCTCTCCCCATTTGGGCTGCAGCTGATCCTATTTTTAGAGGGCTTCGGCAGACTTTATGTAAGCTTTGATGATTATAGATGTTGTTTGATGAATATTATTTATAGTTTTGGGTTAGTCATTTGCACATGCACTTTATGTATTTAATATTACTGAAATCAAAACTACATAAACATGAGTTATCTTCATAAAATGTTCTATGTGCTTCATTCCTTATGGCAATTTAATGCAGTGATGCTTTCTGCCACACCGAGCTGCAAATGTTTGTTAACTCTCAATTATTTCATTGAAGTAAGCAGATTTCTGACAACCATCTGCTTAGAGTGTACTCATTTCTGTTAATAAATCCATTTGAAAGTGAAATAGTCATTAAAGCAAGGAAGTAAGCATAGCATCTCTGGGAAGTTGGAGCTATATATATTTTGTGATACATCCTGTGCAATCTTGGTTATAGAGTGCAAAATTTCTGCTAAAACACACAGAAACGCTGTATTTATATCGTGGTAATACAAATGCCATCTTTAAAGCAAACGAATCAAGATTATATTTTTATCTTTAAAATTTACAAAATTTGCACTAATATTAGAAAAGGATAATGAAGCATTTAACAACATTTCTGCCACTCCGTTACTCTAGATATTTCACATTTGCTCCTTTTTTTTTTTTTTTTACTCTGTATTCTCCTTCTCTAATACCCCCAAATGATATGTTTTTAAGTGACTATTTAGTAACTGGCTAATTAATCGTTTTAAAATAATATGTAGTTATCTTTCTGCCCCGTGTTGCTCAAATGAATATCATTGTTGTAAATAACATAAATGCTGGAGTATATTCACTCTGGAACATGTGACATAAAGTTGCTTGGTGGGAATCAACTTGATCAAAAATCAAGTCTGCAATGCTGTGTGTCAGCCTATTCAATTTCTTTTGGTATTTAAAATAATTCTTTATTTTGTTTTCAATGAAATCTTCAGGTAAAGTTTGCATTCAAATGTATCTTCTATCGCACCTAGATTTCCTTCTTTGTTGGTGACTGCCTAGGTCTGTAAGATTCGACAAATTGATTCCCCGCCCCCCCCCCCCCCCCCCGCATTCTAAATTCTGTAAAGTTAGATCATCCCAAGCATAACCTCTGAATTTGATGAGAAACCTATCCGAATGATACTGCAGTAATTAGCGAGTTATCCATAGCAGGAAAGGAGCTAAGGGAAGGGTAGACAGTATAGGCATGTTCCCTATAAAACTTTGGGGGCAGCGGGCTGGACAAAGGAAGGATAGACACCTGCCCAGTCAACTTGGGGATGCCATAGAGAAGATACTGGCCTGTTAGCCACACCTGGGGACAGAGATTGTTGGACAGAATGGGCATGGCCACTGCAAGCACACGAAGATCTGGGAGACTTCATTCCCACAAAGAAGCTCCTCCTCCTGGGCTCTTGGCTCCTCTTGGCATGCGTGGCTTCCTGGCATTCTCTCATGTGGCCCACAGCCATGTAGACCCCACACACAATAGACTAATGGAATGCAACCAGCCTGATGCTGGGCTGGACCTGGCTCCAACGTGGGAAGGAAACTGGACACTGCCTCTGATTTTAGCTCTACTGAAACCCCAGCTACACTTCTATGACTGGACTAAGGGAAAGGGGACTTTGGAAAAACAGAGATCGAATGCCATGCAAATAAAAATCACTCATTCTTCCATGTGAGTCTTAGACAATTCCTTTTCTCAAGCTATTGCAAGCACTCCACCTCCAGAGGTACCCAGTGGGGAAGAGAATCCCCCACTTTTGTCTAGTAACTCAGGCATTTTCATTTCATATATTAACAAATCAAACGAATTTGCTATCTTTTCATTAAGAATTTAGGCAATCTAGGATGATGTGATGAATTCTGTTCAGGGAGATATATCTGATGAAATAAATATGCCTTTTTTATGGATAAGAAATGTCTAAAAGGATGGTCACACATCCTAATCATAACATGTGCCAAGATCCCCTGACAGAAATGGGACATTAATCTAATAAAATTCTTATTTGTGTCATATCAGGAGGTTGGAAGACCCACCTCTTGGTTCCTTGAATATTAAGTCTAGCCTGGGAAATATAATAGGCACCCGCCAAAATGAACCAATATCCCTGCCATTAAAATACCAATATTTGTAATGAGAAGCGTTTATGGGAATGTCAGCAAGAATATCTTGATTGTTCTAGATTTTCAGCAAACACAAGCGCTCAAAGTACCAACCAAGGAAGGAGATCATAGCAGAACTTGCACTCCGCTCACCCGTGGCTGAGCAGCCATGCCGTGTGAGAAGCAGTCCCCGTGGCACGGTTAGATGATAATACAGGGCGGTAGCAAACTGATACCACTCACAACACAAAACTGAGGTGAGGTGACTGGGAAGATAATTAAGAGAATACTATAAAAAAGTTGAAATACATGTATATTTTTAGTGTAACTTCTCCTACCTTTCACCTCATGGGGAAAGAAAGAAAAGTTCCATAAGGCTCCTTGTTGTGGACATTCATTCTTTTGATACTCCAATAAAAAGTGATAAGACTATTTAGTGCCTTTAGCCATATCTTAGAATACCTAAATCACCAAAATTGTATACCAGGTATACCATGTGGCATAATGTACATGCGTCCCTTTTCACCATCTAGGGTCCAGTTTGCAAGGGATTATAATTAACTTTATTTTCCAGAAGATTCATGCTATCATTTTATCACTAATAGATACTAGTTCAGTTTGGCTGATGCCTCTTTTATTTTTCAGGATAGCCTTGTCTTCCTATTCATGGAACCAATGAACATACATTCCTGGTATAAATATAAAATGGTGAGTTCACTAAGGAAAGCAGTTTTGTGGTTGCTTAATAAGGTAAAGATAAAATCAACATATATTTTAGTGGTTCCACTACTCAATATATATCTAAAAGAATTGAAAAGAGTAATCAAACCAAAACTACTACATATATGTGCATAGGAAAATTATTCACATTAGTCAAAAGGTAAAAAAAAATAAAATAAATGTGTACATACATATATTCCTCAAAATGCTATTGAATTATATACTATGAAATGGTCACATGAATAATTATATATATATATATATACATATATATATATAGGAAGATTCATAAACAGGTATAGTATGATTATTTTTCCAAAGTGCATGGACATAAGGTTAAAGTCAAAATTTGATATAATATCTTTCTAATGAGCATTTCATGAGTCATCCTAATTATCTTATACTATTTTAGATTCTGTAGTAATAAATGTTTTGCTAGAAATTAAATTTGTATTCTATACAACCAGAAGATTTTCATTCAGAACAGTGACTTTGCATGTGAAAAGAACACTGAGTGAACTAGGTAAAATTTAACAATATGAAAAGCTCAACTTTCCACCACTTTTTTTCTTCATAACTGGTAAATATTTTTATTTAGAATGTTGTCATGAGTATATTGTTGTTGTTATTAATTCTCATCTGAAAATATTTTTCCATTGATTTTTAGAGATAGTGGAAGGGAAAGGGAGAGAAACATTGATATGAGAGAGACACATCGATTGGTTGCCTCCCACATGCAACCTGATTGGGGCCAGAGATGGAGCCTGCAACTGAAGAATGAGTTTTTTTTTTATTTTTTTGTTTTAAGTGTGTTGAGAATTCATTTGCATAAAAATGCCAGTATTTCCCCACCTATTCCCTAGAATGGGTGGCATGGCAAACTGTGCTAATGAACCCATGAAACAGATAATTAGGTTACAGACAGACCTGGGGAAGCTGAGCCTGTGAGTCTGAAAAACAAACAAACAAAAAAACAGAGTAGAGGGTGTTCAGATATAGATTTCCTTTTTGTCACTGTCCCTGGGTCCAGTCAATGCTGGGGATGGTGCAATGTGTCTGCCAGTTTGCTCTGAGTGGGGACCATCACCAGGGAGCTTGGAGGATGACTCTGAAGGCCCTTTGGTGAAGAGAGGGAGGGAAGCCCAGGACGTCTCCATGGTCACCTCACTCCCAGTGGATAGTGGTCCTTCTCTGGAACCCTTGTGATTAGAACTTGGAATCCTTCAGTCCATGGGCTGATGCTCTATCCACTGAGCCAAATTGGCTATGGCATCATGAGTAATTTTAATAAAATAATTAGTTGCATGTGGAGAAGAGAATGAGCTTGTTTCTGCAAAAGATATTTAGGATGCATGATATGGCGAAAAAGAAGGAGGCCAGAGTAAAGCTTTTACAGCAAGGTAGGATATTGCTTGAAATTTTAACTTTTTCAAACTTAAGGGAAGTACACAATCTAATATTGTTGGGTATTCTGAAAAATATGTCCTCTTTGCCTAGATCAGTGGTTGGCAAACTGCGGCTTGCGAGCCACGGTTTGTCGTTCTGTTGACTAACGAGTTTGCCGACCACTGTCCTAGACTCTCGATTTCAATAATTACAAGCTGTTGTTGTTCCTTGTGATTAAGCCTCTACTTTCATAATTTCAAATATTTTTGCCAAACCTTATTTTCACTGTCTTTATCTGGGTCAAATATGCCTAAGTTTTCTTTTCTTTAGTGTTGTTAATCTCTCAATTATTTGACTTGGCTTTATTGCATCTATTCCTGCTTTATCGAAACTTTTAAAAACATGCCTAAGAAATGTTCAAATAACCCAAAAGAAGTCAGGAATGAAAAAAAAAAACAAACAAAACAAAAAAAAACAGAGGGAGCCCTAACTGGTTTGGCTCAGTGGATAGAGCGTTGGTGTGCGGACTGAAGGGTCCCAGGTTCAATTCCGGTCAAGGGCATGTGCCTTGGTTACGGGCACATCCCCAGTAGAGTGTGAAGGAGGCAGCTGATCAATGTTTCTAACTCTCTATCCCTCTCCCTTCCTCTTTCCAAAAATTCAATAAAATATATTTTTTAAAAAGCAGAAAAAAATCTAATGAAAACATAAAGCTAATCACAAGCACATCAATAATTACATTAAATACATTGGCCCAGTGCATGGATTTGTGCACATTGAAAGGAAATTAATTAGAAGAAATATTTTAATATCACTATTCGCCATTTCTCTATAATAGAAGTGTCAACCAAATTCACGATCAATAATGACAGTTCAAAACCCATATGTCCGATTGGCGCCAGTGAGAACTTTATATCTATATGTATAAAACACTAATATGCTAAGTGTCCAACCATCCAACTAGTTGCTATGATATGCACTGACTACTAAGGAGCAGACGCTCAGCGCAGAAGCTGCCGAGCTGCAGTGACTTGGCAGCAGCGGTTCTCACGCACCCTGAAACCAGAGAGGAGGGAGCTCAATTCCTCGTGGGGCCATGCAATTCCATCTTCAGCCATGGGTTATGTTGTTGCTGGGGAACTGTCGGCCCTGAATCTGGTTTACTGCACACTTGCATTTGCGTTCCACACCCTGTACAACAGCAACTTTGCAGAGTGCCCTCTCACACTCCAGGACCCCTCAGGGGATGTTGGAGAGCCGATTTCAGCCCAGTCCCCATAGGCCAGGCCAAGGGATCCAGCTGGCCACCTTCTAATTAATTTCCTTTCAATGTGCACAGATCCATGCACCAGGTCACTAGTATATAGATAAACTTGCTTAATTCGACTTGCTTTCTGATTTAGCTAAACTTTTTCCAGCCCAATGAAGCACCCCCACATCTCTTTCAGGTAATTGTGAGTGACACAGCTGTAAATATCAAAGCAAAGCAGATTATCATTATAGATCATGCAAGAAGAACAAAGGATAAAATATTTAACTGCAGCAATGTTTGACTATGTTCTGTGCAATGAGAAAACCTGAAGTCATTTTCAAGGTCCACCATTTCTTACTTCTTTTCAGTTGGGTCAAGTTTCTAAGCTTTCCAAATCTCTGTTTTCTGGCTAATGAAAAGAAAATAGGATTCCACCGAATCTCCTATCTACCTACTCCAGGACTTCTGTGAGGATCAAATGAGATGAGGCATGGGAAAATGCTTCAAAGACATTTGGTTAAATTGTGAAATGTTTGCACCTGGCAATAAAACAAGTCATGTTCCTGGGCTGAAGAAACTTCAAGGAGGCTAGTCATTGCTAGGGAGAGGAAGCTGGGTGTTGCTATCTGATGTCATTAACCGGTGCCCACAGGAACCATTTCTGGACCGGGTTGGGCTGTGGGCAGCATTTTGTGCTATGGGGTCTTGGCAGTGTTGGCTGCAATTTGTTGGGCTGTTGCTCTGGGGTGGTGGCAAGGCCTGTGTCCCACTTGGAGGAAGTCAAGTATTGCTTTGTGGTGCCAGGTCCGCGGTACCATTCCTCTGTAAATGGCCAGTGCATGTCACGGCAGCTCCGGCATTGAGCGTCTGCCCCCTGGTGGTCAGTGTATGTCATAGTGACCAGCCAGATGGTTGGACATGTAGCATATTAGCCTTTTATATATATAGACTAGAGACCTGATGCATGAAATTCATGCAAGTGTAGGCCCTTGAAGCCCCGGCTGCCTCGGCCCTAGCAGGCCTGGCTGCCTCGCAGCCCCACGGCACCGCCCACTGATTGTTCCAGAAGGTCATTCTGCTGTCTGGTCTAATTAGCATTTTAGCTCTTTTTTATATAAGATAATAAACATATTGTAATAATGGATTTAAAAAGGACCCACCTATATGCTGTCTGCAAGAAACATATTTTAAATATAATGATATTGGTAGGTTAAAAGTAGAATAATAAAAAGTAATATACCACACAAACATTAATTAAAAGGAATCTGGATTTGCTATGTTATTATCAGACAGAACAAAAATGAACTAGAGGCATATTACCAGAGCTAAAGATGGACGCAAAATAATAATATAATGATCAAATAAGCAGGAAGAAATAAATATTAAAAATGTGTATGTGTCTCACATCAGAGCTTTAAAATTAAGCAAAACTGAAAAACTGATGAAACTGAAGAGCAACAGAAAGACACAATTATAGCTAATGACTTCTACATTCCTCTCTTAGTAATAAATAGTACTAGTAGACATAAATTTCAAAAGGACATAGAAGACTTAATCAACATCAATCACCTACTGGATGTAATTATCTTCACTAAAAGATAGCAGAATACACATTTATTTCAAGTGGACATAGAAGATTCACCAAGAATGATCATATTCTAGGTCATAAAACAACAAATTATAAATAAATAAATAAATAAGTAAATAAATAAATAAGAGTTAAATTATAAATCAACTAGAGGCCTGGTGCATGAAAATTCATGCACTGGAGGGAGGGTTCCTCAGCCTGGCCTGCCTTTTCTCACAGTCCAGGAGCCCTCAAAGGTGGGAGGCAACCTGGCGATAAGGGGAAGGCGACACCCCACCACACCTCTGCTGCTGCCACTGCCGGCAGTGCAAGCCTCAGCCGGCCCTGGTTACCTGAGCCTTGGGCCGCCGTGGGCTGCTGGGCAGCCGCCATCCGAGGCTTGCCTGCACCTCGCCCTGCCTGGGGGTGGGCCCAGCCTTGCAGCATGCCTGCTGCCCCAGTGGGGCTGAGGGACTGGGCACTGCCATCTTGTGGCTGTGGGAACCACCATCTTTGAGGGCGGGGCAGTCAATTAG
Organism: Cnephaeus nilssonii; assembly: GCF_951640355.1. NCBI lineage: Eukaryota > Metazoa > Chordata > Mammalia > Chiroptera > Vespertilionidae > Cnephaeus > Cnephaeus nilssonii. The sequence goes on along the minus strand of NC_137079.1, from coordinate 66,324,299 downwards.
CATATTCCCTCCTTATTGGCTGTGGACGCCACCATCTTTGAGGGCAGGGCAGTCAATTAGCATTGTCCCTCTTTATTGGCTGTAGGCACCGCCATCTTTGCGATGGTATGAGGGTCAATTAGCATATCCCCTCTTTATTAGATAGGATAACATAAAAATAGGACATTTCCAATAATTTGAAATTACATTACTCACAGAAAAAGTCTCAAGGAAAATTAAAAATTACTTTGAACTGAACAAATTGAAACGTACCAAAATTGGAGGGATGCAGCTAAAGCAGTGCTTAGTGTGAAATATAGAACATTAAATTCTCATATTAGAAAAGAAGGAGGGTTTCAAAATAGCAACTTAAACTTTTCATTCAAGAAACTAGAAACTAAGAATAAAATAATCCTAGATCAAGCAGAAAGAAATGATAGAAATAAGACTATAATTATTGAATCTTTCCCCTCCAATAGAGAAAAATCAATGAACCCAAAAGCTGAATCTTTGAAAAGATCTATAGAACTCATAAACCTCTAGTCTCAGAAAAAAAAGAAAAAGTAAGAAGACAGAAATTATCATTATAAGGAATAAAAGACAAGGTCTAATTACAGCCTCTGAAGTCATTAACAGTTTAAAAAGACAATACTAACAACTCCAAATAGAAATGTGATAACTAAGATGTAATGAACCAATTAAAAAAAAAAAACATTCAAAGCTTACACAATCTAAAATAATGTTAAACTCATATGTATTAAAGTAATTAAATAAATAATTTATTGGTTTTGAAAAATTGTCTAGGTCACATTGACTTGATTGGCTTAATTCAATTAAAAGTTTATAAATAATTAAGAATAAATTTACAAGATTCTTTTATAGGAAATGTAAGAGCAGGGCACATTATCTATCTCATTTTATCTGGCCAGAATTGCCTTGATAAGAAAAGCAAATAAAAAACATCAGAAAGAAGAAGGAATAATTATAGTTCAATATCCCTCAAGAATGTAGATGAAAATATTAACAATTTATACCCAACATTAAATAAATTGTGTAATGCACCACAATCAGGAAGGGAGTGCAAGCCTGGAATAATACTCAGAAATCTATAAATTTAATCCAGCCCCCTATAAAAGCCAAATGACCTCAAATTATATTAAAAAAAATATTTAACAAAACTTAATGTCTATCTATCTATATAAAACCCTAGTAAGCAAATAGACGAAATGGTGGAACAACTGAACAACTGGTCACTATGACGTGTGCTGACACCAGGGGGCATGCGCAGAACATGGCGGGAGTCGGCAGCAGGCAGCAGAGCACAGAACATGGTGGGTGTAGGGCATGGCGGGATGGTGGAGCAGGAGAGTGGGGGCGCCAGACCAAGGCGGGGCGCCGGTCGCTGTCATCAGGGTGATTTCTGGTGGTTACTGAAAGTTCCTTGCTCCCGTGCACGGTGGGCCTGCCCAGCGCTCGCACCTGCTGCCGTCGCTGGCCCCGCTTGCTCCTGCTGCTGGTGACGGCCCTACTTGCACTCATGGCCAGCGCCAGAGCTGCTGGTCGCACCCACTGCTGGCACCAGCCCCGCTCCCACCCACTGCCAGTGCTGGCCCCACTCACACCCACAGCCAGTGCCCGGCGCCAGTCCCGATCACTCAGTGCCATCAGTGGGTGCGAGTGGCGGCTGCTGTCCCCAACTGCCCCTGAGGGCTTCTCTACCTTTCCCTGCTCCTGGGGGCGATTGGGACAGCAGCCGCCACTCGCATCTGCTGCTGGTGCCAGCCCTAAGCGCTCCTTGCTGACAGCATGGGCAAGCAGGTCTGGTGCCATCAGCATGTGGGAGCGGTGGAGGTGGGAGTGGGCCTCCCAGCAGACAGGGGACTGGAGGCCGTGGCAGGAGAGGCTGGGCCAGGGCGTGGAGGATGGGCCGAGATCCACCCCTGTGCCCACCGCAGCCTTGTGGCTCACAGTTCCTTTCAAGGTGCATGAATTCATGCATTGGGCCCGTAGTCTATATAATAAAAGCCTAAGAGATTGTTAAGGCGGAATGACCAGAATGTTCAGTTGCTATGATGTGACTGACCACCAGGGGGCAGACATTCAACATAGGAGCTGCCCCCTGGTGGTCAGTGCACTCCCACAGGGAGAACATCACTCAGCCAGAAGCCTGGCTTATGGCTGGCGAGCGCAGTGGCTGTGGTGGGAGCCTCTCCTGCCTCTGCGGCAGTGCTAAGGAGCAGCAAGCAGGTGGGCGGTAAGGAACAAGGGGTCCTGGACTGCAAGAGGGATGTCTGCCTGCTGGCTTAGGCCCACTCCCCAGCAGTTGGATATCCTTCAAGGGGTCCCAAACTGCAAGAGGGTGCAGGCCGGGCTGTGGGATCCCCCGACTCAGTGCATGAATTTCATGCACCAGGCCTCCAGTTCATAATAAAAGTTCTTAGGAAGCTAGAAATATAAGGGAACTTCTGTAATATTCTACTAATAAAAGACAATGATTTCTCACTAAGATCAGGAAAAAGACAATGATGTCCATTCTCAACATGATGATACAACATACTGAATATGTTAGCTAGTATAATAAAATTTTTTTTAAAAAAATGAGACAAAAATGCATAAACCCTGACCTTATTCTTACACCTTATACAAAAATTAAAGTAAAATGTATTATATAAAAATTTTCATAATCATAGATATTTTTCAACTTCTAGATGAAAATGTAGAAGAATATATTTCTGGCCTAGGTCATGGCAAATTGCCATGACACCGAAAGCAAAATTATCAAGGAAAAGTATGATAAATATTGCTTAGTAAAACTTTTGTTCTGCAAAAGATATTAAGAGAATGAATGAAAAAATATACATGGAGGGAAAATATTTGCAATTCCCATATGCATTAATTATAGAAGTATTTACTTTATTATGATTGGCATTCTCACCTCCCCAATGTAAGAATACAGGAATTGGTCGGCCCAAATCACTCAGTGTGACTATTAAAGAACTCATTTTATATAATTTTTTCTTTTTAAATATTATTCACAGCTCATGTCAATTTTCCCTGTCTTACATATTAAATCTGAGCTACTCTCTAAAATTACAGATTTTAGAGAGTAAAATTACAGATTTCCTACAGAGAAATAATTCTCTACAGAGATTTCTCTACAGAGAAAAATTTTCTACAGACAATAATTTTATTATTGATGACAGTATTACAACTCATGGCACTTAGGGTAGAAAAGAATAATTCCAGACAACAGGCTTTGTTAAGTCACTGTGATAACAGGGTAAAAAATATTGAAATTATTTAAAATCATGAATTCTGAGTTTACAGTATAATTCAATTTGTTTTTAACTAATCCTTAAAAAAGTATTAACCCTGCATCTCAATATGTTGAATGTGCCATACAGGAAAAAAAAAAATTAAAAACTAAAAGAAAAAAAAAAATCACACTTCTGTCTGTTGCTCTCAAATAGTTCAGTTTCCATTTATTTTTTATCTTTCTACTCTTGCTTTAGATGCCCTGGAACTGGCGCCACAGTTTGTGGTGCTGATTACCTTTCCAGCTATTATACATTATTATACTTTGAAGTAAGAAACCAGAATTGCCATTACTTGTAGCAAGGCAGAGCTGGAAGCAATTTTTACAGAAAAAAAAAAAATTAGTGTAGTATGCAAGTGGAAGCCAAATTGCAGTAGTTTGAAGAGTTGATTAAGAAAAGAAGTTAGCCATTACATGCAGAAAGAATGCTGTAAGATCTCCAGAATTCATTGACAGACCTAGAGGAAACAGTTCAACTGAAGAGATTTGTTTTTGCATAGGTAAATTACTTATTCTCTGTATGCCTTTGATTCCTAGTCTGTAATTAGACTAATAATAGCATGTATCTCAAGAGGTTGTGGTGATTGAATAATTTATATCAAGTGCTTTGTACAATGCTGGACACATAGTAAACTCAATAAATATCAGGCTTATTCCAAAAAAAAAAAAGAAAAAGAAGTTTGCTTTAGACAATCCTTAGAAAATTTGTCTGTGTAGAAGAGAGAAATATAATGAGGAAAATCCAGTAGGCAGTAAGAGGTTAAAAAAGAGAGATCATGCATCATGAATAATAAATAGGCTTTTCTTCACTTTTCAAACCTAATGTAATATAATCTTGGATATTAGATCTATTAGTCTAAAAAATAAGCTAAGTCAGCTTTTTCAATTGTCAGAGGGATATCTAAAAATACAGGTGTTGATGTAGGTAAGTTATTGTTTGGGTGGAAAAAAACGGGAGTTCTTATCTAATTGCTTCTCATTGTATGAAGTAAAAGATAGGTCAGATGGGAAATTTTAGAATGGCAGAGAAGTTTTTAAATAAGAAATAAAAGAAAGACCTCAGTGAGAAAATGGGTAGATTACTGAGTGGATTTTAAAAGGCCTAAATGATCTAATTACCTAAGCAGCCTTTTTAAATATTGAGAAGATAAGTTATCTAAAGAAAATATTCAGAGGCAGACAAGATTATAGATAATGGATTCCCCATTATAGTTTAACATTGTAAGGATTGCCTAAATTAATTTATATATTTGATTCCAACTGAAAATAAAACAAAAATATGGGTGAAAAGTTGTTAGTTTGTTTATGAAGTATTTAACAGGGTTTGCACCATTAGGACACAGACTCCAATGAAGGCAAGGATTCCTTTTTCCACTAAAACTTGCCTGATATTTAGCACAGAATTAGATATATGTTATAAATAAATGTTAGCTAAATGATCTGAATACATTCCAAATGAGTGAATGCACCTGTGTTCAAGGAGCTTGTGTATCCCTTTAAATTATTCTTATACATTTATTTTTATGAAAATTATATTCAGTGAGCTTCTCTATATTATCAGGATTAATAAATGTTGGTGAGCAGCAGAGACATGTAAAGTTGCTACTCATATTACTTGATTGTTAGAGATGATCAATGGCAGGATCCCCACAATATCAATATTTATGTGCTGGGTAAGTAATATTAAATTTATGGTAAGAACATATGGGTTGGTGTAAGTTATGAACTAACATTAGGAATAACTTCAGCAGCCAATGGAGTAGGCAGCTCCATTGTTTTTCTTCACCTGATTAGAAAATACTTTACACTAAGAAAAAAATAAATTGTTAAAAAAAAACAAAACACCACCACCACCATCACCATCAACAACAACAACAAAACACTGCTTTGGTTTAAAATGTTTACACCAAGGACATTTTGTGCCTTTAGACAATTTATTGAGATTTACAAAATGAAAAGACAGACATTAAATTATTTCTAGTGTTTGCCTCTGTGTTATATGCTCATTTTAAGAAAGTAGGGGTTTCACAATTCAAAATCAACTTTTATTATTAAAAATATACTTGAGTGATTTTTTATAATGTATTTGATTATTTTCTTAATAAAGCATTATCTTTACAAAGACAAAATCTATTTTTGACTTTTTCATGATCACCAATGCTTTGGCCAAGTGACAAGTAGTAGGTATTCTTAACTATGTTTAATGAATAAATTAAATAATTAAATAAAATTTATTTTCTTTTTCAAAGAGATTTTAATATATACCATTTACTCTTCTAAATTATTTCACTCCTTTATAATCAAGATTAGTTGTCATGACTTGTATATATACATATATATATATATATATATATACACAAATATATACAATCTATCTATATAATTTATATATATATATATATATATAAATATATAAAATCTCTATATATATTTAGATTTTAATATTTTGATGAAATAACTATAACATCATTGACAGGTTTCTTCAATATATTTCATTATGATATATTAAAAACTTATTATTTAGTCTATAAAATTATGTTTTTAATTTGTTTAACAAAAATATCAATAAAATTTAAAATTGTTGTATAGAATATTCTAAGTGAAATAATCTTCTATCATAGGCAGAGAGAGAATTTCCAAAACTCATTTATGATCTGATTCTTCTAATGAATAGTGCCAAAGTTCACTTTTGAAAATTGTATTAACTCTTCAGTGAGTTGATTTACTACAAAGTGTTGTGATACCTTTAAAAGGCTAGTAAAAATATTGACTGTGTCTTTTCTCATTCATTTCTTCTTACAGACTTTACAGAATGGCTATGTAGTTAGACAATAACAAGGCAGTCAAATAAATCATCATCTTTAATTATTCAATAGATATTTATGGAACACTATTATGTGTCAGCAATGTGAAAGGCATTAAGAAAAAGTCAAAGAAGAGTAAGTCATGCTCTTTGTCCTTGGCATATATTCAATCACTCTGGCAAGAAAAAGAACATGATGAAGAAGTGCAATCCATTGTAAAAAGTACTGAAAGAAGAACAAAGGAAAAATAGTTTTAACATCAAGGTAGCATCTCTAGATGAGAAGAGATAAAAGCTTTGACTAAATAATATTAGTGTAGGATCAGTATATATATTAGTCAGAGATAAAAAAGAAAAGGACTTATAGGCAGAGCCATAAAGTACAGAGGCACATAAGGGAAAAATAAATAAAAGCACTATTCCCAGTATATCTGAAGTGAGGCAGAATAAAATGAAGAGAACCATGTTAGATCATCTCTAAGTTATATATTTATGAAAGGCATCATATATATCAAAGGAAATAAAATCTTAAAAGATGTCTGTACTCCCATTTTCATTGCAGCATTATTCACAATAGCTAAGGTATGGAAACAACTGAAATGTCCATTAACAAGTGAATGGATAAAGGAAATGTTATATATAGACATACACACACACACACACACACACACACACACACACACACACACACACTGAGTGGCCCGATTATTATGATCTCTGAGCGTATAATAATCTGGCCACTCAATGTATATCCTATATAATAAAAGGCTAATATGCAAATTGTCCCCTCGACCAGGAGTTCGACCAGCAAGCAGGCCAGCCAAGCTTCCATGTCTCCTCCCCCTGGCCAGGCTGGCCGGACCCCACCCATGCACGAATTTTGTGCATTGGGCCTCTAATATATCTATTAGCCTTTTTTTGTCTTTAAGTTCCTGATGTCACCTTTAATTTTGAGTGCTAGCCTTGCTGGATAGAGTAGTCTTGGATTCTGTCCCTTATTTTTCATTACTTTGCATACTTCATGCCACTCCCTTCTGACCTGATGTGTTTCTGTTGAGAAATCAGCTGATAGTCTAATGGGAGATCTCTTGTAGGTAACTGTCTCTCTCTTGAAGCCTTTAGGATTCTTCATCTTTAACGTTTGCCATTTTAATTCTGATGTGTCTTGTTGTGGGTCTTTTTGGATTCATCATGTTTGAAACTCTCCATGCTTTCTAGACTTATGTGACTTTTTTCTTCGACAAGTCAGGGAAGTTTTCTGTCATTATTTCTTCAAACAGGTTTTCTATTCCTTCCTCAGCTTCTTCTCCTTCTGGAACCCCTATCATGCGGATGTTGTTTTGTTTCATGTTGTCCCAAAGCTCCCTTAAACTGTCCTGCTTTTTAATTTTTTTTCCAATTTCTGCTCAGATTGGGTGATTTTCTTCTACCTTGTGTTCTAACTTGCTAATTCAGTACTCAGCTCTTCTAGTCTACTGTTGAATCCTTCCAGGGTGTTCTTTATTGCAGCTATGTCATTCTTCATTTCCTCTTGATTCTTATCCATGTTGATGTATTTCTCATTCAGCGCCTTATAATTATAATTGAATTGCTTGTAAGATGTTTGAGTATCCTTTATAACCATTACTTTGAATTCTTTATCTGACAAATTACTTGCCTTCATTTCATTTAGTTCTTTTTCTGGTGATTCCTCCTTTTCTTTCCTTTGGGGATTGATTTTGTGTCTCTCCATTTTTGCTGTCCCTTTGTATTTATTTCTGTGTCTTAGATCAAACTGCTATGCCACCCAGCTTTTTTGAGAGTGGTCCTATATCATAGGTGTTTTGTGGGACCCAGTGGTGCAGTCTCTCAGATCTTCTGAACTGGGTGTTCTAGGAAAGTCCCCTCCTTGGGCTATTTGGGTTCTCCTGATGTAGTTGGGTCTTGAATGTTATGGTTCATATTGTAGATGGAGTCGCCTCACAGGTTGTCTAAGTATGTGGCTCACCCCTGACCCCTCATCTCACAAGCTGTTGTGGATGTGCTCAGGGTCCTGGCTCCCTTGGCAAGGGTTGCCTATGAGGTCTCACTGGCATGCAACTCACTGCCCGGTCCCAGAGCCCACAGAAGTGGTGGTGTGAGACTCTGCAAATCACTTCAGGGGTCTCAGAGCCTGTGGCTGGGGTCCCTTGCCAGGTCCCACTGGCATGCAGCTCACTGCACAGATCTGTGGTGGTGTCCAAGGCCAGTCTGTTTGTCCATGCCAGAGCCATGCTTGCATGGAGAATGCCTGTGACAGTAGCAGGGGCTCTTTGTCCAGGAAAGTCTAATCCACCAGCCCTGGAGACTCTTTTGATATCTAACTATCACACACACACACACACACACACACACACACACACACATACACACACACCACTTGTCCACACACTCCCATCTCACTCCCTTACTCACTCATACTCTCTCCTTTACTCCCATCCTGCCAGCCACCATCTCCTCTAGTTCCCTGTAAAACCATAAATATTCTTAATATCCTTGAGCTATATTTTAAATATGAACATCTGAAAACTATGGTAATTTTTATAAATTCGTTAAGAATAAGAAAAGTCTATAAAATTAAAATATATAAGCTATATGGGAGATAGGGAGATGACATTTGTGAAAGTGTTTAATTAGCTATGCATTTTTTTCTAACCTGTGTTGCCACTTTAGCTCAAAAGAACTATATTGGTTATAAAAAGGTATACCTTGTACTTGACTCTTGTAGCATATTTTATGAGTAGAAAAGTCCCAGGATATGTTATTTATTCTTGCTAAGTTGCAGAATATAGCAGCATAATGCAAAATATATTTCAGTAAGTTATGAAATATGCATATTTAGCTTTCTGGAAATTTTCCATATGAAAGTTTTATATGAGTCTGGGAGGAAGTATTTTCTGTGCTCAGTAGGTTGTGATCACAGCTGCTTTGCAGAGAGTAATAGTCAAATTAGCAGATTTATTCTCTGCTATAAAACAGCAGCACCACCAGTTTATGATCATCTGATTGATCAGAAAATGGAGGTTCTAGTCTGGACACAGTAGTTGGCATTTGCACTCTACAAATCATCTTTGGAAGCCATGATGTTTTGCTAAACAAAATGTAATTGTTTGTACTGCTCATTGAAATATGTTAAACTTTTAATCTTAGCTTTAAATTGGTACTTTGTCATGCTTTTGCTCTGTTTCAGCTTTGGTTTCGCTGATTTTTTGGCAGTTATTCCAGGATACTTAAAAATATGCTGATGTTCCACATTGATGGCTAGTAGAAAAATATAACTAATGGACAATCTGCTGAGGTAACATATTCATTCTTTATTGCCTTTACTGCTGTTCTATATTTTTGTTGTTTTTGCATGAAAAGAGGATAGTATTTTGATAAGAAACCAATCTTCTGTTTCTATTTTTTCTCTCATTTGTTAATGTTACTAAAAATGCATTAAAAAGTTTGTATTTTGAAACGGTTCCTCAAATATACAACTTACATTATAATAAAATCACTTTACTAGAGTATTGCTTTAATCAGATTATGTCAACTGCTAAAATATTATGAACACCCTCTTGAAAGCCTTGTATCAGGAGCCTTATATTCACTCTTTCTAATATGCACAACCTTTATCATTTTTCATTTCTTTATTTTATTGATGAATATATGCTTCTGTAAAGAGATTCTTCACTTGATCTAGAACTTAATGCCTAATGTCTAATGTTTACGGATATTTTTTAGAATTTGAGGTTTTTGGAAATTTCAAGTGCTTTCACATGATTTAATAAAATGTGTTTGTTTTATGAGGCCCAAATTGTTACTATAATATTGCTCACTTATAATTAAATAACATTCTTATCCCAAACATTTAGCTATCTATATTTTACTTATTCTTCCATTGTTTGTCTAATTAATCCACCCAGAGTTTTTATGTTTATTTTATGAACTTTCAACGTGTTAGATCACTTGCACTGCACTTATACATAGTTAATAATTACAGTGTATAATTTACATTATAGCTGGTTGCACACATGCTTTATATGGACTATTATGGGATGGCATAGGCTTTGTTCCATGCATTCTTAAATAATTAATTATTTTAACAGCTTTTTTGAGAAATAATGATGCAAAAATAATGGCATATAATTAATGTGTACATACCTGACAAGTTTGGATATATGCAAACACCAGTAATAGACATATTAAGTACCTCTCAGAGTTTATTTGTCTTTGTTTTGGGACTATTCTTTTCACATGTATATGATAAGAACACTTAACATGAGACTTATTCTATTAATAAATTTTATAGGGCACAATATAATTGTTAACTACAGGCACTATGTTGTACATTAGATCTCAAGAACTTATCCATCAAACATAACTGAAACTTTATACCCATTGAACAACTCCGCAGTATAAATTATAGTAGTTTCCGTTTCCTTAGCCTATATCCCAGGAGGACATAAATCATAAATCAGTGTAGTGTGTTTACATACAGCTTCTTTTGCCTTTAGTTTTACAACTCTTCTAATTTCCAAAGTTACCCAAATCAGCAACATTTTCCTCTGCCCTCATTAGTGAGGTTGTTTTATACATTTGTAATGCAGTTAGATTATCTTGTCATAGTCTGCATACCAGACTAGTATTCCCTTAATAGCTAAAAGATATTTCACATTTGAATACATTAAGGTGTATTTTGTTTGTTTGTTTGCTTTGTTTTTTGTGGGTTTTTTTTTCCTGTAAAGTTCAGTGGGTTTTGGCATATTCATAGACTCATGTTTCCACAATTATGAATACCTTTGGTATAATTTCACTGCCCTAAAACATATTTCCTATGCTTCAATGATTCATCCCTCTCTCTCCGTCTCTCTTTGTCAAGACCCTGGAACTACTAAGTTTTATTTCCTCTATAGCATTGCCTTTTTCAGAATGTTATATTATTTGAATAATCTACTATATAAGCATTCCGACTGGCTTCTTTCACTTAGCAAAATGAATTTAAGATTCATGTGTCTGTTCATGACTCAATTTTATCACTAAATAATATTCCAGTATCTAAATGCACTAATTTCTGTATCCATTTAGTATAATTGTAATAGATATCACAATTTGTGTTGATGATGAATAAAAATGCTATAAACAACCACATAAGATTTTTGTGTGGGCTTACATTTTCAAAGCAGTTGGATAAACACTTGGAATCATGATTTCTGGATAATAGTGTAATACTATACTAACTTTGTAAAAAAAAAGGCCAAACTTTCTTCCATAAATGACATCCCCATCAATAGTTGGTGACTTTAGATTTTTGGATTTTAGTTATTCTAGTAGATATTCAGTGGTGTCTAAATGTTGCTTTAATATGAAATTCACTTTTTTACACAATAGCAAAGTTTAATTCTTAATACAATAAAGGAAATTTAGTTATGAAATTGACAGATTTCTACCAGTCATAGATCAAGCTATCAGGAAGGGTATATACTGGGTTCCTAATGCATGGAGTAGGACTGAGCTTGGTTTTCAGAAGGTCCATCATTCACATGTTTTCCTGACTGTCATAAGTCTTTCTACTCATAAGTCTTCCAGTAACAAAAGAGGATGCATTGAAGGACTGCTTCTCTTTTTTTCCATCCTATGATATTTAGGTTGAATCATCATCTTACACATTTACTTAAAAGATACTTCATACTCAGTTGGTCTTATGGACAAACCTACTAAATATTTAAAAACAAATAATTCCAAATTATACATAGAGTCTTCAAAAGAATAAAAACAGAGTGACTTCATTCTAATGTTTTCATTTGGTCAGCACAACTTTAGTACCAAAACCAGGAAGATCAGCATAAAGCAAGTATCAAGTCAGTCTCATTCATGAACATAAATACCAGAATTCTAAAACAAGATCAGCAAACTGAATCTGGCAATATAATAAAAGGATATTATATCATGAGCAAAAGAAAGTTAACTCAGAAATGCAAAGTTGGTTTAACATTTATAAATCAATTTGTGTGATACACAGCATTAACATAGAAAATGAGGAAAAAATAAATACAAAAAACTACTTTGATAACATTTAACTTCTATTTCTAATGAATAACCTTAGCAAACTAGGAAAAGGTGATGTTCCTTAATCTGCTAATGGGCATATTCTATATGGCTATAGCAAGCATCCTATCTAATAATAGAGTAATATGCAAATTAACCATCACTCCGCGACAAAAATGGCGGCGCCCATAGACACAAGATGGCGGCGCCCAGTCCTCTCAGGCCCGCAGGAGTCCCTCAGTCCCAGGGAAGGCTGCCGCTGAAAGAAGGCAGCGAGCAGCCCAGCCTGTTGGCCTAGGAGGCGGCTTTGCCCTCCGGCCAGATCCTCTCCTAGCCCTGAACCTGGCCGTGGGTCTGGGAGGCGCCCTTGCACAGCCGCCATGATCAGCTGCCCGCCCAACCCGGGAAATGGGTCTGGGAGATGCTTGAACATGGCCGCCATGATCAGCTGCCCTCCAAGACCGGCAGCCTCGATCAGCTGCCCTCCGCGACCCGGGCCGTATGTCTGGGAGGCGATCGTGCAAGGCTGCCTCCATCAGCTTCCTGCCTGGACCGGGCCGTGGGTCTGGGAGGCGATCGTGCACGGCCGCCTCCATCAGCTTCCTGCCTGGACCCGGGCCGTGGGTCTGGGAGGCGATCGTGCACGGCCGCCTCCATCAGCTTCCTGCCCGGACCCGGGCCGTGTGTCTGGGAGGCGATCGTGCACGGCCGCCTCCATCAGCAGCCTGCCCGGACCCGGGCGTGGGTCTGGGAGGCGCCCGCGCGCGCGGCCGCCTCCATCAGCTTCCTGCCTGGACCCGGGCCGTGTGTCTGGGAGGCGATCGTGCACGGCCACCTCCATCAGCTTCCTGCCTGGACCCGGGCCGTGTGTCTGGGAGGCGATCGTGCACGGCCGCCTCCATCAGCAGCCTGCCCGGACCCGGGCGTGGGTCTGGGAGGCGCCCGCGCGCGCGGCCGCCTCCATCAGCTGCCCTCCGCGACCGGGCCGTGGGTCTGGGAGGGCCGTGGGTCTGGTCTGGACATTGCAGTTACATTGTGCAAGGCGTGCACAATCAGCTGCCTGCCGAGGCCCGGGATGTGGGTCTGGGAGGCGACTGCACAAGGCCGGCGCGATCAGCTGCCCACAGCGGCCTGGGCATTGGGCCTGCGAGGTTCCCGTGCATGGCAGGAGCCGTCTGCTGCCTGTCCCAGCCTGGGCTGTGGGCCTGGGAGACCCAGGAGCTGCCTATACACCTCCCTCCCCACCCCCCCACCCTGCCCCCTCTGAGATCTGGTACCATCTGCAGCTGGGGGGTGTAGGCCTGGGAGGCAGCCGTGCCCCCCAGAGCTATTCCCTCCAAGAGGCAGCCTGGGGTGTCAGGCTGCACCCCCATGGAGTGATCCCCCCCACACACTATAGCCTTGGAACTTCCCTTGCTGCCAGCCGAGTGATTTGAGATGGGCTGTGATATCTGGGCGATGCTGCCCAGCAAACCTCTCCCATTGGGTAGAAAGTTCTGACCAGGTTAGGGAGGTAAATGGGTTTTGTTTAAAATCTTTAGGAACCACATGGAAATGTCTGAGGTAGGGTTTCACATCGGAAATAACTTACAACTAATTTCTGAAGGCAAACCTGGAGATTGCAGTTACATTACTGGAGAGTACCCCGAGGTCCGGAGGTTGGCTCTGCAGAGGTGGTGCAGAGTGTTCCCCACCCTGGTTCCTCAGCACCTTGGGCAGGGCTTGAGCCCACCCAGGAAGGCCTTTTCCCCTACAGTTTTCACCACGGCAGGGAGGTTTTGTAGACATGAATAAGAAGTGCCCACGCACAAGTCCTGAAGATGCCAGGGCCGGCAGAAATGACAATCAAACCGGGAAAAGAGCAAAACCAGAAACACCACCGATCCCATCATAGATCATCTTTTTCTTCAGATGACTGTGTGTTTCCCTCTTCTTTGTCTTCTGGAAGCAAGACAGATTCAAGTACTGACAATTCTACCAACGGAAAAGTTAAGAGAAAGAGAGAACAGAAAAGGAATAAAAGGAAAAAAGAAAGAAAGGACAAAAGTGGAAACATCAAGAAAAAGAAAGAAAGAAAAAAGAAAGAAACAACCACATCATATCACCTTTCTAAGGTCTCATGAAATTCCTATTTAAGTTTATTTTATGACACTTTTAGTTTGGGTTTACATTTTTATTGGTTTGTGAAGACCATGGCAGGTACACAGTCCAATATGTTAAAGAAAAAACCCTATCTACTAAAGAGGTAATAGGAGGGGAGAGCATTTGGGGGTGACCGGGCTGTCAGGGGAAGGCAGTTGGGGATGACTGGGCTGGCAGGGGAACAGTTAGGCATTGATCAGGCTGCCAGGAGAGTGGTTAGGGGGTGATCAGGCTGGCAGGCAGAAGTGGTTAGGGGCAATCAGGAAGGCAGGCAGGCAAGCAGTTCGGAGCCAGCAATCCTGGATTGTGAGAGGGATGTCCGACTGCCCGTTTAGGCCTGATCGGTAGGATCGGGCCTAAACGGGCAGTCGGACATCCCTTGAGGGGTCCCAGATTGGAGAGGGTGCAGGCTGGGCTGAGGGACACCACAACCCCGTGCACGAATTTCGTGCACCGGGCCTCTAGTTGAATATAAAGGAAAATGGTAGAAAGCTTTCATGTGACTTATAAATGACACAGGAAGACATTGCTTCTATTCAACATTGTTTTGTAGGCAAGAAAAAATGAAAAGCTATAAGGATTCTAAAGAAATAAATGCAAATATTGTCTTTTGTAGACAATATTATTATGTGTTTAAAGTCTGAAACAGCCTACGTATAATTTATTATAGCTAATAAGTTAGTTTAAGCAAGTTTTATGGGTATAAGATCAACATATAAATATTTATATATTTCTATGTAACATGACAAATTGGAAAATTAAATGTAAAAATGACCTTGAAAAATAACATCAAAAATATAAAATTCATGGGTATAAGTCTAATGGAAGATATGTAAGTATCTACACATAAATCTTAAAAATATTTTTCATAGAAATTAAATTTTCGCAAAAAGTCTCAAGGATTCGAGTTTTACCTCAAGCACAACCAGCGGTTATTAGAAGAAATTAGATTTATTTTCTAAGAGAGGCATCTGCTGTTTTTTTGTTGTGTTTTTTTTTAACCATAGATTAGAGTATCCAATTATACAAGAACTCTGCATTTAAGTTTATAGAAAAAACCAAGTTAAAAATTAAAATGTGGGTTTTTTTTAGATACTTTTGAGTCATCCAGTAAGAAAGTGTATATATTACACTGTAGGCCATGAATGTAACCTTTGGATACACATGTAAACATAAACTTGACCTGTAATTAATTTGATGTTTGCAGAAACCTAGATACAAACAATTAAGAGAGAAAGTAGGAATAAGATTTATCCACCTGATTGATGTAGAAATAAATATTATGACAAGTTTGCCAAAACTGACAAAAGATTGGGTAAAATTGGACCACAGAAGCAGGTGACATAAGTTAGAATGAGAAGTAAGTGGAGGCAGGAAAGAATGAAAGTTGCTGTGGGGTCAAGTATAAATGGAGTGAATTCAGGCAAAGAAAATGATGTGGCACAGGAGTATGTGTTTCAAACATGGGTATTTGAATTTACAGTCAGCTTTGGGTCAAGTCCAAGTAATTCAAAAACTATCATGGGCCCTAAGAGTGCATTGGTAAAGTAAAATGACAGGGATATTCCCTAAGATGAGCATATCAAGAATATCAAGATGGCAATGTCTCCAACAATGAATGTATAATTTGGAATAGGAAGGAAGACACTTGCCCTAGTAATAGGCAGTATATACTAATAGGCAAAAGCCTATCATCTGGATCCAGACAACCTGGCTTTCAATCTTGATATTACCACACTAGTGGCCCAGTGCATGAAATTCTTGCATGGGGTGGGGGAAGGGTTCCCTCAGCCCAGCCTGCACCTTCTCCAATCGGAGACCCCTTGCGCAATGTCTGACCGCCGGTTTAAGCCCGATCCCACAGGTAGTCAGACATCCCTCTTGCAATCTGGGACCACTGGCTCCTAACGGCTCACCTGCCTGCCTGCCTGATCACCCCTAACTCCCTCTGCCTGCCTGTCTGATTGCCCCTAACCCCTTTGTCTGCCTGCCTGATTGTCCCTAACCTCTCTGCCTGCCTGCCTGATCACCCCTAACGGCCTCTGCCTTGGCCTCCACCACCATGGCTTTGTCCAGAAGGAAGTCAGACATCCGGAAGATGGCCGGTTGACCCAGTCTAATTAGCATATTACCCTTTGATTAGTATAGATAGATTATATAGGATAAGATTACTTAAATGGGGGGAACACCTTTTTCATCAGGAGAAGATGCTCTTGGCAGACAAAAATACATAATCCCTATGTCTAGACTGATAGCCAGCCATATGCACTATACTGCCAAACCAGTCATTACAAAATTGAACCATTTTCTTACACCTTAAACCAAACAGCTGTTGCCCTTAAAACCCCTCCTCAGCCCCCACCTTAGGTTCTGCCTTCGCAGTTCACCCAGATTAGGTTTTGATAGGTCAGTTTCTATGCCAGTCAGCGGCTCCAGGCCTATCAACAGGCCTGATCAGAGAGGCGGGGCTGATCAGCAGCCCCAGTGGAGGCCCAAGAAAAAGAAAGAGGCAAGGGCTGATCAACAGCTGCCATGAAGGCTATGGACCAGACCCTGCTTCTCTCTCCAGGCCCCTCTTCGGGCCTGATCCACAACCCCCTCGACAGTCAGTGCTGGGTCGCCACATCAACCTAGCACTGACTGCCAGTTGGTCGAGCCTTTGGTCCTTTTAGATGTTATGGACCCTGGATTTTTATATATTTGGATGCTATCAGTGACCTTGGGAAAGTTACTTAACCACTCTGTGTTTTTATCTTCCCATCTGGAAGACAGGGATATTAATATTATATCTTGTACACAATTGCTTTGAGAATTATGGACTAATCCAAGGCACCTAGAACAGTACACAGTATATAAGAAACACTGTAGAATGTTTGATAGATTTAAAAAATAACTTGAATGAAAAGCTATGAGAAGAGTGACTTATCTGACTGCAGCATTGAGCAACTAGGGAATACATTCAGAGCAGAGTGAAAGTACCTTTGTTTTTATTAAGAAAAAATGGGAAAGATACTCATGGGGATGTAAAGTATAATGAAGGGAATATAGTTAATAATATTGTACTAACTATGTAAGGTTCCAGATGGGAATATATAAATGTATTAGATGCCTGATTGCTGTGTTGTATATAAATGCCTGATTGCTGTGTTGCACACCTGAAACTAATATAATATTTTATGTCAACTGTAATTGAAAATTAAATTTAAATAAAGACATCCCTATAACTAAGAAAAGAAAGGGAAAGGAAAGGAGAGGAGAGGAGAGGAGAGGAGAGGAGAGGAGAGGAGAGGAGAGGAGAGGAGAGGAGAGGAGAGGAGAGGAGAGGAGAGGAGAGGAGAGGAGAGGAGAGGAAAAAATAAAGAAACATGGGAGAGAGCAAGTGAGGGCATGAAGAGGACAGGAAAAAATGCAGTGTTACAAAACTGAGGGAGAAGAGCTTTCCAAGGAGATAGGTGTTTCTTTTCACTTCCCTAAGAAATCATAGAAGCAGCTGCTATGAAACTTATTTGTTCCCTTTGCTGTTAAAAGCTGCTCTAAGGTTTTATGTCAAGTGTTACGGTTTTCAAGCTGAAGCTTCAATGAGTTGTTTAGTCCATTAGCTGAATTGTTAACCTTAAAACAAAGTTGTATTTGAGAATAAGATACTCTGAAATCAAGTTATTTTAATGTAGGTGAGCATATGTGTGTTATCAGATAAACTAGTTAATCTTTTGTGACCCTTATCAAATAATACTGGACCTTCTTTTGTTACCTAGGTGATAGATTAAAGTAGAAGTAACATCCAGATGGAACGTAAAAATTTTTAAAGACATTGTTGCTTTGTGAAAAGAAAAGAAAAAAAAAAAGAAACAGTAAACTAGGGTCAGAGTGAGGAAGACATGGGATTATTAAAAATACACTCACAGCTGTGTCTTGTGATATGATATGGTATCTAGGGGTCTCTGTGTTAGCAATTTACAACAGAAAAGGAAACAATGAATAATTGGAGTACAAGTCTGGAAAATTTTTAGAAATTAAAAAATTGACAATACTAAACTGAGTCACAAGAACCATTCTTATGTACTAGGAGAGGCCTATTACCCTGCTAACAATAGTATACAGTAGTTAGACACAGAAGACAATTTTAAGATGAATGGAACATGCTACTTTGTCTTATTCTACTCAAAATGTTAATTAAGATGAAGATGGGGACTTTTCTAAGTACCCTTAGAAATTTGTAATGCAGTGGAAACATCCTTACCACTAACTATTGATTTTCCTCAAAGTTTCAAGACTTGTTATGTATGTTTTAGGCCATTAAGTCCTAGCATTTTTAAGTCTGAGGGAACCACAAAAGTGTGCAGGTCACCAGATATCAGTGATATATACAGAGCTTTCTGTCATTTCTCCCAACCTGCTTAGATTCATCAAAGAATGAATACTAGTTTAGTTTAATTGAGTAAACATACAGTTTTTAAGAATTTATAGATGGAAAGAACATAGATAGAAGCTGAATTCTTTTTTTTCCTTCTAACTTTGTTTAGTTATTTTCCTCATGTCTTACAGTGACTATTTCCTTCTCTCTCTTAAGTGATACACTTTATTTTCTCCTGATCTATTTAAAATACAACGTAAAGAGAATGTGAAATTCCACTATGAGAGCAGACTGAAAAAAAATTTGTGTCTAAAATATTCAGGATCTAGTGAAATATTTTTAATCTTGCATTGTATCTTTCAGAAACAAGCTTTGTAAATACTGATACATGTTACATAAAATAATCTTGAAAATATTATAGTAAGTGAAAGAAGCCAGTCACAAAATACCACATAAGGTATGGTTTTATTTACTAGTATATGAAATGTGCAAATATACAAATCCATAGATATGTGACTGGGAAGAGGTACACTGCTGAGTGATACAGTGTTTCCTTTTGGGGTAATCAAAATACCTGAAATTAGTTGTTTGCTCAACTCTGTAAATGTAATAAAATCTGATTTTATATTTTAAAAGGATGAATGTTATAGAATGTAAATATATATATTATATTTCACTAAAGCTGCTATTTAAAAGTTAAAACTACTAAGAATTTATCTTATATATATACACTAGCGTTCCCGTTACAGGAAAAATCCTTCAATAGGGTTTCCTGCTGCACTCTACCCCGCCCTGCCTGCTCTCCTCCCTTGTCGCCCGCCCCGCCTTCTCCACCAGCCCGCCTGCTTTTCCCTTCTCCCCCGGCCCCGCCTCCGCTCCTCCCTTCTCCTCCCCCCCGGCTTGCTTGCTTTTCCGCAGCTTTGCTTCCTTCTGCAGCTCTTGGCTTCTTTCGGGGCTGTCTTTATATGCAAATTAGCCTCCATCTTTGTTGGGGTAATTTGCATACTCATCCTGATTGGCGTGGCTTGGCTGGTGGGCGTGGCTTGGGCCTAGCGAAGGTGCGGTCAATTTGCATATTTGCCTATTGTTAGGTAGGATATATATATATATATATATATATATATATATATATATATATAGTGAGTGTCCAAACTGACTTTTCATTTGCCTTTTCTCTGCTTTAAAAATATTGTAATGTCAGAGAAAAATTGCACTGGAACAAATTATTAGTTCAAAGATGACTTTATTCAAGACCCCCTCCGTAGGGGAGAGAGATTGAATTCAGCTCGAGAGAAACAAAAGGCAGGAGAGTTTTTAAACACTGGGTGAGCTGGTACAAAAGTACTGGAAGATGTCAGGCAGACATTCGTCAATGTGTTCATAGTGCTCATAGTTGTCTTTGCTCCTCTGCATGTAAAGCTCGTTTATTCTCTGGTTGTCTTTAAGATTAACTATTAATGGCTGATTTGAGAACATGGTTTTGATTTTCTCCTCCCTGTTTCTTATGCTTGGATGTTAGTGAGTTCTTTGTATCTAAAAATTTGGAATTTTTATTTCTTAAAATTTGACATATTCAAACAGAAACACTTTGTTTCTTCCCTAAATTTTTATCTGCCAAGAAACTACCCAGTCTTGTCCATCACATTAAACAGCCAGTTCATACACATAGATTTGAAATATAGAAATCATTATTGATTACTCATTTAATTTACCCCTCTCTTGTGTCTTATTCAATAGCACAAAACACTAATTATGCATCTAAAATACAATTTTATTCCAACATCTTTTTACATGTTTATTTTCATTCCCTAGTTCTGGCAATTATGTTATATTACTGGAATCTTAAAGAAACATTTGCCCTGTTATCTCTACTTTTCTATTGCCGCACATTCAAAACCATTCTTCCAAAGGTGCAAAAAGTGATCTGTAAATGGAATTCACTTCTGAAAATACTTTAAAAATTTTATTGCCCTTAGAAAAATAAAACTATGGCCTTTGTTAATCAATAGATGCATCAAACACTGGAGGAGGATGAGATGGATGAAGGTGGTCAAAGGAACAACACATTTACAGGTATAATATATATGTCTTAGTGACAAATAAAAGTCAAGTTTCATTCTTGGCTTTCTAATTTTCCCAGCACTATTAATTGAAAACCTTTCTTTTCTCCATGTATGTTTTTTTACTCCTTTGTTGAAGATTATTTTCCCATATACAAAGGAGTTTAGTTCTGTTGGTCTGTTTTTCTGCCAATACCATGCTGTTTTTATTACTGTCACTTTCTAATATATTTTGAACTCAGGAAGTATGATACCTTTGGCTTTGTATTTTTTTCTTAGTATTTATTAGGCTATGTGGGGTCTTCTTAAAAATGTATATTTGTTGTTGAAAGCATTACAGATGCCTTCCTTTTACCCTCATTGGCCTCCTTCACTCCATACTCCCCAGGCCTACCACACTATTGTCTGTGTCCATGGGTTATGCATTATGTGTGTCTTCTGTGTGGTACCGTACAATTCTGAGATTTTGATGAGGATTGCATTAAATCTGTATATTGTTTTGGATAATATGGATGTTTTAACAATGATGATTCTTTTAATCCATGAATATAGATTATCTTCCCATTGCTTTGTATCTTCCTCAATTTATTTTAATAATGTCTTATAGACTTAGTGTTTAGGTCCTAAACACCTTTTGTTAAGTTTGTGCCTAGGTATTTTATTCATTTTTTTGCAATTGCAAATGGAATTCTTTTCATTTCATTTTTGTAAATGTCATTGCTGGCATATAGAAATACAATGGATTTTTTAAATCCTGCAACTTACCATGATTATTTATTTATTGTTTCTAATAGCTTTTTTGATAAATTCCTTGGGGTTTTCTATATAATGAATCATGTCATCTACAAAAAGTGACAATTTTACTTCTTCATTCCCAATTTGGATGACTTTATTTCTTTCTTTTGCCTAGTTGCTTTGGCTGGGCCTTCCAGTACTATGTTGAATAACTGGTGAGAGTGGCCATCCTTATCTTGTTTCTGACCTATAAGAGAAGATGAAACTGCCATTTGAGACAATGTAGCTGAATCTTGAAAATATTGTGTTAACCAAATAAGTCAGATAGGAAAATTAAAAAATCATATGATTTCACTCATATATGTGAAATAACAAATGAACTAACATGATACACACAGAAAAAATCATAGACACAGACAACAGTATGATGGTCACCAGAGAGAAAGGGGGTTGGAGTGATAGAAAATGGTAAAATATGTGGTGAGAGGAAAATGATTTGACTTTAGGTGGTAAACACACAATGCAATACACAGACAGTGTATGATAGAATTTTATACTTGAAACCTACATAATTCTATTAACCAATATCCCACAATAAATTTAAATAAAAATTTTATAAAGGTATATACCATATACCAAAAATCTCTCTCTCTCTCTCTCTCTCTCTCTCTATATATATATATATATATATATATATATATATATACACACACACACACACACACATATATATACACACACACATATATATATATAATTGTTCTTGATACTAATTATTTAGGATTTAGTAAGTTCCAGGTTCTATGTGAATGTTATTTATGCTAAAAAGAGAGCAGGAGCAGAGGCTCATTTTACAAAAGTTAAAATTAAGAATTAAAGTGGTCAAGATCTTTGCCCAAAGACACATTTGTAGAAAGAGATATACCTAATTTCAAGGACATGTTTCTATTTATTTTCAAGGTGATACACTTTGAATGATGCAATATGCCTCTAATGTTGACCTTTACAACTGTTCTCTGTGCATTGTTTATATAGGAAATATATAATTAAGCTAAGAACAAAAAATGAGTTTTTGATTATTGCTTTGAATATTAAAAATGTACCTAACAATTATTAGACCCTATATGTTTTGTTATTATAAAGAGCAAACAAAGTAAAGATTACCAAATGTTTGAGATTATAAATACTAAAAATAATTTGAATAGATTTAATATATCCTATATAATAAAAGGCTAATAAGCAAATTGTCCCCTCGACTGGGAGTTTGACCAGGAGTTTGACCAGGGGCGGGGCTGGCTGTCCAACCACCTTCAGCCCCTCCCCCCAGCTGCCCCTTTCCCCAAGATCATCCCCTCACACACACTGATCAGGGGCAGGACCAGCCTGCCAACTGCCTGAAGCCTCCCCGCAAGCTGGCCCAGGCCAGCCAGACCCCACCTGTGCACAAATTTGTGCACTGGGTCTCTAGTATTAATATATAAATACTATGCAGAAAGACATACTAAATTTATCTGGACCTCAACTCCAACACACGAAACTAAAGCATAGATTCTTTATCAGACTATTTATTCTTTATAGTTACAAATTATCTCAATTACTCATCAAGATAATTTACATATTTAAGATATATATTAAACATATGAGAGTTATCTTTCCTCAGAACATTAATACCTACGTGATAGTTCAGGGAGCTAGTAGATACAAATTATCAAATTTAATTTCTGATACATAAGTGTTCAAAGAATGCTAGGTTGATTTCCCTTTTACTTAAGACCTTATTAATTTATGATGAATACTTCTCACAAAATATAACCTATAAAAAGTTATATCTCTTGTGTAGTGACATCATTCACAAAAAGTGTCACTTTTATTTTTTGGATAATTTAAAAAGTGAGATTCATACTTACTATACTAGTAAATAATCTCACTATAATTATCCATATACATATTTATACATATAAACATATATTTGTATAGATATGCTTGAATGGCATAAGAAATATGGAAATTATATCTATAATTTAAAATATTTTATTGTAAATGAGCATACTGTAAAGTGTAAAGTATAGATATAGCTTTAAATTACATGCATGGGCCATCCTGACTTACCATGTACGTGGTAATTATGAAACTAGTTGTTCTAAAAGTCTCTGATGACTAATAGTTTGAACAGATTTTCTAGCATTTTTTATGTATAAACCAATATAAACGTAATAAAACCATCTTCCCATTTTACATATCAGGTGGCTTTTTTTTTTTTTAAATATATTTTATTGATTTTTTACAGAGAGGAAGGGAGAGGGATAGAAAGCTAGAAACATCGATGAGAGAGAAACATCGATCAGCTGCCTCCTGCACACCCCCTACTGGAGATGTGCCCGCAACCAATGTACATGCCCTTGACCGGAATCGAACCTGGGACCTTTCAGTCCACAGACTGACGCTCTATCCACTGAGCCAAACTGGTTTTGGCTCAGGTGGCTTTTTTAAAAATAGAAAATAAGTTGTCTGATGTAAAATTTAAAAAATTCAAGGAAACATTTTCAAGCAATATTTCAAGATAATGAACAAATAAAACCTACTATATCCTTTGAAGATATTATTCCTTGCCCAAATATTATTAGACACTAGAGGCCCGGTGCACAAAATTTGTGCACGGGGGGTGTCCCTCAGCCCAGCCTGCACCCTTTCCAATCTGGGACCCCTTGAGGGATGTCCCACTGTCCATTTAGGCCCAATCCCCGTAGGATCGGGCCTAAATGGGCAGTCGGACATCCCTCTCACAATCCAGGACTGCTGGCTCACAACTGCTCACCTGCCTGCCTTCCTGATTGCCCCTAACCGCTTCTGCTTGCCATCCTGATCACCCCCTAACCACTCCCCTGCCTGCCTGATTGATGCCTAACTGCTCCCTTGCCAGCCTGATTGCCCCTAACTGCCCTCCCCTGCAGGCCCAGTCACCCCTAACTGCCCTCTCCTGCAGGCCTGGTCCCCCACCAACTGATCTCCCCTGCAGGCCTGGTCACGCCTAATTGCCCTTCCTGCAGGCCTGGTCCCCCCCAACTGCCCTTCCCTGCAGGCCCGGTCACCCCCAACTTCCCTCCTCTGCTGGCCTGGTCACCCCTAACTGCCCTCCCCTGCAGGTTTGATCGCCCCCAACTGCCCATCCTTGCAGGCCTGATCACCCACAACTGCCCTCCCCTGCTGGCCATCTTGTGGCAGCCATCTTGTGTCCACATGGGGGCAGCCATCTTGTGTGTTGGAGTGATGTCAATTTGCATATTACTCTTTTATTAGATAGGATAGGATAGAGGCCTGCTGCACAGGTGGGGGCCAGCTTGTTTGCCCTGAAGGGTGTCCTGGATCAAGGTAGGGGTTCCCTTGGGGCATGGGGTAGCCTGGGCGAAGGGCCTGTGGTGGTTTGCAGGCCGGCCACACCCCCAGGTAACCAAGTGAAGGTGCTGGTATCTGGGATTTATTTATCTTCTATAATTGAAACTTTGTAGCCTTGAACGGAGGCCTGGGCTGGCCAGGGTATGCAGGAAGCTTGGCTTCCTCCATTGCCTGGGAAACTCAAGCCTCCTTCTCGCTCTGTGGCCACAGTCATTTTTGTTGGGATTTATTTATCTTCTATAATTGAAACTTTGTAGCCTTGAGCGGAAGCCTGGGCCAGCCAAGGTGTGCAGGAAGCTTGGCTTCTTCCATTGCCAGGGAAACCCAAACCTCCTGTTCGCTCTGTGGCCACAGCCATCTTGGTTGGTTGGGTTAATTTGCATACTCGCTCCTGAATGGCTGGTGGGCATGGTTTGTGGGTGTAGCGGCGGTATGGTCAATTTGCATATTACTCTTTTATTAGATAGGATATTTCACTTACTAATACAATTTGCACAGCTCGTATTATGTACATTCTGAAATCATCATTTTGATATTCATATACACCTAGTTTTATGATGTAAAATTTCAGGATGACAGTAAATTTCTGTTGTTTTTTCCTCAGGGCTTGAGCCATCTCTGTGTCCTTAAATGAATACAAGCTATTTTCTGTGTTTTGTTTTTTTTCTTGAATCGTTGCTTGCTACTACTTAAGCAATTAGGAGAGAATCCACGTGAGAATCAAAACAGTAGAAAATTGTTTTCAATATAATTTCACTAGATGCTATTTGGTAATTACCACTGTAACATCAACATTGTCAGGGGTAATTTAGTTTTACTGACCTTAGACCAGAATGGCCCCTTATACTATCTTCTTGTCTATGTAGGAGGAGGTTTTACATGATTTGGCATTTATGCCAATGTAAGGTGTAAGCAGTTTAAAGTGAAAAACAATTGAATTTCTACAAAATACTTAAAACTGGAATTATACTGAATTAAAGTTATTGATGGACAAATATAGTCTTGGAAAGTACTTATTTTGTAAACAGATTTACATGTCAATTTAGAGAGCACAGAATTATAAAAATATATTGTAATCTCAGACAAAAGGGAGCTAGATTTACAGATAGAGTTGTAAATTCTAGTGACCAGTTGCTGCTTAGAAAGAAGAAATATGTAAAAAAATATTCTTAATAAATCCATGACAAGATTTCAAACTAACGTTTGAAAAAAATTTTGAAGGCACACTAATATGCTCTGCATGAAAGCAAATTGCTGAACATCTTTTGCAGGAAAAAACTAATTATACTTGAGGTAGAGATAGTTATTGCTTAAATATGATAGTGGAATAAAGTATTGAATCAATCTTGCTTCTTTACTTGGTCTTCCTCATAATGTATTGTGAAAGTTTTATACAACTTATATAATAGCCTTTTTTGATAAAAACTTGAAATTTGGAGGGGAAAAAATGCCCAGAGTCAAAGACAAAATTGCTTTGTTAGAAGCCTACATCCTATGTAGGTTTCATCCCTGTGGATCATATTTTCTACCATTTGTGTTATATATCTGACTCCACTGTCTATACCTTTGGGGCTAATTAGATGATTTCTCTTTGTTGTTGCTATCTCTGTTTTAGCCTATATCTTAACGTCCTTCCTTAGGGTTGCTAAGATTGTTTCTTCCCTGCATCTCTAGGTTTTTAACCCATCGTCATCGTCTCATGTCTTTCCCATAATGCTTAACCCTTTTGGACCACCTTTTCTCTGCTTTTCCCAGTATCAATAACATTTGTAAAAATCATTTAGATCTATTTCAGGATTTCAAACCTTTACAATATGGATATTTTGGGTTGGGTAATTATTTGTGTGTGTGAAAAGGTGAGGGAGTACCGTCCTGTGCTTTGTAGAAAGTTTAGCAGCATTTCTCTATGTACCTGCTAGAAGACAATAGTACCTCAAAGCCAATTGTGACAACTAAAGTTACCACCAGACATTACCAATGTCTCCAAGGGGCAAAACTGCCTCCCGTTGACAATCACTGATGTATATGATAAGGTTCCCAGCTAAAATTCTTCTAGATTCTCACCACATTTGGTCCATATAAAGCTTTTACTACTAAAATGGTTCTTATTTAATAGGTAAGTCTGTAAATTCTGCTATTACTTCATACATAAGTTATAGTCAATCACCTAAAATATCTTGGTTAAAATAGATTAAAATAAACATTTATATTTTATGTAATAGGTAGTAGTCATATGCCAAAATATACCAGGTGTCTGTAAGGCTTACCATGTCTCATCCGTAATTCTGGTCTAGTTTCCAGAGAGAAAAATAGCACATTAAGCCAGAAACACCAAATGAAAACAGGCCACTAATGGTACTGATTAAAATTTCAAAAAAATTAATAAAAGTTACTAAGGATATTTAAACAAATTAGAAGGTAAAGGTGAGTTTGTGTCTTCCATTTATGGCCATTCAGTGGATTAAGTTCACTGAATGACCTTTCCAATTCCCATAATAAAACGTATAATATTTTAAAACCTTTAAAATCCAATGGTAAATTTGAATAAAATTTAAAAATACACAGATATAAAAAAATAAATTGAAGACATGAATCTTTGGCAGTAAGAGAGCACCAACACCAACTTTAGCCTAGGGGATTTCTTCTCAGTGCTTAAGAACTGGAGCTGCTTTAGACAATTGTGCCGGGATCCAGGATAATGTGCTAAAGCTTACTCCAGGTCATAGGAATGGAATATGAGATTACCACATAAAAGTGAGACTCTAAGGTCTACAAACAATCTAATGAATATGAGAAATAAACTGAAATGTGCTGATTTCAACTTTAGAACTGCATGAAAGGAAAATTACTATATATTAATCACCAAGTAACAATCTACCATGAGCAAAGTTCAGAAGACTAATGTTTCCTCTCACTCCATTTATCACCTGTTTCAATTTTAAGCTGCAAAGAAACATTTCCTAAGGGGCCAGCAATACAACAGCCTTACTAACACTTCTTGACACTACACACTAGACGAGGCTATGGTGATGACATTGACACTTAGTAATAGTGTTATGGAATATTGAATTTACAAATTGGCGCGGAAGAGACAGTTGGACACTCTGAGGTTCAGGAAAGAGCCTTTAATCAAAGCAGCGCTGCTGGTTCAGGGGACCCTAAGATCCAGATCCTGAACCCCTTATACAATGAGATTTTCTCTTTATATATTTCTGAGTTTCTTTGTTTCCGAACTACCAGTTTCTGTGGTGGACTCTCACAGCCCCTTTTCCCCCACCTTGAGAATCAGTTAGAATGGTTAACGTAGATCGTATCTAATGTCCATCCTGGATGGCGCCAGTGACCTCCCTCTAGCTAAGCTGTTTCATCCTTGGTTTATGGCCCCTTGTAAATTGGAAGTATTTAGGTAAACAACTTTTGCAGGACCAGATAATTAAGGGAGGGACAGTGACTTCAGGAATGCGCATTAGGAACATTGATTGACTTAGGTACAGAGTCTGGCTGCTAGTCTCCTACATTCTTTCACAAAAGGAGTTAATTATCAGCTAGCAAGAGAGTGCAGTAGAAAGCAGGTTACTGGAACAAATTCAGATTGCTAGCCCCAAAAATGTCTTATGCTCCCCATCAATAGGACCACATCACCGTTAGCTCTAACTTGGCTCCATGGGATAAAATTATGTACCTTACAATTCCTTTAGGAATACATATTATTAAATTTAATGAATCAGTACTGTATTGTCGGCACTGATACCTCTTTTTCTTTAGTACATGTAAGTTTAGATTTGTGCCTGGGTCCATTGGATTAGAGGTTATATCATGTGACAGATATAACCTCTTGACTTGTGCACTTTTATCTTCTCCAACCCTTAATTTCTACATCCTTAAAAATCTTCCCAGGGAGCCTCCACCTCCCTTTCATATTTATTTTGAGTTCTACATCAGTTAAATGACTCAGTTATCCCTTGAAGTTTATGTATATATTATTTATAGGTTTAATATTCAATAAGGTGATTAAGCTTACGCACCTGCTTGAAAAATATGGAAAATCTCTAATGTATCTATGATAGTTTCTAGGAATCATGAAACTCATTTTACTTCCTCATTGTCCAACACAGAACAATGAAGTAGTATTAGAATTAATCTTTTGCCCTAGCTGGTTTGGCTCAGTGGATAGAGTGTCGGCCTGTGGACTGAAGGGTCCCGGGTTTGATTCTGATCAAGGGCACATGCCTGGATTGCAGGCTCGATTCCCAGTAGGGGGCGTGCAGGAGGCAGCTGATCAATGATTCTCTCTCATCATTGATGTTTCTATCTCTCTCTCCCTTTCCCTTCCTCTCTTAAATGAATAAAAATATATTTTAAAAAGAATGACTTTTTCAAAACTATGGATGACTGCCAGTAATTTTCCATGTATGTTGGGCATTTTACTATTTTGTACAAAGATGATGAAAATTAACATCGGAAAACAAATGATTTAAGTACTTTTGGCAACAATTGTGAGAACCTTAAGGTAAAGTGAATAAACTGCAATATTATAGTTTATAATTTTGCCTGAGAGAAGCAAGGTAAGTATTAAATTGTTATTTTAATGAATTGTCAATCTGGTATTATCCCCGCTATGACTTTGTCTCAGGTGTATATTTTGTACAGGATATATTTCCTTTTATTTATTTTAGAATATTTTATTTAAAAATATAGTTAGATGCTGAATAATTTTTTCAAAGTTACCATAAGAAAGAAAATTCCTTATTATTTTGGGTTCTGAGGGCCAATTGCAATGTGTGTGTGTGTGTGTGTGTGTGTGTGTGTGTGTGTGTGTGTGTAATTTCCCCATTCTAATAAGCAATGCTGGGCACACCAGCCGGGTCATCTATACTTCAACTTAATTCTGACTCTATCTACCCAGAGATAGCATCAGATTCCACAGTTTAAGGGCTCAAGCCCACAAGACTGCCCTCCCCTTCAGGTGCCAGTTGCAATTCCAGGTTTCACATGTGCTTCTGATTCACGGGCTACAAATTGGAGGTTCCAGTGAGTACTCCAACTCAGAAGCCAATTACAAGTCCAAATCGTCACCTATACTTCTGACTGAATGGTTATAAATCAGCTTTCAATAACACCCTCTTGGGTTCAATTAATTTGCTAGAGCACTCGCAGAACTCAGAGAACATTTTACTCACTAGATTACTAGCTCATTATAAAGAACATAACTCAGAAACAGCAAGATGGAAGAGATGCATAAGATATAGGAAGTAGGCCTCTGTGATCCATCTGCAACATAATCAACTTTTAATGGAAACAGTTACTGACTTTCTCCAGGGCAAACAGAATGTAGGGAATAGGGAAGAGGATATAGGAACAAAGAACTGTGGACGTGAGCCAGCATCATGGTGGAAACCCTGAGGCACCGCCTCAACTAGACAGGGTGGGGGGGCAACTAGAAAAGGCTTTAGCTCATTTTTTTCTAATTTAAATAAATTTCACACATTTTTTTTGTTTTACTTTTTAAATGTGGCTACTAGACCATTTATTTGTCTTAATATATTTTTATTGATTTCAGAGAGGAAGGGAGAGGGAGAGAGAGATAGAAACTTCAATGATGAGAATCATCTATCGGTTGCCTCCTGCATGCCCCCTACTGGGAATCGAGCCCACAACCTGAGCATGTGCTCTTGACCAGAATTGAACCCTGGACCTTTCAGTCCATTGAGCCAAAGTGGCTAAGACTTATCCCATTTTTAAAAAATATATTTTATTGATTTTTTACAGAGAGAAAGGGAGAGGGATAGAGAGCTAGCAACATTGATGAGAGAGAAACATCGATCAGCTGCCTCCTGCACACTCCCTACTGGAGATGTACCTGCAACCAAGGTACATGCCCTTGACCGGAATTGAACCTGGGACCCTTCAGTCTGCAGGTCGAAGCTCTATCCACTGAGCCAAACCAGTTCAGGAGACTTAACCCATTTTTTAACCAGACGGACACTGGCTCTTGCAAGGATGTATTAAAAGTCTCCTTTTCGTCATACTTCTGTCTCTGAGTCCATTATTTGAATTGGGACAGGTGAGCATTTCTCACATAGGTAAGGTGACCAGATTTTAACATTGGTAAAGCGGGACACCATTGACTGGGGGTTGGGGGCTGGGGGGGCTGGGGGGTGGGGTTCTTGATTAAAAATTTGGTCTATATGGAGCAACAAAAATTTTCATAGAACGTAAAAATAGTATTGTAATATATTTTTTTAAATTTCAACCTAAGTACAATTTACAAATATAATAAATAAAAATTATGTATAGAATTATTTTATTCTTTGGCATATTTCTCATTTGAGTTAATTTTTTTTAGTAGATTGCTGTCGTTGTTTAAAAGGTCATGAATTTGCCGTAACATAAGTCATAAGTGTCACTTTCAAGGCCGGCGCTAGACTTTTTGCCGCCACTATAAAATATAAATAATACGAGTACTATCTGCTAAATTCAAGAAAATGTATGTATTTATGAAATAAATAAATAAATTACTTACCTAAATTATCTGAATAGCTGATTTGTAATGACATCACTTGTTTAACTAGCTTACTAGCACGCAGTATGATGTGTATCGTCTGAGAGACAGTTACAAAATGTTTTCGTCGTTGCCAATCCCAAAAAATGCCATTGTTTATTAAGTCCAAACAATGGTGGTCAAATTCTAACAACTGATCAAAAATGCGAACTTTGATAAGCAGTTCTCGATAATCAGTTCTCAACAATTATTTGTTATTATTAAAGTTTAACATTATAAAATTAACAAAAATAATATAAAACTCATATCCTGGCTAAATAGCCACATGGCCTCCGAAAACCGTATATTCCCTTCCCGTTCTCCCACCGTTCCCTAGCTTGTCGTGCATTCTGTCCAAAAATCGGGACTTTTTTAAAATGCCGCGGGACAAATTGTTAAAAATCGGGACTGTCCCACCAAAAGCGGGATGTCTGGTCACCTTACACATAGGGCAAGGTATGTGGGAAAGGGCACCAAGTTTCCATGCTTTCTCCAGGTGCAACACTCTCCCCACATGTTCATGTGTTCACCAATCAAAAGCACTCTGAACCCCAGTGGGGGGGGGGGGGGGTTCATGGAGGCTTCATTACAGCCATGATTGATTAAATCATTGCTCAAGGGTGATGGAACTCAATCTCAGGCCGCTCATTTTTCTTGGAGAATGGGAGATGGAACTGGAAGTTCCAACCCACTAATCACATGATTGGCTCCACTGGCAACCTGGCCCCATCCTTAGATGGTTTTTGAAAATCACACCATTAACATAACAAAAGATATATTTGTCACTCTCAACACTTAGGAAATTCCAAGGATTTAGTGAACTATGAATGTGAAATTTCAGATGAGGACAAAATTAATATGAAAAATACAGCTTGGCTGTCTGAATGACCAAATACAGTATATGTTTTTTTATATATATACCACATTATCACAATCACATGTTATTGAAGAACATAAAACTAAAATTAAAAGTGGACTACTCAGCTGAGACTGACTTTCTTTGAGTAAATATATAATCTCAGAAAACAGTTATTTTTTTTGTTTTATTTTTTTATCATCTACTAGTATTTACACTTACACTGAAAATCTTATTTCATGGAATTGTGGGCTAAAATGGAGTTTATCATCAGGAGTTTGCCCATTAATTTTACTTAGAATTTTATTTTAAATAAATCTAATAATTTGAAGAACCTCATGAGCAAATGATGTAAAAGTTTTGTATAAATTTAATATTTCTGAAAGAATTCAGCTCAAACCCCTAGTTATAGCAAGTTTTCCATCCCAGCCATCGTGACTCAGTGGTTGAGCCTCAACCTATGAATGAGAAGATCACTGTTTGATTCCCAGTCAGGGCACATGTCCAGACTTTGGGCTAGATCCCAACTGGGGGGCGTGCAGGAGGCAACCGAACAGTGATTCTCTCTCATCATTGATATTTCTCTCTCTCTCCCTTCCTCTCTGAAATCAATAAAAAATATATATATTAAAAAAAGAAAGTCTTCCAATTTTCTATAGAATAGTCAGTCTACAGTAATATTATTTTTACCATATCTCCAGCCAATGCCCTTTGTGTGAACTGGTTTTTAGAGGATGATAAACCTTCGCCTTTCCTGTAGGATTGCTAAAACTATCAAGAAGAACAAAGAACATTTAACCTCTGAGATCTCTTGAGAACACTGCTTTCTCCTTGTTTCATCAGAGGTGAGAATTTGGTAAGTAGGCACATTTAATCATAGTGCATATCAGGAATGTCTCTGGGACCACGGTGAGCATAAGATCTCACCCAGACCTCTTAAATAGATTACCAAAATCTTTACTGGTGGGTAAAGAATTGTGACATTGCTTCTTATTGTGGGAGTATTGAGCCATAGTATAGTAATTTAAAAATAGAATAGTATAAAAGAAAATGTTACCATTTCAAAACTGAATGTAAAAACAAGTCAATTATCTCACATTTTAAAAGCCATACTATATTATTCTCTAGAATCAAATATTTACATACACTGGGTCATTTAATTATGATAATAGCTAATAAGGAAGATAAAAAAATTGAGACTAGAGAAAGATTAAAGATTAAGAGTTATTTCCACCTTTTTGAAGATAGTAAATGATCAAGGATTCAACAACAAAGATAAATAAATAAATAAATAAATAAATAAATAAATAAATAAATAGTTTAGTTAATCTGGACAGCCATCAACTTTCTTCTCTGTAGCATGACCTTATTTTCATTTCTTTGGTAATTAATCTTAAAATAACTAAGAAATTGGATTGAACACAATTAGCTAAACATTACCTAAAATTTTAAATTTTGATATGTTCCAAAGGAATCATAAATGAGAAAGCTATTTGTTTCTGTTACTTACTTTTTTTGTCACCTTGGATCTTTCTTAATAAATATGGTGTGCCCTGAGGTTAATTTTGGTCCAAAATACTCCTCAGACTATGCCTCATTGTATATTAAAAAAAAATCACTGAGAAGCATTTAAAGAGAGAAACTGGAATACAATTTCACCAAAAAAGCAAGAATAGCTAAAATTTATTCACAACCAATAAATATGTTAAGACAAAAACTCAGAAACAAAAACTTAGAATTTATATAAAAAGTAAACAATAGTTTGGTAAAATATAGAAAAATGAACATTTATTCAACTTAGGATTTAAAATAACTTAACTGGATAAGAATATGAGTCACTTTTTTCTCATTTTTTAATTTAGTATTTTGTATACTTGGCTTATGTATTCATTATGAAATATAGTTCCTGATTTTTTCCTTTTATTTACATCTATTTTATTAAATAAAAAACTGAACAAAACATTTTTAAGTTCCATTGTATATCTTGATATTAACACATATTGATCTCTTGATTTATTAATTCCTACTTTTTTAACCTGTTAATATTACCAATTGTATTTTCTAGTTGCTGCTTTACATTATTGTTCAAATATATTTTTTAAGATTATTTATAAAATCTGTAGATTTTTCTTTCCCCCAATTTATTATATTTTTTAATATTTACTGAAACCTTCCTTTTGTTTTCCTTAATTTTATTGTTTTCTGTTTCTAATTTATTCAAAAGCTTTAATTTGCTGAAATGACTTAAATGCTTAACTGATTTAAATTCCCAAATCAAGACTATGCAGAGCTAAGTGTAAGCCAACCCATGATGAATACATGGTGTTATAATTCATTTTTTTCAATTTAAATTTTCCATATTCCTTAAGATTATTTTTATGCCTACATGTCTCTGCTTTTTTTTATTATATTTAATACACCTTCAATTTTCTTATCCCTTTCTTTACTTACCAGTACTAGCTGATTTTTCACTTTACACTGTGACCTTATTTCTTATATATTATAAGTAATATCTAAATTCAAAAATGCAATAGTTGTCCTATTATTCAACGGAAAACTTTTGGTCACATTTTTACCAAAGTTATGGTAACTTTTAAAGATGATACTAATTATTTAAGTAAATTTACTTATTATAAATGTCCTTCTTAATTTTACATCTGTTTTTAGCTTCCTTATATTTTCACTGCCAATCATTTATATTCAAAAAAGGGGATTTCTTACTAAACAAGTTATTTGCAAACTGATGTAGTCTAGGAAGATCCAGGACAATGCTCTGGAATATGCAGGTGATCTCTAGGAATAAAAGTGTGTTTGTGAGGTTGTCTTTCTCTTTCCCTTCCTCCTTGCCTCCTGACTTCCTCCTCCTCCACCTGCTTTCTCCTCCTCCTCCTTCTCTTCATCCTCTTCCTTCTTCTCCTCCTCCTCCTCTCCCTTTTTCTCCTCCTCCTCCTCTTCCTTCTTCTTCTCCCTCTCCTCCTCCTCCTTCTCCTCCTCTTTCTTCTTCTTCTTCTTCTTCTTCTTCTTCTTCTTCTTCTTCTTCTTCTTCTTCTTCTTCTTCTTCTTTCTCTCTCTCTCTCTCTCTCTCTCTCTCTCTCTCTCTCTCTCTCTCTCTCTTCTCTCTGCATGTGTGTAATTAGCATTTTACTGTCAATGATAAATATCAGCAAGACAGTTTTCCATCTACAGTTATCACTCTCTGTCACATGGGTAATCTTTGTATATCCTCTTTCACCAGCTCCTCACTGCTTTTCCATTATTCTGATCCATTCATTCTGATCTACCTGTTCAAATAATGAACCTTTGATTTTGTCTTCTAGGATGTATACCTACTTTGAAGAATTCTTATCCTCTTAACATTTCATTATTCCTCAAGTGCAAAGTATCTGTCTTGCATCATCTCACCTTCTGCAGTGCATTTTTTCTTCATTAAGTTTGGCCTCTTTCTTTTTATTCTTATGTTCAGAATGACAGCTTGCACTACTTTCCTTTAAGATGGAATTACTGTTTCATATTCCCCTCAGTTTCACTGGATTCAAAGGAGAGGAAATAATTCTGTACTTATGGCATTATTTCAAACACAAAATCTTATAACATTTAATTATACCTTGGAATCTCATTAAGTCTACACTTTTTATATTTAAACAAGAGGCCAGGTGCATGGATTTGTGCACCAGTGGGATCCCTTGGCCTGGCCTGTGAGAATTGGGCCAAAGCTGGCTCTCTGACATCCCCCGAGGGGTCCTGGATTGCGAAGAGGACATAGGCAAGACTAAAGGACTCCAATGGTGCACAATTGGGGCCTAGGAGAGACTGCAGGAGGGCTCCAGGGCATGTCCGGCCCATCTTACCCAATCCTGATTGGCTGGACCTCAACAGCAAGCTAACCTACTGGTCGGTCCCCTGGTGGTCAGTGCATGTCATAGCAACTGGAAGAACAGTCAAATGAACAGTTGGACACTTAGCATATTAGGTTTTTATTATATAGGCTATGTAAAAGGCATTGCATTTTTTTCATATAAAAATACTCTGTGACATGACTTGATAAATAAGTAAGTTGCAATTAAATTTCTTAGTGTTGCTCACAATTAACTCAGAATGAAAGACATATCCTATATAATAAAAAAATCTAATATACAAATTGACCAGATGGCAGAATGACCGGTCACTATAATGCACACTGACCACCAGAGGGCAGATGCTCAATGCAAAAGCTACACCCAGCCCACAGGCCCCAGGCCAGCCAACGTGGGTGCCACCGGTTGCCCCGCAGATCGGCCCTGATTGTTGGCCAGGCCTAGGGACCCTACCCATGCATGAAGTTCATGCATGCACTGGGCCTCTAGTATATATAAATATAATCACAATACATGTCAGAGTGTGTTAAGTTCTAAAATCATAATTGAATTAGACATAATGTGATTGGTAAAATAAAAAGATGACTGTTGAAACTATCATATTTCTTTTCTGAGTTGTGGAATTATGACAGCACACTGTAAATAATCTTTTCAAGCTATCCTCCTTAGGTCCTAAAATCTTTCAGGTGAGATTTACAATGGTCTGGAAAGACCTGCTGTTGTAGCACTCTGAATACTATAAATTATTTGTGAATCAGCATATTTCATGTGAAACTGAAGTTGTGAAATTGTCTGAAATATGCAAGTCACAGATCTTTCTCTATAATCACTTTAGTGTCATTTATTTTATTTCTCAGTCATGTATTAATAAACCAATATGTCATATTTGTACTTTTTGCAGATAAAAGACATTTTTATGATCATTGTCAATATTTATTTACATTTTTGGCTTGCCACAATCACCAAATGATATTAAATTTATTGTTGAAAATTGTAAGCACTTCATTTTGTGTTAAAATATTTTTTGTTTTATTTTTAAAATCCTCCTCCAAATATGTATTTGTTGGTGAGAGAGAGAGAAAGGGAAGAGAGAGAGAGGGAGAGAGAGAGATTGATCAATTGCTTCTCAAACTCACCTCAGACTGACTTGATCCAGCAATTTAGGTATGTTGTCTGATAGGGAATCAAACCCAAAGTGTTTTGGTGTATGGGACAACATTCCAACCAGCTGATCCACCTGGCAAGGACTGTGTTATAATATTTTTGTAATGGAAATATTTTATTACATTTGTAAATGTTGATGTCTTCTCTGTTCAACTAGTAAACATTTTTTTTTTCTTACAAAAGCTTCATATCTCTGGGTAAAGTCCTATTTTTTTCCTAAGTAGCATAAAAGATATAGTTTATTATTCTCCAAATTCCCCATGATGCATATCAAGTAATCATACATTTAATTTCCAATGTATTTTACCTAATGTATTTTATGTTAATACAGATGAGTGTGTATGTACATTATTCTAGAAAATAGACTGATAAATTTAAGAAATCTTAATGCCAAAAAAACTGAAGTGACTATGGAGAGTAATAAATTGTATTTAATAAATGCTGTTGCTTACAGTTGAATACTTTAGGGTTCCCACCACACATTTTCTTTTGATTAGTAGAAACAATATAAAAATCCATTCAGCATTTTCCACATACTGTACTTAATACTCAGGATAGCTTAGGAAAAAAAAGAAGAAACTTTGTGTGTCTTATTGAAATGTGGAAACAGATTAAATAAAATATCAGTGGGAAAAATATAGAGACATCTATAATACTTTCAAATACAAAGATAAATTTAAAAAGAAAAGAAAATATACATAAGTAATCAGACTCATTTGTGCAAAGAGAAAGTGCCTTTTAAGCTGAAACTCAATGGGCAAATTGGATTGAATAAGCAAAGATTTGGTGGTAGGAGGACATAAGCATTTTAGCCATATCACATATAAGTAGGTTGAGAACTATATGAGAAGATCAATTTCAAAGAACAAAGAGAAATGATATTTATTTATCTACTAGATGCTTGATGCATGAAGATTCGTGCAAGAATGGGCCTTCCTTCCCCTGGCTGCCGGCACCACCTTCGCTCTTGCCAGAGCTGCCTTTCTGCCTTTGCTCCAGCCCGGAGCCGCCTTTCCGCCTTCCCACGCTGCCCAGAGGCCCTGAGCAGCTGGGGCAGTGTGGAACGCCTGTGTCGTTGCCATGGCGACGACGCAAGTGCCCTGCCCCCCCCCCCCCCCACACACTGCTTGGTGCCTGTGTATACAAATTAACCCTTCATCTTTGTTGGGTTAATTTGCATATTCACTCCTGATTGGCTGGTGGGTGTCACAAAGGTACGGTCAATTTGCATCTTTCTCTTTTATTAGTGTAGATTTTAATTTATCTTTGTTGAAAGTATTACAAATGTCTCCCTTTTCCACCCATTGACCCTCTACCCCCTGCATCCACCCTCCCCCAAGCCTTCACTGCACTGAACTTACATGCATATATGCATAAGCCATGGACACAGACAAAAATAAATTTTAAATGGGTGGATCATAGATGAAAGAAGGCTGTTGTCACAAAATAAGTTTACATAAAATAGCCAAGACCATATCATGTGACCAGATAGATATATAATTTTATACTCCACATGAATTGTTTTAAGTGGGAGAGAGTAAAATACACTGTGCATCATATCAATATTGCTTTAGATACTGGGCCAATTACAAATTAGTAGGTGGTTTAGCAACAGTTTGGGCAAGCAGATGGAGACTAGGAAGTAGATTTCTAGAAGCTGGATTTGGGTATACATGTAGGAAGATGGAGATATTGAGATAAATTGCCTGCTTTCTGGTTTCATTAACTTCTAGGAACTGTTACTCTTTACTGAAGTGAGGAACTCCAGAGAAGAACCATCTATTTCTTCATACAGAAAAATGTTTTGGATTCTTTTTTGGAACACCGCTATTCTAAGAAGCAAATGAAATACTCAAGGAGAGATTAACGACTTAAAAATATTTATTGATTAGCCATTGAATGTTGTGGTTACTAAGATATATAAAACACAAAATCATTCTCATGGAGGTTATATTGAAGTGAGGGTAAAAAACAAAAACAAACAGTAGTAGGGTATAAATGTTATGAAGAAAAATTAAATGAGATTCAAGGGAATAATAGCAACTTTAGAGAAGGCAGATCAGAGAAGACCTCAGAGCAGGCAGCTCAGTGACAAGCTGTGAGTATGTGGGAGATGAGCCTTCCAGGAAAGCAAATCAAATGCCTCCAGATGGTGAATTTTTATGGATATAAATAGCTGAGTTCATAATAAAGTTGATTTAGAAATTATTGGCTTCTCCCTAACAATTGAAGCCATAGGATTAAATGACATGATTCAAGGATGAATACCAAAAACTGAACTCTGATACATTTTCCTATTTATTGTCATAATTAGTCTAAAAAACATT
Source organism: Cnephaeus nilssonii (assembly GCF_951640355.1). NCBI lineage: Eukaryota > Metazoa > Chordata > Mammalia > Chiroptera > Vespertilionidae > Cnephaeus > Cnephaeus nilssonii. The sequence goes on along the minus strand of NC_137079.1, from coordinate 66,284,727 downwards.
AAAGTTCTTCACTATAAATATTATAGAGACTGCTTCATTATGGGTCCTGGAAGGCAATTTTTACACACTTTGGGGGAAAAAGCACTTTTTAGGAAAATGAGAATTGGGTTATTAAAACATACTTTTTTCAAGCCAGGCCATGTAAATTTGTTGTTAATTATTGATTTTTTTGAACCATGGCATGAGGTGGTATCCCGAGGCTGTCATTATTGGGTTAAGACATGGATTCAGTTAGGATTCTAAACAGTTTTCAGGCATGAAGGTGGATTTCACTGTTCTTGAGCACAGTGTGAGTGGAATCTGCCAAGATGGAATCATTTATTGTATGTCAAGGAAACTATAATGAAGCTGGGAAGTCAGGAAGAGGTCTGCCTCATGCACCTCTTACCCCTGAACTTTTGAACTTTTAAACTAACCATCAGCAACCTCCTGAACTTTGCTTGCTCCTTAACGTGGAGACCAGGTCGTTTGCATTCTGCACCTTGAAAGGAGCCAATCCATTTCACTGACCAGCATTCTTCATTGGCATAATAGACCTAACCCAAATCTGTTAAGCTTGCCAGCATCCTTCCTTTGCATAGAAGACAAATGGAACAACACTTGTGGTTTATGCCTTTATAAACCCTGCCTTTCAGGTTTCAACCAGAACACATTTCAGATTGCTACTTGAATAGGTGCCTCCCAGGTTGTAATCCTTTACTCAAATAAATTATTTTTATTCTTTACTACAGCCTAAGTTTTTTTCATTAACAACATTCACTATAAACTACCATCCAAAGTTTCACAGCCTCTATCTAGACATTAACTATGGTATAGAGACTTTTCTATGCTGCCCTTTCAATGTTATCTGATCTTCATCACAATCTGAATAACTCATTGGTTCTATAATGACTTTATCCTTTGTATCAGTTCTTGGCAATGCCTTCTCTGAAACTCTAAGAAATCTATGTCTCCTTGAAAAATGTTATAGAACAAGTTTCTCTTATTCTAAAATTAGGTCAGGATTTTACTACTACTTCAAAATCCAGCTACAGGACCAGCTGTGGGAACACAGTACAGACACAAAACTAATGTCTACACACATACTCACTTCCCTTTCAAAATCTCTCCTCATAAACATTTTGAAGGGTATTCTTTCTTTCGGTTCTTTTTTATTCTTTTTTTTTTTTTCAATTGATTTTTTTAGAGAGAGTGGAAGGGAGGGGGAGAGATAGAGAGAAACATCAATGTGAGAGAGACACATCAATTGGTTGACTCCCACACAGGCCCTGAGTAGGGCTGGGGATTGAGCCTGCAATGAAAGTATGTGCCCTTGATCAGAATCAGACCCGGAACGCTTCAGTTCACAGGCTGACATTCGATCCATTGAGCCAATATGGCTAGGGTCATTCTTTTGGTTCTTGAGATTTTACTCAGGAAAAAATCTGGATATAGTATCTACATTTAAAATATTTCTCCATAAACATTGGCCTTTGGTATTTAACACAAAACAGATTGTTATGGAATTATTACATGATATTTTCTTTATCTCTTTTTTATCTTATTTTCCCCACTCTTCTTTCTGAACAAGGTAGTTATACGTATGTATTATACATGAAACTAGTTTTTCCAAGGTTAGTGTTGTCAGAAAAGACCAAAGACAGATGTGCTACATATTTTAGCTTCAAAGGTCATCATCTAAGTTTAAAAAAAAGAAATACATGTAAAAAAGCAGAATACAATATTGTGATTACTATAGTTAAAAAATAGTATCCTTAAATGTTGGAAAAGTAAATTAGTTTCAGACAAAGTAGCATATGAACACATGGGCACTGGATTCAATTTTATTTGGCCTGAGTATGAGGGACAGAGTCAGAGGAACCCTCCTAAAGACTATTACCTCGAGGGCAGAGAGAATTTGCACCCTGATTCTAAATGAGGTTAAGGTAACCAGCAAGAATTAAAGCAAATTCTCCCTAGGTATCATGATGTAGCAGCCTAGATCAGATAGGTGTGCATTGATGTGAGGTCAATTGTGAGAAAACTCATTATTCTTAAGTTATGATCAAGTTTTATCAAGCTCCAGAGTGGAATAGTAGAGCATCTAGAATATTCTGTGGCCCCAATTGTAGTAAAACTATAACTGAGAATTGTAAAGGATATGTTATTAACCATGTTGGAGGTCCTAAAGATAACAGCTTGTACCAAGAGTGAAATAAAATGGTGTTTTCAGAGATCCACAAAGCTAGGAGAGTGCTGAGTTCCTGCCTGTGAATAGTCCAATTGCCACTTGATTTAGAATAATACTTATCTATGCTAAAGAGCACACAGCGTTGATTTTACTGGAGTTAAGGAATAACATAGCATGGGGACTCAATAGGACAGAAAGGACTTATTCATTTCAATCACGACTGTAGTGGAATTTGCATTTGGGAAAGGGAAAATGAGCCCTGTATTTCAATCACTCCTAAGATGTTCCTAACATAGGCCATACTTGTATTATATCACAACATCTAGAATAATTAAAAAAATTAGAAATTAAATTGACCTGTTAAATTTATGAAATAGTAAACAGAACAACACATTGCAAAACATAAGAAATGAAATGCCAAGGAGGCTATAAAAATATTTTTGTGGATATAGGTATATACACATAATTTAGTACATACATATGTGATAAATATATGAAAGTATTTACACATCTATACTTTAATATATGCATATCGATAAAAATATTCACAATATTTAAAATTAAATTTTATATAGTTGTAGTTATCAATGTAGATTATTTTGAAATAATTATAACACTGTGTATTGAAATCTACACTTTGAAAACAACTTTACTCTCTAGAAAATGAACACTATTTTTTTCTTTAATAATAACAAATAATGATGGCGGTGATATGTCAATCAATTGGTCATTTAACAATAGATTTGAGAAACACAATAAGAAAATAATTATTGGGGGAAAAGACTTTAGATATAATTGGTTACATACAGAACATGAATTCTTTACCATAACAGCAGATGCTTGAGCTATTTCTCTCTTCCTCAAGGAACTCTGGCTTAGAAAAATTTATTTCACTATTAATTTTAAGGATAGAATTAATATGGAATTGTTTCATCCCTTTTGCTACGTATTTACTGTAGAATGGATATGTGGCAAATCTGGCCAATAAAATGCTAACAAAATAGTCATAGGAAAATACGATTTATTTTCTTTGTCAGAATGTCCTTGATACTGTTTGTGATTGTTGAAGCCATCCTTAACATTTTTCTACTATCTGGGGGAATGAAGGCACTTTCAATATTAGCAGAATGAAAATAATTTTTAAAAATTAAATCTTTGAATAAGTGAATCAACATGAATGTCACTAGTTATTGGTATTCTTAGGAGATACAGTATATTTTCCTTAGAGTCTAAAAATTTTTGAAGCATATTTTATTTTCAGTTAAACATTCTAATTATCACCAAAAATAACTAATAAAGAGCAAGATGAAATTAATTAGAGAACAGAAAAAGGTGATGAACATGCACAACAGAGATGTGTACTAAACATACAAATAAACAACTAATTAGAGTAAAATGTAAAGGAGAACCATTTTATTTAAATCCTCACAATTGAAATGAAGGGAAGAAACAAAATTAGATACTCTAAGAAAAAATAATATTTAAAGGAATTCATGAATGGACAGAAAGAATAAGAAATTAAACTCATCAAAGACATGCCTTGATCCTGGCCTGTATGGTTCAGTTGGTTGAGTGTCATCCCATGCACCTAAAGGTCACAGGTTCCATTTCTAGGCAGGAGGGCACATGCCCAGGTTGGGGGCTCAATCTCCAGTAGGGGGCATGCAGGAAGCATCCAATCCATGTTTCTCTTCCTTCTTCTCTCTAAAATCAATAAAAAACATACTTTTTAAAAGGAGATCATGCCTTATGTTGAAGACCAACCCATCACAAAATAACAGGGTACATTTTTTTTTAACACATTTGCCTTGAAATTATCAACTGATAGAGAACACTGCTGTTATTGGAATGGTAACAGAACATAAAAAAGTAAGTATTATTTTGTAATAATTTATTCAAGATAGGATAAAAAATATATTATTATATGATTAACAACCTTTGGGTTCACAAAGATAAGTGCCTTACAAAAGAAGGCAGGAAGGGAGCCAAGGAGAAAACAGTTCATCATTTTCCAAGATTGGTGTGATATGAAAACACCAGTATGTTCAGTCTAAGACCTAGTTACAAGTAGAAGAATGGATACCTAGAGCAAATAGCTCTAAAAGCAGAAGCTAGCATGAAGACAGACAAATAATCAATACTATTTTTAATATTTTTTTTGCTAAATTGATACCATCCAAGAATAATAAATATATCACTTATATGTCTAACTCCAAGAATATTCTTTGTGTTTTCTACATAGTACATATTTTAAAAAATATGTGTGAGAGATTAAAAATGGCAACAGAGTAGGTGGATGCTGCCTGGACATGCTCCTAGGAACAAGCTGGAATTACAATTGAAATATGGAAAGGCTTCCTGAATAATCAACAGAACACTCATAGGAGAGATCCCTAATATCCGAGGACTGAAGGTGGAGACCTCATAGAGACTGGTAGGAGGGTCAGAGGTGCAAAAGGGTTGGCCAGGCACACACAGACAGCAACTGAAGTCCTGGAGAGATATCTCAGCTGTGATGGGGAGTGCCACTGAGAACTCTGGGATATAATCCCCAAGCTGGGCTCCCCACCAGAGAGCATCAAATCTGAGCAGGGTACCAACATAACATCTAGGTGTGAAAAGCAGTGGGGTGCTGTCCTCCAGGGAGTGGCAGCTGAAAGTTCGGGCACCCTCTTGAAGGGCCAACACAGAAAAATTCCCTGTGAAGCCACCCACCTTGTGCTCTGTCAGAGGGTGGGTGAAGTGGACTGGAGCTGGGAGAACAGAACCCAGGACTGGGAACTTGGGGGATGGAGCTCAGAGGGCAGACACCCCAGGTTTCCTGGGCTGAGTCATTCCCTAACCCAGTGGAGGGCATCTTTCCCACATAGACATTTGCCTCACCTGGTCCACACACTATTGGAAAACACCTTGCCCTGAGGCCACTTAAGAGATTAAAAATAACAATTAGCCTACAGACAGAAGCAACTGCCCCACCCTGTTGAAAAAAAACAACTCTCACTATACCTTAGGATGATTACCTGGGGGCATTTTAAACAGAATCCTATGGTACTGTAGAAAGAGGCTCTCTTGAAGCTTTGAGTCTTTGCCTGATCCAATTAGTCAGAAACAGCCTTTAACACTCCCCTGCACTAGAGATTGAGAGGTGTAGAAGATCTACCTAAAACAGTCACAAACCCAAACAGACAATCAAAATGAGGAGACAAAGAAACAACCCCCAAATGAAAGAACTAGAGAATTCCCCAGAAGAAGAGATAAATGAAGCAGAGATAAGAAACTTATCTGAAACAGAGTTCAGAGTAATGATGGTAAAAATGCTCATTTGTATGAAAAAATATAGAGTAGCTATAAAAATATGTGTGAAAACTATTAATTCATCAATATGTTTCATAGAATAGCATAAAATAAACACTTCTGACTATCTTTAGTTTATTTTGAATATATAATAATATTTCTAATTACACTTAAAATATGGAATATCCTTTTCCTTTTTTGCTAATGAAGTTGGAGAACTTAATGGGTTTTTTACTTAATTCTTTCTTATGCTTTTAAAAATCTATGCATATCAATGCATATTGTCTATATCTAGGATCTTCAAGTTCATTTTTCATTATATTTCTATTTTTATACTTATTGTCCTGTATTTTTATGATATTACACAGTTTTGTATATATATATATATATATATATATTAATATATTTTAATGATTTTTTACAGAGAGGAAGGGAGAGAGACAGAGAGCTAGAAACATCGATGGGAGAGAAACATCGACCAGCTGCCTCCTGCACACCCCCCCACTGGAGATGTGCCCAAAACCAATGTACATGCCCTTAACCGGAATTGAACCTGGGACCTTCTAGTCCGCAGACTCACGCTCTATCCACCGAGCCAAACCGGTTTTGACAGTTTTGTATATTATTAAATGAATTATCAAGTAATGTTATTTATATACAAGTTTTATATATATATATATATATATATATATATATATATATATATATACACATATATACATATATATACATATATGTATATACACACACATATATATACATATATATACACATATATATGTATGTGTATATACAAATATATGTATGTATATGTATACACACACACATATATATGTGTGTGTGTGTGTGTGTGTGTATATATATATATATATATATGTGTGTGTATATATATATATGTGTGTGTGTATATATATATATATATATATATATATATATATATATATATATAATTTCCTATGTATTTATTCTCTCTTATTACCTTTACTAACTACATATCCCCATTTTCTGGCCTTAATTTGTGGCACATTTAAAAATATATATATATTTTATTGATTTTTTACAAAGAGGAAGGGAGAGGGATAGAAAGTTAGAAACATCGATGAGAGAGAAACATCGATCAGCTGCTTCCTGCACACCCCACACTGGGGATGTGCCCACAACCAAGGTACATGTCCTTGACCGGAATCAAACCCAGGACCCTTCAGTCTGCATGCTGATGCTCTATCCACTGAGCCAAACCTGTTAGGGCTTGTGGCACATTTTTGCATCATGTATTTTGATTACAAATAATAAAACAAAATTATGGGTATGCATTCTCTCTACGTGCATCTGGTGAAATACTCTAATAATTATATATTGTGACACAAAGTTCCATAGATTATAAGAGTTATATAGTATTTTTTCCACTAACTTGGTTATTTTAAAATCATCCATAATTTATTAATATTTTACATTAAAATCGGGAAGCCCTGGCCAGTGCGCTCAGTGTTTAGAGTGTCAGCCCACAGACCAAAGGTTTGCAGGTTCAATTCCTGGCCTTGGGGCACATAAAGAAGACAAGCAATCGATGTGTTTCTCTGATATCAATCTCTCTCTCTCTCTCTCTCTCTCTACCCCTCCCTTCCACTCCCTCTAAAAATCAATGGAAAAAATATCCTCAGGTTAGGATTAACAACAACAAAATCAAGGAATGTGTACTGTGAAATAGACATAGAATATATTGAGATTTCCATATGTAATTTTTACATGTTCTGTATTCATGGCAGAATATATATACACATATCTATACTAATAAAAGAGAAAGATGCAAATTGACCGTACCTCCGCTGTGCCCACCAGCCAATCAGGAGTGAGTATGCAAATCAACCCAACAAAATGGTGGGTTAATTTGCATACGCAGGCGCCCAGCAGCTTGGGTCCCAGGAACATCCTCAGGACCCAGGCAGCTCCGAGCCTGTAGGCCCATTCGTAGGCCCTAAATTGCTGGGGTGGCCTACGGGCCTTGGTGCCGAGTGGCTGGGGGTGGGGCAGCAGAGCCTTGAGCAGGGCCGAAGTGGAGCAGGGGGGGCCCTGCCCAAGCCACAGCGGAGGCTTGAGCAGGGTCTGAATGGAGCCAGGGGCTGCAGAGGAAACACCTTTTCTGACCGCTCATTGGCTAAGCCCCCTGTACGCCACTGGTAATGTTCTTGGTAACTTGGGTAATAAGAATCCAAAAAGGTGATCTAGGGTTTTTTCACCACACTCCTGGAGAAAAAAACACAGGTCCGCTGCTGGAAAGCTAAGAAATGTCATATCCTGCCCTAGCAGTTTTGTCTCAGTGGATAATGCCTCGGCCTGCTAACTGCAGGATCCAGGTTCGATTCTGATCAAGGCATGTATCTAGGTTTCAGTCTCCTTCCTGGCCAGGGCCCAGGTCAGGGCTCATGCAGGAGGCAACCAATTGAAGTGTCCCTCTCACATTGATGTTTCTCTCTGTCTCTCCCTCTCTCTTCCACACTCTCTAAAAATCAATGGAAACATATCCTCAGGTGAGGATAATAAAAAGAAAGAAAGAAATGTCACATCCTATGAAAGAGACATCTTGAAAATGCCAAAAGAAAGTTGTCATTTTTTCATGGTTAAGGGACTGGAGTCCGTGTTAATGAAAACACCTTGGTGGCTGCGGTGGCTGGCAGTGGCTGCAGCAGTGGGTGATGGGGCTGGCGCCTTACCCTGATCAGCCTGGTCACCTCCTGTAGGCCTAAGCCATCAGTAGGACATCCCCTGAGGGCACCCAGTCTGTGAGAGTGGGCAGGCTGGGCTGAGGGACCTCTCCCCCAGTGCATGAATTTTGTGCACTGGGCCCCTATTATATTCATATAGATAATATTGTGCAAAGGTCAAAATAAAATAAAAACGTGAAAATCATGATTTTATAATCATGAATTCTGGAGGCTTTTTTATTTAACCAACAAGTATGATATTATAAAGCATTCAGATAATATACTGTTATCTGAAGACTCTGAAGAGATTACCAGCTGCATAAGTAAACTATGTTGATGCTATTTTAAAAAATACGTTTTTATTGATTTCAGAGAGAGGGAGAGATAGAGACATTGATGATAATAGAGGAACATCTATTAGCTGACTCCTAAGTATACCCTACTGAGGATCAAGCCCATACCCCAGGCATGTGCCCTGACAGTTATGGAACCAGTGAACTCCTAGTGCAGGCGTCCTCAAACTACGGCCCGCGGGCCACATGCTGGTGTTTTTGCCGTTTTGGTTTTTTACTTCGAAATAAGATATGTGCAGTGTGAATAGGAATTTGTTCATAGTTTTTTTTAAACTATAGTCCGGCCCTCCAATGGTCTGAGGGACAGTGAACTGGCCCCCTGTTTAAAAAGTTTGAGGACCCTAGTGCATGGGTTGATGCTCAACCACTGAGTCATACTGGTGGAGCTGGTGATGCTTTTTAATAATATTTTTATTCTATAAAGACTTGAAGTACACTAATATAGTCACTATAATCTCAGGGGATATACTAAATTTAAATTGAAGTAATCAAAAATTTTGTCAATTAAGACTATGTATCATTTGTCATGTCACATTAAATTTGTGTTTTTTCAAAGACGCAAGATTATTAACTTTAAAATACACAAGAGCATAAGTGAGGTAATAATCTGTTTTGTTTCATGGGTTTTTAAAAAATCTTTTATTTATTGAATGGTAAAGTGATAACTATTGAATATTTTTCCAATAACCAAGTGCCAATTTTAATATATTTTCCTTCCAAAACATTTTGTAGCAACAATGTGCCTTGAGTACAAAATCAATAAGCTACCACCACACAAAGTAATATTTATGTATATTCACAACATATAATGCTTTTAACATTTATTTCAAGAATTATTTAAATAATATTGATTTGTCCCTTGCTGAATCACATTATCAATGTTTATGGAAGTAAAGTGACTGTGTATTGCAGCTGATAAGAACAAGGATTGAATAATTATGAGATGACAAAGTTATTTCCTGTAATTTATCAGAGAAGTAACAATACATATATTTCACTGTGTTGAGAGACAGCTGATGGGTAAAGAATGATGAGAATTGAGAATTGACTCTTGCTTTAATAGTAGTGATGTCACTGATGACTTAACTAACAGAATCAGCACAGTGCTGAAGGTGCTGGCCTCATTTTAATTGATTAAAAAAACAAGAGGAAAATAGAGGATGTGAGTTTTGACAGCACCTTTAAGATTTTTGGTTGTATGTTTCCTTTCTTTTTGCATAGATGAGAAAACAATGGCAATCTATCATCTATCTATCTATCTATCTATCTATCTATCTATCTATCTATCTATCATCTATCTATCTATCTATCTAGAATGTTATTCAGTCTTTAAAAAGAAGGAAATCCCACAATTTATGACAACTGGATGAACCTGGAGGACACTATGACAAGTGAAATAAACTAGGCACAGAATGACAAATACCACATGATCTCACTTACTATATGTGGAATCTAAAAAAGTCAAACTCATAAAACCGGAAGGTAGACAGGTGGTTGCCATGTGGATGGGAAAAATGAGGAGATGTTGGTGAAAAGGTACATTTAGTTTTAAGATGAGTAATTTCTAGAGTTCTAATGTATAGCATAGTGACTACCGTTAATAATGTATTCTATACTTGAAATTTGCTGAGAATAGATCTTAAGTGTTCTCACCACACACACACAAAGTGACTATGAGGTGATAGATATGTTAATGAGCTTGACTATGGTAATTATTTTACAGGGCATCTATATATATAAAAGCCTAAGCTACCATCTGATCATCTGACCATCTGACTGGTAGCTATGATGAGCTGTGGTGACTTGGCAGCTGTGGTTCTCGGGTGATGCACCTGGAACCAGAGAAGAGGGAGCCCGATTCTGGGGTGTGTCATCCAAGAACCACCCTCTAGCAATCCAGGACCCCTCGGGGGATGTCGGAGAGCCAGTTTCAGCCTGACCCCCACAGCCAGGCCAAGGAACCCCACTGGTGCACTGGGCCTCTAGTATGTACATAAATCATCATGTTCTATACCTTAAAGGAACATATTGTACAACCTAAATATATTCATTTTTTTGTTAATCATACTTCAATAAGAGTAAAAATAAATTTAAAAAATAAACTTTTAATTGAATGACAGTGAAAAGTGCCAGTAGAGTAAATAAAATGATGTTGCAGAAGACAAACTGGAGAATTGTCAAAGTAAAGTCCTTGAGTTTCATAGCGTGGATTCTAATGAACAAAATAAACTGACCAACAAAATAGAAACAGAGGAATGGATACATGGAACAGACTGACAGCTGTCAGAGAGGAAGGGATAGGGGAAGACTGGGTGAAAGAAGATGAAGGGATCAGCCAAAGAACATGCTATATAATAGAAGTCTAATATGCAAATTATCCCCTTGACTGGGAGTTTGACCAGGATTCTACCAGGAGTTCGACCAGGGGGCAGGGCTGTCCCACCAACTGCCTAAGGCACCTCCCCTAGGATGGCCTGCCCCTGATTGCCCCCACTCTAGTTGGGGGTGGTGCCAGCCAGCCAACCTCTCACGTCCCCTCCCCTCAGCCGGCCCAGCCCAATCGGCCCCTATTGGTGTGGGCCAGCCAGACTCTACCCATGCACAAATTCATGCACTGGGCCGCTAGTATATGATAAGCCATAGATACAAACAACAGTGTGATGATGGCCAGAGTGAAGGGGGACGGTGAGGGGAGAAAGTGAGCCAAGGAGGAAGGGAATGGCAACATATTTTATAATATAAATAATAAAAATAAAGTAAAAAGAAAGATAAAAATTTTATATATGCATGATGATAAAGATTTTTCTAAAACTACAGATAATTTGGAATAATATAGTCACAGGAGAGAAGTCATGTGGGCTCAAATGCGAGTAGACTTGCCAATGCTTTGTTATATTTGTTTCATTTCTACGTAATATAGGTGTCATGGTCATCAGTAGAAAGTCAGAATGCAGAATAACTTGGTAGAGATCTAAGGAAAGAAGATAATTCCTTAAAAATACCTGGAAAAGTGGGGTAATAAAGAAATGTAGTAAGATAGTAAAGGGGCTAAGGCAGTGGTCAGCAAACTCATTAGTCAACAGAGCCAAATATCAACAGTACAATGATTGAAATTTCTTTTGAGAGCCAAATTTTTTTATACTTAAACTTCTTCTAATGCCACTTCTTCTAAATAGACTTGCCCAGGCTGTGGTATTTTGTGGAAGAGCCACCCACACTCAAGGGGCCAAAGAGCCGCATGTGGCTCGCGAGCCATAGTTTGCTGACCACTGGGCTAAAGAAATCCTTGTAAAACATTAAGGATCCAACTTAGATTTGTTATTATAAATTTAAAATGTGGTCATTACTGTGGCTTTGTATTTAACTTCAGCTATGTATATGCAACTATTTGTGTTCAGGCATAGAGTAGTCTAAGATTGGATTTTGATTTAGTAAAAATTTTTAAATAAAGATAGGGGGACAAGGGACTTAATGTCTGATAGGGTTATTGCCAGGACTGACCAGCAGACTGAGAGACAGATGAAGGATTACTCCAACACACGTTTCTGTGAAAAAGAGGTTAAGGGACTGCTTCGCTATCAGAACTAAACAGCCCTGTTTGTCTGCCTCCTTAGGATTTTATTGTAACAACCGTTTGAACTAAAATTAACCTCTAGATACAATCAGCAGGGTAAGCATCCTTGAGAAAACACATGCGTCTGTAGTGTCCTTCAAACAAGGACATTTTGAAGTCTAAACATAAAGTTTCTAGTAAAACACCTGGAGGCTCAGACTGTTTGGAAAAGTCAAGGCAGGGTCTACTGCCTTCAACAAGGACCCCCAGAGGCCTCTGACTTTTCAGAGAATCCTCCTTACAGACTTTCTAACTAAGATCCATGCTTCCCCACTGGCTATAGATTTCAGGGTTGATATAGCATAACTAGAGGCCCAGTGCATAAAATTCGTGCACTCAGAGGGAGGGTGTCCCCCAGCCTGGCCTGTGCCCTCTCACAGTGTGGGAGCCCCGCGATCGATTGCCCCAAAGTGGTAGACCTCGTCCACTCATCTGGCACTCCTCGATGGATTGCCCCAAAGAGGTAGGTCAGAGCCTGGGGTCCTGGCTCCGTGCCATGTGGAGCCGTGAGACTCCCAGCATCATCGCGTGGAGCCACAGGATCCCCAGCCTCACCGTGTGGAGCCGCAGGACCCGCCTCAGTGCCATGCACGCAGCATCAAGCCCATGCCCACCCATGTGCACATCGCCGCACACGCAGTCCCACCCACCAGCATGCACCCGCTGTGCACGCAGCCTCCTGGTGATCGCTCATTACGGCGTGAGGGCGTCACGACCACATAGGCTTTTATTATATAGGACTAGTGGCCTGGTGTACAAAATTCATGCACAGGGGGGTGTCCCTCAGTCCGGCCTGCACCCTCTCTAATCTGGGATGTCCAACTGCTGGTTAAGGCCCAATCTCTGTGGTTAGGGGGATCAGGCCAGGAGTGGAGAGCAGTTAGGGGGATCAGGCCAGCCGGGGAGAGCAGTTAGAGCCATTGGGCCAGCAGGGGAGCAGTTAGGAGCATCAGGCAGGCAGGCAGGTGAGCATTTAGGAGCCAGAGGTTCCAGATTGTGAGAAAGATCCCAGATTGGAGAGGGTGAAGGTCGGGCTGAGGGACCCCTCCCCCCATGCACAAATTTCATGCACTGGGCCTCTAGTCTATCTATAAAGGAATAAACTAATATTTTTTTTCTGAATTACGTTTTTGGTATTAGTATTAATATACTCAATTCTGAAATGCTGTGGTAAATAACAATGCTATGCCTATACTTTAGTGTAATATTTACTGTTAGACTGTAGTTCTGAGAAAAAAAAATGGTGATTTCTCTCTTCTTTTTGGACCAATGGAGTCATTTTTTCTGGGTTCTTAGGGTAGAGGCTTGGGCTTTCACTTGGGGTGTTTGGTGACAGCCCTGTCACTGACATTCCAGAAGTATAGAATCCTGACTAGGACTGTCATACAAGGTTAAACAAACAAACAACAAACAGCTAAAAGGGACTCTTTTTTCACACCCTGGCTGACAGGAGTCAGTGTTTCCAGTGCTTTACATGAAGAGAGATGGTGTCTCCTGGGTATTTGGCTGTTCATGCCTGCTCAGCATTCCAGGACTCAGCCCATCTTTGTGTCAAAGCTGGAGGAAAACAACTGAAACCCTCACTGCCCTACAGGACTTTCCTCAGGTTTTGATCTCCTTTTCAATCTGCCTGAAATTGTTTATATTTAGCAATTTGTGAGGAAACAGGGCTCTAGTTAGTTTATGCCATCTTTTCCAGCTTCAGAATTCGGACATTGCATTATTTAATCAAATACAAAGAGACCTGTATCATGTAAAGGGAAAAAAATCACAACCCATATTGGAAGGCCAATCTAAGTTACTAAGGAATAAGTTTGTGGATGAATAAAGAGTTATGCTATCTATGCTTCAAAAAATGGGCTGGGTTTTGAGTGTAATTTCAGGTTAGATATATGAATAAAAATAATAATTGCAGCAAATTATCACAAGTAAAATGAAACACTAATACAATAAATATAATATCTGATATTTAGACAATTAACATTCTATTTATACTTGTTTTGTATAACTAATTATGTGCAAAATTGGAATACATTTTTTCAAAGATATTTGATTATGTATTAAATCCATATTCTCATTTGCTCATTACAATAATTCATAAATTAATCATTGAAAGTAAAGAAAATAGAAATAACCCATAATCATTTCTATAGAAGGAAAATGTAAACTCTCACAAGAAAAATATATTTTGCAATATTATGAGTAAAATTTTACAGCATCTTCAGAATAAAGAAAATCATACCTTTTTTGAAATGAAATTTGTTGTTTATTTATTGTACCAGTATTTATTTATTTCAGCACCTGATAATGTAATACATTTTCCCTTGAAATATGGTAGCTATCCAAATTAAGTAAAAAAAGTCAACACCAAATATCCATCAATTTCTATTTAAAAGCATGCCAAGAGTCTGTGTTTTCTGTGTGTGTGTGTGTGTGTGTGTGTGTGTGTGTGTGTTGTGTATGCATCCTCACACATGAAAAGGGAATAACTTGATGTCCAAGGGCCCCAAACCATAGATAAGTACAGTGTCCAAAGTTCTGTATCATTCAATGTCTATTTTCTTTAGCTGCAGCATCTCATTAGAAGTCACATAAATTATTGTCCAGTTTTACGTCAAAAATTGGAAATAAATTGCTTGCACATCTCTTGTGAATTAAGTTATCTCTATGCATACATATAAATTATAGTGAAAGAAACCAAATTACCCCTACATGCTCACAGCCTCATATTCATTCATAATAACACACATTTCATTTATAGACATTTAATAGTGCAGTACAGTTAATATGTTTCTAAGATGACCCTATCACACTCAGGATTATTAACTACAACAAATCTGAACAGCAATTCCAGGCTGCCAGTTTCTTGGCAGTATAGTAGATCATTTTAATACAAGATATACCTGATAAGTTTCAGCCACTCTCTACTTTTAAAGGCAATTTCTGTTGCCCCTCTCTTCAGGCCAATAAAAGAAAGAGTCAGAATGTTAAGGTAACTTCAGTTTAGTTACTCTGGCACTACAGTGTTTAAATCTGTCCTAGTTCAAATATTTCTTTAGGTACCTGAAACTTCTCTTCTGGTAAATGTTCCAACTTTAAAATCCACAGAGTTAGTTTTGAAAAGGTGTTATAGAAAAGAGTTTTATTTCAAAAGTACCTCAAGCCATGACTCTGCAATTGCATTTTTGGCAGAACTGTTATGATTAAATTCCACATTGCAGGAGGAAAATTTAGAAAAACAAATGGAAACTATTATTGAACATGATTATTCTATTTAAGTTACATCAAAGGCAGGAAAATTAATTTAAAAGTAGCAAAAATAAAAAGAAGAAGAGAGTTATGGAATCTTATATTTACTGTTTATAAAATTGCTTACATAAAAATAAAAATTAAAAATAATAAAAGTAATATTAATTTAATAAGTTCTAGACTTCTATAACTACCAGAATGTTTGGAGAAGTCTTATATTGTAAATCAAACATATGGCAACCTAAAAATAATAGGATGCTTTGAAAATCATATGCAAAGAATTTATTTTATGATGAGAAGACTTGAAATGTTATTTCAGACTCAGGCACACCATTGATCTCTCACTATACAAAATTTGCTATTTCTCATAAATACATATTTTTAAATGCTTCATATTATGTATTGTGTTAATGTTGAAACATATGGACAGAATAATTTTCATAAATGTATTCTTTATTCCACTTTTTAATATATTTATACTATAGAAATTATACTATACAAACTTCCAAAATGTGACAACTAGTTTTAATTGTCATATGTGAGATCATTGAAAAAAAATATTATCTCTAATTATACACACCCCATTTCTCAGGTTCAGAAATGTGTCTTTTCATATTTTAATAATTCTAAATATTATCATGATTTAAATTGATATTAACATATATTTGCTAACCACTATTAAAAAAAATAAATTATGAGAAGGGGTGTAACATTGCTGTACTGGTAGGAGTGATATACCCTCAAGCAAAATCAATAATTATGTCTGTCATGTAGAGAGACTTTAAAATAATAATGATGAAGACTAGAACTGAGACTTTTTTGTTATTACCATGTACTAGTAATTCTAAACAACATCAGTGATGAAATGTTCCTCTATGACAAGACAGAGTACTCCTGCCACCATATGTAAAAATATATCTATAAAATTTCTTTGTGGTATTCAAATTTTAAAATAGCATTCATAATGTAAATACAAATATGATATTAACCAAATAAAAAATGCAGATGGAATGCCAATTTCCAAAAGTGATAGTAACAGCTATCAAGGCTGTAAAGAGATCAAAATCACCAGTGCCCAAATAATTATAGATGACCAGTGAGATCTCTGAAAGTAAAGAAGGCTAAGGCTCAAGCTCTGGTTTTGACACCTAAAAATATGTGTGTGTGTGTGGATGGGTATCAGATATTTGTATGATTTGCACAATTAATTAAAACTTTTGTCACTATGTATTATAGTATTTTTCTAATTCTAAAATAAAAACCGTTTTAATCCATGTATTTCTCCAACAGTGAAGGAGGAAATTTCCTTTATTGCTTAACATACTATTTATAATAAATATAATAAATTAGTTATTAAATTATCTCTTGATCTTGAAACTCTCAATTTCACACAGGAAAACATTTGGAAAACATCAAAACTGAAACCCTGAGAATTTTATAGCTTTACTAGAGGCCTAGTGAGCGAATTCATGCATGAGAGGGGTCTGGCTGGCCCAACCCCAATTGGGATGGATCGGGGCCGGGCCTGTCAGGAGGAGAAGATGGTGGGAGGTTGGCCGGCCGGCCTGCCTTGATCGGGGCCTGATCAGGGCCAGGACGGCTGTAGGGAGGGGCTATGGGGAGGTAATCAGGGGTCAGCAGCAGGGAGAGGGGCTGTGGGAGGTTGGGTAGCCCCAACCCTGATTGGTGTGTGTGGGAGTGATCAGGGGCAGAGCTGGCTGCGGGGAGGAGCTGGAGGCCGATAGGCGTGGGGTGGGCCGATGACAGGCAAAGCCAGCCCAGGGGGAAGGGCCACCCCACCCCCCGATTGGGCAGGTTTGCTGGTCACAGTGGGAGTTAGTTCTGATCACTGGCTTTTTATATATATACTAGCGTTCCCCGTTGCAGGAAAAATCCTGCAATAGGGTTTCCTGCTTTTCCCTTCTCCCCCGGCCCCGCCTCCACTCCTCCCTTCTCCATCCCGCCCCCCCCCCCCCCGCTTGCTTGCTTCTCCGCAGCTTTGCTCCCTTCTGCAGCTCTTGGCTTCTTTCTATGCTGTCTTGATATGCAAATTAGCCACATCTTTGTTGGGGCAATTTACATACTCGTCCTGATTGGTTGGTGGGTGTGGCTTGGCTGGTGGGCGTGGCTTGGGTGTAGCGAAGGTGCGGTCAATTTGCATATTTGTCTATTATTAGGTAGGATAGATGTCTCTTAGAGACTATTGTACATCAAATTGATTTTGAATGAAATTATTGTTATTAGAAAATATGCCAATACAGTTACTTGTATTGTTGCTGCAATCACCTTTGGGAGCAAATTTCAGGAAAAAATTATAGCATATCCTCTTATGATGCCACCTTTATTTATATATATATATAAAGAGGTAATATGCAAATTAGCCAGGATGCCACAACAGTCATGACCGGCTCAGGAGGAGGTTGCGTGCGCAGATGGGCGGGAGGGTACTGCTTGCGCTGTAAGACGAGCAGCAGCAGAGAGGCAAGGGGACGTGCCAAGGCCACTGCCGCCACCCACCAGCCCCAGCAGTCCCAGGAGCGGGAGCAGAGAGGCAGGAGGGCATGCCCAGGCTGCTGCTGCCGGGAGACAGTGCCCCAGCAGGCCTTGGAGCTGAAGTGGAGAGGCAGAGGGCATGTTCCCAGGCCGCAACCACTGCCCACCAGCCCCAGTGGGCCCAGGAGCGGGTGTGGAGACGCAGAGGGGTGTGCCCAGGCCGTCACTGCCGCCCACCAGCCCCAGCAGGCCCAGGAGTGGGAGCGGGGAGGCAGAGGGCATGTTCCCAGGCCGCCACCACTGCCCACCAGCCCCTGCAGGCCCAGGAGCGGGTGTGGAGACGCAGAGGGGTGTGCCCAGGCCGTCACTGCCGCCCACCAGCCCCAACAGGCCCAGGAGTGGGAGTGGAGAGGCAGAGGGCATGTTCCCAGGCTGCCACCACTGCCCACCAGCCCCTGCAGGCCCAGGAGTGGGAGCGGGGAGGCAGGGGGCATGCCCTGGCTGCCACCCCTGCCTGGCCCCAGCAGGCCCTGGAGCAGGAGCAGAGAGGCATGGGGGGTGTGCTCAGGCTGCCACCACTGGGAGATAGTGCTCCAGGAGGCCTGCCTCTGGGCCTGAGCTGCAGAGGAAACACCTTTTCTGACTGCTCATTGGCTAAGCTCCAGGTACACCACTCGCAGTGTTCTTGGTAACTTGGGTAATAAGAATCCAAGAAAGTGATCTAGGATTTTTCCACCTCACTCCTAGAGGAAAAAATGAAGGTCCGCTGCTGGAGGGACTAAGAAATGTCATATCCTGCCCTAACCGGTTTGGCTCAGTGGATAGAGCCTTGAAGAGCCGACCGCAGGGTCTGGATTTGATTCTGATAAAGGGCATGTACCTAGGTTGCAGGCTCCTCCCTGGCAGGACCCAGGTCAGGGATCATGCAGGAGGCAACCAATCGAAGTGTTCCTCTCACATTGATGTTTCTCTCTGTCTCTCCCTCTCTCTTCCATGCTCTGTAAAAATCAATGAAAAAATATCCTCAGGTGAGGATAAAAAAAAAAAAAGAAAGAAAGAAATGTCATAGCCTATGAAAGAGACATCTTGAAAATGCTTAAAGAAAGTTGTCATTTTTTCATGGTTAAGGGACTGGAGTCCGTGTTGATGAAAACACCTTGGTGGCTGTGGCGGCCGGCAGTAGCAGCAGCAGCAGCAGCGGTGTGATAGAGGTGGAGTCTACCCCTGATCAGCCCGCAGAGGGAGGCCAGACTGTGATATAGTCCCACTCCCTCAATAGGACATTCCCTGAGGGCTCCTGGAGTGTGAGAGGGGGCAGGCTGGGCTGAGAGAACCCCCCCCCAGGCACAAATTTCCTGCACAGGGCCTCTAGTATAATATAATGCATTAAGTGGGTTGGTTTAGCTTATATAAAACTCTTAACATTCTTATTTCAGTTATCTTATTACTTGTTTT
This sequence comes from Cnephaeus nilssonii, assembly GCF_951640355.1. NCBI lineage: Eukaryota > Metazoa > Chordata > Mammalia > Chiroptera > Vespertilionidae > Cnephaeus > Cnephaeus nilssonii. The sequence goes on along the minus strand of NC_137079.1, from coordinate 66,265,398 downwards.
GGATTAAAAATCATACCAGTTACATATAAATACCTGTTTTCTTACAGGAATTTCTATTTTATACTGTTACCTTAGTGTCCAGTTTTATTGGTGTATAATTGCATATGAATATTTGCACATACTATGACTTTTTAAGAATATTGCTTCTCTTATTCCTTTCAGACTACTATATCAAGATACCATAAACTGGATGACTTATAAGCAAAAAAACACATTTATTTCTCACAGTTCTGGAGGCAGAGAAGTCTAAGATCAAGGCACTGGCACATTCAATATCTGGTGAGGTCTCACATCCTGATTCATACACATTTCAGTGTTTTCACTGCATCTTCAAGAGGTTCAAGGGAGCATGGGATCTCTCTGGGGTCTCTTTCATGCCATAACTAATCCCATTAATGATGGCTCTGCCCTCATGCCTAATTACCTTCCTAAGACCTCACTTCCAAATACATCACATTGGGGTTACTTATAAATTTGGAGGGGACACGCAAATTTTGGTCACAGCATTACTTATGTGTAAAGACTGTATTTTAACCTGAAAAAATATCATTTAATTATTTTGAAGTCTTAAGTTTTAGTTGTTAGGAAATCTATTTTTTTAAATAATTTATGAACTTCCTTCTCCCTATTTGGTAATTTTATCATATCTCTAGATTAGCTCAAACATATTTTGGCTTCCATTCATATTCATCTTATGGTGAAATTCTAGCAATATTTGAAAAATGAATACATCCTGCAAACATAAAATTTATACTTAAAAGAATCTGAGATTACATTTTTTATTTTTCATTTTAAAGTTTTTTCTAATAAAATTAAAAGTACTCACATAGTTTTCTTTTAAACCAATTATATCCTTGTTAGGTTAGAAGGCTCTTTGAAAAATAGCAGTCATTTTGTGGTCTATAAAATACACATCTCACAGATGCTCATATATTTTTTCCAAAGGTGAGAGAAAATGTACCTACTAATAGGCAGGCATGCTGATATTTCTTTAGTTTGAAAGAGTAATTGGGATATCTTCCTATAATACAAAAAATGTGAGGGAAATGATGCTATTTACACAAATAACTAATAGAACTCCTGCCAACTGGAGCAGTTAGAGGCAGGCAAAGGCTGGGGAGATGAGGCTGGACAGGCAAGCAATGGGCTTATTCATGACATTATAGAGCACGTTGGGCTTTGGGTTTTAATGGAAGAGCAAAGGGAACTAACTCAGTGAAAACTAGGAAATAACATGATCATAGTTCTGTAAAAGCCCTATACTTTGTGTGAAATTAAAAGATTTGATGCATTAAAAGGCATAGGTGCATCTATTAGGAAAATGTTATGTTGCAAGTGGAGAATGAAGATAGAATAAATTGGAATGGTATTGATATATTTCTATTTCAAAAATATACACATCAAGGTAAAATTCCTTTATAATTTATATTTTAAATGCACACATATTACTGAGCAATACCTTTCAGTTAGGCAACAAGAGAATATTAGAATATATTCTTTTCAAGACAATCGATGAGTTACAAGTGCATTAATGATCATTACATGGAGGCTTGCTTCTCCATGATAATTTTGAGTTTATAAAAAGTGAATCTCATGATGTTTTAATGTTTTAGTGTTTATTTTCTCTTATGGAATATACAAAAACAAGCTTCAAAATTAGAAAGCCTAAAGGCTGTAGTACAGTTATATAGATTGAAGAATCTAAAGTGAAATACGTAATAATAAATTTTCCTCAGAAGAAAATTTGTTCTTAATTCTTTTCAGCTTTATTGAAGAATAATTGACAAATAAAATTGCACATATTTATAGTGCACAACCTGATGACTTATTATATTTCTACATTGTGAAATGATTATCACAATCAAGTTAATCAATACTTTCATCAGAAAAAAAATTAAAAGTTTCAATGATTTTTATCTTCAGAAATTATAATGGTACCCTAAAAATATAGCAAAGGAAATAAACCATGTCTCACTGCAAAACCATATTATTGACTAGGACAGTAATATCTGCCACCAGTAAATACAAACTACATTATGATTCACACATATGTCTGTTACTTTGGGGGTGATATACCAATTACTTTGAACATTTGATTTAATGTTAATTTTACTTTACTACAAATCTTCAGTAGTCTAGTGCAGTCATTTCACTTGCTCTTTGTGTTGAAATATCCAAATGTCTTTCCACAACAATGTTAAAATTACGATTAAAAATGCTCTTTTCTTCATCTAGTGTTTTTTCATGATGAGAGTAAAGAGAAGGTAGAAACAGATCAGAGACCAAGTAACTGTGTTCACAGATTGATTTTTCTAATCTATAAGGTATAACTCCTTGCTTATACTACTTTCTGCATATAAATTTTTTCCTATAATTTCCATAAAACAAAAAATAATATATATTATGAATATGTTCAACCCCCCATTATGAAAATTTTTCCCATATATCATTATCAGCAGCAGCATTCTTTACTTTTATTCCTATTTATCCAATTATTGGGATTGCTTATATTTATTTTATTCACTTTGGGAAAAACATCAGAATATATTTAATAAAATGGAGGTTTATTGATAGTTAAAAGAGCATTAGTAAAATTGTGGGATTTGATCAATTTCATATCATTATCTATCAGCAAGGCATTCTTGCTTATTAAACACTAGAGTCCCAGTGCATGAAATTTGTGCACGGGTAGGGTTCCTAGGCCTGGCCAGCGATCAGGGCCAATCTGTGGGGCGACCAGCAGGGTGATTGTGGGGCCCTTGCTGGCACCCGCGTTGGCTGGCCTGTGGCCTGCAGGCTGGAGGCAGCTCCTGCATTGAGAATCTGCTGTGGTGGTCAGTGTGCATTATAGCAACTAGTCGTTCTACAGTTCAGTCGATTTGCAAGGAATCGATTTGAAAGGAATTGTTACCTTTCTTTTAATTTTTTTTTTTTTTTTTTTTTTTACTGTGTGACTTCATTACTGCTGTGAATGTGCTCCATGTGAGTGATGTAGGGGATTATGTACGTGAGTTCTGACTTATGGTGAAATCGTGTTACATTGCACCGTAGGAACAGATCTCCAAAGTAACCTGAGGACCTACTGTAGGATGAAAAAATATATATATTATTTTTAAAAGTACCTCTAGCATAGCTCTATGGTTAGAGCACATCCTAACTAATAAAAGAGTAATATGCAAATTGACTGTGCCTGCACTACACCCATAAGCCATGCCCACCAGCCACGCCCACCAGCCAATCAGGAGAAAATATGCAAATAAACCCAACCAAGATGGCTGCAGCCACAGAGAGCAGGAGAGAGGCTTGGGTTTCCTCGGCAACAGAGGAAGACAAGCTTTCCGCCTGCCCTTGCTGGCCTAGGACTCCACTCAAGGCTACAAAGTTTCAATTATAGAAGGTAAACAAATCCAAACAGTAATGGTGGCAGCCACTGAGCTAAAAAGAGCAGGAGGCAAGGGTTGCCCCCGGCAATGGAGGAGGCTAAGCTTCTGTAGCCCTGGCTAGCCCAGACCTCCGCTTAAGGCTACACAATTTCAATTATATTAGATACATAAGTCCCAACAGAAATGGCTGCATCCACGGAGTGAGCAGAAGGCTTGGCTCCGCTCCAAGATACAAAGTTTCAATTGTAGAAGGTAAATAAACCCCAGATACCAGGGCCTCTGCTTGGGTTGCCAGGGGGCGTGACCAGCCTGCAAACCACCACAGGCCCCTTGCCCAGGCCACCCCACAACCCAAGGGAACCCCCACCCTGATGCAGGACACCCTTCAGGGCAAACCAGCTGGCCCCCACCCATGCACCAGGCCTCTATCCTATCTAATAAAAGAGTAATATGCAGATTGACCATCACTCCCACACACAAGATGGCTGCCCCCATGTGGTCAAAGATCCTGCCCCCATGTGGACACAAGATGGCCACCACAAGATGGCCAGCAGTAGAGGGCAGTTGGGGATGACCCAGGCCTGCAGGGGAGGGCAGTTGGGGGTGACCAGGCCGGCAGAGGAGGGAAGTTGGGGGTCACCCAGGCCTGCAGGGAAGAGCAGTTGGGGGGGACCAGGCCTGCAGTGGAGGGCAGTTGGGGGTGACCCAGGCCTGCAGGGGAGAGCAGTTGGGGGGGACCAGGCCTGCAGGGAAGAGCAGTTGGGGGGGACCAAGCCTGCTGGGGAGGGCAGTTATGGGTGACCAGGCCTGCAAGAGAGGGCAGTTAGGGGTGACCATGCCTGAAGGGGATGGAAGTTCGGGGAAAACAGGCTGGCAGGGGAGCAGTTAGGCATTAATCAGGCTGGCAGTGGAGTGGTTAGGGGGTGATCAGGCTGGCAGGTGTAAGCGGTTAGGGGCAATCAGGAAGGCAGGCAGGTGAGCAGTTGGGAGCCAGCAGTCCTGGATTGTGAGAGCGACATACCTCGAGGGGTCCCAGATTGGAAAGGGTGCAGGCTGGGCTGAGGGACACCACCCCCCACCCTGTGCACGAATTTTGTGCATCAGGCCTCTAGTTTTATAATAATATTAATAATAAAAACAAAACATATTCATAAAGCATTGTTTCTTTAGAAAAAATTCTTGTTATATCCATAGGCTTTCCTTTGCTTGCATACCATCATGTAGAAGTTTACTCCTTTGTTGTGCATATGTTCTTTTTATTAAGACTTGAGGGTGTACTGCGGAATCTGATAGCAGGAGACATTTATATTAATACTTATTTTCCACAAGTAAATGTGATAATCTGGCAATTTTACATTCATCTCTTGTCTCAATAAAAATACAAGATTTAGCCCTGACTGGCATGCTCAGTGGTTACATCATTGGCCCATAAAACAAAGGGTCACAAAGTTGATTCTGATCAGGGTACATGCCCTGTTGCAAGGTCAATCTCCAGGAGGAGTGTACAAGAGGGGGGGTCAATAAATGATGTTCCTCTTTCAACAGTTTTTCTATCTCTCTATCCCTCTCCCTTCCTCTCTTTAAAAATCCATGGAAACATATTTTTAAAAAATTCTATGCCACATTCTCCACTTCTTCAACCTTTTCCTGCTTACACTTCTGTTTCCTCTTACCATGCTTTTTTGCTTTTCTTTCTTTCTTTCTTTCTTTCTTTCTTTCTTTCTTTCTTTCTTTCTTTCTTTCTTTCTTTCTTTTTTGCTTTGTCTTTACTTATATTACTTTGTTACATAGGATAATTTTCTAATTTGCTGTATTGGTTATTTTTTGTCTATATCAATGGAACTGTAAACTTCCTCTCTAATAAAGAGGGAATATGCTAATTGACCATCACACCCTCACAAAATGGTGGTGCCCACAGCCAATACGGAGGGAATATGCTAATTGACTGTCATGCCCTCAAAGATGGCGGCACCCACAGCCACAAGATGGCAGCACCCAGTCCCCTCAGCCCTGCTGGGATGGCAGGCTCATGGCACAGCCAGGCCTGCCACAGGCAGGTCCGGCTGCTCCACGCGCCTTCCTCTGGAGTCCCCCTCCCCTCAGCCACCCAGGGCCGACCCAAGGCACAGGCAAGCCTTGGATGGCAGCTTCCCAGCCACCCAGGGCCGCCTGAGGCTCAGGTAACTAGGGCTGGCCGAGGCTTGCGCTGCCAGCAGTGGCAGCAGCAGAGGTGTGATGGGGGTGTCGCCTTCCCCTGATCACCAGGTCACCTCCTGCCTCTGAGGGCTCCCGGAGTGTGAGAGGGGTCAGGCCTGGCTGAAGGACCCCCTCAAGTGCATGAATTTTCATGCACTGGGCCTCTAGTTATGACGTAAAACTTTAGTTGCTTTATTTGTCTAACATATATTTGTGCTCAATATTTACTGAATTAATGAAAACATAAGTCTCATCAAACTTCAAGTACACTGCTGATGGTCCATCACATAATGTGTTTGTCATGCCCATTCACATCTGAACTTAAAAATGGACAATGTTTAGACTCAAGGTATATCTTTATCATACACTATTTAATTAATTGTAGCTTAACCACCACACACATGAATTCAATCAGGTGCATATCAAAATGAAATCCTAATATTTTTTAAGAATTTAGATTAAAAAAAAATAATTTAGATAGATGCTGACATAACAAAATAAAATAAGATGGAATGATAATCTCTGTATTTATTCAGTTCATATCAAATATATAAACAAATGAATAAAACTAATTACCATTGAAACTAGAGCCACAAATGTTTTAGATAGAGTCGCGTGATGAATAACGCGGAGTGCATTTAGAGGGAAGCTTGACACTAAACGCATCTCAGATAGGAGCATATAATAATCAGAGAACTGAAGAGGCAGAGTGTAACAAGGTCACACCTATCAGCAGGGCCACATATGTGAGAATAGTACTGTTCAGATACCAATAGAAATGGAGACTGAACTGACTTAGAAAAACCATTCAATTGCATTTTTGCAGTGCTTGTTGAACATAAAAACTTACAAAGAGTTCAAATAAGATATATATAGAAAACCTAAGGTTAATGCTATTTCTATTAATTTAAATATTTTTATCTTAATGATATCATGTAATACTACATTACATTGAAAGTCAGAGAGATGTGAGTCTTTTCCAAAGTATTTATATTCTGGTACTATCCTTGGCTAACCACAGTGAATGCTATTACTATAAGAGATTAAAAAGTCAGAGGCCTGCATGGATAATGTTTTCCCAATACTCAAGTATTATTTTATCAATTTTTGTATTTTATGTGGCATTATAAGCTACCTCCACAGTACAACAACAGGGGTTAAGAACTGTCATTTGAGCCTGGCCAGTGTAGTTCAGTGGTTGAGTGTTGACCCATGAACCGGGAGGACATGGTTCCCATTCCCTGTCAGGGCACATGCCTGGGTAGCAGGCTCGATCCCCAGTAAGAGGCTGAATCAACAGGCAGCAGATCAATGATTCTCTCTCATCATTGATGTTTCTATCCCTCTCTCCTTCTCACTTCCTTTCTGAAACCAATAAAAATATATTTTTTAAAAAGAATGTGATTTTACAGGGCCTATATTGTTGAAAGATTATTATTATGGCAAATGGAAAGCAAGTTCATTTATAGCTGGTAAATAGTAAATAGATTTCTGATAAACACTTCCTAAATTATTAACAGATATTAATATTTTTCTATGGAATTGTTGATCTGATATTTAATAAAAGATAAATGCCTCTAGACTTCCAACAAGATGATAAAGTTTTATAAAATAATTCAGTATTCACATTGAAAATATACTATTTTTTTCTTAAATGAAGGTTTGCAAAGATACATAGTTAAAATGATACTTTCCACTGATGTAGGTTAATATCAGACGAGATTATAAAAGTCATGAGTCCAATTTTAGGAGAAATCAGTGGAGACAATGAAATTTTGTTGAGCTATAGTTTTTAGTCCATGTATCTTGCATTAGAAAGCCTGTGAGGAAATATTGGAATTAAAAATAAAAAAAACTAATGAAATATTTTCTGCCTGTCAATAATGCTTTAAGGAATTATATGAAAATAAGAAAAATATGTATTTCAAATACCAAATACCAAGATTGGCTTTCATACCTAAAATTAAATGCATTGTCAATAAAAACAGGCATGAATATAAAAGACCATTAATGCATAGACATAAATATTTACATACATGCTAAAAATGTATATATCTCTATATATACAACATACTTTTTCTATATATAATGTTGCATATGTATGTAGATCTCTCTAAATGTATATATACATATATGTAGATATATACATATATAGTTATATGTACTTATATATGTATATGTATACTATCTTTGTCATTACTGATGGGGAAATGTAGCATAAATGATAAGGCAAAATGTGATGTTTTATTCCTATTTCTGATATTTTCTGTGTGATGTTGGGCAAGATATTACTTTTATCTTTGTCTCTTCTTCCTCATCTAAAAAGAAATAACTGATAACTATAATGACTTACCTCAGTTTGGGTCCTGAGAAGTAATTGAGGTAACTGCTCAAAAGTAATTAGTAATATCTAAATATCTGTCAAGCCCAGCTACAGTGGCTCAATGGTTGAGTGTTGACCTATGAACTAGGAGATCACTGTCCGATTCCTGGTGGATTTCTGGTCAGGGCATATGCCCCTTTTATGGGCTCCCTCCCCAGTAGGGGGCATGCAGGAGGCAGCCAATCAATGATTCTCTCTCATCATTGATGTTTCTCTCTCCCTCTCTCTTCCTCTCTGAAATTAATAAAACTATATTAAAATATAAATAAATAAATACCTGTCAAATAAAAGCTATTTGGTATGTATTTGTTTTTATTCTTATTTTTGTCTCTTTTGATATGTTAAATATAATCAGTAATATTAACATTTGTTTTACATGACACATGTCTGGATTTTTTAACTAATTTTACTTATTAAAAATACTTTTTGCCTACCATCATTTAAACAATATAACAATTTATTTCTAATTGGTTTCCATTTCAAAAAACAACAACATAACAACCTTAATATGTAGATAGTTTTAGATATATTTAAATATGCTAGAATCAAATAATTACAAAAACTACACATCTTTTAGCATACCTTCAAAACACATCTATTTTTCTAAAATATATAAGCATGTCTTTTTTTCTGAAATAACTTGTATAAAATGTGTCATATTAATCATCTGTTTATATTAGCGTTCTCTTAATACAGTCTGTTATTATTTAATATTTTATTACACATATGAGATATTTTGTTTATATTTATAGAACTGAATTTGTCTTTATTTATGTCTTTGTTGTATTTCTGTCTTTGTTTCTGCTTTATTTTGCTGCTTTATTTTAAAACCAATGTGACTGGCAAGAATTCCTGAACTCCTTATAACATATTTGATTACTGTTCAGTTTTAGGGTATCTAACATAATACTACTTGTTATTTATCATGAAAAGGGGAAAAAACAGCTAAGAATTAAACTTGCCACACATTTAATTGAAGCAATGAGACCTTATTTTCTGTCCATCAATTCAGTAAATAAACTATAATAACTTTTCTTACCTAGGGTAATGTGACAGTAAGAATTATTGGACTTTTCAAGTTGTAGACTCAATTTGAAATATCAGAACCAGGGTCCCTGTGGGCCTAATTTTCTTTTCTCCGTTCCCCTTTCCCTGCCTGCGTGATTCCCCTAGAATGTGACATTTACAAGGCACCTGTGAAAAGTAGCAGAAGAACACCACAGACACAACACATACAAGGAGCTACATACAAAGAGTTTTTGTTTGTTTTCCAGGTGACATGGGGATCCACAGATGTGGTCATATCTCAATGAATACACTTAAACCACTAGTTTATCCTCCTGCATTGCAAAAGTACTAGCATTTTAAGGGCCATTGTTATTCTTAATTTACATGAGAACTAATTGTTGGTGATAAAGTCAAGAGACGGACAATTGAAAATTGAGTGAGAAAACTTCAAGTTCTTTATTTTCACTTTGATCTCTTTTCACATGTTCAGTTTGTGAGGAAATTGGTAAGAATCATTAACAGGAATGCTAGCTACTGCAGAGGTTTATAATTTGGTGAGTGTTGATTACAGGACCAACACGTGTGCTACCATTTATATTGTGGTACTTTAATAAGGAGACAGGCAGGGACTATTACTCTGAAAGGATTGTGTTTCCCTTCTCTCAGTGCCGTAAGTGTGCTAGAGTTGCCCTAACAAGGTACCAGATATTGGGTATTTTCACTGCCTATTCCGAAGTCCCATGCGTGAGGCTTCTCCACCACCCTCGCCCTCCAGATGTGTTATGCTGCCTCCTCCCTGCTTGCCGCCCTCCAGGTCAATGCCTTCTCAAGCACTAAGGACATCAAGGAGATCCCAGACAGCATAGGCATTAAGGCAGAAGAGAGAGGACCAGCTCAATGAGGTCATCAGTGAGCTGAAGAAAAAAACATCGATGTCATTGACCAGGCTATTAGCAAGTTGGCCAGCTGTGGCCTTCTCCACCCCCCCACCCCCCCCACCCCCACCCCTGTGGTCTGCAGCTTGTGCTGCTTGTTCTGCCACAACAACAGCACAGGAGAAGAAAGATGAGAAGAAGGAGTTGGAGGAGTGAGATGACGACATGAGATTTGTTCATTTAGAGTCCTGCTACTAGCTGGGGGGGAGGGGGGGTCGGATTGGTGTGGATCTCACTATTTTGGAGGCTAGAGGTCCAAATTCAAAGTATTGGCAGGTTTGGTTTCTTCTGAGGTCTCTCTGCTTGGCTTTCAGATAGCTGTTTATCTCCTGTGACTGAATTTCTTGTTTATAGAACACCAGTCATTTTGCATTAGGGCCTACCTTAAAGGACTCATTTTAAATTAATTAACTATTTAAAGACTATCTCCAAATACGGTCACATTCTGAAATAGTGGGACTTGGAACTCCAACATATGCATAATTCAGCCCATAATACCCAGCATTGGCTTCTCATCCTGTATATACTAGAGGCCCAGTGCACAAAATCATGCGGGTAGGGCCCCTAGGGCCTAGCCTCCTGCGATCAGGGCCATCTTCTTCCCGTTCGCCAGTCCCCAGGCCAAATGTCACCTCTGCCGCTCATGCGGACACTGCCACTGCCACCACTGCCACTGTTGCTGCCGCTGCTGCTGCTGCTGAAGCTTGAGGTGCTGACGGAAGCTACGGGCGTGCCTGCAACCTACCCACCCCGGCGTAAGCAGCCCAAGAGCGGGCAGCGCGTTCCATCAGCGGCCGGCCCGGCGCACGCACATGGAGGTGAAGTCGCCGGCGCCTACTTTCCCACAGGCCTGAGACCTCAAGCAGCCGAGGATGAGCAGGTGATCCCAATGGCCTGACAGCCAGCCCGGTCCTCCTACCACCCACTCTGATTCCCCCGTTCACCATCGCTGATCCATCAGAGCCTGTGGGCCCAGGGCAGGGACCAAGAGGTCAGCCGTTCAGCCTGCTCACCAGTCCCCAGTCCCGCCCCACTCCACTAGTGGGCTGGGGGGAGGGACCAAGAGGTGCTCAATGCACATCATGGTGACTGGTCGTTTGGTCGTCACTGTCGTCATGGACACTGGCTTTATATAGATAGATAGATAGATAGATAGATAGATAGATAGATAGATAGATGATAGATAGATGATAGATAGATAGATAGATAGATAGATAGATAGAGATAGAGAGATAGATAGATATCCAGCATTAAATCTTCCATTGAGCAAAGATATTGCAACATAGAGCAAAATAAAAGAATACTTTGCATGAGCAACTTGTGAGCATGGTGAAAGTCAGGATGGGTTCAGGAAGTCAGAAAGGAAGAGATTTATTGAGTTCTAGGAATAGAAACAGAGGGTAAAAATCCACTGGATCTCCACTGCTAAAAGATTCTAGAGAAAATTAAAGTGAGTTCAGGTTTCCTAGGAAATTATAACTGATTTTCAATTATTGTGATAGAGTAAATATAACAATGATAAGACTAAATGTCATATTTCATAGTCATATTTCTGGCTGTGGGAAAGGTTTGAACAAATGTACCTCTCAGAGTGGATATGGAATTTAGTATTCAGAGGCTCTTTACAGAGGTAAAAATACCAAAGGTAACAATGGCTCTGGCAGTCACAGCAGGAGGATAACTAGTTTACATAATTGTTATAAAATCCTCTAGGTTAAAACAAGAATAAGCCACCCTGGAATACTTGTTTTTAAATCTCCTTTTTGAAAAGTAAAAGAAATGTGAATACCTAAAAGCAAATCTAAATGTCTAAAAAGTAAAAGTAATTTTTTGAAAAGTAAAACACAAAAGATTAATAAAACAATGAATACTTTTTGATCCACCTGTTTGTAATCAGTTGAAAAGTATCTAAGGGGGGAAAAAGTTATTTGAATAGAATATGAACATTTGCGATGAGAATGGTAATAAGTGATAATGTCAGTGAAATTAAAATATTATATTTGTACATATCCTATACAATAAAAGCCTAATATGCTAAGTGTCAGACCGTCAAACCTCAGAGGGAAGGTAGGGGAGGGCAGAGGTAAGGGGGAGAGATCAACCAAAGGACTTGTATGCATGAAGCCTAACCAATGGACACAGACACCAAGGGGGTGAGGGCAAGAGTGGAGGGGGGGGAATGGGGGAATAAGGACACATATGTAATACGTTAATCAATACAGAAAAAAAATAAAATAAATAAAAATAAATAAATAAATGTTAACTGGAAACACAGCAGATAGATTTAACAGGTGATAAAGCCACCTAATAAAACTAACCAATCAAAAATATTTCAAATAAAAATATAGGCCACAGAGTGAGAAAAAAATGTTTAAGATACATTACTAAATAACAACCTGGTAGACTGAAGGAAGCATGTCATTTTCCAGAGTCTAATGGTGTATTTCATGCATAAAGTATCTAAGGAGTAAATTTCATTATTGTCTTTCCCTCAAGCTGGAGGTATTCTTAATTAGAAATTTTATTACTCTACTGAAGAGAAAAAATTCATGATCAAAGAGAGTAAATAGCATTACATAAGTTGATTCACTGACTAGGACTCAAAGACAAAATACTTAAAAGACAGTGCTGATTAAAGATATTGTAAAGAAATAAAACTGCATTTCTTTACTAGTCGTAATTATCATTTATATTTCTATGTGACTGGATTGTGTGTTTTTTTTTAAAAAAAAAAACAGAAAAAACAAAGATCAATAGGTGATTATTAAAATAGAATTATCAATTGTAGCCAACTTCAGTAATTACTTCAAATAACAAAATGGTATTTTGTCATTTAATTAGAGTTTAAGGAACCAGAACCGTGAAACGGGAACCTGGGTTCCACTCCCATGTCTACCACCAAGTGTCTGGTAGATGCTTGTCCTGACACGACTGCTTTGGACAACTGCTCCCAGTCCCTCTGATTCCTCTGATTCCTGTTTTCTTTACTCTTTGATTGGAGCTTAGGATTTGGGAGTGTTTTGAGAGATGAATATGACGTGACATTATTAAAGTCACAGAATGTTGTAGAGTATAATTAGCTATGTAAAGTGTCTGAAGACTTCACAAAATACCCAGGTAAGAGAAGAGAGTTACACACTTAAGAAGCATAGAGGTGGATACTTTTGAACTAAACAGGAACTGTAAAATGTAGCTCAGTGAGAGGTTCTAGCTGTATTTTTTCTCATTCATAGCTCTGGAGGAGCCAGAAGTAGCTTTGTGCATGCTGGGAGTGGAGTGCAGGTTCATATCAATCATTTATTCAACTAGCATTGACCAATTAATTTAATGATATGAGGCAGTCAGTGTTCTAGGAGCTGGAATTATAGTTCCATTACTTTTAGGCAAGATATACTTTGCTACATATGATTACACATTACCATACTCTGATATAAAGTGGGTTGTTTTTAATTTTTATTATATATTCCAGTGGGATTCTCATATTGTCTTTAAAATATTTTTGTTTACGTATTTTTTTCATATTCAATTATATAATTTCCAAATAACTATTTTGCCTTAATGTTTTCTAATTGTATATCCTATCATTCATTTCTATTAATTTCATAGTAAATGTCATATAGGGCAATAGCAAATTATATATGAAAAAGAGATTCTTGATAGTGTATCCTTATTAATCAGATGCAAGAACTTAGTTGTAAAGTATATATTACTATCCTCGTTTTGTGAAGAATCATTATCAGTAACATAAACTAAATGTTATCAGTTATATTTTCTATCTTCAGAGATGGTCAACTATATATGTTTCTTTCTTTTCCCCTATTTTCATTTCCACCAGAAGTATTAATTGATGCACTACTATTAAATGGTTCCTATGTTTCTTTATCCAATGCCATTATATTTCTGGATTAGACTAAGGACAGGAAGGTATCAATAGTGATCACATTAATATAATAAGAAATGTTAAAATAGCTTGTATTGATATGTCAAATAATATATGTTCTTGTGTGTTACTATATTATCTTCTCTCTCATTTATATAATCATGCACTTCCATAATTTAATACTTGGTTAATTTTAAAATATTTCAGTAATAAACATTTTATTGACCATCTACAGCTATAACAACATTTTTTGCATTATGATATATTTTGTCATGTAACAATACTATTGTTACACATTTATTTTAGTTGAATTGGTTTGTATGTTTTTCCTTTATTTTTAAAATATATTTTTTATTGATTTCAGAGAGGAAGAGAGAGAGAGGGAGAGAATGAGAAATGTAATGATGAGAGAGAATCATTGATCAGCTGCCTCTTGCACACCCCACACTGGGTACCAAGCCCGTAACCCAGGCATATGCCCTGACCAGGTATTGAACCATGACCTCCTGGATCATAGGTCAATGCTCAACCATTGAACCACACTGGCTGGGCTTTCATTTCTTAATTTTCAAGTACCTGTGGGGGGTTTGGTTTATTTTTTAATTTTTGTTTCTGTTTGAAAATATCATTTTGTTCAATTATGACTTTATTATCAGACTGGGCCTTTAACCTGGCAAAAATTATTGATGCGATATTTTATTTCTCCCACTATACCTTTTTTTTTTTAAATTTCAACTAGTTCTAACTTTCCTAAGCTTCTATTTCATTTCCAGATGTATTTTTGAATTATTGTTTTACCTTATTTTCTAATACTATTAGGTTGTTCCCTCATTAATTTCTTCCCCTAACCATCGCCCTAGTGGTTGAAAATAAAATTTTATTGTATACTAGAAGCCCAGTGCACAAAATTCGTGCACGCGGGGGATTGTCCCTCAGCCCAGCCTGTACCCTATCCAATCTGGGACTCCTGGAGGGATGTCCGACTGCCGTTTAGGCCCGATCCTGGTGGGATCGGGTCTAAACGGGCAGTCGGACATCCCTCTCACAATCCAGGACTGCTGGCTCCCAACTGCTTGCCTGCCTGCCTTCCTGATTGCCCCTAACCGCTTCTGCCTGCCAGCCTGATCACCCCCTAACCACTCCACTGCCAGCCTGGTTGATGCTTAACTGCTCCCCTGCCAGCCTGTTTGCCCCCAACTTCCCTCCTCTGCCAGCCTGGTCACCCCTAACTGCCCTCTCCTGCAGGGTTGATCACCTCCAACTGCCCTCCCTTGCAAGCCTGGTCCCTCTCAACTGCCCTCCCTTGCTGGCCTGGTCCCTCACAACTGCCCTCCCTTGCAGGCCGGGTGCCTCCCAACTGCGCTCCCCTGCTGGCCATCTTGTAGTGGCCATCTTGTGTCCACATGGGGGCAGGATCTTTGACCACATGGGGGCATCTATATTGTGTTGCAGTGATGATCAATCTGTATATTACTCTTTTATAAGATAGGATAGAGGCCTGGTACAGGGGTGGGGGCCAGCTGGTTTGCCCTGAAGGGTGTCACAGATAAGGGTGGGGGTTCCCTTGGGGTGTGGGGCGGCCTGAGCGAGGGGCCTGTGGTGGTTTGCAGGCCTGCCACACCTCCTGGCAACCCAAGGGGAGGCCCTGATATCTGGAATTTATTTTCCTTCTACAATTGAAACTTTGTAGCCTGGGGTGGCAGCCATTTCTGGGGCGGCAGCCATTTCTGTGGCAGTTAATTCACCTTCTACAATTGAAACTTTGTTGCCTTAAGCGGGTGAGCCCGGCCAGGGTGTGCGGAAAGCTTTGCTTCCCCTGTTGCCGCCGGCAACCCTGGCCTGCTCTCTCAAGCTCCATTCTGCTGCCATTTGTTTGAATTTGTTTACCTTCTATAATTGAAACTTTGTAGCTTGAGTGGAGGCTTAGGCCTGCAACGGCTATGGAAAGCTTGGCTTCCTCTGTTACCTGGGAAACTTTGCTCTCTGTGGCTGTAGCCATCTTGGATTGGGGTTAATTTGCATATTCGCCCTGATTGGCTGGTGGGCGTGGCTTGGCTGATGGGCGTGGCTTGTGTAGCGGAGTGATGGTTAATTTGCATATTACCATTTTATTAGAGAGGATATTTAATTTTAAGCTTAAATTGAAACAATGGCTCTATCTTTCCTTACAAATAATGTATACATTTTAGAACATTCCAATTCAAAAACTACTCATTCAAACTGGCTATCCAAGTATTTAACATTTGTACATTTTTTAAACCCCACGTTTGTGATGGTAATTCTGAAACTTACATTTATTTTACAATTATGTTTTCCATCCCTTTTACATCACAGACAACATTTGAGATCATTTTTTGTGAAGCAAATCACCTAAGAATTAACTTATGTTATCTAAAAATTTTTAGCAACATTATTGTAACAATTGACATGCAATGAACAGTATGTAGATGTATATATGAAAATAATATTTTATTTGTTTATTGGACATTTGTATTTGTTTTATTCATTGTGTAAATTTCTGATGTTGTCTACTATTTTAAAGTGGGCATATGTTCATAAATATGTAGATATTTAATATTTCTATTGGATATATTTATGAAAAAAATATATAAATACTCTTATATGACTTATCTAATGAATTAGATGTAATTTAAACTCTTGTTGACATCTTATTGCAATATTTTCTCCAGGATGGTTATTGCCATCCTATCTAATAAAGATGGAATATGCTAATTGACCATCACACCCACACAAAGATGGTAGCGCCCACAGCCAATAAGGAGGTAATATGCTAATTGATTGCCACACCCTCAAAGATGGCAGCACCCACAGCCACAAGATGGCAGTGACCAGTCATCTCAACCCGCAGGGGCTGCAGGCGCACGGCACGGCTGGGCCTGCCCCCCGGCGGGTCCAGCTGCTCCGCGCACCTGCCTCTGGAGTCCCCCAGTCCCCTTAGCTCCCCAGGGCATGCCCGAGGTGCAGGCAAGCCTCCAATGTTGGCTGCCCAGCTGCCCAGGGCCGCCCGAGGCTCAGGTAACCAGGGTCGGCCAAGGCTTGCGCTGCTGGCAGTGGCAGCAGCAGAGGTGTGATGGGGCATCGTCTTCCCCTGAACGCTGGGTCGCCTCCCATCCCTGAGGGCTCCCGGACTGTGAGAGATGGCAGGCCGGGCTGAGGGGACCCCCCCCCCCCGCTCCAGTGCATTAATTTTCATGCACCGGGCCTCTAGTCCTATATAATTAAAGCCTAATATGCAAATCGACCAAACAGCCGAATGCCCAGTGGAATAACTGGTTGCTATGATGCACATGACCCCCAGGGGGCAGACACTCCATGCAGGAGCTGCCCCCAGATCCAGGCCAGCCAAGGTGGGTGCCAGTGGGGGCCCCCCAACCGCCCCGCCAGTTGCCCCACAGAGGGGGGCAACCAGCAGCAGCAGCCACACTTAGGGACCCTACCCATGCACGAATTTTGTGCATCGGGCCTCTAGTTTAAATGCATTTGTGTTGTTATTATTTTAACTTACATACATTTTCAATATTTATTTGCTTCCCATTTTATCAATATTTGTCTTTAAAAATTATGCATGTTTTTTTTTCTTCTGGTAGGAAATGCATATATGTATTTTTTTTTTCATTTTCAATTACAGTTTACACTCAGTATTATTCTGTATTAGTTTCAGATGTACAGCTAAGCAGCTAGAAAATCATGTACTTTACAGTGGTCCCTCTGCTGATTTAAGTACCACCTGACCCCATACCTATAGTTTCTGTTTTTTATGTCAGTTATTAAAAGGCCATCTACTCAAAGATTAAAAGTATGTATGCATCATATTTCTTTTCCTTTGACATTCATATGCTTGTATTTAGCATGTTCAAATTTTATTATTTTTAAAATCCACAGATATATTAAGGTGTTCAACATATTGCTTTACTATTGGTTTTCTTCCCTTTCTCCCCTTTTTAAAATTGTGTAGTTTAATTTAATGATTGGCTTTTAGCCAGTTAATGTCTCTGCTTCTTCTAATAAAATACTTAAAAATAGTCAAATTTTTAAATTTACCCAGGTGGGCAAATATAATAAATCTTATAGTGTAGATTTATAATGTTAGATACATTAAATATGAAAGCATAGACTTTATTCCTCCTTCTATGCTTCTTCCACTTATTTCTTTTTCAAAATGATGTTCTGAATATAAGAGGTTACTTAATTCCCAAGGTTTTTATCAGAAAATTAACATGTGCATATATAGATATGCAGATTGGTGTATTTTTATATAACAAATTATCTTTTTATTTTTATCACCAACTCATACATAATTACAATTCACCATTAGGAAAGTTATCATAAATTTACTAATATAAACATAATTAAAGTTATTATGAATCTTAGCAGTTGCCTATACCATGTGATGAGAAAAAAATTTTGGTTTTCCATTTGGTGACTAATGCTAATTTCATTTATTTTTAATTTCTAAAGGGTTTCCCATTTGGCTGTTACAATTTTAGTTACTAATTATGAATTAAAGCAAGGTGTTTGGGGAATTAAGAAGTGCTTTCATGATGCTGATGAATATATATTTGCTGCGGAATTAGTTAATATTATTCTAACCACATTGTGGATACAACCAATCTGCACAATTCCCAGATTGCCTTGTGTAAGCAAGTCTTGATATTTGTTTCTAATGCTTTTTTGAAGTACGGTGAATTCGTGTTTTCAAAGGAAAATTGTTTGGGCAAAAATAAAAAGGATCCCAAATCAATTATATAGAAAAGATTCCTTTATTAACTTTTGGCCGAGAATATGTTTGTGTATTTTCAGAAAACAACTCCAGGACCATGTGGATTCCTGCAACAGAGAGGAATTGACAGGTCTGCTCCAACCAAGAAGACAAGAGGAGAAACAGTCCAGAGATGGAAGACGCTGACAACGCCTTGCCATGCTAGTGGTCAGCAGCTATGCGTTGCTGCAGGTTGCCTAGGACCAAACCAGAGAGGGTCGGACCTGCATTGCCACCATGTGCCCACCATCCAGATATCATGGCTGACATGTACACATAAGGATCTGTTTGACATTGAAACGGGGACTCAGAACTGTTGGACATTGAAATTGGGACTCAAACATTTTTTGTTATTATATGTTTATTTCTAGTCTGCAGAGGCAAGATTTTTTAAAGGAAAAAAAAATGGGGAAAAATAGATACAGAGGCAAAGAAGCATTGAACAGACTGTCAAACTACAATGGGAAGGCAGGGGAGGTTGGGGTGGGGGCGGCTGTAAGAGATCAACCGAAGGACTTGTATGCATGCATATAAATATAACCAATGGATACAAGACACTGGGGGGGGGGCAGGTGAGGGCATGTACTGGGGGGTAGGGGAGGCCAATGGGGGAAAAAAAGGAGACATATGTACTACTGTTTGTAATACTTCAAACAATAAAAAAAAATTTAAATTAAACATAATTAGTAACAAACGTCAGCTATTAAATGTGTGAGTGACCATCAGAATTCAGGTATTTATTCTATTAGCAATATTTTTATTATAAAATTGGAAATTTATTATACTCCAGTATATATTTCAAAATAACATTTCATGACTAATGCAAGTAAGCACAAACATTAACCTATCATGTATTTAAATGTCTTATAATTAACTATACTACTTTCTTTAACCAAAATGTAATCCTCTTCTATTTTTATATGAATTGTTTCTCTTAAAACAGAACTTCATACTACTTTGTTTTAAATTAAGAGATAACAAAATTGTTCATGTTATAATAAAATATCAGAATACTTATAAGTAATTTAATTTGATAAATACATATTTAATAAGCATTAGAAAAAAAGCCAACTTTAGTATTTATACTGTATACATTTATTAATTCTCACAAATTAAAGTAATAGTATTATTCTATTAATCTTATACAATTTTAAATCATGTAAGACCATCTATATAAGTAGAAAGAAAAATAAATTTATTATATTTTATTTGATTATCCTACTTGTTTCCCAATCAAAAAAATAAAATATGAGAGTATGTCTCTGCATAAGATTTGGATTTTTCATAATTGCTGATTATTAAGTTTTAAAAAAACAAACCCTGAATTATCAGGAAATGAGGTGGATATACTTAATTTAACTATATTGTTCCTAATATTATGTTAACAACATTTGCTCACTTTTAAAAAATTGTTTTCATATAAGTTCAGAGATATTAATATATGTATCTAAATTTTACAATAATTTACATATAGGTAAATAAATATATGAGTACCTCTCTTTGAGTGCCTATATGTGGATGTGAGTGTATTGTTTGCCAATATGAAGCTACTAGCTATACCTGTGATGTAATTTACTTACAGGGGAACCAGTATCTATGATGCTACTGAAAAGACATGTAAACTTAATACAGAAATATTGGAAAGCCTTCTTATCTTATCTAAAAGCCTCGAAAACTCTTGATGTAAGAAACAATTTATTGGCAATTATGCCCCAAACAGAATGATAATCAAAAAAATTAATTGAAACGTCCCTATTTCATACTTCAGTTTAGAGTATTGCAGATTATTATTTAAAAAAGCCATTGCATCCTCTATGAAATGATCTTGTATCCGAGGTATGTTGAGTTAAAAGAGAAACTGAGGCATAGTAATATTTTCAAGAGTTTACTTGCATCAACATAGATTGGAATTGGGCAGCATCAAATCTAAAGTGGTTGTAACTACTCAGGGACAGGGTCTAGGGGAAGTGTTCCTATAGTTATGCAGAAGCAAAGCAAGGAGAGTATTTGATTGGCTATAGCCAGCAGTTGCCTTATTTGGGAAAAACCTAGTTGGCTGTTTGTGATTGGATTCCTTTACCTTGGAGCATCTGTAGGACTTTGTACCGGCTTAGTCTTCAATTTGCTTACTTAGGTTGCTAGAGCCAAAGGCTTCTGTGTTTACTTACTTGAACAGTTGTTATAGACGGTGACTTCCATAATAAGGTGCAAACAAGGTTATTGAGGTTGTATAGTAAACATCATGATACATGTACCTTTGCTGTTTGAAATTTGTTTCTACATCTGAATTAAAAATATTGAACTAACTAAACTTTGAAAAACACATAAGTAACAAACAATTTCTATAAGAATAGTGTGATAAGACCAGAGCCTCCAGTACAAATATTATTGACCAAGAAAATGTGGAGCATATGAGAGAATATATAGTACTAGAAATAAATTAAAACAGGTCCAGAATTATAGAATGATCCCACTTCTTGTTTAACTTGTTACCTTAACATTATTATAAAAAGAGTCTCTGTCACTTTCAAAAGTGTGCTGGTTTAAAAGATAAGTTCTGCTTGTTATCACCATTTTTTTTAATAAGGAAAAATTAAAGTAGCCCCTCTATATGCTGTCCTAGATATTTGTTTTCTGATATTTCAGAGACTGGGATTCATTTTGTGTATTTATGTAGGTCTTTCTCAACCCAAGATTATAAAAAGTGTCTCCTTACTTGCAGGGTTAATATTGAGGGATGATATGAAAGAAGGAGAATATAGAAGGAGAAGCAAGAGTTGGATGAAAATGATAGGTACAAATGACCTCTAGTTAAGAATGAATTTGGAAGAAAGAGAGAGAAAACGCAAGCCATTTAGATAAACTTTAACTTAACCTGGATTACTAGCCAAACTAAAGAGGCAGTCCTAAATGTTTACAGGTACTTTAAATAATGCTTAAGTCATAACGTAACACAAAAATTATTCTGTATTACACAATGAGCATATCTAACAATGCTAAGGAAAAGACAAAAAACCTGGACCATACACCTTTCTTCTGGGACTTAGTAGGAAAATTTTATACTACAAATGTGCTTGATAAAAAAAAAAAAAAAAAAAGTTGTAGGTAGGTAGTTAAATAGGATTAAAATTGAGAGGGGAAGTATAAAAAAATTGTAGGTATCTATAATAGCCTTCTCAGAAGGAAGGAGTTAAGAACATTAAGAGTAAAGAATGCCTTTTAAAGGCCCTGGGAAATGAAGAAAAGGAGATACGAATGGGCATAGTTATATAAGTTTTGTAATTGCAATATAGTGAATTTTCTGAGATTACATAGGTAATGTTGTCCATTTTGTTTAGGAAATGAGAAAGAATATTTCTGCTTTTATGAAAGGAATGTAAATTTAACAGGATAGTGGCCAAAAAATAGGAATAATTGTTCAAGGGAAAAACAAGGAAATTGATAATTGGAACAACTAAAACAATAGGAGAATTAAAATAACATTTTATGTGGATTGAGGTAATTACAGTAAATGTTAGCATGAATTGGAACTGTCTACTTAAAGTTGATTATTTTCCTAAGGACAGAAATTATAATTTCATTTCATTACTGAGTAGAACTTCATGCCCATTATGTGACATGTGAACACTTGCATATATCTATTTATGTTAGATTGACAACAGCTACAAAGTCATAAAAAGACTAACACATTTTAAAATAATTTTCTCCTTTTGTGCTTCTGTTGTAGTTTTATAGAGTACTTTAGAGATCATTAATATATGTACCAACTCTATTGCATAAAAATCTGAGGGGAAAATAACACTTTAAAAAATATTTGCTCTTAGAATTTAATATATTAGGTCCAATCTAAACTACATCTTCCTTTAAATACTGCTTCTTGATATGAAAAAGTATTTTCTTTCCCTGCTGTTATTTTGCATCAGGAGGCAAGTTGCATTAATTTAAGAACAAATCCTTTTGTCCTGTCCATTTCAAACTCCACATCCAAAATCTCAACCTGTGGATTACAACATTTTTCCCTCCCTGAGAATGTGTTTTCTTATAATACAGAAAAGGGAATAAAAAGGCAATTCAAAATCTCCAGCTGTTTAAAACTGGGGGAAAAAGAAAAACAATTTTCTGCAGCTTAAAATGTATGTGTTGCCCTTGAATGGATATTAGGGCAATTAATCGTGGTTGTTTTCCTTACCTGGAAAATCAATCAGGCAGTGATGATATCATCAGGTACATCAAAGGTTTTAAAGAAAACACAGTAAACAAGACTTAATTATTGCACTTACCACATAAGGGGTGAACTCTAGGAACCTAAACTGTAAGGCAGATTAATTTTCTTCCTTTTATTTTTCTTTCCCTGTGGCGATTGCTATAGCAACAAAACTAGATTGTATGTGAAGCCAATATCTACAAACTTTTAAGGAAAACAGCTGCTCCAGCATACTCCCAGTTTTTAGTATAAAAGAAAGAATAGCCATCCAATGATGTAGAATGATTAGTTCTATAAAAGGTCCAGTTTAATATGTATTGAATAGATCGCTCATTGTTTTGAAGAGAATCTTGGAAACATCATCTTTGTTTATATGCATCATGCAAATCATTGTTAGGGGTAGTCTTTCTTCCATATAAAAGTATAATACATTTTTTCTAGGTAATTAATTAGATCTAGTATGGTGACTGCCAGACAGAAAGGGGGGTGGGGAGAGAGAAGAAGGTAAAGGGGGTATAAATGGTGATGGAAGGACACTTGACTTGGGATGGTAAACACAAAATACAATATATAGATGATGTATCGTAGAATTGTACCTGAAACTGTTGCCATAGACAGTCAGAGCACTGAGTAGTCTTCCCCACTTGCCAGGATGATGGCAAGGGAAGGTTCTGACACTGGGCATGCCAAAAGCTAGAAAGATGAATGCATAGGGCCCCTAACAAGACAGTTGGATAGAAAGAAAAGCCCTCTCTTCCCTATCCTCAGAAGAAGTCTTGGGTTTGAGCAGGAATAGGAGATGATCTTTGAGATGAAAGGAAATGAGATTGATCTTTGAGAAGGGAGTCTGTCATTCTCCCAGGCCATGTGACTCCTGTATGAAACCTTTTTTCTTTTGCATCAGCACCAGCCTCACACATTTGACTTTAGTTACAGCAGGGCCCTGAAACTTTTTGTCGTTGTTGTTGTTCATTTACAGTTTTTGGCAACTCTGGTGGGACCACATGGACCTCAGCAAGTCCTGAAGGGCTCTTGCTGGGCTCCGCACTGCCGGTGGCAGGTCAACCTGGGAGAGCGGGACTGTGGGGATTTCCCAGCCGCTGTCTAGAGCTTTTCTCAGGGAATTTCCCTGTTTCTTCCTAAATGCATCATCCACCTGAAACACTGAGCTGGTTTTCTGGGAGCGGACAAACTTGAAGTCTGGGTAGGTTGAACTGGCATCACAATGGGAGCCCTCTATCCTTGTCACTTGGGCTTAGTGCCATTTGGGTCCATTTAGGACCTCTCGTGTTATCAGTTGTCAGGAGATAAGACACTGAGACTTGTTTGTGAGCATTTGTTTGGAATAATAGAATTATGTATACAAGGTTTGCTTACATGTTTCCACCTTTTATGGGGGTCTTGCTATGGTTTTGCGTTTGTACTTTCATGCCACCAGGAGTTGTTCTATTCGATTCCTAAAGGTAGCCCACTAGGATGAGTTTTAGCAGGGTGGCCCATGTATGACTATGATCCAATGGCTAAGAAGGAATTGGTATTTTATTATAACACTGCTTAGACTATGTATACGTTAGACTATGAGGAAAAGTGGCCCCTAAATGATTCCCTAAATTACTACGCCATCATATAGTTAGAACTGTTTGGCCAATGGTCAGGGAAATGGGATGAAATCTCTTATGTCCAGGTGCTTATGGCTTTACACAATAAGAATTCAGCAAAGAAATGGGATGATCTAACGATGCAGAGAAAGGAATTGGCTTCCAAACCCCTCCCTGATAATAAGACATAAGAAGAAAAGGAAAACAAAATGATTTTCTTTTATGCCCTGAACCTGGGGACTTAGAATTAGCAGCAGGAGGATTTCCTCACACCCTAACCCCTCTTGCTAGATATCCCTGAGATAAGGCCCAGAGGAGCAACAACCCCTGTATGATGAAGGAATGGCCTCCTCCTCAAAGACCCAACAGGGCACCCAATTTGGCCAGGGAGCATCCCTATCCAGAGCAGAATGCTTTACTTTGAGGCAATACCTTATAGGCAGATTAAACCAGGAAGGCCAGCTCATACTCTATTTTCCACTTCAGAATTGCTGAATTAGAAAAATGCCAACCCTTCATTTAGGAAGAATCCTCAGAAAATGGGTATATCTGATCACCTCCATTTTTTGCCACTCATATCCAAATTGGGGAGAGGTACAGACTCTCCTTAATATCCTGCTGATGGCAGATGAAAGGTAGCTAGTCCCAGTGGGAATCCCAACTCATCAGGGGCAATTCCCTTGACAGAGCCTACCTGGGACCTGAATAGTGGAAACCTAGCCTTCCTACAACATTACAAAAGGTGCATATTGGAAGGGCTTCAGAGAGGTGCCTAAACAAAAGACCCTCAAACAAAAGTTTGAGGGTCTAAACTGATGGATTTTTTAAATCAAATGTATTTGAGTGATATTGTTGATATCATAATGACAGCTTTATTTATTTAAAATAGATAGCTGTGTGTTGAAAATATCTTTATTAAATATAAATAAACAAGGATTTTGCATGTGCTATTTCATTAACTAATTTATCTAATACTTGAATGATTGCCTGTGATACATTATAGGCAGCTTGATCTATCACATATTTACTTCATTCTTCCTAGAGCATTCAGGTGTTGTTTGTTTGTTTGTTTGTTTTTCTTTGAAATAACACCCACATTGTATGGCAATCATATGGTTTTAATAAAATTAATCCCACCTCAGATCTAATACAGACCCTCATTAGCCTATAATAAATAGTATTAACCCATAATCCTGTCACCTAGTCAGTCCAATGTTTCCCCTGGAGCACAGTGATTGGTTAGGTAAGAATGCCTGTCTTAATTTTGTCCATCACAGTGAACAGAAATTGGTGTTGTTTTTCTTCCTTCCTTCCTTTCTTCCTTCCTTTCTTTTCCTTTCTTTCTTTCATTCTTTTCTCCTTCCTTCTTTCCTTTCTTCCTTCCTTCCTTCCTTCCTTCCTTCCTTCCTTCCTTCCTTCCTTCCTTCCTTCCTTCCTTCCTTCCATCCTTCCTTCCTTTCATTCTCTCCCCGCCCCCCTTTCTTTTTATCTTTCCAATTGACTGGGGAGAATCCCTCTCTCTCTCTCCCTCCCTTTTCTCCCCTCTCCCTCCCTTTATTCTTCTTCAACTCTCATTTCTTTCTTCCTTCTTTCCCTCTCTCATCCTCTTTCTCCTTATGGATGAGCAAAAAGATAACACCACTGTGTTGGTTCATACTTTGTGATAAGGGTCAATTATTGGATAAAACTGACATTGGCAAAGTACAGAAAGAGCTAGTCTGGGAGGTGCAAACACTGAACCACACAGAACAATCCAGAAGTCTGGAAAGTTTTTAAAATTTTCTAGTTGAAGGCCTCAATTATAAATGTTTCTATAACTTTTGCCATCAAATGCTCTACTTATTTAATGTAGGTTATGAGTTAGATTTTATGTTACCTAAAACATAAAATTTTCATTAATGTATTCTCTTCTTGACTAAGGTATGAGGAAGTTAATTCTCTGGTTTAAACTAAAAAACAACAAAAAACCTAAGCCATTCTTATATGTCACTACAATATGTTATAACAAACAAACAAAACAAAACAAAAACAAGGATATATGAAATTATACGCGAGATATTTATTCCTAAATTGTTTCATTTTAAGAGTGTTTTCACATCATAACAAGGTTATATTTATTCTTTTTAAAGAAAACTGCAGGCATAAAACCATTTACTCATTGCAAATTTGTAGGAACTCTCAGCAATTTTGTTATTTCCAACGAGCTTAACGTATTTAAACGTAGGTATTAATTTATCTTAATATCAACTAATGCTCAACAAAATTATATTAGATAAATAACAAAATATACTATATTCTCATCTCTTCCAGAGAAATACAATATTAATAATTTGGTATGGCCGAAGCCGGTTTGGCTCAGTGGATAGAGCGTCGACCTGCGGACTGAAGGGTCCCAGATTCGATTCCGGTCAAGGGCATGTACCTTGGTTGCGGGCACATCTCCAGTAGGGGGTGTGCAGGAGGCAGCTGATTGATTTTTCTCTCTCATCGATGTTTCTAACTTTCTATCCCTCTCCCTTCCTCTCTGTAAAAAATCAATAAAATATATTTTTTAAAAATTAAAAAAAAATAATTTGGTATGAAAATATTCAGATGTTTAAAATGCACCTGTTAATTAATTTTAATGTATAGGCCTATTATATGCAAATTATTTCAGACACTGTGGCTAGACCTGTGGAAAAATAGACTTTGTGATTCTTGTTCTAATAGAAATGACTGGCCACTGATATATCAGATTGTTTAAAGTTACAACATTGTATGCAACCATATAATGTCATAGTATTCTGAAGGAAGTGATCAGTGAGCATGAAAGAACATAATTAGTTGCTTCTCTAGAGTCCATGCTTTTTCCAGAGGATATCATTTAGGCAGAGATATTTGTGATAAATTGCAGTTAGAGAGTCAATGAGTTGAAAGAGATGGGGGTACCATAAGCAAAGAGATTAACATGATAAAAGCTCTGTAGTTAATAGAGAACAAGAGCTTCTCTTAATCAGAAAAAAAAAATGAGATAAGGAAATTAAAGAGAGAGCCTAATAAGTACTAATCAAGAGAGATCCATCAAATGAGACCTGAGAAACTAGCACTGACAGATCATATAAGGGCTCATAGCTTCCTTAATTGTTTTTACACATTTATTAAAATACTTTAAACTACAGAGTACTAGAGTCAAAGGAAAACATTAAACACGCATTAACCTGTTGGCTAAAAATTGGATTTGAAGAGAATCAGAGATGAAGCAAATAAGGAACAAAAACCTGTTAAATAGGTGCTAGTCAAGTGCTGTAGGTCAATGGAATTAAAATTAGTACTGGTGATGGAAGAGAATGTGTGTATGCACGTGCGCGCGTGCTCACTGAAATTAGAACCAAGGATATCTGGTGTTTGAGTCAGTGTGACATGAGAGAAATGCATGCCAAGATGGATTTACTCTTTCTCCAATGTAAAATTAGGCAGTGGTATTGCTCTTTTCTGAATTGGAGAAAAATAAAGCAAGTTTTTAACTACAGAGTGTAGATCAAGCATGTCAAACTCTAAGGCTAACACAGGCCAAATAAATCAGGTTTAAGTTTATATGGGCCCCCAAAAAAAACACACAAAGCTTCAATTTTCATAGAAATGTAGGTTTATTTTGATAGAGACATGCTGAATACAAAGGGCTGAAATAAATGAGTAACTGTTAACATAAAATAATAGAACATTTTAATAAATATTAATATTTTTTTCTTGAACATTAACTTAGCAAATACCTAATAACTGCACAAATTAATAAGCATAATGCAAATAAACCTATTTTTCTTGTTCTCCGAAAGTAAAATATTTCCTGTTGTGCACACCAAACAAGTCAGAACACGACTAATGACATGGCAATCAGCTGCTAAAATATTCGCTGCTACTATAGGTGGAGAGAAATGGGGTGCCTGTATCTAAGGCGAGTAAGGGAATGAATGCAACATGATTATGGTAATCAGTCATTAGCAAATGTTGTAGTTCGTTATTAATAATTAAGTATAACAGGATATTGTAAAAATTAAGTTATGAAATTTTTTAAAAATATATTTTATTGATTTTTTACAGAGAGGAAGGGAGAGGAATAGAGAGTTAGAAACATTGATGAGAGAGAAACATCTATCAGCTGCCTCCTGCACACCCCCTACTGGGGATGTGCCCACAACCAAGGTATATGCCCTTGACCAGAATCGAACCTGGGACCCTTCAGTTCGCAGGTCGACGCTCTATCCACTGAGCCAAATTGGCTAGGGCTGAAATTTTTATTAAAACGTTTCTTACATACTGTTATATTGGCTGGGCTGCAAAAATATTCCTTATAAGCCTCATGTGGCCCATGGGCCATGAGTTTGACATGCTTGATGTAGATTGAGCTTACATGTTTTATTTGAATAAATATGGAACACCAGATTCCCATGACCTCCAGAGATGTCAAATAGGTAATTGGCTTGAATTCAGGTATGGGACTCAGAAGAGAGTTTGTAGCTGGAATATGAATTTGGAAATTCACAGCCTTTAATTATAAAATTATACCATCACATCACAGTATAATCAACAATATTATTTTACTTTTAAATTAACACGGTAAAATCGACTTTGTTTTATGGTACAGTTTTATGACTTTTTACATATGTGTTTATATTCATGTAAATACCATCTGTATATATAAAACCCTAATATGCAAATAGACCGAACGGCGGAACAACCGAACAACTGAACAACCAGTCGCTATGATGCATGCTGACCACCAGGGGGCGTGCATGGAACATGGCAGGCGTTGGCAGCAGGCTGCAGAGCTCAGAACTTGGTGGGTGTCGGCCACAGCAGGATGATGGAGCAGGTGAGCAGAGAAGCCAGACCAAGGCGGGGCGCCGGTCGCTGTCATCAGGATGAGTGTCTGGTGGTTACTGAAAATTCTTTGTTCCCGTATGCTGCGATCCCACCCAGTGCTCACACCTCCTGTCTGTGCCGGCCACACTTACACCTGCTGTTGGTGCCCAGTGTTGCCCCAATCACTTGGCACTACCAGCAGGTGCGAGTGGTGGCTGCCAGCCCCGATCACCTCTGAGGGCTTCTCCACTTCCCCCTGCTCCTGAGGGGCGATCGGGGCTGGCAGCTACCTCTCATACCTGCTGCCTATGACAGCCCCACTGGCACCCACTGCCGGAGCCAGCCCCACTCGCACCCACAGCTGGCGGCAAGCGAATGGGGCTGGTGCCAGGTGCCGGCAGCAAGTGCGAGTGGTGGCTGCCAGCCCCAATTGCCGCTAAGGGCTTCTCCACCTCCCCTGATCCTGAGGGGAGTTCGGGGCAGCAGCTGCCACTCACACCCACTGACGGTGCCCGCCCCGCTCGCACCCGCTGCTGGCGCCAGCTCCAATCGCTCCACACCATCAGCGGGTGCGAGCGGGGCCAGTGCCATCCACACGTGAGAGTGGTGGCGGCAGGAGCGGGGCTGCCGGCAGGCAGGGGACCAGGGGCCATGGCGTGAGGGGCCAGGCTAGGGCACAGAGGATGGGCCAAGACCTGCCCCTGTGCCCACTGCAGCCTCGTGGCCCACAGTTCCTTTCAAGGTGCACGCATTCGTCAATTATAAAGATAGAAAACAGTGCCATCACCAAGGCTTCCTCTTTAATCGCGTTGTAGTTACACATGTGTCCCACTCCTAATCCATGTCAGGTATTGATCTGCTTATTATCATTATGTGTGTGTTTTTCTTTTTGAGAAAGTCATATAGTTGGAATCACACAATAAGTACCCTTTTGAGACTTATTTTACTTATATTTTAAGATTATTTCAAATTGTGCACATAAATAGAACCTGCTGTTGGCAAGCCAAGTGACTTGGTGCATCTAAACAAAAATACTCTTGATTCCCTTGGGTAGAGGCAATGCAATTTTTTCATCCATTCACCATGTGAAGGATGTTTGTGATTTTTCAGTTATTTAATTTTATAAATAGTACCTCCGTAAACACTTGCATACACATTTTTTTGCGTGGCTATAACTTCACTTTTCTAAGGTAAATTTTGACACATAAGATTACTAAATCATATGGCATACATATGGGTAACTTTATTTAAAAAACACACACCAAAAAAACCTGCCAAATTGTTTTCCAGAGTGACTGTATACTTGTTTTCCAGTGAGGACCGTTTGCTCTGCATCCTCACTAGGCTTTGATATTGTCATAATTCTTGCCTTTTAAACCATTTCTAACAACTGTATAGTAAGATCTAATCATTAACTTATTTCACTAAAGGGGAAGTACATTTATTTGCCATCCACATAATTTCATGTCCTGTTTACCTTTGTCTTCCACATATACACATATCTTCTTTGGTTAAAGGTTTCTTCAAGTCTTTTGCCTCTACACTTCACTTTCTTTTTATTGGCTTGCTTATATTTTACTATTAATTTTTGAGTGTTCTTTATTAATTCTGATGCGAAACTTGTGCCACATATGTAAATGCAAATTATTTCTTCCAGTCTATATATAGCTTTTTCTTTCATTCTGTGAAAAGAGCCTTTCAGAAGAAAAAAGTATTTTAATATTTGATTAAATTTGAATGATAGATAGTTTGTATATTGGCATTATGTTTATAAATTCTTCCTAACCCTAGATAATGAAAATTTCTCTTGAGTGTTTTACAATTTTATGCTTTACTTCATGTCTATTAGTTGATTATTGTTAAAATATAAGAATTCTATCAAGGTTCAGACTTATATGAATTGATGTCCACTTGTTTTAATATTATTTTTTTGAAAAGATGACCACCCTCATAGTTTTTTGCCTTCATACCCTGGTAATAAATCAATTTGTCATTTTTGTGTGACACAAGTTTATGAATTTCTGTTATTCTGTTCGTCTATGTGTCTCTCATGTCATCAAATACCACACTGCCTTTGATTACTGTAACATTATATTGTTATCAATTTAAGCAGTGTTATCCTTCCAGTTATATTCTTGTATTTTAAAACTGTTTTGCTTTCTATTATTGGTGCATTTCTGTTCAAATTTTAGAATCAGCTTAGTTATACATATAAAATTCTACTGGAATTTTTATAAATATTGTGTTAAATCTGTAAATCAACTTGGGAAACTTGACATTTTTACTGTGTTGAATCTTTGACCCAATAAACTCAGAATGTGTATCTGTTAAATTAGGTCTTTTTTCATTTTTTTCATTGCTTTATATGTAATTAACTTTTAACTTTAGAAATTTTAAACTTTAAATTTAGTTCAAATGGTATTTTTAGGTTGGATATCTAAGTCATTGATAGCATATTGATATATGATCACTTTTGTATATTGAGTTTATTTTCTGTAAGCCTGTTAAACTCACTCATTTGTTCTGGGAGTTTCTTTGTATATTTCCAGGATTTTCTTTTTAGATAACATTGTTACCTGTAAATAGGGACAGTTTTTTCTTCTATTTTAATCGTTATGGCTTTTTTTATTTCATTTCAATAACTTGAATTTTAGTATGAAGTTGAATACAAGCAAAGAGAGTAACTGGTTGATTTTACATAAATTGTCAAATATATGCACATAAAGTATTCTTTGCAACACTTTAATTTTGTGGGGTCTATAGTAATATCCCCACTTTCATTTTTAACATTGTCTATCTTTGTGAAGTTCTCTTGAAGTCTCTCTTGCTAGAAGTTTATCAATTTTATTAAAAGAATCAGCCTTGAGTGTGTGTATATATATATATATATATATATATATATATATATATATATATATATATATATATATACTGGAGGCGCAGTGCACAAATTCATGCATGGGTGGGGTCTGGCCCCACTCTGGGTGGATCGGGGTTGGGCCTGTTGGGAGGAGGAGATGGCAGGAGGTTGGCCGGCCAGCCTGCCCCAATCAGGGCCTGATCAGAGATGGGCTGACTGGGGGGAAGGGGCCACAGGTGATTGACCAGCAGGCCCCACCCCCGAATGGGGTGGAGGGGTTGATCAAGGGTCAGCGGCTGGGGGAGGGGCTGTGGGAGGTTGGCCAGCAGCCCCACCTGTGATTTGTGTGGGGGTGTGATTGGGGGTGGAGCTGGCTGGGGGGCAGGGCCGTAGGACGATCAGGGTGGTGGGGGTCCATTGGGTGCGGGGCCAGCCAGGGGAGGGGCCGCAGGCAGTTGGCTGGCTGGCCCTGCCCCTGATTAGGGTGGGGGGGGCCAATCTGGGGTGGGTCCAGGTGGGGGGAGGAGCTGCAGGAGGTTGGCCAGTGGCCCCACCCCATATCCCCATATTTGGGTGAGGGGGTGATTAGAGGGAGGGCTGGCCGGGGAAAGGGCTGCAGTCCAATTAGGGTAGGAGAGGTTGAACAGGGGCGGGGCTGGCTGGGGGGAGGGGCCATGGGATATTGGCCAGCAAGCCCCACCCTCAGATCGGGCCAGTTTGGTCGTTCTGGTCATTTCAGCATGCTGGTCACTGGCTTTTTATAAACTAGTATATAGATAGTAGTAAATAGAAAAATCCAAATATAGTAACTGTTCAAAAAAACTAACCAAGAGGTCACAGTTTGATCCCTTGTCAGGCACATGCCTAGGTTGCGAACTTGATCCCTAGTAGGGGGTGTGCAGGAGGCAGTCTATCAATGATCCTCTCTCATCATTGCTGTTTCTATCTCTCTTTCCCTCTCCTTTCCTTTCTGAAATAAATAAAAATATATTTTAAAAAAGCAAAGAATCTTACTTTCAACAGCAGATGGATGGATCTAAAGAGTATTATGCCAATTGAAATAAACCAGTCAGAGAAAGACAAATACCATGGACACTTTTAACCTTTTGCACTCGGATGTCCAGTGTGACTGGACACGGTTAGCATTAGAATAAAGGAATCGAGAAAAAAGCAAGCGAGTGCAAAGGGTTAAATTGTGTGATATGTGACAATGAGTCTTATTTAATTTCTGTGGAAAATATTCATATTTTTATTTTAGCGGGCAATCAATTTAGCAGGCTGGATTGGCTGACACATTCTGTCCAGGCTTCTGTGAGTTTTAGTTTTAATGTTAGTTCAACTTTCAAAGACCTTGCAGAGCTTTGCTGACCTGCTCCCCAAGTGCACTAGACAGTAGTCACCCTTAGGACCTGAGCAGTGGTCTATCTCTTGGCTCAGTATTTGGGTGTCTGTCTGAAAAATTTGAAAATATTTGTTCATAATGATATATGTATTCCTATATTCATGGCAGCATTATTTATCACGGCCAAGACATGGAGACAACCAAAGTATCTTTTGACAGATGATAGGATAAATATATAAATATTATGGTATAAATATATAACAGACTACTACTCAGCTATAAAAATATTATGAAAAACAGCCATTTGCGACAGCATGGATGGATCTTGACTTTACCATGCTAAGTGAAGTAAGTCAATCAGAAAAAGTTAAGGACCATATGATTTCACTCATGTGTGGGATATAAAACTGAAAACAACAAATGAACAAATAAGACAAAAACAAACAAAAACTCATAGAAACAGATAACAGTATGATGGTTACTAGATATAGAGGGTGTCAAATATACGGTAACAAAAGGGAATTTGACTTTGGGTGGTAAACACAATACAATACAGATATGATGTATCATAAAATTGTATACTTGAAACCTACATAATTTTATTAATCAATGTCACCCCAATAAATTTAAGAGTGTTTGTGTAGGATTAGATCCACACACATGATCTACTGGGGTTAACCCAAGAGTTTACTTTCTTTAGGGCTTCCCTCGATTTCATCTCCTTGGTGCTATCTAGATCCTCTGTTAGATCTTTTATTTAGAAAAATGGGATTTTTTACATACCCTTTCCCACCAATGTGCATTTTTTTACTGCACCCGCATTCTAAAACAATTGGCACAAGACAGAGATAAAACCATCAAAGAGGTTTATCCTAAATATTGGTAAGGCAACTTTTTCAAATGAAAAATAATTTTCCCATAATTCAGTTTTATGCCCTACAGTTCCAGACTGTCATTATCCTTGCCTAAAGAATCATTTTCTGTACCATAAGCCTGAACTAGAGGCATCTTCAGGCTCTCTCTGACTGTGCTGATATCCAATTTTAGCATTTGGGTTGCCTTGAGACCAGAATGAGAAACAACTGAGGAAAAACATAGAAAACTCACTGCTCTTCCATAATATTTCAAATTCTGATCTTATCAATCTGCCTGCTACTATTTACTTTTCAGAGTTATCACGTGTGCTTTCCTGTGTGCTCTGTTTAGGTTTTATAGCTGCATTCATTAAGAGAGAAATGGTGTACTGTGCTTGCTTGATCTTCACATTTTCTGAAGTAGTAACCTGCCTATTTATTTTATGTTTACAACATCAGTAAGCATACTATTCTGGCATGAAACTCTGTGGCAGGGATTAAAACAAATCAGCCTTAATTATAAATTTGCAAACCCATTAATACCCTACATAAAGCAAAGTCCTAAATACAATTGAGCAAAATTGCTTGTGAAAGAATGTGGCCTTAATGAATGTCTGAACAAATACAGCATCCAGATTTACTCCGCTATGCCCTGGCATTATCAATTTGGAATTATTTGGAAATGCGTTTTTAATAGAAGCTATTTCTAATTCTGAATATATGTATCATTTAAGGATTCAAACTGAATACAATTCCCCAAACAAATTTGAACCTTATCTTCATGCAGTCCTTAGAAAACATCGCAGCCAGGACTGAGAATTGAGGCTAAAGGAATGGTGCTGCTGCTCAGACTATGAAATTTCCAGCAGTTATAACAGGACCAAAGGGTTTAGAAACCACTCTAAACTGTGTGAACAGACAGAATTCTCCAATGTGGAAATTTAAAACTTAAAATATAATAATAGCAGCATGCTATACTAATAATATATTTAAAAAAGAAATGATGAATGCTATGTTTGTCATAATATAACGATACCCCTAAGGCAGTGAGAGATACCAAACTTAACCAAGTAGCTGTAATTCCCAAGAGGAGTCGTTATCATCTAACAACTATGCACTAGATTCACTTTGCTTCTATTATAAATGTCTGTATTCTGATAGAAAACTTAGCATACTTTTCTAGGGGATAAATTCAGCTTGACAGCCGTCTCAGTTTGTTTCACATGAAATAATCCAACATGTACATTTTTTTCTACCCAACCAGGGTACTTCTTTCAACTTTTCTCATTTATAAGTCAGCATCACTTTGGAGGAATGGAGACTTCCAGTGAGCTTAATCCATGGAGTTCTCTGAACTATTAACCCATAGTTGACAAGACACATCAATGCCTTATTAAATGTATCATTTCATAAAAGGTTATAGTACAATGTAAAGCTAGAGGAAGCAGAGCCTCAATTAGCATTTTTCTTTGGAGAATAAAAATAGGCTTTCATTCTAAAAGTCATACAATTTTGCTTTCACAAGAATACTGTATAAACTTTCTAAATCATTTTTTGATTATGTGAAGATTCCTATTTCTAAATTCTATTTTTTTAAAATAAAGTTTGAGAGAATATGCACTTAGTTTTGGTATTTTAATCTGTAAGGGATGTAACCTAATTAGAGTCTTAAAAGAATGTCAGAATGTTGAGGTCTGATAGCCAATGAATCCATAAGTCCTGTTTAAGAAATAAAAAAATGCAGCTATCACTAAGAATCACTTCAGATAAGATAAGCCTGCAGCACACAGCTAGGAGATTTGAAGAGGATGCCGGGAAGCTACCAGCAAAACGACATCTACCTTCTGCCAAAGTCAATGTGCTTGGTCACCCTGCTGCAGGGACACACCTGGCTTCTATTTCACTTTCTAACTCTTTGCACAAGTGTCTTTTAATGGGGAAATTTAAACTGAAAATTTTTAAGCAAGAGAGCTTTTCAGTCCCTGTAGTGTGGGCATTAGCTTATAAAGGCAGGAATTATGGTCATTATCAAAAGACGATAACCTACTATTCAGCAATCCTAAATACCCTTCTATTCACAAACTTAAAAGAACAATTACACATCATTTGCCTATAGTATTAGTTTTCTAAGGCTTCTGTAACAAAATATCAAAAATTGAGTGGCTTCAATAACAGTCTCAGAGTTCTGGGACCAGAGTTCCAGATCAAGGTTGAGCAGGGTTGTTCCTTCTGAGAGCTGTGAGGGAGAATCTGTTCCAGGTGTAACCTTTCAGAAACTCCATTTCTTTAACATGATCCTTTCTACTTTCCGACTTCTTGATTCAAACTGGAATTATCCAGTCTAAGGGCATCATGACTCAACTTGCCTTCTTTTTTACTTTCTCTTCTACCTTTGAAGCCTTTAGGACAGTAAGTTCTGGTTGGTATCAAACTGTCTAGAAAAAGCCTCACGTCTGCTGATTAAGAGAACAGAGGGTTTTTGTGTGTGTGTTTTTGTTTTGTGTTGTTGTTGTTTATTTTTACCGCAACATCAATAAAGAAAAAAAAAAAAGAGAGAGAGAACAGAGTTTTTGTCAAACTAAAGGAAACATCTTTAGCCCCAGGCCCCTGAAAACCCAGCTGCACCCTCATGAAACTAGATGAAACTACAATCAGGACCTGATACAATCAACTATTCCATACTCTGGCCCCAGTCAACCAGAAAAGCCCACGACCCAACTCCCTTCATCATCATGATTAATAAATCTTTCTCATATATAATGAAGGCCATCTGGAAGCCAGGTCTTAGACACTAGCTCACCTGTGCCTCTGGGCTAGGTGCCATTTCCTTAGATCAGTGGTTGGCAAACTGCGCCTCGCGAGCCACATGTGGCTCTTTGGCCCCTGGAGTATGGCTCTCCCACAAAATACCACGTGCTGGCGCACACGTACAGTGTGATTGAAACTTCATGGCCCATGCGCAGAAGTCAGTTTTTGGCTCTCAAAAGAAATTTCAATCATTGTACTGTTGATATTTGGCTCTGTTGACTAATGAGTTTGCCGACCACTGCCTTAGATAAACCTTTATTTTCTTTGCTACAAACTCCTAATGGTATCTTTTTGAACTTTGATGCTTGCGAGCAAAGGAACCCCTTTAGTGAGGTAACTCATACCTGTCTTATAGTCACCATAAAAATAAGCTTTTACTAAGTCAACAGATGGCATGGTAATCAAAGCATTTTAGGGTACACATCTATGTCTAATCTAATTCTCTTTTTTCACTTTGAATGATAGCCATCTATTGCTCCCCATAAATTTGGTATCATTTCGATTTGAACTCAATTTGAAAGGAGTTTAGAGATAGGAGAGGCAGTTTTAAGGAAGGGTCCATGGAAAAGGAATTCATACATGAGGGGCAGAGATAGCTCCAAGCTGCCAGATTGTTTACCTTACATACACAAAGGGCAGAGGACTGTTACAAGATAAGGGGAGGGAGAAGGGGGCACTGGGTGAGCTTTAAAACTTTGAAATTGATACCAACAGGGAATAAGGGGAAAGTGACCAGTTAGGAAAACACGGGGGACACAAAATAAGGAAGAGTCCCATTAGAAAGTGTCATGTTCACACAAAGAAGTTTCCAACATTTATAAACCAATAGACAAAGAGACTCAAAGGACTGTTCCCCCCACCCTCCCTATTTTAGAGAAAGAGAGATGTTTTTCCCATTTGGGAACTCCTCCCCAGAGGGTTTCCATTTGGGGACCCCTCCCCTGGAGAAGTTTGTATATACCTGCAATAAACTCCCACATTTTTGCTAAAAAATCTTTTAGCCTGAGAATTTTATTCTTCACATTTTGTAGGACAAGAGCCTACAATGAGAGCCCGAGCTTTGCCATCCTGGGTATCAAATCTATATTTGCTTTTGTATAGTAGGAGTTAGTTCAGCCTTGGAGAGGCAAAACTCATGTGGTTGAGTGCATGCAAATAACTTCATAACTGCTGCCATAGTTACAAGGTTCATGAGCTTGTTGAACATATGCTAGGTTAGTTGGAAAGAGGCCGACTGACTTTCACAGAGTAAGTCATCTTTTCCACCACATTATTAAGGACTTCGTCAGTATTGAGTAAGCATTTCATTCAAACACAAATCTCTTTAATGCTGTAACCTTTCTGGTAGACCCAGTTACATTCATTTTCTAAGACATGCACTTATAAATTTTCCCCATCTTTTTCTTTCTAAGCACCAAGTCATTTAGCCAAGTTAATAGCCTCTTCAGTTCATGCAGAGTAGGTCCACATATTTGACCCCTTTCTCTTTAGACAAAATGCACACCAGATATACATATATCAGGTCTGTATTTTGGGAGGATTTCTTCTTTAATGACTTTTATATCCATTCTACATTGAGGACATTGTAGATTAGTGTATCAGTTCACTTCTAAAAGAAACATACTAGTACTGACATCTCAGAGGGAAGAGGAGGGGGCTGGGAGAGATTAACTAAAGAACTTATATGCATATATATGCATAGCCCATGGACACAGACAACGGTGTGGTGAAGGCCTGGGATGGGGGGGGAGTTGGATGGAGGGGGTAAAAGGGAAAAAAGTGGGTGACATCTGTAATACTCTCAACAATAAAAATAAATTTAAAAAAGAAATAAAAGATGCTAACATTTTAAGTGTATTCCAAATATTTTCCTCAACACTTAAAAATAGGCAGGTCATTCTAGATTTGAGGTAAAGGTGTGAATATATTCTAAGTGTATGCCTACATATTTCTCCTTTCTTTTTATGAGGTATATACTTTAAATAAATTGTTGCTATGTCATTGATGCAGAGCCATTAACAATTCTTGTAACTTTATGGGCAGCAACTATAGCCTTTTGCATTATAAGGTTTGTTTTTTTTTTGGCTCATGTAGTAATTTTTAGTCCAAATTCTACCTGTGTGATATTAAAATTATGATCCAAACTTTTAAATTTGTGTTTACTTCTGTGTATCTTCACATGTGTATTTTCTGAATAACTCCATTTTAGGTGGTACTCTTCTATCAAGCATCAAAATAGGTTTTGCTTTATTATTAAGGTATTTCTTTAAAAATATGTTTAATTTCACTGGTTTTAATTACATATATGTTTGTTTAGTTGTGTAAACATTTAGTTATGTTTTTATTTTAAATTTATGGTTTCTGTTTTCTTGATATTTTATTTATTTACTTGTTAGTTCTAATGATATAACATGTCCTTTTGGTGTTTCTCACAGGAATCAACGTTGATTTCACATTTAAAAATAAGTAAATATAATTCTCCATATTACTAGACTAAAAAATTTTTAAAAATGAAAACCTGTATTTTTATATATGCCATAATAATTTTTGGTGCAATTTAACATGCATTTATCATAACAATTGGTACCACACCTGGCAGGTAAAAGACATCTTTGAAAAACTCTAAAGATAACATTATATTTAATAGCAAAGACTCAATTCTTTTATCCCTAACTGGGAACTAGGCAAAGATGTCCACTCTAACTAGTTCAACATTGTAGTGGAGGGTCTAACAAGAATAAAGCAAAATACAAGGAAAGACTTCTGGATTCCAGTTTAATGTGTAAGGAGCTTAAAAGTTGCCACTTTGTTTTAACAAGTAAACACCTTAACAAACAGAAATTTTTCTAGGATCCACAAAACAGATGAGGACATGGGCAAATCACCAATAACAAGATCACAAATCAGTTAACCTTTCTGGATTTTATAACTTCAGTAAAGTTAAGTTCAAATGAAGTATAATTATAACTAACTTGATTATTCCAATGTTGGTAAAGTAAAACTATGAAGCACTGACATTTATAATTACCATTTGCCTTATTAATATTGCAACTGTTAATATTGTTTAGTAAATTCCTTATAAGTTAGGTAAATATTGAAGACAAGAAAAATAGCATTTATTGCGCATTAATAGCTTTATGGTTTTAAATACCATCCATATGCTAAGACTACTAAATATGTATGCCCTGCCAGGAGGTAACAGCGTAAATATTAATAAACAGAAACCTCATTTAAATTAAAGTCCGGAAGCCAGAAGGGGAGCTCTTGTGCCCTATGTCTATAGCAAAACCCAACAAGAAGACTTTTTGTTCATAATAGCCCTCCTAACTTCATCTTATCCTCTATATAAAAAAAAAATGTTTCCTTTCCTTTGTCTCCCAGGACTTGTGCATGGTTCACCATTAGATTACATGTCCTGAATTGCAATTTTTGTTGTTCCTAATTAAACCCAATTTTGCTGGAGAAATATCTTACTATTTGCTTAATATCAACATCAGCTTACTGTCTCCACTTAGATTTCTATTAGGTATCCAATACTAACATATCTAAAATCCCCAAGTGCCTCCCCAAAACCCTCAAAGTGCCTCCCCACTGTAGACTTCACCCCCATTTAAGTAAATGGCAACTCCTCTTTTACAGATGCTGGAGCTCAAATCCTTGGAGTCATTCTGGAATTTATCTCAGACCCTATAATTTATTTACCTCCAAATCTAGAACCCTACCACTTCTCACTGCTGTGACACTATAAGCAAAGCCACTAACTGTTCCGCTTGAATTGTTGCAAAAACCCTGTAACTTTTCTCCCTATTGGATAGCCAGAATTATCTTTTTAATATACATTAAACTTTAGATCACAGCTCTGCTCCAGTGGTCCTACCTCACTCAGATAAAAAGTCAAAGGTTTTCTATACCCTCTACAGGCTTATACAATCTGGCCCTCTGTTATCATTGGGGCATCATTCCTTATTTCTCTCCCTCCAGCTCACCCTGCACCACACATTTTAGTCTCCTTTTTATGGATTTAGCTCACCTATCTCTGAGCTTTTGTACTTGTCTTTTTTTTTTTTCTGTAAGACCCTACATTCAAATAGCCACAGGACTTAAATCAAAAGATCCCACCACTAAACTTGAAAATGTCAACACTCCCTTTCTGGTGCCATATTTCCATTCTCCTCTTTATCTTTTACTGTGGTGGACACCACCAGACTTGCTTTGTGATTTCTTAATAAATTACGTTTTACTAAGTAAAAAATAGTTTATTTATTTATTCATTCATCCAATCATTAACATTTTGTATATTTTCTTCACTGGATTACATCCCCAGCATGAAAAGTGTGTGGCTGGTGTGGCTCAGTTGGTTGAGCATTGTCCCATGTACTGGGAGGTATTGGGAGACATGCTGGGTTGTAGCTCAATCCCTAGTGGGATTGATGCTTCTTTCTTGTTGATGTTTCTATCTCTGTCTTCCTCTCCCATCCTGTCTTTATAAAATCAATAAAAACATATTTTTTTAAAGTGTTTGAAAAAGGAGACATATGTAATACTTTCAACAACAAAGAATTTAAATTTTAAAAAGTGCTTGCCACATAAAAGATGATTATTAATATCTGTTGACAAATTGATGAAGTAAAAGTCAATTCTATATGAATGTGCTCAAATTTTATAAAGATAGTTGAAATTCCTAAAGCCTGCATTTCTGACCAGAGATTCAGGTTATGGTTTTTTTTTACTTTTTGAATTTTGTTCATAGTATGTTTGAATATTTGAACATAGACAAATACTTACAATGTTTACTTTGTTTTTAAAACAAAAAATATTCAAGTAGCAATAATTTTTGAAAGTATGTGTTTGACAAGACTTTAATTATTATAACAGTAATAAAATTTTTGAAGTTAAATACCAAATTTATCTACCTGGA
Organism: Cnephaeus nilssonii; assembly: GCF_951640355.1. Lineage (NCBI taxonomy): Eukaryota > Metazoa > Chordata > Mammalia > Chiroptera > Vespertilionidae > Cnephaeus > Cnephaeus nilssonii. The sequence continues at coordinate 66,223,410 of NC_137079.1, read as the reverse complement.
CTAAGTAGTGAATAAAAAGATACTATGAAGAGAACATTATCAACAGAAATTAAGGCATGAAATAGAAAAATGTTGACTGGAATTGTTTAAACATATCAAGAAACTGTTCTGATCATAGGATAATCAGGGTGAAATAAAACTTAGAGATAAATGTTAAAATAATACAGAGGTATCAATAACTTTAAAATTTACTTTGCTCAGTGACCAAGATGGCTTCAACATTCCCCTCACCTAAACTAAATTAGACAGGATGCCTCCTTATTACAAATTCCTGACCTTCCTCCCTTTTCTTAAAGTGTTTACTATAGAAAACTTGCAATTGCAAATTCTTTCTCTGTCCTATTAGGATGCACATCTTCTACAACTTTGGACTATCTTTCTCAGGGACCTGGGAGCCATTCATTTGAAATGTATTCATCCAGAAAAACAGCAACTCTGTCTTCCAGCCTAACTTCCTTAAGCACCAATTAGCTAATATAGATGGCCTAATCACATTGAACAACCTGCCACTTAAGTCCTTCAGCTAGTAATTTTCCATTAGCTCACTCAGTACTCTAAATCTCTTCTGTCATTTGTAGTCATTCCTTTTCAATTATTTGATGAACTTCAATAAATAAAAACATACTATTATTATTTGTTTGATTATGCTAGAGTTCAGACCACTTGGAAAAAGTAGAGTGAAGACTTAACGTGTAAAATTCAGAATAAAGACTTGACTTTCATAACAGAAAGGTGTAAACTATCCCTCCCAATTATGAACTTATGTGATTTAAAGATTTTTTTAAATGAAACCAACTTTTTAAAAATATTCTTTTTTTAAAAATTATTTTTATTGCTGAAAGTATTACAGATATCCCTTTTATTCCCTATTGACCCTTTCTAGCCTACACCTGCCCCCTACCCCAGGCCTTTACAACACTATTGTCTGTGTCCATGGGTTATGCATATCTATATCCTACCTAATAATAGAGTAATATGCAAATTGACCATACCTTCGCTACACCCACCAGCCACGCCCACCAGCCACGCCCACCAGGAAACCGTTGCAGGGACGCTGGGGTTCGGCTGAGCCCAAGGCCGGGAAAGCCTTCCCTGCGGAGGCTTTCCCGGCCTTGGGCACCAGCGGGGACCCTGCACAGATCGCAGGAAACCACTGGGGGTCGGCTCCTGCGATCCTTAGCAGGGAGGCTGGGTGCGGCTGAGCCCAAGGCCGGGAAAGCCTCGGGCGGAGGCTTTCCCCACCTTGGGCACCAGCGGGGAGCCTGCACGGATCGCAGGCAACCACCGGGGTCGGCTCCTGCGATCCTTAGCAGGGAGGCTGGGGTGCAGCGGAGCCCAAGGCCACCGCCCAGGGCCAAGCCCCAACCCTGAAATAAGGCAGAAGGCAGTGGCCACAGCCAAGGCCTGGGTCCCTGGTGCAGGCAGAAAACTGGTGCAGGCAGCCAGGTGAATGAAGGTCTATTGCACGAATCTTCGTGCAAATGGGCTACTAGTCTATATAATAAAACCCTAATATGCAAATCAACTGAACGGCAGAATGACAGGTCGCTATGACGTGAACTGACCAACAGGGGGCAGATGCTCAATGCTGGAGCTGCCCCTTGGTGGTCAGTGCACTACCCCAGGGGGTAGCGCTGCTCAGGCAGAAGCTGGGCTCATAGCTGGTGAACTCAGCAGCAGTGGCAGGAGCCTCTCCCATTTCCACTGCAGTCAGGCAATAAGGAACGAGGGGTTCTGGACTGCGAGAGCCCCAGACTGCGAGAAGGATGTCTGACTGCTGGCTTAGGCCCGATCCCCGCAGGGCTCCTGGACTGCAAGAGGGTGCAGAGCACCCAAAACTGGATTATCCTTACACAACTCTAGTCCATTCTGCCCTCTCTCTGCTGGAGCCCAAAGTGAGTGGCTGCACACAAAATTTTGTGCATTGGCCCTTTAAAAGTTTGTCTGCATTTCCACCCATTTCTCCCTGGCAGATAGAAACCCCTGTGCTTTTCACAAGATGTTATGTGGGCAGCATTCTCAATCCTGGTGCTCTGGGATAGGGAAACAATCTTGGGGTTTAGACCCCACTATTCTCAGTGGGAAGCCCCCACGCCTGAGATATCCCTCTAGAACTTCAGCTACAGCCTATGGGAGCCTGGCCATCCCTCTTGCACTTCCATACTTCCTACCTGTCTTTATGTGGTCTCCACTTTATGAGCTTGGTTATAAGGGTTCTCTTCAGCTAGTCTTCAGTTGATTCAGGATTTTTTTTTCTATATTTTAGTTGTAATTCCAGTTTGGTCCTGAGAGAGTATCAGTATAGCTTCCATTTAAGCTACCACCATTTGCATCTCCCCTAAAATATATTTTCTTGATTTTTTTCCTTATTCAAGAGAGAGAGGAAGGGTGATTGAGAGATAAAAACATCAATGAGGAGAAAGATTGATTGGCTGCTTCCAGCATGCCCCATACTGGGGGATTGAGCCTACAACCCAGGCATGTGCCTTGACTGGGAAATGAACGATGATTACTTCCTGGTGCACAGGATGACACTCTACCCACTGAGTCACACCAGCTGGCTGAAACCAATTTTTCATAAATTTTCTTGTTTTGTGATTTTAAGAGATAATTATTAAGTTTTCTCCCCTCTAATATTATAGAGAGATTGAGTTATATTGTCTGTTATAAATTTAAAACTTTTTGAAAATTAGTATATCTGTTCCACTTGGAAATTATAATTTCTAAGAAAGTTACTTTTTTTAAAAAAAATATGATTCTCTAGTTGTCCCAAAACCACTTAATAAAAAGTTCATCTTTCCTTCTCTCACCTCAGTCAATTTTTAAATAAATTTTATAAATAGCTGTTCTAGCTTTGTAATAATAATACTTAATGTTATTTTTATTTTTACTGCACTTGATTTACAAATTAACATAGAAAAAAAGTGACATATTTAAGATATTGAATTTTAATGCAAGATTATATTGTGCCTAATAAATTATTCAGGTCTAATCCAATGTCATTTATTAGTATTTTATACTTTTATCACTTGCATTTTGGAGTTTTTCAATTGGGCTTAATATTCAATATGTTATTCTCCTTTTGCTCTAATATATCAAGTTTTCTCTTCCATAGCATTCACTGTATTTATTTATTTATTTTTAATTTATTTGTATGATGGCTCTTAATTTTTATAAGCAAAATCTATAACCTATTATGTTACTAAATTAACTAGTTATTGTAATAATTTTATAAGTACTTCTTTGGCCCTAGATACATAGTCATACAAAATGAAAATAGTGTTTTAATTATGCTTTGGTTTTTCTTGTTTATGATTCTGTGGTATCCTATTTATAGTATACTAGAGGCCCGGTGCACAAAATTTGTGCACGGGGTAGTCCCTCAGCCCGGCCTGCACCCTTTCCCATCCAGGACCCCTTGGGGGATGTCCAACTGCTGGTTTAGGCTCAATCCTGCAGGGCATCCCTCAATTGAATATCCCTCTTGCAATCCAGGACCTCTGGCTCCTAACCGCTCACCTGCCTGCCTGTTAGATTGCCCCTAACTACCTCTGCCTGCCAGCCTGATGCCCCTAACTGCTCCCCTACCAGTGTGATCACCCCTAACCACCTCTGCCTGCTGACCTGATTGCCTCCTAACTGCCCTCCCCTGCCAGCCTAATCACCACCTAACTGCTTCCCCCTGCCAGCCTGATTGCCCCTAACTGTTCCCCCCTGATGTCCTGATCACCCTTAACCACCTCTGCCTTGGCCCCTGCCACTGTGGCTTTGTCCAGAAGGCTATCCAAAAAAAATGTCTGGTCTAATTAGCATATTACCCTTTTATTAGTATAGATATTATATAATTTTGTCCTATTTAGAGGTTATTTACTTATGCTGATTACATGTAATGTTATAATCAGAATCTGTATCTTATTTTATCAAATGATTTTTCTACATCTTTGGAGAGATTAAGTTATTTCTTTTTAAATCTATTAATATTATGGGCATTTTAAATTGTCTCTTAATATTGAATCACCTGGGTATTAGAAAAATTCCTGTTTTTTCATAACATATTAATTTTAATGACATATTGGATTTTAGTTGCTAATATTGCATTTAAAGTTTTTTGCATTGATGTCACTAACATATTCCTATTAGACAAAAAAAGCTGTTTCTTTAAAATATTACTGTGGATCACTTAAAATAGAAGCAACTTATTTCAGTTATTTTCTACTGTAAAATACTGTTATGAGAGACTTTTGATAGATATTGTATTTATATTCTTAAAATGTCTTCATTCTTCAGTTTCCATATTATGAAACTGAATACGTATACAGTTGAATTAATGTATGTCATATTTTAGTTTAACTTTTCTTTCAAATACATGGGCTGAAAAAAAATGTAATGTCAATAATATTTCCTTGAATAACAAGCAAAACTGTTTGTTAATATACTTATTTTTCTGTCCCTTTTGTAATTTTTCTCCCTTTTATATATATGTATGTATTTATATGTATTAAAAAATTAAATATTTCTAGATAACTATATATATATAATCTGAATCATGTGTTTTTTATAAAATAAACTATTAATTCTAAGTCTGAAGACAATTTGGATTAGATTTTATATATATCTTTAGGTAATGATATAGATATATTATCTTAAACTAGTATACACACAGATATGCATTGCAGATGCAGGCAAGTATGTTATTTACTCATGGACAGTAGGTGTGGGGAAGCACGGGATTTGTCTAGAATAGTCAAGGCAGGGTCTGCCACCTTCAGCAAGGTCCCCTATAGGCCCCTGGCTTTTTGGAGAATTCTCCTTACAGACCTTCCAACCAAGTCCCATGCTTCCCCACAAGTAGGCATAAAATGATGGAGAATTCTATTGGTAGGGAAGCAAAACACTTTCTTTTCTTTATCCTTATAACTAGAGGCCTGATGCTTGAAATTCATGCAAGGAGCTCGGCCCTCACAGACCCAGGCTGCCTTGTCCTTTGCAGCCTTGGCTGCCTCATGGCCCTGTGGCCCCACCCACTGGTTGTTCTGGAAGGTCATTCTGCTGTCCAGTCTAACTAGTATATTAACTCTTTATTATATAGGATTTGAATTAAGGAGAAAAAGGAATAAGTAGCAAGCGGTAAAGGGAGAAAATATCTCATCTAGAAAAGAGTCTTTGTCTCAATAGTTCAAGCAGATATCCTGAAACTGAATTATCATCCACACCTGGCTGTTTGTTTGTAGTATTTGTATATGTCATCTTAGTACACCAGATGAAGGAATTGGCATTTACCACGGATCACAAAAATAACTACTATGTGAATCCAGGAAAAATAATTCCTTACAGGTTTTCAAACAGCATCTTCTTTCTATAATAATAAAAGCGTAATATGCTAATTAGACCAGACAGCCGAACAACCTTTCAGACATCATTCCGGACGTCCTTATAGATGAAGCCGTGGTGGCAGGGGCTGAGGCAGAGGCAGTTAGGGGTGATCAGGCAGATAGGCAAGTGGTTAGGGGCAATGAGGCAGGCAGGCAGAGGGGTTAGAGGTGGTCAGGAAGGCAGGCAGGCAAGCCGTTAGGAGCCAGAAGTCCCAGATTGTGAGAGGGATATCCAACTGCCAGTTTAGGCTCTATTCCCACAGGGGATGGGGCCTAAACTGGCAGTCAGACATCCTCTGAGGGTTCCTGGATTGGAGAGGGTGCAGGCCAGGTTGAGGGTTCCCCCCACTCCCCGTGCAAGAATTTTGTGCACCAGGCCTCTAGTTTAGAAATAATTTAGAGAGGCTTAAATGCAAGCATAGCCTATAGAGATAAATTTAGATAAATATTTTAGTGGTATTTTGACATAATTACATAAAGATGGGTATGCTTAGAGAAATACAATATAACATAATACAAGTTAATGGATTTTTTAAATGGCTAATAGCTGTATAATAATGTTTCCAGTGATCTTACTAATTTTATTAAATTATAGAAATTTTTAAATATTTGTATTTTCATAAGTATTAATTATGAATAATAGATTAAGGTGGCAGAAACAGATTTTGTTTATACCAGCTGTGCAGAAAACCAAAAGAAGAGAGCTATGAAAACAAATCAGATTTCCCAAAAGAATACCAATAATGAATCTTTTTGTTAAGAATGTCAAGTTTAATTTAACATTGCTGTTGCAGTGGACTCCTATTCAATGTGTATTTATCTGTAGTCTTGTGCCAGCTATCTGGAGTCACTCCAATGCCTAGTGAGCTAAATTCTGGCTTGCCTACGGAATAATTCCTTTGTATTCAAAATGACATGCAACATACACATTCTTCTAAACAGAGTTAAATTGTTGAGAGTTATTTGAATGATGAACTTTGGTTCAATTTCTAAGAATTAATCATGTGCGTTATTTGAAACATAACATACTATTTAAAGTTTCCCCTTCCTCTTCATTGAATATTACCTTTATTCACTTTATATAAATGACAAAAAAATGCTTGAAGCATCTGGAGCTGTACTACCTGATAAAGTACCTAGCATTGGCCTGGCCAGCGTGGCTCAGTGTTTGAGTGTAGACCTATGAGCCAGGAGGTCACAGTTTGATTCCCAGTCAGGTCACATGCCCAGGTTGTGGGCTCGATCCCCAGTAGGGGTCGTGCAGGAGGCAGCAGATCAATGATTCTCTCTCATCATTGATGTTTCTATCTCTCTCTCCTTCTCCCTTCCTCTCTGAAATCAATAAAAAAATATATATTTTTTAAAAAAGTACCTAGCATTGTCACAAGTTGATTTCCTTTGTGTATATTTGACACTGCCTTTTTTCATACAACTAAAAGGAGAAAAGTTTTCAGTTTCAATACAAGTAATATGTTATGAACTAATTAATTAACTAAAGCAATTCCTCACAATAGCTGGGGGAAATTATAGGTCTAGTATACTATCACAGTGTAAATACAAATAAATAATAAGTGATCAATAATCTTAACATTCAGACTTAATGTTCTTAACATTTAGCCTGATTCTAAAACTTTTATCTTTTAAATTATTTGAGGCTATTTTGAAACAGAAAAAGGGACTTGTTGCAGTATATACTATTTAAAATCATACATTAATCTATAAATGTTGTGATAATAACCCTCTAAAAAACAAACAAGCCTTTTCTGAAATATTGAAATCTAGATTCACTATGTTCCAGTTCAGTCAGAAAAATATAGATTGTGAGAAATATGTAATATTTTTGCAATGTATTTTCACTTCTGTTTTGACTTTGTCTCATAGTTTTAATGAGTCCCAGTTCTGGCTTATTATAATGTTAGACACAGAGTTCTCAAGATTCACAAACATTGTAAACTCAAGGTTACTCCAAAGCCTTCTCACATCTGAAAAATTCCAAGACATCCTTTTTAGGAAAGACACTGAAATCCAGTCTAATATTTAAGCAGCAAGCTGTTATTCATCCAGCTTCATTTTAGAATAAAAAAAAAAAGAGATTTTAAGACATGATTCTTTGACTTAAAATATAGTCATAATCATTATACCTACTATTCAAAATATTAGAATCCTCAAAATTTAATAATCATATATTGAGTTTTATAAATTAGGACATACATTGTAAGTAATACGGGAAACTGCTCAATGTCAACTATTTTATTCATTTTATTGAAATTGTACCAAAAATGAGATTTTTATTAAATATTCATATAAGTGCTTTCTTAGTTCAGTTTTAGTAAATGTCAGATAGACTAGAGATTACAACAGCACTGGATGCTGAAGGACAGAAAAGATGTGTAAAAATAAGCAATAGAACCATTAAATGTAAACTATTGAAAACATATTTTTACTTCTTTATGATTTGCACTAGACTGACCTACATTCAAATAATAGATATTGTCAAGACATATGTGTATAAAAAAGGGGTATATTCATGCTGATATATACTTTACAGCATAGTGTACAAAAACACTGAATCAACTGTTTTAAACCACGGTATTATGAGAAAATAATAGTTCAGTATTTTGCCTGGTAAAATTATGTTACAATAAACACACATTTGGTGTCCTGGATTCTGAAATAACTATTTCTTGCTGTGCAATTCAGAAGATGTGGTTGATGATATCACGTTTCGGGCTCACATTTTATATTGACTTGTCAGAATGAGAAGCAGTAACTACAGGCCTGGGAGACCATGCTGCTCTGACCTTCTGGCTTTAAATAAGCCCATGATGAGGAGGAAATGGTAATATGAGATAGCAGAGCACTCAAAGATTATTACACAGAACATTTGCTAGATCTTCTCTAGTCTAAGACACATTACTGTCTTTGGAATATTTAAGAATAAATAACAGATATGTAAATGGATTTGAGTTTATTGAATGTATTTTTCAACATTAGATACAGTATTCTAACACTAGTAATGAAAGCCTATAACAAACAAAACCTTTTTCTCTGCTCTGCTTCATGCCTTGAGAAGTGTAATTTCTTGAACAAGTAATCTTAATCTAATGAAGACTTAATTTAGCCCTTTTTACTTTATAAATGTAATTCACTTACTTAAAATGTTGCTGGATTTAAATAGCAAAGGGATGCATCAAAGATGTATTAAATGTCTTAAGTAAGTCTATTTTCTTGATGCTGCATTATAAAACATTTTTCCAGTCCTAAACTAATCTATATATTCTAAACTGCTTTACATATTAAGATAATAGATCCTTCAATATCTATTGCACTATCTTACTGACTTCAATAAATCAATAACATGCCCCAAAATGTTTCCCTCCCTCTGAGAAATATTACAATATACATTGTAAAATTTATTTCTCTTAATTTGTAAAAATCTATTATGTCTTATATACTTTTGCAAATAAAGTTTATCTGTGGAATCAATAACAGTGATTATCAAGGAGGATTTTTAAACAACAACAAATCATGGATGGGAAAATCTTACATATAAAAGTATTGAATAAAGGTTCCTGATGTAATTGATTTCTGCTTCCAAAGAAGTGTTCCTCGATCTTTAGTGAAAGAACAGGAAAAGCACCAAAATGGAAATGTTGTAATTCACTACACACTGACAGAGCATCTGCTGAGATGTACAACGGCCAGACAGAGAGGCTGTACCTGGCACACAGTAGATGTGATGCATTGTCAGAGGTTACCACAGAATTGTGCCCTTTGTTGATGATCTTGTATTGAAACAGACATATGCTGAGGCTTCCATAAGTGAACAATGTAGGAAATGCTGTAATTTGTTACCAGTTGTACAATATATTTCTCCAGATGGTTAATAAGACCCTTATTTTGGACTTTTGATGAATTTTCAATTAAAAAAAATAATTAATTTTTATTGATATGTAGGAAACCAAAGCTGTTCATGTTTAACCTCCATTAATGAATATATTGACACAAATGCACAAAGTAATTAGTAAACGTGTGCTAAATAACCTTACTAGAACCATAAATTGTCCTAAGTTTATCTTAACCAGCAAGAGACTTGAACATCTGCACTTAACTCAGTTCTACTTCAGGATGTTAAGTCCTGCTTATCTAGAGGGAAAATAGCAAACAAAGCAAACCAAAACAAACACTCTTCTCCCTAATGGTGGGACTATTATTTGTTACAGAAGTGGACTAGAAAAAAAGAACAGTAAGTCAGCTAAGTCTTTAGACCAAAGTTAATGCCTTAAAGAGTTCTCTTTCTGAGTGAAAGATCTAAGCACCCCATTTCCAACTCCGGCTTCTTTCACTCTCAAAGACCAAATCATATTTTGAAACTTAGATATCAACTCCTCAAAAAAAGCCTATATTAACTACAGTCACTGGTCATCCTAAAATATTGTCTGCCTCTGTGAGCTCGGAACAATGTGTGTGCCACTGAGATGCCACTCATCAGCTGCGATTGTCAGTGGGGATTTCCGTGATATCATACTATGAATTTCCTTCGTGTTAACAGTCTGCTTTCTACAGTCTGGGAACCTAGCCCCTTGGTTCCCCCTGAATGTTTATTAAATGAAGTAATTGTTAGCTAGTCTCTCCATGTATTATTTTAATCAAGGCTGTCTTATTTTTCTTTCTTTTTGTTTTTCTTTCTTCAAAGCAGAATAGTAAATTTTCCCCTTGAGTTGAGTAATTATGCTGCTATTTTTATTTTAAAATATGATCATTTTTGTGTATACAGAGGCAATTTTAAATTGATGATATTTTACTATGTAAGTTTTCTGAAGGCATATAGCAAAGTCAAGGTGATCACATTAGACTTACATTTTACTATTAAGAGATAATTTTGTAAGATGCTCTATAAAACCAAAGAAATGTATTTTTCATAGATATATGCTCTACAGTGTGTTTCCTTTTTGAAAAAACAGAAAGAAAATAATTCATCCAATATGTGCAATATTTTCCAGAATAAAAGAAGTCATCACTGGGTTATAGCAAAATTGTTGGAAATAAATTCATAAGATGGTAAATCATTAAGAACCAGAATAGTGATGTATACACAAAATTCAGCAAGCTTCTCAAAAGAAAAAATAATCATAACTAATATTTTCATCTTACCTAATAATAGACCAACATGTAAATTGACCATACATCTGCTACGCCCACAGCCAATCAGAGTGAGTATGCAAATTAGAAGGCAAAAGATGGTGGCCGCCCAGCTGCTCCAGGCACAGAGTGGCCAGGTGGGCCAGGATGCCTGCTATGAGAGGGAGGAAGGGGGGCAAAGGGATCTACAGGAGCGGAGTGCTACAGTGAAGACAAGACTGCAGACTCCGGAGTCTGCAGCAAAGACGAAGATGGCAGACTCCAGCCTGAGTCTGCAGCAAAAACAAAGAAGGCAGACTCTGGCCAGAGTGAAGGCCTAGGTCCCGGGTGCCAGAGGAAAACCCGTGCTGGAAGCCAAGGGAAAGAAGGCATATTGCACGAATCTCTGTGCAATGGGCCTCTAGTATAAATATAAAAAATAAGAATGTCATCAATCTTCTTACTAGGGAAAGTTGAAGATAAAAGAAATTTGACTATTCCTCCCATAATTCTGAAGGAAACATTTTTCCATACAACATTTTATACATAGCCTTACTATTAATTTAATATTAAGAGCAAAATAAATTTACTTTCTAGTTTGATGAAGTTTTACCTGTTTATTTTTTTCTTTTGTTTCTCTTGCCTGAGGCAACATATCAGAAAAATATTGCTACAAAAAACGCCCAATATTTTACTATGTTTTCTTCTAGGATTTTTATAGTTTTGAGTCTAATATTTAAGTCTTTAATCCATTTTAAGTTTATTCTTATGTATAATGTTACAAGGTGGTCTAGTTTAATACTGAAAGCAGCCCAAGTGTCCATCAATAGTTGGGTGAATAAAAAAACCCTGTGGTTTATTTACAAAACAGAATACTACTTGGCAGTGAAAAAGAAAATTTTACCTTTTGCGACAGCATGGGTGCACCTGGAGAGTATTATGCTAATTCAAATAAGCCAGTCAGAGAAAGGCAAGCTCCATGTGATTTCACTTATATGTGGAACCTAACGAACAAAATAAACAAAGTGGAAACAGACTCATGGGTACAGAGAACAGACTGACGACTGTCAGAAGGGAGAGGGTTGGAGGCTGGGTGAAATGAGTGAAGGAATTAAAATAAAAAAGACTCATGAACATAGACAACAGTATGGTGATTGTTAGAGAGAAAGAGGACTAGGAGGCAGTATAAGAGGTTAAAGTTGGGTTAATGGTAATAGTAGGAGACTTGACTTAGGATAATAAACATACAATGCAATATACAGGTAATGTATTTTAGAATTGTATACCTGAAACCTATATAATTTTATTAACCAATGTCACCCAAGTAAATTCAATAAAAATATATTTTGAAAGAGTAAATGCACTTTTACACATTTGAAGTCTTGAAATTTACTGTACCACCCTGTCTTATTTTGCTTACGTTGCCAAAACTAAATACCATAGAATTGTTGAATTAAACAATGGGCATTTATTTCACACTAGAGGCCCGGTGCATGAAATTCGTGTATGTGGGGGGGGTGTCCCTCAGCCCAGCCTGCACTCTCTCCAATCTAGGACACCTCAAGGGATGTCTGACTTCCCGTTTAGGCCTGATCCCACCTGGACATCCAGGACATCCCTCTCAAATCCAGGATTGCTGGCTCCCAACCACTCACCTTCCTGCCTGCCTGAATGCCCCTAACCTCTTCTGCCTGCCAGCCTGATCACCCCCTAATCACTCCCCTGCCAGCCTGATCAAAGCCTAACTGTTCCCCTGCCGGCCCGATTGCCCCTAACTGCCCTCCCCTGCCATCCTGGTCGCCCCTAACTGTCTTCCCCTACAGGTCTGGTCACCCCTAACTGCCCTCCGCTGCCAGCCTGGTTGCCCCTAACTGTCTTCCCCTACAGGCCTGGTCACCCCTAACTGCCCTCCCTTGCCAGCCTGGTTGCCCCTAACTGCACCCCCTTGCCAGCCTGGTTGCCCCTAACTGCCCTCCCCTGCCGGCCTGATCACCCACAACTGCCCTCCCCTGCCGACCATCTTGTGGCAGCCATCTTGTGTCCACATGGGGGCAGCCATCTTTGACCATATGGGGGTGGCCATCTTGTTTGTTGGAGTGACGTTCAATTTGCATATCACTCTTTTATTAGATAGTATAGTTCAGGAAGACCTTGGCAGTCGAAGAGAAATGTTTGAGCAGGGTCACTCTCTGGTGAAAACTCTCTCCTTGAGTTGTAGGTGGTAGCCTTCTTGCTGCATTCTCTCACACAGCCTTCTCTGTGCTTTTCTGGACAAAGAAAGATATCTCTTCCTCTTTTTCTTCTCTTTCTCTCTCTCTTTAGCATTTAAAAAATTAAATTTATTTGGGTGATATTGGTTTATGATTATATAGGTTTCAAGTGTACATTTCTTTGATGCATGATCTATATTGCATTGTGTGCCCATCACTCAAAATCAAATCATCTTCTGTCACTATATATTTGGGTCTATTTGGCTCCTTTTACTCTTTACTGCACCTGCCTACCCGCTTCTGTCTGGTAACCACCATACTGTTGTCTATGTCTATAAGTTTTAGTTTTATATCTCACATGAGTTAAATCATATGGGTCTTAGCTTTTTATGATTGATTTATTTCACTTAGCATGATAGTCTCAAGGTTTATTAATATTGCTGTAATGACAGTAAATACTTTTTTCTTATGGCTGAGTAGTATTCCATTGTATATATGTACCATATCTTCTTTATCCAATTATCTATTGAAGGACACTTGGGTTGTTTCCATGTCTTGGCCAATGCTGCAGTGAACATAGGTGCGCATATATCTTTGTGAATAAATGCTTGTGAATTTTCAGGTAGATACCGAGAAGAGGGGTTTCTGGGTCATATGATAATTATATTCTTAATTTTTTGAGGAGCATCAAAACTGGAAAAGAAAACCTCTTCAATAAATGGTGCTAGGAAAATGAGAAAGCTACATTCAAAGTAATGAAACCAGCCTTTTCTTTTTTTAAAAAAAAATAGGCCACTAATCCCATCATGAGAGCTCCACCTTTATGGCCTAATTCAACCCTAATTATTTCCTAATGGTACGTTCTCCAAATGCCATCATATTGGAGGTTGGGCTTCAATATATTAATTAATGGTGTGAGAGACACAAACATTCAGTCCATAGCACACTACTCCTTTATTTTGAGTAGGTAATTAGAAAATTCAGTGGAACTGGATTTTTTCACTTATTTGTTATTTCAGTTATCACTAGAACATTTATTCTGTCTGATATCTTACTACATCCTATACGTAATGTGTTTATTCCTGAAAGTTGCTTGAAAATAGTTAAGCCATTGGAGAATAGAATGGAACCTCGGTTTTCCAACTTAATTCTTTCCAGAAGGCTGTTCAAAAACCAACTCATTTCATTAGAAGTAAGATAAATTGAATTAATCCATTCCACACTCCCAAAAGCAAATAAACATAAAAGTATTCACCACACGATTTCCTGAGATGTTATCTGTAAACTGACTCATACTTGAGCATTTCTTTTGTCACCTGAGAGACACATGACTGATCATAAAGGCATGAGCATGAAAGGGTTGTCAGGTAAAAAACCAACGTTTTATTGGACAATCAAGGTATTTTTTCCATGAACAACTTGGTCAAGAACCAAATTGTTTGAGATGGGATGTTCGAAAACAGAGGTTTGACTGTAATTGATTTTATGTTATTTGGGAAGTGTTTGTTAGGTTCCATGTTATAATATTTGTTCATTAATTATTTTTTTCTATGTTAACATTTAACTTTTAGGATCTTCTTGGTGCTATATGTAGCAAATGGTATTCTCCTACATGTCTTCCCAGTTTAAAAATCCATATAGTATGATTTCACTAACATATGGAATCTAAAGAACAAAACAAATGAAGAAACAAAATTGAAACAGACTCAGAGATACAGATTGATGGTTTCCAGAAGGGCTGGGGGCCAGGGGATTAGATGAAAGAGATGAAAAGAATAAAAAGTACAAATTGTAGTTACAAAATAGTCCACTATGTAAAGTACAGCATAGGAAATATAGTCAATAATCTATAATAATAAAAGGGTAATATGCTAATTAGACTAGACGACTTCCGGACGTCATTCCGGACATCCTTCCTGATGAAGCAGGGGCCAGAGGGAAACCAGCCCGGGTCCTGAGTGCCTGCGGGTGGCCCCAGGGTAGTCAGCCTGGGTCCTGGGTGCCTGCCAGCAGCTGGAGGAGGGAAGCCTGGGTCCCAGGTGCCGGTGGAAAGCTGGCACCGGCAGCTGGGAGAAGGAAGGCCTACTCTTGCATGAATTTTCATGCATCTGGCCTCTAGTATTCTAATAACCATGTATGTTGCCAGGTGTGTACATGAAAAATCAGAGAGAGATACTTTGTAAAGTATATGATTACCTAAATACTACAATGTACACCTGAAACTAATATAAAATAATATTGAATGTGAACTGTTATTTAAAAATAAAATTTAAGAAATCATCAGTAAGGTAGAAGACATGATTTTCCACCTCTTGCTATTTTCCAATGTACTGAAATTACAGAGAAAAGATAATTGTTTAAATAAATGGAACAATATACTTACATTTTCTTATTAAATGAAAGTCAGACTATGGATAATGACACTTCTCTGAAAGTGGGTAGATAAAAATAGAATTGTGATTCCTTCCAATTCTCTTATTTAATAATTAGAGGCCTGATGCACGAAATTCGTGCACTGGAGGGGGTGTCCCCTCAGCCCGACCCGTGCCCTCTCGCAGTCAGGGACCACTTGGGGGAAGTCCGACTGCCGACAGTCAGACATCTCTCTTGCAAACCATGATCCCTCGCTCCTTACCGCCAGTCTGCTCACTCCTTACCACTTGGTTCACTGCTCATTAACGCTGCTGTGGAGGCAGGAGAGGCTCCCACCACTGCCACTGCACTCACCAGCCAGGAGCACTGCTTCTAGCTGAGCGGCGCTCCCCGTGGGAGTGCACTGATCACCAGGGGGCAGCTCCTGCATTGAGCATCTTCCTCCTGGTGGTCAGTGCGCATCATAGTGACTGGTCATTCTGGTCGTTCCACCATAACAGTGGCTTAGGCTTTTATGATATAGATTTGCATTTTCTTTTGTCCTATATGCTTCCAGTTATGTGTTATGTCACTACACACATGCAAATTTGATTGATAAAAGAGAGTAAAGAAACATGTTCTCTGCTTAAAGAATAGTGTGATAACAAGTTATTTAGATATTTTAGATATTTTCATTTAAATCAGTATGGTTGCTTACTCTGAACAGGCCAATTTGTTAAGCATACAAGACTATTACATAGGCTCAAACCCCAGCTATACCACTTGACAACTATGGCAGTCAAGTTATTTAAACTCCATGAGCCATGACTTCTTCACCTGTACAAAGTAATAATACTAGCTATTATCATATACTTTTAAATATACTTTTATTGATTTTTAGACAGAAAGGGAGAAGGAGAGAGAGATAGAAACATCAATGAAGAGAGAGAAACATTGATGAGCTGCCTCCTGCACACTCTCCACTGGGGGATAGAGACCGCAACCAGAGCATGTGCCCTGACCAGGAACCAAACCGTGACCTCCTGGTTCATAGGTCCACGCTCAACCACTGAGACACACTGCATAGGCAGTAGCTATTATTTAATAGGGAAGTGTGCAGAGCATTTTTATCACAGTGCCTGATCCATAGAAAGCATTCAAAAGTTAATTTATTAAACTTTAATTTCTGCACTGACTGAAATAGTATTTACATAAATAAGATATAGTAGAATAGATATATAATACTTATAAAATAATTTAGATTAGAACGTATTATATTTAATGGTATAATTTTGTTATTTCCAACAATAGATTTTCCATGTAAATGGCAGCTATATTTAGCTTTGTGAGTATTTTATTGTTGTTGTTGTTTAAAACAAACAAAAAATGACTTTATTTTCCTTTCTTCTTAATGAATGTACTTTACATTTTCTTTTTAAAAATCCATATCCAAACCTATTTTATTAAGATTTCTGAACATAAATGACAAAGAGGAAATTCTAAATGCAATGGAGTAAAATCATAATTCTAAATGCAATGAGAGTAAAATCATAAAAGGAACACATATTATAGAAACATTTTTCTTTAGTTTTTCAATTATACATGAAATTCAATATTACATTAGTTTCAGGTGTATAATATAGTGGTTAGGCACTTCTATAACTTACAAAGTGATCCCTCTGATAAGTCTAGTACCCAACTGGTACCTTACATTTTCTTATGTTATTTTGTGTTATCATGTTCCTTTTATTAACGATATATATACATTATTGCTGTTCTGAAAGAACAATATAAAACTTAAGCAGAAAATCTTCTAAAGCTTGTTAGGCAACATTTCAACTGCTATTTAAAAGATCCTTTTATAGGTTAAACCAATAGGACAAGTGATTCTTTTGCATATTTCCAAGTGGTAAATGTAGTTTTGGAATATAAAAACTTTCCCGCTCTGAAATGTTACCACAGATAATTGTGCAAATACGAGCAAATGGAGATATTCTCTTGACCATGGTGAGCTGCTAGAATACTGAAATACATGCAGAACTCCCTAATCAAACTCATTTTATCTTTAACGTGAATAGAGATTAATATCTTGAATTACCTTGATCTTCTGTCATGTCACTAAAAACTTGAAAAGATTTGTGGATAGGGATATTATTGAAATTGAGCCTTAATTGGAACTTAATCTCCATAATTATGCATAATTGCCCGTGTTTATTACTCCTATGATGAGGACTCATTTTTCTTTAGCTCCAGGAAACATGTGTTAAAGCATAACAAACAGCATTAGATAATATGATTGTATACACTTCACTGACTTTATTTGGTTATACAGTATTATTATTCAGAAAGACACAAAGAACTTACAGTAAAACACCCTCTAATTATGCTAAGTAATTTCAAAAAAGATATAACTTAAAAAATATTAGACTTTAAATATATTGATAGAATGAACAGAATTAAATTATATTAAAACTGTATGAAATATGTTGGCTAGTTCTACAAGTTTCAGGTCTGAAATAATCAGTAATCAGGTGCTTTGGGAATAAGGGATCAAGTAAGACTTAATTACATTTTTACCAAATCAAATAAAATTATTTAGGATATTAATTTTCCTGGAATATCTGGAGCACAACAGAATGAATGATTAATTGTGAAAATGCTGACAATTTATGATGACAGTTATGTCTCATCATTGACATAACAATTGAAAATAATCAATAGGTATTGATCACACCTTTTTCTTTTATACCAGTCAGTCTTTCTTTTTATGATTTCAAATCTTTTTATCAGTAGTTAGGATGTATTAAATGTCCTAGAGTGCCTTCGAACTAGGGTTATGTCTAAGCATATTAGAAAAAAAAATTAAATGAAAGAATGTTAAGAAGAGTTTCTAAATAACTGTGAATAGGCAACTCAAAGATTATTAAAGTCCCAAATGAGCAAAGAAATAATTGCATGTCTTTAGTTGGCATTTTATCAAATAACAGGAATAGGACAGACTTATTTTCTTTCTCAACTTTTAAAATAAATAGCATGTATAAACCTGAAATAAAATTTTGTAAAGTATCATTCCTTAAAATTACAAATTAATTTGCGGATACTTATTAACTATTTAATACTAGAGGCCTGATGCACGAAATTCCTGCAAGAAAGAGTAGGCCTTCCTTCCCGGCTTCCGTCTGGCACCCAGGACCAGGGCTTCCCTCTGGCCACAGGCAGGCACCTGGGACCCAGGCTTCCCTCGCAGCCCTGGCTTTGTCCGGAAGGTCATCTGGAAGGATGTCCCATCTAATTAGCATGTTATACTTTTATTATTTTCGATTAATTACTTGTTTTTTATGGGACATTTTATTAAGAAAAAGCCTAGTTTTGTAAATATGTACTTTAGTTAGTCCTGATATATTGAATTATGGTATATATGCAAAAGACTTTCTCTCTCCTTTGTGTATTCTCCCAAGTCATCCACTATATCAATAGTTCTTAGCTCTGACCTCAATAAATAAAATCTTCCTGGAAACTTTTTTAAGAATAACAAAATACTGATGACACATTTTTTAAAATAAAATTTTGATTTGATCAATCAGATGTGAGAATTACTTTTCAGGTAATCTAAATATGCACCTATGGTTAAGAATCACTTTAACAGACTATGCGCTATTATGAGCAGAAACTCTTATTTGTCCAGATGGGCACCAAAGCATAGGCCAGAGAGAGTAACAATAAATGTATTTTATTGTATATGTGGACTTTTAAGTTCTGAAAAAATATCTGTTGGTAAATAGCTTTTTGAGGAAGTCAGCCTATCTGTGGTGAATTCCACATTTACAAAGAACACTACTTGACCTTCAGTTGTAAAAAATTGTAAGTGCTGTTATTTTACTAGATGCTTATAGAGAAGTCACTTTTGTTTCTGGTGACTTTGGAAGGAGGTAGAATTTAAAATATCTGGAGTAGTTTGACTTTTCTCACAGGCATTAAAGTTAATTCACTTTTATCATTTCCATTTTTTTTTTTTGGCAAAATCAACAGTGATCTTTGAAATAAAAATGTATTGGAAGTTAAAATGCATTGCATGCTAGGTAATATATTACTCAAATTTTATCTAATTTAATCCTGTCAAAAAGTGGGAAAAATCAGGCAATTTTATTTTAAAATATATTAAATCTCTATATGTGCTATAAATTTTCTAAGCTTGCATATTGTCAAGCGACAGAATTTAAATTCAAAACAGGAACAGTCTGAGCTCTTAACAGTAATAACACATTTCCTAGTGTACTTGCTGATACATTCATGAGACTTTCTCTAATAACTAAGATAATCATGTTCTGTGAACCTCTGTAAATTGTGGGATATTTAGAAAAATAGCTAGAAGCAATTTTTTTCCGAGTAGAACAAATTGTACTAAGACCTTTGTCTGAGATGCTTGTGAAAGCCCTTGGATGTTTCCAGCTGCCCACAAAGGCCTAACTGTTCCATCAGCTAAACTGAGCTTTAGAAGAACGGCTTCTCCACTCTCAGCTGCTGAGCTCCCGTGTTTTAGAGTATTTATTTTAGAAAATGTGTACATTCTTCCTCAGGGCCTCTAGCATGTAAATCTTAAAACGGTCCTTGCCAGTTCCTAACCCAAGAATACTTTTATCAAGGACCTGGGAGCCATCCCTTTGAAATGTAATCATCAAGGAAGATGTGCCCTGTCTCCCAGTTTTTGTGAAGGACAGAAGCCTGTCATTGGCAGGTGACTTGCTTCATGTTTTAAAATTACTTCCTGTCATGAATTTATAGAAAGTTCCCTCTTCTTTGGGGGGATGGACAACAAAAACTTTTGATTAGTGCATGTATTCATTCTAGTGGCCTGTCATACTTTGATTTGCATTCCAGTAAAATTAGTTACATAAGGTATCACCTGAATTATGATTAACAGTAACAATAACCACAATAATAATAGGGTTCTTAGACTTAAATTTCAATTTACAAAATCAAATTTTATTTTTATCTTGCTAAACTTAAAGTTAGCAACTAGAATGATGTTTTAGCTTTGACAATATTATAAGCTTCATTTCATCTTATTACCTTAATAAAGCTTTGGAATTTGTTTGGAGTTTTGTATTTATTTTAGACATAGGACCTAAAAGTAATTTCCATTTATCAAATGTGTGCAATGGTAAGACTTACTGCTAAGAATTAAGTGCAAGAAAATACAGATGATACACAATCTACTAAGATATAGAGATTCCAAATGCAATCATTTCTACTTTCATTAGATCTTCTACACTAACAAAATTATGGTTAGGTGCATACTTATACAGAAATAGCATCATGCTGATTCTCTTCTGTGTGTTTTTAAAAATATATATTTTATTGATTTTTTTTTACAGAGAGGAAGGAAGAGGGATAGAGAGTTAGAAACATCAATGAGAGAGAAACATGGCTCAGCTGCCTCCTGCACACCCCCTACTGGGGATGTGCCCGCAACCAAGGTACATGCACTTGACTGGAATCAAACCTGGGACCCTTGAGTCTGCAGGCCGACGCTCTATCCACTAAGCCAAACCGGTCAGGCTCTTCTCAGTTTTTTGAAGTAAATATAACTCAAAATTGCACCACTGTCCTCTTATACATTTTTGTACACTTTGGTTAAAACTGTTGTAAACAAGTAGGATGATTTTTCTCTTCATATGCCTAAAGTTTAAAAAGTGCCTCAACTTTATCCATTTCTAGTCCTCTTTTTAATATGGCATATGTTATCAAATATCAAGTGACTGGTTAGGGAGAGAACTGCTAACAGGTCCTACCTACTTCCTCTCAGATTGAAGTACATGATGGAAAAGACAAGTGCTTCTTTCTGTAATCTCAGTATAGGTTTAATTGCACACCAATGGTTCTTAGTATTTGAGGCAGGTTGTGTGACACTCTAAATGCCTAGATGTAAGTCCTAGGCCTAGATCTAGATCAACAGGTACATAACTACATATCAAACACATCAATTGTGATTTGAGTAGATATAGTTGCCAAAAGAAAAGTTATGTGTATTTACCCAGAACAAGATTAATTTTCTTAATAATTATTTGAATAAAGAGTGCTTAATAAAGAGGATTAATAAATGAGTTAGACAGTTAATTGAGTGAAAAAGTAAGCTGTAGAATAATAGTTGCATTATAGTGCCACACATATTTGAAAAATACTTCAGTGTATGGATGAGGTGGGTGGGGGTATATTTTTACTACAATGAGCATAGCGTTTTTTTCTATGAGGGTGTCATGAATTTGGGGTGATGGTCAATAGAGGCTTTATGTTTACTTTAATTTTAAGAATCAGTTTACTTAAATCATTCATTTTATATCTTAATGTAGCTCATTAAAATAGCAATTGAAAGTATAGATTTATTTTTAAAATGTGCCAAAGTTACCCCGCTGGCCTGGCTCAGTGTTTGAGCATTGACTAGAAGGTCATGGTTTGATTCCTGGACAGGGCACATGCCAGGGGTTGTGGGCTCGATCCCCAGTATAAGGCATGCAGGAGGCAGCTGATCAATGATTCTCTCTCATCATTGATGTTTCTATCTCACTATATCTCTCTTTACTTTCCTCTCTGAAATTAATAAAAATATATTTAGAAAATAAAAATAAACGTGCCAGAATATATTTTAGAATATTATGATATTTTTACTAGAATATACAAAAGAAGACATGAAACAGGGTTGTTTTGAATGAATCAGTATTATAACATTAATATTCCTCTCTAAACTTGTTTATAAATTCCATCACTTTCTGTTGAAATTCTGTTATTTCATTTTTTTTTTTTTTGAAGGAAAGAGTTAAGAAACTGATCTAATTTTGGTATGGGGAAAGAGAGGAGGAGAGAAAGAAAAAGAAGGAGATTGGGGAAGGATGAATGACTTGCACATTTGGGTATTAAGATTCATTATGGTTAAAGTAATTAAAACTGTACATGAATGACATGTCAATAAATGATCAATAGAATAAAATCAAGAATGCAGAAATAGACCCACATATAGATGAGACTTTATATTTGATAAAAAACACTTTTGCCCTGACTGGTGTTGGTTAGAGCGTCATCCTATACACCAAAACGTGGTGGGTTAGATTCCTGATCAAGCAACAGACCTAGGTCGTGGGTTCAATCCTTGGTTCAGACATGTGTGGGAGACAATGGATAGATGTTTCTTTTTCCCTCATTTCCTTTGTCTAAATGTCAATTTTAAAACATTTTAAAAAAGATATTTTAAAAATATTTTAAATCTTTGGTAAAATGACGGATAATTTAAACTAATGGGTTAAGAAAATTGAAAGTTCGTTAAAATATACACATAACTTTAAGAATACTCTTAAACTGTATAAAAATTCAAATAAAAATATGAAAAGAATATTTGGCATATTGTGTGATCACTATGCACAAATTATTCTTCAAAGTTTCCTCTACATATTTGCTGATTTATTTTTAATAATTTATAAAATTGTTATTACCCTCCTTTTTCAGACAAGAACAATGAGGAATAGAGAGGTTAAGCAACTTTAATGAGACCACAGGACAAGTAAGCAGTGGAACTATACTCAGTCTCAGGAAATCTAACACCAATGTCTGTCTTCAGATTTTACATACAACAGTGATACTTGAAAATGCATACAAAATTGTATTTTGTTTTGTTTTTAAAGTTGGCTGTGGGGAACAAGTTTCCATGAAATGAGATGTAAATCCCAATTTAGGACTCTAAAATGTTTCAAGGTGTTAAAATAATTTTAAAAATTGTATGGCAAAATAAATATTATAAAGTTATAATGTTGAAAAGGAAGAAAGTATTTACAACATAAATGAGAGGAAATGGGTAATATCCACCACATATTTAAAAATACTTCAAAATAAAATAAAGCACATATGAGCAATTAAAATATTCCTCCAAAGATTCCATAATATAGCATTGACTTATTTTTTTTAACAAAATATCTTTTAAGGGGCTGCTATTTGGATGCAATGATTAGGAAGAGAATGCATAAGATTTAATTATTGGAAATATTGTAGTCTACTGATTTGTTACAAAGAAGCACAGCAGTGAACACACATTTGGCCAAAGTAGACAGGTGGCTCTTATGAAGGTATTCTTGTACATTTTCTAAATTATTTTAAAATATGATTCACATCACAAAAGCATTTAATATAAGAATATAGCATATAGGTTACCTCTTCTAAATTACTACAACTTTTTTTCATTTAATCCATTATTTTCATACAGAATCATTATTTAGTTTTTTGCTTCATCAAGAATAGGATAGCATAGAAAAAGTAGGAGAATATTTTTCTTCCAATAAACTCTTCTCTTATACCTCATGGTATTCTGGGCACAGACATTCTCAAATTAAGAAGAATGAGGACAATTAGAAAACAAAAACAAAACCTTTTGAAGAAAATCTAATACCCCCTACCAAGTTAAAGAATTATTCAGTTATCTTCAAGTTTAATGGGGTGCTGAATTGTAGAGGAAAGAAAATGGATCTCAATGTTATTAGACATGCTTCAGAATGTTTGTCCTTGACATTATTACATAAAATAACAATGCAGAAATCTAAAGTACATTTATGATCAGCAAATAAAAAATGTTGCCAAGGATTGAAATGCCCTGGAGGAGAACTGTTTGACCTTCTCTTATAAGTGAAGCATATCGGTAAACAGCAATGATAAATTAATACAAACAGTATCATAAATGAAAGTAAGGTATGCGAATTTAAATGTACCTCTTTCCAATGAAGTCTTATAATACAATTAAATGCTATGTTGTTGGAAAATAACTATTATTTCAATGGGTTTTCAAAATTATCTGGCTATTTATGTCTTACTGACAGTGTGACAGCAGGATTTCTTCTATTTTATAACATGTCTCCTGACATTTTCCATTAACCCAGCATAGCTACAATGATCAGGATATTACTTTCACTCAAGAATGTTATTTTCATGTGTTTTGGGAATCCAGATCTTATAATGCTCATAGTTATTGCAAAATATAAACAATATTTTAAGAAGATCTCTATGAAACTGAGTTACTAAATATTTTGTTTTAATAATACAGGATTATATTTCATATTATTTTTTCTTTGATGGTGACACATTTCCAGGAAATAGAATGTCTTTTATACCTGCTTTACATTTGTCATAATGTTAGCTAATATGTCAGATTGTTACATTTTTATTTTCATAAAAATTACTCCATAAGATGCTATGGAAGTTAAATGATGAAAAATGTGATCTTTAAAAAAGTTGGATACCCACCAGTGTGGCTCCGTGGTTCAACATCAACCTATGAACCAAGAAATCAAAGGTTTGATTCCCCAGGACATATGCACCGGTTGCAGGCTTGATTCCTAGTAAAGGCATGCAGGAGACAGTAGACTGGTGTTTCTCTCTCATTGATGCTTCTATCGCTCTATCCTTCTCCCTTCCTCTCTCTCAAAAATCAATCCTATCTAATAAAAGAGTAATATGCAAATTGACTGTCACTCCAACACATAAGATGGCTGCCCCAGTGTGGTCAAAGATGGCTGCCTCCATGTGGACACAAGATGGCCAGTAGGGGAGGACAGTTGGGAGGGAGCAGGCCTGCAAGGGAGGGTAGTTGGGGGTGATCAAGCCTGCAGGGGAGGGCAATTAGGTGTGACCAGGCCAGCAGAGGAGGGAAGTTGGGGGCAATCAGGCTGGCAGGAGAGCAGTTAGGTATCAATCAGGTTGGCAGGGGAGTGGTTAGGGGGTGATCAGGCTGGCAGGCAGAAGCAGTTCGGTACAATCAGGAAGGCAGGCAGGTGAGCAGTTGGGAGCCAGCAGTCTTGGATTGTGAGAGGGATCCCAGATTGGAGAGGGTGCAGGCTGGGCTCGGGGACATGCCCCCCCCCCACCACCACCATGCATGAATTTCGTGCACCGGGCCTCTAGTAAAAACATATTTTTAAAACATTTGGATAAGGACATTGTGTGACCCTTTAAGAGAGAAAAAAGGGAGTACATTAGTGGAATTACTGGTAAAATCTAAATTAAGTCTGGAATTTAGTTCACAGTAAATGTTGGTTTCTTAATGTTTTAAATATACCATGGTTCACAGGATGCAAACAATTAGAGAAACCTGGGTATGAGGTATACAGGAACTGTTTACTCTTTTAGCAATTTTTCTATAAATGTAAAATTATTCAAAATAATAGTTTTATTATCATAAGGTGGAGAAAATAATGTTTATTTAAAAATTAAATGTTAAATGAAACAGCATGCACACAATACATTTTAACATAACTTCAAAAAACAAATTATTAAAAAGTACACTGTAGATATTTAGTTTAATGAGATAATGTATAAAATATGTCAACACAATCTGTTTCTCTGGAGTACAGATGAGCAATGTTCTGGGTAATAGGGAAAAGGCATAAGCCTCAAGAAAGTAAGCATAGTCTTTCAAAAGGATATTGTGAGTTGGAAGCTCTCTAGTTTTTGTCTAAAATCTGTAAGGGTGAAAAATTAATTGTGACTATACACAAATTGCCATATATTAGTACTGATGTAAATGAGCCATCTGGATGAAGTGGGGGAAATTTTATCATAGAGAAAAGTAAATGAAAATATATTCCATACATACCAAGAGCCAGAAATTAAAACTTTTATGGATTGGATTCTCATCCTTTTACTATAAAAAATCGTCATAGAAAAATAGGTAAAATATTTCCCCCCTCGCCCTAACCGGTTTGGCTAAGTGCATAGAGCGTCGGCCTTCGGACTCAAGGGTCCTAGGTTCAATTCTGGTCAAGGGCATGTACCTTGGTTACGGGCACATCCCCAGTGGGGAGTGTGCAGGATGCAGCTGATCAATGTTTCTCTCTCATCGATGTTTCTAACTCTCTATCCCTCTCCCTTCCTCTCTGTAAAAAAATCAATAAAATATACTAAAAAAAATATTTCCCCCCTGGAATTGCTGCATATTTTTTTCTACCATTTTTAAAAAGAAACTTATACCTCTTTTCTTCTTTGACTTGAACTATAATTTTTAAGAACAATACACTGAAAAAGACCATTCAGCTAGTAAGATACATTTTCCTACGAAAACAAATATTCATTAGAATGAAGGATAAAAGCAGACTCAGGAAACACTGCTCTGATCTACCCATGACCAGAAGACACCTAAAGAAAGTACATGGAGGATCTGAAATAAAGATTTCTTATTTCTTCACTCAACGAATTCACCTGTATATTCAAATGATGTATGAAATGTGACTCTTCTGGTGGCATCAGAAGCTTAAACGCAACTGCTGTGGATGGCTTAATTTTCAATTACTTTACATAAATGTCTAAGCTTCTTCTGTTTTGAGAGGCACGATGAAGTCAAGAATAATGGTAACAGTTAGTCTGGGGTTAAGGGAGGAGGCAAATTTACCAAAGGATGGTATCCAAATTGGCTAATCAAATAAGGAACAAGTCGCACTACCTAATATTTATTGAGTGCTTATTATGTAATAGTTATTGGCTTAAGAAATGTATTAGTGCTGAGACACATTTACACTTATAGTAATAAATCCAGCACTATTTTTATCTTTCACTTATAGATGAGGTAACTGAGTCCTAGACACATTAAATAAATAACTTATATATTGATTATGTAACACTATAGTTACAATTTTAACCTAGGAGACATATCATGGGATAAATTTCTAACCATGATTATAAAAGTGCCTTAAAATTTAAATTAAAGGGGGAAATAAGGAAAGCAAATAAATGAGACAAAAATGAATTCAACTTTTATACATTTAAAATGAAAATTGGATTCTGTAAATGGTATGACCTAATGGGTACCTGAGCAAGAAAGGAAGAGAGAGACAAACACACATATTTTATTCAATAATAATATGACCAATGCTTCCAGCCAGGAGTGACTGCGTACAGTATGGGGATTCCCAAGTAGAAATATCTAGCCCAGCTAGTGATTTCATGTGTGACTTCAGAGAATGGGACTCACAATAAAGAGCAAGTGATGCCAAAATGGTTGTTTTATTAAATCTCCATAGAATACTGTGGGCATAATAAACTCTTTATTTTAAACTATGCAGTAAAAGCAGGTATCTTTACTTTTAGAAGTACTCTGGGAGTGAGGACATTGGATTAGGAACATTACCTATTTTATGAGCATAGAGCAGGCTACAACTGAAGCATTGAAGAAAGCATTGAAAGGCATCATGCTTTGGTGGTTTTATGGCAACATTTCAGTAGCTGATAGGTGAATTTATCATACTGTGGCAAAATCGGAGGTTTTAGCACAGAATTGTTAGTTGGGTCATCTCGACAGAGGACAGCAGAAGAAGACTAAAATTAAGAATCACCTTAAACTAGCTGAGAAGGTAAGTTCATGAGTATATAGGAATAATTCTTATAGATATCATGAATTATTTAGGAATTAATAAGTGAGGTAGAGCCTATGCAATATGAGCAGTAGTGAAATTATTAAAATATTTATTTTTTCTACCATTATTGTGATTCAATCTATATTCAGGCTCCTGTACTCTGGAAAAATTTGGTATAATTGTAATGATAATAGAAATGTTGTATAAGAGATAATACTATCCTATCTAAAAAAGAGTGATAAGCGAATTGACCATCACACCCTCACAAAGATGGCGGCGCTCACAGCCAATAAGGAGAGAATATGCTAATTGACTGCCACGCCCTCAAAGATGGTGGCGCCCACAGCCACAAGATGGCGGCACCCAGTCCCCTCAGCCCCGCAGGGGCGGCAGGTGCAGCACAGCCAGGCCTGCCCCCAAGTGGGTCCGGCCACTCCGCGCACCTGCCTCTGGAGTCCCCTAGTCCCCTCAGCCCCCCAGACTCCCAGGGCCGGCCCGAGGTGCTGGCAAGTCTCGGATGGCGGCTGCCCAGCCTCCAAGGGCTGCCTGAGGCTCAGGTAACCAGGGCAGGCCGAGTCTTGTGCTGCCAGCAGTGGCAGCAGCAGAGGTGTGATGGGGCGTCGCCTTCCCCTAATCACCAGGTCGCCTCCCACCCCTGAGGGCTCCCAGACTGTGAGAGGGGGCAGTCCAGGCTGAGGGACTCTAGTATTCTATAAGGTAAGAAAGAAACAGAAGAAAAATAAAAATAGTAAATCAAAAGTAAAATGTTATTAACACAAAAAATTGTAAACAATGATCATGAAAATATAGAAATCATGGGATTATAATAACTTTTCAATTTTTTTAAAATTCTCACCTGAAGATATTTTCCATTGCTTTTAGAGTGGAAGGGAGGGGGAAGAGTGAGAGAGGGAGAGAGAGAGAAAAAAAAAACACACACATATTGATGTGAGAGAGACACATTGATTGGTTACCTCCTGCAGATGCCCCTACTAGAACAGGGATTGAGCTGGTAACTGAGGTGTGTGCCCTTCACGAATTGAACCTGTGACCCTTTGGTGCATGGGCTGATGCTCTAACCACAGAGCAAAACAAGCCAGGGCTATACTAACTTTTTGAACATTTGGGTGGTAACATATGAATACATCAATTGGTGGCTTTTATTAAAGTGAGTTTATCAATGCAGATACATGGCACACTTCCCCCAAAATAATGAATCTCAAAGACACCATTACTTCAGTGCTGCCATATTAAGGGTGAACTATTAATATCTAAAGGTGACAGATATAGTGGACAAGAGAATTGATTGTCAAAGGCTAAATTTTGTCCCTCCCAAATACATATTTTGAAGTCTTATCTCTAAGTGCATCAAAATGTGACTGAGTATAGAAGCAGCCTTTACAGAGGTAATTAAGGATAAATGAGGCCTGGCCGGCATGACTCAGTGGTTGAGCATAGACCTATAAACCAGGAGGTCACAGTTCTATTTCCGGGTGCCTGAGTTTTGGGCTCAATCTCCAGTGTGGGGCATGCAGGAGTCAGACACAATGATTCTCTCTCATCATTGATGTTTCTGCCTTTCTCTCCCTCTCTGAAATCAATAAAAACATATTTTTTTTAAAAAAAAAAAAAAAGGATAAATGAGGTCATTAAGGTGGTCCCTAACCAATAAGACTGATATCCTTATAAGAAAAGAGTTGGATAAATACACACAGAGGAAAGACTATTTAAAGGCACAGGGAGAAAATAGCCATCTACAAGTCATGGAGAAAGGCCTCACAAGGAATAAAACTTGCTGATACCTTATCTTGGACTTCTAGCCTCCAAAACTGTGAGGAAATACATTTCTGTTGTTTAGGCCACCCAGTCTATAGTACTTTGTTATCATAATTCCAGCAAATTGATGGAGTGATACTACATCTTTCTAGAAGTGGTTGTATAGAGAAACTCAAAACATTCACATCAATGACAGAATTTCACATCCTTTCTGTTTTATATTTAACAAAACAGTAGGCTACCTTCCTCACTTATTAAAAATAAAGTAGGTGAGAGTTCCCCAATAATACGATTTTAAATTCGCTGTTTTAACACATAGATAAATAATTTTCATACTTAGTATATCAAATTTCATTCCTTTTGACAATTAAAAATTTCTAGAAGACAGATTGTTACATTACTGTACTAAACCTGAACTCAATATGGATTCTTTACATTTTTTAGAATCCCATGTTCAGTCTCAATTTCCTAAACTCTTCTATATTTTTCAAAATTATTTCAGGTGAACCAGAATACAATGTTCTATCTGAGAGGCTGAGTAGAAAAAAAAAAATCTTATTTGTACATTGGCTTAAAATGCCACCAGTCAGCTGAAAATACATGTATCTCATTGACAAATTTAAATGTTATAGCAACTGTTTCCACTTGGAAATTTTCCAAACATAAATATAAATTCTGGTGAATATGAGTGTTATGTTTAATGTTAAATTTTTCACAAAGTAATGCAATAGGAATTATTCAACTTCATGTTGCTGAATCATTTGCACAGGAAATGTTTTAGCAAGTCATAGAGTGTCTTATAAACAATTGAAAATAATTTATAACTTATTAATTATCCCACACAAATTTGCTTATAACACTAATAGCATAAAGTTTAGATGATAATCAGGTTGCTAGTAATAATGAAAAGAAGAAATTAATAAACCTATATGCCAAGTATATTGCTAAGCAGTATTTAATTTTACAGTAACCCTCAAAGTTAAGTATTGTCATCACTATTTGGTGTATGAAAACAAAAACTAGTCTAATGAGAGAAGAGATACTTTTTCAAGATCAGCTAGTACCTGAATTTAAGACTCTGTTTTGTCTAAGTCTTAACCTGTGCTCTTTCTATCATGTGATACATCTATTCATCTAAAGATATTTGAGTGATTATTATGTTCCAATCACTTCTCTAGCTTGCGTTATAAATGATTGAACAAAAGAGACAAAAGTCACTGTCCTCATATTGTTGAAAGATACATATAATAAAATATGTACAGATGAAATATATAGAGTAAGATTGTAAAAACTAATAGAAAAATCAAAACAGAAAAGTAGAATAGGAAATGGTGTCAGTAAAGAGCTCAATTTTTACTGTAGTGAATAGAGAAAAAGTCACCAAGAAGGAGACTTTAGAACAGACTGAAATTAGTACATTACTATTAGAAAAAAAATTGGATATAAAAGCCAGAGTGTGCCTGGAGTGTTTGAAGAACACTGTGGAAGGAATCACTGTGGATAAGAGGAGTGGAAGTATTGTGTTCAGAGAGGAACATGGATCCCTGACCTTATAGCGGTCCCTTGGCAAAAAACAAGTGAATGTAATTATTTATGGAATTTATACAGTTATACAAAAGTAAGAGCAGTAAGCACATATAGTACCTATAATCCATTCTTATTTCACCCATACAAAAATTTACTCATGTGTATGCATGTAAATAGGTGAGTAGGTAGGTAGGTATGTTTGTAAGGGTGTATGTATATATTTATTGCTTTGATCAAGTGATTTAAAGCAGATCTATGCTAGCAATTCGCTCACCCATATATTCTCTATGATGTAATGTTCAAATTTAAAAAATCCTACAGTTTTTATATAACTGTAATGTCATTAAAGCCTCTAATAAATTTAACAGTAATTTCAAAGTATTATCTATGCCCATAATTAAATTTTTCTAATGATCTTACAACTGTCATTTTACTAAAAAGAGCCATGATTTTGTCATCCATTTTTAGTCTCTTAATTTATAATTACCCCACCCCCTCAACAAACAAACACATATTTTTCTTCAGATAATTTTTGTTATTGAAAAAGCTTCAATATATCCCCTACTTTTTTTTCACTGTATCTTGAAAAATGATACATGTAGAGGTTTGAAAAAGTTTATAATCAACTTTAACACACCAAGGAAAATTGGGTATCACAACAAGATTTACAAATATATGGTTGTTTCATTATAAAGGATAAGAAAATGATCAGTGCATTCAGTTATCTCTCTTACAAATGGTCTAATAAATGTTTCAGGTAGTGGTTTTATCATCAATTGGTGGTCGTTGCTTAGATAAATTACTTCATGCAGATTTTTAAAATGGTGGTATTTTAAGTCTGTCATTCCATCATAATTTTCTCTAAAATTATTCAGTTAATCACAAATATAGCTTGAGCAATAAGGGCAGAATTAATGATGTCAATAAGTATTTTTAAATATGATACAAACTAGTATATATCTATATATTTAAATGTTTTTCAATCAAATTAGCTCATTATTATTTGACACATTGTTTTATTACTCAATAGTGGGAATCTTTGACCTTCAGTAATTTTTTGACATCATATCAAGAGTCAAGCCACACTAGGTGGGCAGAAGTCTTTAATTATTTCCTTGTTCTCTTTATCAATAAAATATTCCAGGCTCATTCTGAATCAAACTTGCATCAAGTATTGGGAAATAATATTTAAAGTCCAAGGTATGGGTTCTGGGTGTATGTATTTGTAGGTTTTCATTATTCTTGTGCTTTGTCCACTCGCCAGAGCAAAGGACAAAGTAGTTTTTAATGAAAATGTAAGTGGCTCTATGAACTCTCCAATTCAACGTTAAGATAATGATTTAAACTTTAACTATTTGATTAATGCATCTTGTTTCTCTTGAAGAAAACTTTGTTTTTTAAGTTATTAACATAATCATGTGTATGCATAATCCTGCAATACACATATACTGGTTTAAAATAATAATATAATGTTATTGCTATGTTATTAAACCCAATGCAATGTTCCCTTGGTTACTTTGTCACTAAGTGAGTTACGTACATTTTGATAAAGAGTTTGATATGTGGAGAATAAAATCAGATAGTCGTGTTAGCTATATTCCTTAATGGCTCTCTCCTCCACTGTGACTCAACATTTATTACTAAGAGACAAATAAACTATCAAACAAATAAATAACTGGATTGTCTATCAAGCCACATTTGTAGTAATCTGTGTAACCCATACCCTATAGATTACTTCTCCAGTAGTATTTTTAAATCCATGCCCCTTGTTTTTAACTTCAGGATCTCTATTAGGTTCACTTTGGATCTATTCACCCACTTGCCTCAAATTTTGGCATGTTTGTTTTGATAGATTTTTCTCAACAGCTATTGAAATCTTGATAACTGAAACTGCACTAGTACCTTATGATTTTCCTATAGTCCCTTAGTCTAACTTTGAGGACATTGTTATTATTATTTAACTAGAGGCCCAGTGCACAAATTCATGCATGGGTGGGGTCTGGCCGACCCGGCCCCAATAGGCAGATTGGGGCTGCCCTGTTGGGGGGAGGAGATGGCAGGAGGTTGGCCGGCCAGCTTGCCCCAATCAGGGCCCTATTAGGGCCAGGCTGGTTGTGGGGAGGAGCCGCGGCAGTTGGCCAGCGGGTCCTGCCCCCAATTGGGGTGGGGGGGGCCATGGGTGGTGGGCTATTTGGCCCCACCTCCAAATGGGGGGCCAATAGGGGGCCCACAGTCTGGGGAAGGGGCCATGGTTAGGCCAGCCGGCCCAGCCTCTGATCAGTGTGGGGGGGCCGATCGGGGGTGGAGCTGGCTGGAAAGAGGGGCTGTGGGTCAATCAAGGTGGTGGGGGGCCCATAAGGGGTGGGGCTGGAGGGGGAGAGGGGCCGCAGGAGGTTGGCAGGCGAGCCCCATCCCCTGACTGGGCTGGTTCACTAGCCACAGTGGGCATCATAGTTACCGGTTGTTCTGGGCATTATGGCATTCTGTTCGCTGGCGTTTTATATATATAGATATCACTATTATTCACTTATGCTTTATAACTAACATTTGTTGTGAAGTGCTTTTTAGTGATCCTCAATCCTGTTTGCCAAAAAGCACTTCTGTTTTTGGAGGTCTTCACATTTGTTATTATGGGTTCCTGAACTAGCAAAACAATCAAGAAAATTTGGCACGAGACTAGGCAACCTTATTTAGTGTCCTCTATCTGTACAATAATTTTTATGTTTGAAGACTGTAGTAAATAAGAGCAACATCTTAAATTTTAACAAATGATGCAGATACAAAATTCTACCATGAATCTTTTTAAAAGATCTAAAAATACAGTATTCAATAGTCATAGAAGACAATGACTATTGTGAAAAAAATATCATTTCCCTCTAAAAACAATAGTGAAGATTCTAAGACTATTATCTTTCTCACTAATGAGTTTATGATAGTTTGGGAAGATTTCCAATTTTTCTGGACAAATATGCTATTGTAGAACTTAATATACTGTTAAAGACATGGTCATTCTAAAATGAGCTAATATATACTTATGTATATTAGAATACAATATGATCAGCCTGCTTATAGAATTCCTATTTCTTTAGTCAGATGTTTATTTTCTAATAACATTACAATTTTATAGAGTTCATGTTTTACGTCAACTTTTTATTATAGTATAACATACATATAACAATATGCACAAGTCTTAAGTGTACAGCGCAATTTATACAGTGATCCAAAACTGTGTGAATATGTTACTTGTCTTTCTCTGAGTGGCTTATTTCATTTAGCATAATGATCTCCAGGTCTATCCATGCTTTCACAATGGGTAACATTTTCTTCCTTTATATGGCAGAGTAGTATTCTATTGTATAAATGTACCACAGCTTTTTTATCTACTCATCCACTGATGGACACTTGGGATGCTTCCAAATCTTGGCTATTGTAAATGCTACTGCAATGAGCAGAGGGGTACATAAATTCTTTTGAATTCGTGTTTCAGGTTTCTTCAGATAAATTCCCAGTAGTGGAATTTCTGGGTCATAAGGCAGTTCCATATGATTTCCCTCATATGTGGAATTTAATGAACAAACTGAACAAACAAGCAAAATAGAGACAGACTCTTAGATAGCAAGAAGACAGCTCTGGAGGGGAAGGAATGTTGGGGGAGTGTGAAGGAATGCAGCATAAAAGAAAAAAAAGAGAGAGAACTCATGGACATGTACAACAGTGTGGTTATAGGGAGGATTGGGGGGGGGGGTGGAGGTGGAAGATAATATAGAAGGGATAAATAGTGATG
Source organism: Cnephaeus nilssonii (assembly GCF_951640355.1). Lineage (NCBI taxonomy): Eukaryota > Metazoa > Chordata > Mammalia > Chiroptera > Vespertilionidae > Cnephaeus > Cnephaeus nilssonii. Next base: position 66,188,888 of record NC_137079.1, on the reverse strand, counting down.
GAAAGAATAAAATACATAGAAGAAAAATAAAAACTGTGCATAGCATCCAGATCAAGAAAAGAGAAAAGAAAATGTCAGGACCCTAAAAGACTTCTAATACTCACAGAGCAACTATTATCCTGATTTATGGTAGAATAGATTAGTAATAGATTAGTTTTATATTGGTTTTGCCTTTTATATTATACAAGAGGCCCGGGGCACAAATTTGTGTACAGGTGGAGTCCCTCTCCCTGACCAGCGATTGGGCCGATCAGGGTGGCAGGAGGTTGGCTACCCCTATAGGAGCTATTGGGCCGACCAGCTGGGGGGGGGGCATGGGAGGTTGGTCAGTGGGCCAGGGGGAGGGGCCATGGGAGGTTGGCTGTGGGAGTACAATGACCACCAGGGGGAAACTCCTGCATTGAGCATCTGCCCTCTGGTGGTCAGTGCACGTCATAGTGACTGGTTGAACAGTTGTTCAGTCGTTCAGGCATTCGGTCATTTGGTCGTTTAGACATTTATATATATAGATTAGAGGCCTAGTGCATGAATTCGTGCATGGGCGGGGGGACTGCGGGAGGTTGGCCTGAAGACCCCAATCAGGTGATCAAGGCCTGCTAGTTGGGGGGAGAGAGAGGGGGAGGGACCATGGGAGGTTGGCTGGCCACTGGTCCCAAGAAATGAGCTGGCCCTCGGGCCCCCTGAGAAAGGGGCTGTGTCCCCTGCCACTAACCCCAGTTCCCCATCCTAGTCCGGGCCCGAAGGCCCTGGCGGAGTCTGGAGAAGATGCGACAGTTGCTGGGCCAGGTGCAGAAGAAATGGACACCGGCCTCGCCCTGCCACCATGTGGTTCCCTGCCTCCCCCCCTCCTTCCCTTGTCGCCACGCCGCCACCACGGCACGTGGGTGGCCCCTAGGGAAGGGAGAGGAAGGGAGCGAGACCAACCCTTGTGTTGAGGGCTGACTTTCAATAGATCTCGGTGAGGGAGCTGCTCTGCTACGTACGAAACCCCAACCTAGAAGAAGGTCTCTAAGAATAGTTTAGCACTAGGAGCCAATGGGGGCCAGCCATCCAGGGGGATGGACCATGGGAGGTTGGCTGTAGGAGCGCACTGACCACCAGGGGCAGATCCTGCATTAAGCATCTGCCCCCTGGTGGTCAGTGCATGTCACAGAAACTGGTCATTCAGGTCGTTCTACTCATTCAGTCATAATGATCGCTTAGGTTTATATATATATATGTATATATATATATATATATATATATATATATATATATATATACATATATATACACACACACATATATATGTGTGTGTATGTATATGTATATATATATATATATGTATATATATATATGATAGATAGATGATAGATAGATAGATAGATAGATAGAGATATAGATAGATAAAAATGGTTTCTATTTATATTAATGGGATCATTCATTACATACTCATTTATGTCTAGTTTTTTTTTTACTGAACATAATGATTTTGAAATTCAATTTATATCTTTGTTTGCTTATAGTTTTAATTCCTCATCTAATTGTCATATGGTTTGATAGTGGATGAATATGCCTTAGGTTGTTTATTCCTTATAATTTTCATAGATTAGGTTTTGAAATAGGCATCCTCTCTAATAAAATGGTAATATGCAAATTAACCACCACTCCGCTACATAAGCCACGCCCACCAGCCAAGCCACGCCCACCAGCCAATCAGGGTGAGTATGCAAATTAACCCCAATCCAAGATGGCTACAGCCACAGAGAGCAAGGTTTCCCAGTTAACAGAGGAAGCCAAGCTTTCCATAACCATTGCAGGCCTAAGCCTCCACTCAAGCTACAAAGTTTCAATTATAGAAGGTAAACAAATTCAAACAAATGGCGGCAGAATGGAGCTTGAGAGAGCAGGCCAGGGTTGCCACCGGCAACAGGGGAAGCAAAGCTTTCCGCACACCCTGGCCGGGCTCACCCACTTAAGGCTACAAAGTTTCAATTGTAGAAGGTGAATTAACTGCCACAGAGCTGGCTGCCGCCCCGGAGGGAACAGTACGCTTGGATCCACTCCAGGCTACAAAGTTTCAATTATAGAAGGAAAATAAATCCCAGATACCAGGGCCTCCTCTTGGGTCGCCAGGGTGTGTGGCTGGCCTGCAAACCACCACAGGCCCCTCGCTCAGGCATCCCCATTCCCCAAGGGAACCCCACCCTGATCCGGGACATCCTTCAGGGCAAACCAGCTGGCCCCCACCCCTGTACCAGGACTCTATCCTATCTAATAAAAGAGTAATATACAGATTGATCATCATTGCAACACACAAAATAGCTGCCCCCATGTGGTCAAAGATCCTGCCCCCATGTGGACACAAGATGGCCACCACAAGATGGCCAGCAGGAGAGGGCAGTTGGGAGGCACCCGGCCTGCAAGGGAGGGCAGTTGAGAGGGACCAGGTTTGCAAGGGAGGGCAGTTAGAGGTGATCAACCCTGCAGGAGAGGGCAGTTAGGGGTGACCAGGCTGGCAGAGGAGGGAAGTTGGGGGCAAACAGGCTGGCAGGGGAGCAGTTAAGCATCAACCAGGCTGGCAGCGGAGTGGTTAGGGGTGATCAGGCTGGCAGGCAGAAGCGGTTAGGGGCAATCAGGAAGGCAGGCAGGCAAGCAGTTGGGAGCCAGCAGTCCTGGATTGTGAGAGGGATGTCCGACTGCCCGTTTAGGCCCGATCCTGGTGGGATCGGGCCTAAACGGGCAGTCGGACATCCCTTGAGGGGTCTCAGATTGGAGAGGGTACAGGCTGGGCTGAGGGACAACCCCCCACCGTGCACGAATTTCATGCACCAGGCTTCTAGTATTAATATAAATAAAAATCATCTGTTATATCATATAAAATGAGAATTTATAAAATGTACCTTAATTGATTAAAATTTTACAAAGTTCAGGTAAAAAGGAAGACCAGTATAAAACCTTAGGAATCATTTACCGAACATTTATTTATTTATTTATTAATATATTTTTATTGATTTCAGAGAGGAAGGGAGAGGGAGAGAGAGATAGAAACATCAATGATGAGAGATAATCATTGTTTGGCTTTCTCCTGCACACCCCCACTGGGGATTGAGCCTGAAACTCTGGCATGTGCCCTGACCAGGAATCAAACTGTGACCTCTTGGTTCATAGGTCAATGCTCAAATACTGAGCCATGCCCAAGTCCAATTTCTTTATTAATTCTCTCCTCATGGAAAATTAAGACCCTGTGTTAGTATCCAGGGTAATTATGATACACACATCATACTCTCTGCATTATACAAGCTCCTAATAAATAGAATAGGTACATTAACATCCATTTAATTGTACACATATGATATTTCAACATAAGCACACTTACATGCAAATCACTTTTTATCAAACCCTATACAATAACAGAAATTTGGAACCTGCCACCTATTACAAGAAAGCCAAACTCATGAGACAGGTTCTGGTAAAAGGAAAAAGGTTTATTCAAGTGTCAGCATCTCAGGAAGATGGGGGACTTCTCTCAGTCTTCATAAACCCTTGGTAAGCTCTCAGTGCAGGTGGAAGTTTTTATAAGGTTGTAGAGGAGAAGCAGAACAAGGAAACCAGGGGGAAGGGTGTGGAAAATTCATCTTTCCCTGGAGTAAAGAGTAGGGGGGTTGAGGGAGAGTCATTTCCCAAGGTTTTCTCTCCCACTTTGGCATTCTCTCTCTCTTTCTTCAAACAGGAATTTTTAGTTTTATTGTGGACACCTGTGGATTTTCAAGGCTGGTGCTAGGTGGGAATTCCCTTTTCCCCAGCAAAAGCAGTAAAAAGAGGCTAGATAAGAAAAAATAACACTGGGTTTTATTTACATACTTTTAAGATATCAGAAGGTCTGGCTGCAGCCTTAAAACAAATGGAATGCTTAGCCTTTTTATGGCTTAATTCAAATAGAACCCATGACTCTTTGGTTTCTGAGCCAGTGGTCTATCCACTTAGCCACACAGGCCCAGGTGGGCTGTGAAACTTTTTATCATATTCTTTCCTTATTCCATAAAGGCAATGACTTGCTGGAGGGTGGGGAGGACCAATTTTAATAAGGATTATCATGTAAAATTTGAAAAATAGAGACCCTTTGTTTTCAATTTGTTAATTTGTGGTTACTATATAGATGGACTGATTTTTCCTGGTTGACCACCTCAGCACTCCCTGTGGTAACATCACCTTTGGGTATATCCTCTATCTTCCTTGCCATCTATTGAGAAACCCTAGCTAAATCTATATTTTAAATGGCTTGTCATTGAGAATTTAGCTGAACTACTCCATAATACCGCTGCCTGGCATCCATTTTGTGTGGCTAAGAAGCCTGTAGGGGTCTTGAGCTGACACTAGCCCCTTCTGCCAGGACAGGCCCGCAACAACAGTCACAAGTCAATGTGAATTCCTGATTCTACTCCCTCAGCCCTGTGGCAAGCACTTTCCCTGGTGTCTCAGGGCCTTCCTCTTTGGTGCCTTTTAGACAAGGCCCCTGCAGAGCTTACAAAAATTCCATTCTGTTTCATTTGATTTGATCAATCCAGCCTTTAGTCTGGAAACCCCAAAGCATCTGCTGACCTAATAAAGCTGTGTGCCTAGGTCCTGCCATTCTCTCTGCACGCACCCTACATTGACTTCATATGTTGCTCCTGGAGGCATGCCTTATATCTCCTCCAGGACTTGTGAATGATCAACTTCTCTATTTCACTTTACCTAGAGGTCTTTTGTTGAACCACAGTTCATCATTGGACATCGGAGATTTACTTGATAAAGGTAATTTATTTAACAACGTCACAACCCTGGTGAATCCTTTTTATTCTTCCTTTTCTACTTATGCTGCCTAACTTAGTACCTTATATTTTCCCATCTGATACTTTTACATTTTTATTGGCAATAGAAAGCTATGACAGAAGCATATAAACTAAGTTAAAATATGGGGTGTGCAAAGAATAAATAGATATTGTGTTAAAGCACTAAGTTCAGAGATTGCATTTGTTATCTATCCTCACTAACCTGAGGCCTATCCCTTAGCAAGCACATCTTCTCTCCCCTTTCTGCAGAACAAAGGACAATATAAATTCCATCTCACTTAACTCCTTGGTACGCCATACACAGGCATCATAGCACATTGCTTTATATTGTTAAACTTTTCAAGGTATGTTTTTATTGATTTTAGAGTGATAGGAATGGAGAGGCAGAGAGAAAAAGAGAAAGAGAGAGTCATTGATTGGTTTCTTCCAATATGGAACCTCCAGGAATAGAATCAGCAACCTTTTGTTGCATGGGACAACACTCAACCAACTAAGCCACATGGGCCAGGGCTGTTAAACTATTTTTTTTTTAATAACTTCACCCAAATATATTTTTTTCCATTGATTTGTAGAGAGAGTGGAAGGGAAGGGAGGGAAAGAGAGAGAGAAAAAGAGAGAGAGGTGTTTGAGTGGTTGCCTCCCACAGGTGACCAAAAAGGAGCATGGATGGAACCTACACCTACAACCCTTGATTGGGAATAGAACCCATGACTCTTTGGTTTCTGAGCCAGTGGTCTATCCACTTAGCCACACAGGCCCAGGTGGGCTGTGAAACTTTTTATCATATTCTTTCCTTATTCCATAAAGGCAATGACTTGCTGGAGGGTGGGGAGGACCAATTTTAATAAGGATTATCATGTAAAATTTGAAAAATAGAGACCCTTTGTTTTCAACCTTTATTTTAAAGGGATGAATATTCAGTATATGATATTGTAGTGTAATAAAAAAGAAATAAATAAATATATGCTATTCTTAATTTACAACATACACTAGGAACAGAAGGTGGTTATGTTGCTAATAATATCATTTTAAACTATTAAATTCCAATAGTTTTAATCTATTGCCATTAACAACATCAAAAATAAATTAAGATCTATGAGGAACAATCAGTTGATGATTTTATTTATGGTAATGTACAAATGTTTCCTTTAATTAATATTTCAATAGTATTTCATATTCCTTGCTAAGTTTGTGGTTTCTAATAATAAAGAAGGTTAAAACATTTGGAATTAATACATTTTGGCATTATTTCAATATTAAAGAATCAGAATTTTAGACATATTAATTAATTTAGTGAGCTAGAGTCTGTCATATACCATTTTAAGTTCAGAAAACTGGCATAGAGAGCTTATGAAACTTGGCCAAGCACACAGAACTTGCAAATGATAAAGTCAAGATTTAAGCCAACCATTAAACACTTATGCTCTTATAGATAGGGATAGGTAGTATGTACATTTTAGCAAAAATCTTTGAAAATTTCTATATATTTTGAAGTGTAAATAAAAACATATTTTATCTGTTAGCTTTCAGAAGATCCTACCCATGGGTTACTATTTTTTTAGGCTTAGGACAAATTCATTTATTTCACATTTAACCTTTTTTTAAAAAAAAATCAATATTGCTTGGTATGTGATACTTAATGGAATACTCTTTTAAAAATTCAAAATGTGACTGAACAATTATCATACTAAATGCAAAATTATATTTGAAAAGAAAAGAGAGATAATGTTGCTCTTTTTCAGGAATGTGCTTTCGATTGAATAAACAATAAATCCTTCTTTTCTTCCCCTCCAGAAATTTTACAAAATTAAAATCTAAAAGCTAAATAATGAATATATTTCATTGATCAATTTGTTATATGTGAAAATTGGAAACCATTTTGCCAATTTCTGCAAGATTAGTCCATTTTTAACAAAAAAGGACAATTTCTCCGCCAATGGATTGCATCCATCATATAGCTACCTAGATCAAGAGAATAGACAGAGAAATTGAAAATAAATGAAAAATGTTTGTTTTTTTCTCCTTACTTTATAATGGTCAGTATATGCCAATTATTTGCATTCTAACACATATGAACCTAAAGCTCTGTTGGGAGAGTCTCCATTCCAGAGGCTAATTGTGATTTTATGATCATCATAGCTGAGCTATTGATAGGAGATCACCTCATGCAAGCATATGTTTACCAGGAACAGATTCTGTGCACTTTTTTTAATTTCCTAAGGCGAAATTAAAATATACCAGACTGGGAGGCTTAAAACAGCAGGAATTCATTGTCTCACTTTTCTGGAGTCCAGAAGTCCAAAGTCAAGATGTTGGCACGGTCAGTGCCTTGTTAGGGGTTCAGAGGGAGAATCTTTCCATACCTCTTTCCTAGCCCTTGGTAATTGCTGCCTATCCTTAGTGTTCCTTGGCTTGTGGCCACATAAGTCTAATCTCTGCCTTTGTCTCATGGCATTCTCCCTCTTTCTACATGTCTTAGAGGCCCGATGCATGAAATTCATGCAAGGGGCTTGGCCCTTGCAGCCCGGCTTGGTCCAGAAGGTCGTCTGGAAGGATGTCCAGAAGGACGTCTGAAAGGTCGTTCAGCTGTCCAGTCTAATTAGCATATTATGATTTTATTATTATAGATTTTCTTCTTTTCTTATGAGGACACCAGTGTATTGGATTAGGGTCCACCTTACTTCAGAATGACCTCACCTTAATATTATTACATCTGCAACAACCCTATTTTCAAATAAGATCACATTCACATGTATAGCTCTTCACATGCTTTGGGAGGAAACAAATCCATAATAGTCTGTCCTTTTGTTATCCAAATTCCATTCCTTTTCTACATGCAAAATACATTCAGCCCATCCCAGTATCCCCCAAAGTCTTAACCCATTAGTGCATCAACTCAGTCCAAAATCTCATACAAATATAATTAACTCAAAAAGTCACAAATATCATCTTCAAAATTATCTAAATCAGATATGGGAGAGATTGTGTATATTCCATCCTGTGGCAAATTCCTCCCCATCTGTGGCCTATGCGAATTAGAAAACAAGGTAACTGCTTCCAAAGTACAATGGTAAGGTAGGCATTAGGCATTCATTAAGCTTTGCCATTAAAAAATGGAAAAAATTAAAAGGAAAAAAAGAGATTACAGGTCCAAAGCAAATTGAAACTCAGTGGGGTAAATTCCATTAGGTTTAAAATTCTGACAATAAGCCCTTTGGCTCAATGCTCTGTTCTCCTAGCCAACTGAAGAGCAGTGCCACCTCTTCGGTCCTCGGGTGGTAACCCTGCCTAATAGGCCTGTGGTTGCAGCAGCAACTGATGGCCTTTAAACCACCCTCAAAGTCATTCTTTCCTTTTCTTGAAAGACAATGCATCTTCACAGTTGAGTAACTCTATTGGACCATTTTGAACTTGTAGAATCCCAGAAGTCTGACATGCTTCCTGTCCCATTTTTGCACCTTTCAGTCCATGCTGGCAATATTTCTGTTAGGGTAGTTAATTGAATCCCTGAGTCACATGCTTCATCTCTCCCTCAAAAGTTTATCCAGCTGATATACCCTTGGGGTTCTCTCCAGAACATGCTTTAGTTTTTGTTGTTGTTGTTATTTGTTTGTTTTTGTTTGTTTGTTTGTTTGTTTAATTTGAACAGGCTTGAAATTTTTAAATCATCAAGTTCTCTTCTCTCTCTCTCTTTTTTTTCTTTTTTAAAACAGTTCCTTCCTCAATTTATCTCTTTTCTCTTGCATTTTACGATATGCAGTAAAGAGAAACCAGAGGACACCTTCAACACTGCTTAGAAATATTCTCAACTAACAATCCAAGCACATCACTTACAAGTTTTACTTTTAAGTAGAACACAATTCATTAGTGTTCTGACACTTTATAACAAGGATCAACTTACTTCAAGTTTTCAATAACAAGTTCTTATTTCATCTTGAGATCTCACCAGAAACACCTTTAACATTCATATTTCTAGCAAGATGCTGATTATGATAATATATGCACTCTAAAAATATAAAAATGTGTCTACCATCCTCCTCACTTAGTTCAGATCCATCAGCAGAATTGAATTTAACACTCATCTGTCTACAAACGTCCACCTCTTCAGAGTAATCTATAATTTTTCTATTAAGTGAGTCAAAATTATTCTAGCATCTACCCATTAGCCCAGTGGTCGGCAAACTGCAGCTCGTGAGCCACATGTGGGTCTTTGGCCCCTTGAGTGTGGCTCTTCCACAAAATACCACGTGCAGGCGCGCACGTACAGTGCGATTGAAACTTCGTGGCCCATGCGCAGAAGTCGGTTTTCAGCTCTCAAAAGAAATTTCAATCATTGTACTGTTGATATTTGGCTCTGTTGACTAATGAATTTGCCGACCACTGCATTAGCCAATTCCAAAACTACCCCTGATACCACTGTATTTAGCTAGTTATTAGTAATAGGAAAAAAAACAAAAGGAATTCGAGGCTTGTCATTTGATCAGCTTCACACAGAAGCTGCAAGTTTGTTCTCCCCAGGAAACCACCAGCTCATTCCATGCAAATATTGGGGGAAGGGATCTGACAAAGAGAAGATTGACACATGTCCAGTAAAGTTGGGTGACATAGGGGAGGTACTTGCTTGTCAGTTATGGCTGGGAAGAGAGATCATTGGCCACACGGAGTGTGGCCACTGCAAGCATTTGAAAAATTGGGAATATATAATCTCCTGAACAAAGGAGTTCTCTCTCTCTGTGCTCCTGGCTTGCTCTTGGCTTCCTTGCATTTGGCTGTGTTTCCTCCATAGCCATGTGGACCTGCAGACCCCACATGCAATGGACTGATGGACTGTGGGAGGGAAACACAAACTAAGCTAGCCTGATACTGTATTGGACTGTGCAGGCATGGAAAGCAAATTCTGGACAATGTCTCTGATTTCAGCCCTGCTAAAGGAGAAATGGGAATTCTTCCTTGGTTGGGCTGAGGGAAATGAAACCTTTGAAACTCCGGGGTTTGATTCCATAGAAATAAAGCTTCCTGGAATGTTGCATCCTCCTATGTGAGTCTTAGAAAATGATTTTCTTGGGATATTGCAAGAAATCCACCCCCACTAGCAAGCAGGGGAGATGAGGACTTCTCCACACCATTAACACCTCCATATATATTTTTTTTTTGCTATTTTTTACAGCGACACCCCACTTCCCAATACAAAAATCTGTTATTAGTTTCCTAGGGCTGCTGTGAGAAAGTACCATAAATTGGGTGGCTAAATAAATATGTTATTACAGATATTTAATTATTCACAACTCTGGAATCAAAAATCTGGAACTAAGGTCCTGGCAAGTTGGTTTTTTCCTAGGGGCACAGAGAATAAAACAGTCTTTGCCTCTCTGACAGTGATGGCCATCCTTTGCATTACTTTGCTAATGGCAGCAAAACTCCAGTCTCTGTCTCTGTTATCACGTGCATCACATTTCTTTTCTTGTCTGTGTTGATTTTCCTTTTCCTGTCAGGACATCGGTTATACTAGATTAGGGAATATACTAACCCAGTGTGACCTTCTAACTTGACTATATCGGCAAAGGCCCTATTTCAAAATAAAGCCATATGTGCAAATCCCAGGGTTAGGAGTTCAACATAAATTTTGAGGGACACAATTCAACACATAACAAGACGTTATCATATTTAGGGGAAATCCACATGCCTTTGTTATTTGCTTTTGAGAGAGAAGATGTGGAGCAAATGTCAAAATGTAGGTATTTTTATGGTTCACTCCTATAGCAGTACTAAGCTCTTATTTAAGCTTTCTTTAAGCAATGCTCCAAGCTCAGTTCAGAGGTTGATGCCCTTCTTTGTAGTTCTCTATTCCAGACTAACCCCATGACAAGTCTAAATTCTATACAAAGAAATAGTGGGAAATTGGAAAACCAATCCTTACTACTATATATTACCAGACTCTGAGTTTAAACCATGTTAAATATCAAAGAATGAAAATATGTGAATTATGAACAAAACTTAATTTTTTTCTACCATATGGATAATTGGACAGAAAACAATTACAACATTGGTAAGAATGATCTGTCACTATAATATACTGTATGTTTACATTTTATTTAAATTTAATCTCTTATGTATAGGTTGATTACTTTCCCCAAAAACATGTGATTGCAATTGTTTTCTAGAAACTTTTTAAAAGTGCCACATTTGTATACAATATTTGTGTAAATATTTCTATGTAGTTAAATTTATAAAATAACACAATGTGCCACTGAGTCAATTATAGTGACTTATATTTTTCATAGTAACCCAAATAAACTCATATTTTTGATAGTACATGTCATTTAATAGTGTACTTGCCATTTGAGTCTCACTATACAACTAGTGCAGAAAAGAAAGCGATTTTTAATGTAACCTTGATTTTACCTCATGCATTGTACATTCCAAAAACTCTAAACTTTTTAAAGATTACAGATGCATTATTAAACTTATCACCTTAAAATTTTATAAAGTTGACCTTCATATGAGTTTTAAAAATATATCCTATCTAATAATAGAGTAATATGCAAATTAGGCGTCACTCCACGACAAAATGGCGGCCCCCATACCCACAAGATGGCGGCGCCCAGTCCCCTCAGCCCTGCTGCTGGAGTGTCTGGCCTGTCCCACCAGCAAACAGAGCACTGAGAGCAGGGCATGGCGGCTTCCTTAGTGCTGCGGCAGCGGGAAGCTGCCAGGCCCTGCACACATGGAGCCGGCGGAGGAGCAGGGCCTGTCGCCGCAGCTTCCCCTGCTCACAGCCTACTTTAAAAAAATTAATTTGCATTGGAACACAGACACAGTCATAGTTTTATGTATTGTCTGTGGCTGTTTTTCCTCATGACAGGGTTGTGGATTATGACAGAGATGACATGGCCTGCAAAGTTCTAAATATTTACTATCTTGCCTTTTACTAAATTTAAAACATAGATGAAACTCTAAAGCACAATTTCAAAATGCAGTTGAGAAACTTTTATTCCTCTTTTGGTACCTCAGATCTTGTCAAATAAATGCAGGGAAGTTATCTCCTTGATGCAAAAAAAAACAAAAACAAAAAACAAAAAAACAACTGATAAGTCAGACAGGGCCATATCTTTGGAAATAACCCCTTAATGTAAATGATTGCTTCCAAGGAAAAATAAAGTAAAAAAATCATAATACAATATAATTGTTTATCAAAATAGATTGAATTATGATGTTAGAAAAACATAAGCTTTAAAATGAGAAAAAACAAAACATGGAAATGCCATACTATAGAGGTTGAAGTTACCATTTTACTTTTTGTAGTAATGGATGTTGAATATAAAATACTTCATATTATTAAAAACTAACACTATTATATGTTTAAAGAGGTAGTGAAATGAGAAGGCCATCCTATGGACAGGTGATTACACTAGAGCATACACTATAAAGTAGTAATAATAATTCAGGATAAGTCGCATAGCAATCATCAGGAAGGTAAAGATAAATGTTGAGAATATGCTCATTATGATAACAGACAACCAATAGGCCTAGAAGGAGTTCTTTTTCTTTATTTTAAAATATACTTTTATTGATTTCACAGAGAAAGAAACATCAATGATGAGAATCATTTATTGGCTGCCTCCTGCACACTCCCTACTGGGGATCAAGCCTGCAACCCAGGCATGTGCCCTGAACAGGAATCGAACTTGGACCTCCTGGTTCATAGGTCAACACTCAACCACTGTGCCACCCCAGCTGGGCTAGAAGCAGTTCTTTTAATAAAGATGATGCTGTAGCCAGCTCCAAGTCATCCCACAGTGAGCCTTTCTCATGCTTTTCACATCCTTAGATTCTCAGTCCTGCCTCACATTGGGCCAGGGTGCTCTGAGTGTCACTAAAATACAGTAGAAGAAATTTTATGCTACACAGTAAGGAACTGAGGTATCTGGAAGTTGAATGACTTATCATAGGTCTATACAATAAGTGGAGGATCAATCTGTGAATTTTTCTCCAGAAATTGATCCCTAAACCACTATGATATTAATTTAAAACAAAATCATTGATATTATGTACAATGTTGAATATACTGACTTCAATAATTTGTTTAACTAAAACTTGACATCACAATTGTTAAAAGTTCTTGCTTTGGTCATTGCAACCTTATAAATAGTTAATTTCACTACTCACATATCTGTGAAACTACAGAAAAATAAATGTAGAAGTAAATAGATCAACTTTCTTGTTCATTTCTTTTAATATAGTCCATTAACTATAAATTGCTATAGTAACTTTGTGCTAAACTTGAGGGCATAATTATAAAAATTCATGTCAGTATGTGTATGTTTTGGGGAAATTCAGAATAAATATAAATAAATGAATTTCTAACAGACTGGTAATATTCAGAGACTAGTTCACACAATTTACCATTTCTCTCATAATCATGTTGGCCATCATAATTGGGCTTCAAGTTTGACTTGCTATAGTAATGGTTATATTAAAGATATCGCCTTATTCCTTTGGAAAAGTAGAGACAAATTTATTAACTGGAAAAATTTCAACAATAAAAAATGTTGGTATGAACATTGGGAGAAAACAGAAAAGTAAAAATCATTTTCACGGAATTATATCTAGAAAATGAAAGTCATAACAAACATGGGAACAGAGTGCTAATCTTCAGCAAGTAATTTACATAAACATGATTATATTTGTAAATTGCTAAAGTATTTAAAGTTTGTAACACATCAGTTTTCCAAAAACTATGAATCTAATTTTGAATGAAGCAGTTCACAGAATAAGTGAATAGGAAGAGTATGTCTTGGTGGCTCAAGGTTTATAAGAATGCATGCACAAGTAAAGTATTGATACAGATTTATTATGAAACAAATTACTGTTACTACAGAACTAAATCTAGCTTAGTGTAAAGGCATCTTTACTATAATGTCATACTTTGACCCAAAGGTCATGTCATAAATTAAAGCTAAAATTAGTCCAGCAGGTTCCATTATTTTTTCTCAGCATGAAACTTTAATAATATGACTTAGAATGACCTTATTTCACCATTGTTTCAAGATATCTTGTTAATATTCCTCTTTTGCATTATCACTTTCTTTACAACATATACTTTTTCCTCTAAAAATATATTTTAGCTTCAGCTGCACCTTATTCAACTTGCCATCGGTAGAACATTTGAATTCAGCTATAAATGCTGGTGTGTCTATTCTGCAGGGATATCTTGTCAAATGACCATTCTTGCTCCTCATAGTCATTGCTAAGGTCATTGTCACATGCTAGTGCTGTAACTTTTGAGAAAATAAATGTACAATATTCATAAAATAATGATTTTAGTAAACAAACAACTTGTGATAATTAAGACAATTTATTAAATATTGCCATGCACAAAATATGTGTTAACATATATGGTTGTGGTTTTAGCTATTTTAACTTAACTCAGAAATATAATATTCAGAATCATATTAATAAAATTCCCTAAAACATGGTTAGCTGCAAGACACCTAGACTTAAGGAATTATTTTCATGCATAAAATGTTTATCTTCATTGCCTGCTATCAAAAGACACGTAAGTGTTTTATTTTTGAGTAATTATACTTGCATATATTTTAGTGGAGGTTAAAAAATGTACATTCTAATTAATGTTTGAAAAACGCCCACTGTTGTGAATATTTAATTAATACAAATGTCTTTTAAGAGACAATTTCACACTACTTAACAAAAGAATGATAAATAATCCAATCAAAAATGGGCAAAGGACCTAAATAGACACTTTTCGAAAGAGGACATACAGAAGGCCAAGAGGCATATGAAAACGTGCTCAAAGTCACTAATCATCTGAAAGATGCAAATCAAAATGACAATGAGGTACCATCTCACACCTGTCAGAATGGCTATCATCAACAAATGACGAAGTGCTGGCGAGGATGTGGAGAAAAAGGAACCCTCCTGCACTGCTGGTGGGAATGCAGACTGGTGCAGCCATTTTGGAGAACAGTATAGAGTTTCCTCCTAATGATGTCCATGGAGACAAAGCACAGGTCAGAGGTGGATTTCATCAACTTTAGAGGCCAAAGGAATTCTTGTGAAAAGGGCCTTTATATAACATTTGTGATAATAAATTATTTTATTTCAAAATAGAAATAAATTACTTATAGATGCATAGAGACTATAAATATTGAGGATTTGTTTTTTCATTTTCGTAAACATACTCCATCCACTAAGGAAAACTTATTTACAGCACAATTAGTACTGAGGCATTCTGAATTCAAAAATTATCCTGTAAAAACATTTTTACCTTTTCCCTCCACAAAAAATAAAACTCTCTATGACACTTATGAGTAGCATCTGTTGCACTTTTGAAATTTAGTGGACATAAATGGTTGACTTAAACAGGAAATCAGCTGTCCAAACGAGTTCTTTGCTGCTCACAGCATCAATTAAAAAGTCAGAGAAGTGATGGAATTAGCTATTAAATGCTGACAACACATCACTTAAAAGCTGGAAGTTAAAGGTGAATTTCTAAAATCTATGAAATTGAGAACATTAGAGACAATGAAAATTGAAATGAATTACAAGGGACAATTACACTGAGTGGCCAGATTATTATGATCTCTGAATGCATAATAATCTGGCCACTCAGTGTATATCCTATATAATAAAAAGCTAATATGCAAACTGTCCCCTTGACCAGGAGTTCGACCAGCAGGCAGGTCGGCCAACCGCCCATATCCCCTCCCCCTGGCCAGGCTGGCCAGACCCCACCCATGCAAGAATTCATGCACTGGGCCTCTAATATATATACGTAGTTTAAAGATGAAACTGAACACCTGTGAACATGGGACAGACCAGTTGGTAGTCATATTAGAGGATATTGAACTCACATCTTTTTTTTATCCTCACCTGAGGATATTTTTTTGCTATTTATTTTTACAGAGAGTGGAATGAAGGGATGGAGGTTAAGGAGGGAGAGAGAGAAAGAGGGAGAGAGAAAAACATTAATGTAAAAGAGACACATTGATTGGTTTGAACCCCAAACTCCTACATGTGCCCCACAAGCCCCAACTGGAGTGGGATCAAACCTGAAACCCAGGTAGGTGCCCTTGACTGGGAATTGAACTCGGGACCCACTGGTGCACAGGTCAATGCTATAATTATTTAGATACACTGGCCAGGGCTGAATTCATATCTTTAATAGAGATAAGAGGTTGAGAAATAAAATGTACTTTTCTAGTATCAGAAATTCTTCAACCCATATGATTCCACAAATTTTTAAATGTCAAATATTGAGTTATGGACAAGAGGGTAAACACATGTACTCTCTTTGCATGGCAAATGAAAATGCAAACACATGAACAGAAATAAAATTTATGAGCAGATTGTCCATCAGGTAGAATATTTTCCTTCTTTTTTCATTATACTATACTAGAGGCCCAGTGCACAAAATTTGTACACGGGGGGGGGGGGGGGGCGGGGGCTGGTGTCCCTCAGCCCAGCCTGCACCCTCTCCAATCTGGGACCCCTCGAGGGATGTCCGACTACCCTCTCAAATATAGAACTGCTGGCTCCCAACTGCTTGCCTACCTGCCAGCCTGATTGCCCCTAACCGCTTCTGCCTGCCAGCCTGATCACCCCCTAACCATTCCCCTGCCAGCCTGATTGATGCCTAACTGCTTCCCTGCCAGCCTGGTCACCCCTAATTGCCCCCGCCTGCAAGCCTGGTTGCCCCCATCTGCCCACCTCTTCAGGCCTTGTCCCCCCAACTGCCCTCCCCTGCAGGCCTAGTTGCTCCCAATTGCCCTCTCTTGCAGGCTTGGTTACTCCCAACTGCCCTCCCCTGCCGGTCTGGTCCCTCCCAACTTCCCTTCCCTGCAGGCCTGGTCACCCCCAACTGCCCTCCCCTGCCGGCCATCCTATGGTAGCCATCTTGTGTCCACATGGGGGTGGTCATCTTGTGTGTTGGAGTGATGGTCAATTTGCCTATTACCTCTTTATTATATAGGATAATATCAATCTACATTGAATTTTATTTAAACATTGGAGAAAATATAAATATTTTCATTTCTAACTAAAATGAATTATCCAAAGCAAAAACAATATATATACATGTATATACATATATAGAGTATATATATATATATGAAATTCAGAAAAATTTGATTTTTTTGTTTAATTTTTTAAGTGTAAGTGATCAAGAATAATCAAAATAGTCATGAACTTGTCTTTGTATACAACACCTACAATGCAACTTCTAACTTAGAATAACTAAATTATACTAATAAAAAGTAAATACATACTTGCTGAGAAAACAGATAAACAACATGTATAAAGTTTCACTGACAAGGATTTAAATAGAAGAAAACTAAGCAAACCTTTTTTTAGATAGAGATATTTTGTGTTTATAATATTTTTAAATATTAACCACATGATTAGTATTGACTGAAACCTTTATATAGTCTACCACTTGGTCTTAGATGATCATTCTGTTTATTTATATACTTTCCAAAAATATGTAGTGTTAGCTACTATTTCTAAGAAATTAAGAAAACCAAATAGACTAAGTTCTTTAGAAAAAATGTATTATTTTGATAAGACAAATTCTTAGGTAACTAATTGGAATTTAACTCTTTTATAGGACTTTACCTTTTCATAAACTCAAAGTGACAATAAAAATAGCAAACAATGTAACTGGTTTTCATTTAACCCTTTGCACTTGCTTGTCTTTTTCTCGATTCCTGCTACCAACGCTAACTGTGTCGAGTCACACTCGACATCCAAGTGCAAAAGGTTAACAGAGAAAAAATAGAATAATTATGCTTATTGCATTTAAATAAGAATATAAAAATGGAATACTTTTCATAAAAAGCCCACCACACATTTTATAGAGTAAAATATATTCTCTGAAAACAGATATTTGTACAATATGTTAGATATGACCTAAAGCTAAACATACATTTCAACTTATTTAAGCAAAAAAATATATATATATACATAAAAGCAATTTTGAGCTAGATACATTTTTATGATAAGAAAGCTTCAATATTTTCTCATTTCTTAAATACAAACTGTCAAATGTTATTTAAAAAATAGTTGAGAATCTTTCTATATAAGATCCTGTCTAGCACATCCTATCTAATAAAAGGGTAATATGCAAATTGACCATCACTCCAACACACAAGATGGCTGCCCCCATGTGGACACAAGATGGCCACCACAAGATAGCCAGAAGGGGAGGGCAGTTGGGAGGGACCAGGCCTGCAAGGGAGGGCAGTTAGGGGTGATCAAGCCTGCAGGGGAGGGCAGTTGGGAAGGACCAGGCCTGCAGGGGATAGCAGTTGGGGGGACCAGGCCTGAAGGGGAGGGCAGTTAGGGGTGACCAGGCCTGCAGGGGAGGGCAGTTAGGGGTGGCCAGGCCTGCAGGGGAGGGAAGTTAGGGGCAAACACGCTGGCAGGGGAGCAGTTAGGCATCAATCAGGCTGGCAGGGGAGTGGTTAGGGGGTGATCAGGCTGGCAGGCAGAAGCAGTTAGAGGCAATCAGGAAGGCAGGCAGGTGAGCAGTTGGGAGCCAGCAGTCCTGGATTGTGAGAGGGATGTCCGACTGCTCATTTAGGCCCGATCCTACCAGGATGGGGCCTAAACAGGCAGTCGGACGTCCCTCGAGGGGTCCCAGATTGGAGAGGGTGCAGGTTGGGCTGAGGACACACACCCCCATGCATGAATTCCGTGCACTGGGCCTCTATTCTATATATATAAAAGGTTAATAAGCTAAGTATCCAACCGTCTGACCGGTCACTATGCCATGCACTGACCACCAGGGGCAGATGCTCAATGCAGGAGCTGCTGTGATGCACACTGGCCATTTACAGAGAAATGGCAATGCAGACCTGGTGCCAACAAAGCAACACTCAGCTTCCCCCAAGTGGGACACAGGCCCTGCCACCACCCTGGAGTGACACCTCACCAAATTGCAGCTGACACTGCCAAGACCCCATGGCACAAAATGCAGCTCACAGCCAAGCCAAGCCTGGAAACAGTGGCTGTGGGTACTGGGTAATGAAGTCATGTAGCAATACCTGGATTCTTCTCCCTAATGACTAGCCTCCTTAGAGTTTCTTAAGCCCAGGAACACAACTTGCTTTATAGCCAGGTGCAAACATTTTACACTTTAACCAAATGTCTGTGAAGCTTTTCCCTGTGCTTCATCTCATTTGATCCTCACAGAAGTCCTGGAGTAGATAGATAGGAGACTCAATGAAATCCTATTTTCTTTTCATTAGCCAGAAAACAGAGATTTAGAAACCTTAGAAACTTGACTAACTAAAAAGAAGTAAGAAATGATGGACCTTGAAAATGACTGCAGGTTTTCTCACTGCACAGAATATAGTCAAACACTGCTGAAATTAAATATTTTACCCTTTGTTCTCCCTGTGTGATCTTCAATAATAATCTGCTTTGTGTTGATATTTACTGCTGTGTTGCTGACAATTACCTGAAAGAGAAGTCGGGGTGCAATACTGGGCTGGAAAAAGTTTAGCTAAATCAGAAAGCAGGTCTAATTAAGCAAGTTTATTTTATATCTATAAAAGGCTAAGTTGACTCATGCATGCACAATACATATAAAGCTCTAACTGGCGCCAATTGTACATGTGTGTTTTGACCTGTCATTGTTGATTGTGAATTTGGTTGACACTTCTATTATAGAGAAAGAGTGAATAGTGATATTAAAATATTTCTTCTAATTAATTTTCCTTCAATGTGCATGCATTCATGCACCGGGCCACTAGTTTATATATAAAGGCTGAAGTTTTAATATTCAGTTAAATAAGCTGATTAATCTTACAATATGTAGGAAAGCAAATATTAATATCCCAATGTCTATGGAATGATGCTCATGAAATATATATATAAATTATATACGTATGTGTGTGTGTTTATGTGATCATATATGTATTTTATTATATATAGGTGGGATCAACCCTAAACGGGCAGTTGGACATCCCTCTCACTATCCAGGACTGCTGGCTCCCAACTGCTCACCTGCCTGCGTTCTTGATTGCCCCTAAATAATTCTGCCTGCCAGCCTGATCACACCCTAACCACCCCCCTACCAGCCTGATTGATGCCTATCTGCTCCCCTGACAGCCTGTTTGCCCCTAACTGCCCTTCCCTGCAGTCCCGGTCACCCCCAATTTCCCTCCCCTGCAGGCCTGGTCACCCCTAACTGCCCTCCCCTGCAGGCTTGATCGCCCCAACTGCCCTCCCTTATAGGCCTGGTCCCTCCCAACTGCCCTCCCCTGCTGGCCTGATCACTCACAACTGCCCTCCCTTGCAAGCCTGGTTCCTTTCAACTTCCCTACCCTGCTGGCTATCTTGTGGTGGCCATCCTGTGTCCACATGTGGGCAGGATCTTTGACCACATGGGGGCAGCCATCTTGTGTGTTGGAGTGATGGTCAATCTGCATATTACTCTTTTATTAGATAGGATATGTACACATATGTATGCATATATGTATGTATATGTAGATATGTGTGTGTACATGAAAGAAAATACTAGAATGAGAAAAAGTTTTTCCCTATGGGTAATCATTAGAAATCAATCATTGTAGTGGATGCAGTGGTGCACTGCACAGATATTCTTTCTGGAAGGAGATATTCATTTTCCCAGCCTTCAGAAATAGCTACTTCCCACTCAAAAACCTTTCTTTACCTAAAATGTTTCTTATCCAATGTTGGGTCTCCTCCTTGAGGACAGCATGCATTCAAAGGTGGAGACAATTCAGAGGCCAAAAAAACCCTCCCCCTTGTCTCAGGACAATTGCTTTTAGAAAAATTTTGAAAGGCCATTCATTAGAGATATCCCTGTTGGAGCAATATACTCTTCCACATCTTTCATTTCTGTTCCCCAAGGGTGCTCTCAAGATATGCTTCAATAAATTACTGCAAACAGATCTTAGAGACTCACATTGCATTTATCAGGAAACCTGACTATAATTACACATTAATCATTCAGTATATGAAAGTCTGTTTGTCTCTGTGTATAATGCACACACATGTATATGTGTGTACATGTACATATATAAGTATGTATATATGTGTACATATATATGTATAGTGTATACATATGCATAACCTCATATATTCATTTATATGTGTGTATGCATAAGAAATGTCCTTGCTGAATGCCACTCACATATTTTTGATTGCCATTATTCTTATGGAAAACATTCAGCAGGGACATTTCACAATAAAGACGCAATCATTTAACATTTTGCCAAATTTTTAATACTAGTGGGAGCTGAATATAATTTTAACAATATGCAAAATATCCTGTTTAAATAAAACTCAGGTAATGTCTCCTTTTGGGCTGATTATTGTTTATCTGAAATATTCCACCAACTGCTGGGATTTTTTTGTTATTGCGTTAATCTGAATTTGTTTTCTGGAAGGCTTAATCCATAAGGTTATAAATTTTAGTAAACTAATATAATTTATAAAATTTAACATTGCATCATATAAGATGTATGTGCTTGTTAACCCTTTGCACTCGCTTGCTTTTTTCTAGATTCCTTTATTCTAATGCTAACCGTGTCGAGTCACACTCGACATCCGAGTGCAAAAGGTTAAATGTCACAATTTGGTACCTTTGGCTTGTCAAAGAATTTCCCCAAATCTTCCAAAACAGTATTCTTAACCCTTTGCACTCACTTGCTTTTTTCTCGATTCCTTTATTCTAATGCTAA
This sequence comes from Cnephaeus nilssonii, assembly GCF_951640355.1. Lineage (NCBI taxonomy): Eukaryota > Metazoa > Chordata > Mammalia > Chiroptera > Vespertilionidae > Cnephaeus > Cnephaeus nilssonii. The sequence goes on along the minus strand of NC_137079.1, from coordinate 66,167,347 downwards.
CCGTGTCAAGTCACACTCGACATCTGAGTGCAAAAGGTTAAAAGATATCCATGATTCCATGATTTTTGTATGCAAAATTATAAATATTCAGAATCATGAATGGTCTCTAAGACATTTATATATGTGTTGTATAAATAAGGTAGAAAATATGCATATTTCCTATTACTAGGTTTTCAAAGTTATTAAACTTTAATTTTATAACATGTAATCTGCTATTATTTTCATACAATGCATTTTTCTCTGACCTTATATTTTGCTTTTATAGATTTTTATATTGCCATGTTCTTTATTTTTCTGTCATGACTTTACTTAACTTGTCCAAGCTTTATTCAAGTTTACTGCATATAAAGAACACTAGGGGCCCGGTGCATGAAATTTGTGCACTGGGGGGTGTATCCCTCAGCCCAGCCTGCCCCCTCTCACAGACTGGGAGCCCTCAGGGGATGTCCTACTGACAGCTTAGGCCCGCTCCCCCTGGGGAGCGGGCCTAAGCCACAGTCTGGCTTCCCTCTGTGGGAGGCGACCAGGCTGATCAGGGGAAGGCACCAGCCCCATCACCCCGCTGCTGCTGCCACTGCCAGCCACCGCAGCCACCAAGATGTATTCATTAACATAGACTCCAGTCCCTTCACCATGAAAAAATGACAACTTTCTTTTGGCATTTTCAAGATGTCTCTTTCATAGGATGTGACATTTCTTTCTTTCTTTCTTTTTTATCCTCACCTGAGGATATGTTTCCATTGATTTTTAGAGAGTGTGGAAGAGAGAGGGAGAGACAGAGAGAAACATCAATGTGAGAGGGACACTTTGATTGGTTGCCTCCTGCATGAGCCCTGACCTGGACCCTGGCCATGGAGAAGCCTGTAACCTAGGTACATGCCCTTGATCAGAATCGAACCCGGACCATGTGGTTAGCAGGCCGAGGCTCTATCCATTGAGCCAAACTGGCTAGGGCAGGATATGACATTTCTTAGCCCCTCCAGCAGCGGACCTTCATTTTTTCCTCCAGGAGTGTGGTGGAAAAACCCTAGATCACCTTCTTGAATTCTTATAACCCAAGTTACCAAGAACATGCAAGGGCATACAGGGAGCTTAGCCAATGCGTGATCAGAAAAGGTGTTTACGCTCGAACTGGTTTGGCTCAGTGGATAGAGCGTCGGCCTGCAGACTGAAGAGTCCCAGGTTTAATTCCTGTTGAAGGCATGTACCTTGGTTGGGGGCACAGCTCCAGTGGGGAGTGTGCAGGAGGCAGCTGATCGATGTTTCTCTCTCATCGATGTTTCCGACTGTCTATCCCTCTCCCTTCATCTCTGTAAAAAAATCAATAAAATATATTTGTTAAAAAAAGAAAAGAAAATGTGTTTCCTCTGCAGCTCATTCGCAGAGGACACCCTGCATTGTGTCCACGGGCACAGGCACCAAGGGGTAGGAACATCTGCTTGGTGCCTGTGCCCGCAGGCCCGGAGTTGCCGGGGGCATTTTGGGACCCCAGCCACTCAGGGCCTATTCGCAGGCCTACAGGCTAGAAGCGGCCTGGGTCCTGAGGATGTTCCCAGGACCCAGGCCACTTGGTGCCTGCATATGCAAATTAAACCACCAGCTTTGTCGGGTTAATTTGCATACCCATTCCTGGTTGGCTGGTGAGTGTAGCGGAGGTATGGTCAATTTACATGTTTCTCTTTTATTATATAGACTAGAGGCCCGGTGCATGAAATTCATGCACAGGGCGGAGCGTCCCTCAGTCCAGCCTGCACCCTCTCCAATCTAGGACCCCTCAAGGGATGTCCGACTGCCTGTTTAAGCCCAGTGGGATGTCCCAGTGGGACATCCTTCTCACAACTCAGGACTGCTGGCTCCCAACCGCTTGCCTGCCTGCCTGATTGCCCCTAACTGCTTCTGCCTGCCAGCCTGATCACCCCCTAACCACACCCCTGCCAGCCTGATCGATGCCTAACTGCTTCCTGTCTGGCCCGATTGCCCCTAACTGCCCTCCCCTGCTGGGCCAGTCACCCCTAACTGCCCTCCTTTACCATCCTGGTCACCCCTAACTGCCCACCCTGCAGGCCTGGTTGTCCCCAACTGCCCTCCTCTGCAGGCCTGGTTCTCCACAACTGCCCTCCCCTGAAGGCCTGGTCACCCCTAACTGCCCTCCCCTGCCGACCTGGTCACCCCTAACTGTCCTCCCCTGCAGGCCTGGTCACCCCCAACTGCCCTCCCCTGCAGGCCTTGTCCCTCCCAACTGCCCTCCCCTGCAGGCCTGGTCGCCCCCAACTACTCTCCCCTGCAGGCCTGGTTGCCCCCAACTGCCCTCCCCTGCAGGCCTGGTTGCCCCCAACTGCCCTCCTTTGCCGTCCCAGTCACCCCTAACTGCCCTCCCCTGCAGATCTTATCACCCCCAACTGCCCTCCCTTGCAGGCCTGGTCCCTCCCAACGGCCCTCCCCTGTTGGCCTGATCACCCACAACTGCCCTCCGCTGCCGGCCATCTTGTGGTGGCCATCTTGTGTCCACATGGAGGCAGCCATCTTTGAGCACAGGGGGCAGTCATCTTGTGTGTTGGAGTGATGGTCAATTTGCATATTACTCTTTTATTAGATAGGATAGTTACAGTAACTAGTTTAATGTCCTTGCCCACTGATTCTATCATGTTTCATTTCTGGTAGTTCTCATTCATTGATTTTTTTGCCCTGTTTTATAATAATTCTGGTAATTTTGGATAGTATACCATATATTATCAATTTTACTTTGTTGGTTCTTGGATATCTTCATGTTCTTTGCTTTTCTAGAAGCACAGCTTCATCTCCTTAACTCATGAAGACTAGCAGGCTTTGCCTGACTTCCACTTACTTGTGGCACATCCTGTAATCTCTCACCACACGTAAAGGGGGGATAATTTTAGTACTACTTTTGTGGTTTCCTGTTGTAAGGGATTACTTTACTTCATTGCTTGATGCCCAATGCCTTGAACTTGCTTCATATATTTTGCTTATTTTATTTGTTCTTTTACTAATATGTGGAAGGGCAACTTTGTCTCTTTTTCTCCATCTTGGCCAGAGAAACAAGATCATCCTTGCAATGCTGATGTTCTCTCGTCATGTTTCCTATTGTTTCTAATGTGGAAGTTGTGAATAAAAGTTCTTGTCAGTTTCTCTCCAAATTTTTTTAAAACCATCAATTTAGTTTTATCTGTAATAATTTCAATATATTTTTTTTACTATTTCTTTCCTACTATCTATTAGTATTTACAATATTTTCTGAGAGTTAAATCTTTGCTCGCTCTCACTAATTAAAATGTCCTGCTGGTAATAGAATTTTCCTTCTGGAATAGCAAAGAAAATTAAATTTACATACACTTGATGGTGAAAATGAAATAATTAATTGTCTATGGATGCTCTTAGCTATTGCAATAATATAGCATTTTTTGAGAAAATACAGGCCAAAAAAAAAGATGAAAACAAACAGCACAAAAATTTAAACACCCTGAACTGAGCAGAAAATCATATTTATAAATGATATTTGAGTAGTAATTTTAAAAACATAGTCCTCACATAATCGTTAGTATTCTGACATCTTGTTTAGGCAATAGTATCACTTCCAAAATTAATGCAATAGCTCTTATGTTTTATGTAGCTACAAATTGTGTATTATTATTATTACCTTCCTCACAAGTATGTATGCATATCTTACATTTTAAAAAAATATATAAAACCTTTGGGCATAGGATACATATTTAATATTTTTTAAGGGGGAATTCATAGAAGAAGTGAGTAACCTACTAGTGATTAGCCTGAGATTTGTAAATCTAAAAGAGCTATAAGGTATATGCATCCTAACAATGTACTATATCTCTATTATAAAAAACCCATGGCTGTGATGCCATCACACCGTCATGACCAAATGCCAAAAGGCACCTGCTGAACGTCATATGATTTCTTCATGGGAATAAGTAAGTGTTTCTCTGTTCAATTCTCATCTTCAAAAGAAGTTCAATTTAAGTGTTCCTGAGAAGGAAAGGTTAGAGCAGGAAACTATTCGTATCTCCATCCACAACTGTCTTCAAGGCGGGTGGGGCTGCGTGCGCAGCGAGGCACCGGTTGGCAGGGATTTCACCCTAGGTCCCGGGGTGCACCGGGTCTGGGTCTCACGTGATTTCGCGCAGTGGGCCTCTAGTTGTTTTATATTTTGAATAAACATTTTATTTGAATTCTAATTTAAGAAACATTATTTGGAGTTGTGGTTCTGGTCATAGAGTAACTTGTATTGGCTATACCTTTAGCAGCAGCAAAAAATTATGAACTCTAGGTAAAATATAAAAAGCAACTTTTTAAGAACAACTTTACATAGGTAAAATTTAAAGGGATACTATCCTTAGAAGAAGATAAGCAAATGAGTTATGTGTTACATGTAGCTATTCCCCCCCCCCCCCCCCCCCCCCGCCAAGAATACTTCTTAGAGTCAAATAGTGGAGTAAAAGGGAAAACAGAACATGACTGTCTCACTAAGATGCAGGAAAATGAACAAAGTTTGAGGTTGGCAGAGGTACTGGAAATTGAAGAGAAAATTCTAAAATTAAGGGAGCCACAAAGAGTGGATTCTCAAAAAAAAAAAGTGTGCCTCAAATCTATGTTGTACTATTTAACTGTCCATGCAAGTGACAAAAGTCCTAGGAGTTTAGAAGAAATTAGCAGCTGAGCAGTAATTTTTTTTAGCTACCACCTTTGCTGGGAAAAAGAAAGAAAAATAAAAAAGAAGTTTGAATCTCATCAAAAATGAATTTTTTAAAAAAAATCTGGCATTTCACTTCAATGCAGGATTGACATTTCCGAGGATTAAGCTGTGGACTAAAATTTTTGCTGTAGGACAAAGGGCAGATCTCAACAAGCCTCCTTTACAAAACCAGAAGCCAGGCCTCCGTGAGATAAAGATAATCCTCTGGTAGTTTACCTGTAACAACAAAGCTCAACATTCGGTAGTGTAAAGAGGCAAAACTACTGCGTGGCGATTAAAGTAAGAATAGCAGTTGTCATTGGTTGGGGAAGGGATAATGTTAGCTGGAAAAAGGAAAAAAAAGGGAACTTTCTGTGGTAATGGAACATTCTCTGTCTTACTCTACCTTTGAACACATGTCAAAAGTCATCAAATTGTGCATGTAGAAGTCTTGGTTCCCTATCATTTACATACGTAACTTAAATTTGTTATTAAATATAAAACAAACTCAAAAGCAAATTTAAGACTTTGACTGAATGAAAATAACATTTACAGTTTACGTATGTGTTAGTGTGTATGTGTATGTTGAGCTAAAACCAGCTGAAAGACTTGTTTGCCAAATCAAATCCACATGAATTAGCAATCTTAATCTTAATTTTTACTGATACTTTCTTTCAAAGTTTCAAACGACAAGTAGACACAGGCAAAGCAGAGAGGTCAGGCACATCTTAGCTGGCTTCTTTCTTTCTACATGGGACTCATGTCTCCTGGTAAAGAACAGTTAGTGAAGTTTTAAGAAGATTCTAAATCATCCCTCATAGCAGAGAGCATTCATGTTATGAAACATCTCCATTTCTTTTTTACCACAAAAAGTTGACTACTTATATGATATTTGCTGTGGACCAAGGTATCATAAATTTGTAGATGGCAAGTGTGTTTACAAAAAACAATCATAAACCAGTAACATACTATTAACAGTATTTCATAGATAAAAAAAAATATCTCTTAGCAAATACTATTTACTTTGAGATCTGTTACCATGCTCACGATAATATTGAACTGGACGCTTTGTATTTTCTTTTTGCTAGTAGTACCTCCTCACTGTAGATAAATGAGTCACATGCAATCGATGTTATTTATTTTTACTCAGTTTTAATGCTGGACAAAACCTCCACAATAGCTAGAAAGATATTTCTAAGTAAACACTGACAGGCTGCATGAACAGTCTTCAATAGGTTTGCAATGAAAATTTTAAGTTGTTCAGATTGCACGATCATTTCCACGAACCTCAAAATGATACCCAATAACACATATTCTTGGCTAGAAATAGGTATGACAGAGACTATTTTAATATTACAGAATTTAATACACTGAGGAATCAGAGAATAAGTATATATAATTCCATAAGGATATCTGAAAATATGACTAAATGCAATTAAATGTGTTATTTTTTTGATATGCTCAATTTAAATGTTAGCTTCACAGTTCTACTATGCTTTATATATAGCACTTATGGTCAGAAACTTTTGCTTCCTGCCCTAGTAAATTTGGCTCAGTGGATAGAGCATCAGCCTGAGGATTGAAGGGTCCCAGGTTCGATTCCAGTCAAGGGCACATGCCTGGGTTGCAGGCTCAATTCCCAGTGGGGGCATGCAAGAGGCAGCCAATCAATGATTCTCTCTCATCATTGATATTTCTATCTCTCTCTCCCTCTTCCTTCCCCTCTGAAATCAATAAAAATATATTTTAAAAAAGAAACTTTTGCTTCCAATTATTTTTATGAATTTCAATTGGATGGTTGGTTAAAATCATAGACATGAAAATGCAACACTATAAAATCTCTTTGATTGCAGCAGTTATATCGATAAAACATCTTATTCCCAAAAGCAAATAGCACTGGAAGGTATGCTTCCTAATCACTTTTCTGATTATTTATTGATCCTTGGATTTATTGACCCAATCTCTACACTCTTAACTCTAGCTGATTTATTCAGTTCTCCAACCATTGTGCTTCAGAAACTTTGGAAATGACACTTATTTATCTTCAAATCACAATGTTAATGTTGTTTTGCCAACATACTTGTCTTAGGACCTAGACTAGGTCAGAATTCCACTTATTACTTTATTAGTACCCTGATCTTTTCTTATTAGACTTTGCCACTTGTTTAATAATGTCTTTTATTTGTATAATTACACAATACATATCACAGCTGTTATAATGTAGGCCCCATGAAGTCTGTGGATATATTTATTAGTTCACATTTTTATTCTTAGCATCTGATACAGACTTGGTTTCCTAAACTTGTTCAAAAAACCCTCACCAAGAAAGGAAGAAGAAGAAAGAAAGGAAGGGAGAGAGGAAGGGAGGGAGGGAGGGAGGGAGGGAGGGAGGGAGGGAGGGAAGGAAGGAAGGAAGGAAGGAAGGAAGGAAGGAAGGAAGGAAGGAAGGAAGGAAGGAAGGAAGGAAGGAAGGAAGGAAGGAAGGAAGGAAAAGTTTATGTTGTTATTGCCAAAGGAGATGAGGGAGAAATAGCCCTCTGTGAAATTTGGCATTCACTAAAACTAAACTGCTAAGTAGGAGGAGGAAAAGAATGTATTTATGCAGTGTTCTTCATTTTATAAATTTTTACATAGGATTAACTAAGGGTTGCTCAGATACTGTTATGGGTTGAATTGTGTTCTTCTAAAGTTCATATGTTGAAGTCCTATTCCCCAGTACTTTAAAATGTAACCATAGAGATAAGGTCTTTATAGAGTTGTTTACATTAAAATAGAAGCCTTCAGGGTAGGCCTTCAGGGTAGCCTCTGGTGTTCTTATAAGAAGAGGAAATTTGGACACATAGAAACGTACTAGGGATAATGCACAGGAAAAAAAAAAAAAAAAAAGACCACATGAGGACACAGTAAAGAGCATCCAGCTACAAGACAAAGAGGGAAGCCTCAGGAGAAAGAAAACCTGCCAAAGCCTTGACCTTGGACTTCTAGCTTCCAAACTGTGAGAAATAAACTTCTGCTGTTTAAGCCACCCTGTTCTGGTACTTTGCTATGGCAAACCTAGAAAACTAATATACTTACCCAACCTACTTTAGTCCTGTTGCAATTGTAAAATATATATGGGCCACAAGCTAGAAAAAAACAATGCTTTAATACATATTTAAATGAGATTTTAGAGAAGAGATACTGAAAAAAAAAACTCTATTTGTTGTTCTTAAAATATTTTGCTTTTTTTCTGCTTTCTTTTGCATTTTACACTGAGTATGTTTGCACATGTTTGCATGTTGAGGAAGGAGAAAAATGGTTTCGGGAAGAAGTAGTTATTGCCAAATAAAATAACTTACAAGTATGTGTTTGCATATTAAATATTATGTCATAAATACAAATAACTTCCTTCATTCTCAGCAACACTGGGTAAATATTCTAACGTGCATAAACAAAGAAAACAATAATTAACAGTTTATATGTCTTCCACCACTAATTTAAAAATTGGCCAGATTATTATTTTATTACATTTTTACTTTAGTGAGGAATCAAAATCTTGCACTTTGTATATTTTGAAGTATATACGTATTTACTATTAGAAAATGAGAAGACAATTTTGATATCTCTGATTTTCTTGCAAAACTTGTAAACCAAGTGTCCTAGAGTCATACCACTAGTATGAGCTTAACTAAGAGCTTAAAATAATAGAGAAATGTTATTTTAAATTACAATTTATTTCTAAGTACCTCTTTTCACAAAATGAACTTTAAAGTGACAATATCAATGCTTTAATTTTCATTTTAAGACCTGTGACAACTTTTAAGATAACTTTAAGTAGCTCTATCATGCAAACTTGTCAGAGAAATATAGCAAAGAAAATCAAATAGCGGTTCAGAGAACTTATTAGACTTTTCTGGGACACATAAATGTTAAAGAAATCAGATATGCCAAAGGAACACATCACACTTTAAACTAAATTCTATTTAAGGAAGCCAACCTATATAACAACTTTACTTTTTTTTTTCTTTTTTGGGTTTTTGTTTTACTAATTTCTGACAAAGCCCTAGCATCACAATACACTATGAGACAAGATTTATTAGCACAGAATTTTAGTTGTCTAAACCACAAAATTCTATTTCATTTGATACTGGAAGCTATTCATTAGCGTATTGTGAAGCACATCATAAATAATTTAAACTATAGTTGTCAAAATAAAAGAAAAAATCATTTATGCTGCACTTTCCTTATCTAACTATTGTTCATGTATTTGCTTGATTATTCATCTACAAAATCCACTAAATCACAGTCCCTGTCATTTTAGTGAGTTATTCTGCATCATTTCAACTTGACTGATTATGTTGAAAGAGTACAATCAGGTATCTCAGACTATCATTTATATATTATTTTAAAAATGCATACAAATACATTTTAAAATGATATTCAAAAACTCTAGGGAATTGAAGAACAAATGTTTAACAGATTAGTAAAAGTGATTTCCTATCATTCAGAAAAATCTAGAAAAACAAATTCAGGACAATAAATAAAGATGAGAACATAAAATTGACTTGAAATATCTAACAGAAAAAAAAAGTAATGCTCTCTATTTTTACTGTTGAGAAATTGCAAGTAGCAGAGATAATCTAGTAAATAGTAAATATGTATATACTCCAAAATATACAAAGTACTCCAAATTACAAATTAGATGTTGTTTTCTTTAATGTTTTTAGCTTAGTACTTAAAGTAGAGAACCAATAAAAAGGTCTGGAATTCATTTTTAGTTCTGTAACTTAAAATGTGGTCTTGAGTTAATTATTTTAACTTGTCCTTTAAATAAAAATTATTCCCTACCTTTTATTTCTTGACATCTTTTATCACTTGGGAGCCTTTGATGTTACATTCAAGTTGGCATCCATTTTAAGACTGATCTCAGTGCTTGTAGTCAATTTGAATCTTATCAGTATATCACTTACTGACTGGGGGACTTTGGTTTTAAGGATCCTCTGCTATGAAATTTGTCCCTAAATGTGGTAAATGAGAAATTTGCATGACTGCCTTCCAGCAAGAACTCTATGCTTGAACACATTTTAGTCTACTTTATTCTTATGAAAAATATCATAATCTCATGAATAAGACATTATTTGGGCTCTACAGCTCTCTGTGTGAAGTTTGCACCCTTATTAAGCATAATAGTTGTTCATTTTCTTTTTTGCTTCATACAGATTCATAAAGTAGAATTTTCAGGTTCAGAAAATTATCTCAGTGCTAGTTAAGATTTGAACTACTGCCAATAGACAATTTTCTACTTTGTAAATAACCCACAGAAGCATATTTACAAATTTTTAGAAAGCCAATTCAGACTGATTAAAGATGCATTTTGGTGAGTAAATATGACAAAAATATAATAATATGTAATAAGTATAACACAATTTAATACAAGCTTATTGGGATATAGGTATTTAAGCTGCTGGTTTATTGTGCTAGAGAAATAACTAAAATGGAAAGCATATAAAATCTGAAAAATTAACTGGGCAGTTTCTGGTTCTGTATGTAAGAGGCTTAGAAGTTGCCACTCCATCCTAACAAAAAGTGAAAAGCTAAACAGACTAAAAATCAACAACTCTTCTTGAATCCAGAGACAGGTGAGGATACAAGACAAACCAGTGTCTCAAAGATTAGAGAGAGAGAGAGACAGACAACTACAGGAGTCACTGCTTATCTAGCAGAAACTCATGAGTGGAACCACCATAGGAACCAGTGCTGGGGAAGGACAAGATGAAATGTGATTGAAGAATTGGCAGTGGTTAGCCACCCACCACTGCACCTGACCACTTCTCTGTTGGCGGGTGCAATCCAGTGGTGGGCTGAAACTAAGCCCCAGTTTAGGAAACATATTATTACTTTTTTTTTATTGATATTTTACAGAGAGGAAGGGAGAGTGATAGAGAGTTAGAAACATCGATCAGCTGCCTCCTGCACACCTCCTACTGGGGATGTGCCCGCAACCAAGGTACATGCCCTTGACCGGAATTGACCCTGGGAACATTCAGTCTGCAGGCCGACGCTCTATCCACTGAGCCAAACCGGTTAGGGCTAGGAAACATATTCTTCATATGGATGACTCTGTGCTGAACGCATGGGAACAGCCAGGAAATAACTGAGGGAGGATGTTATGTGGTCTGCTGTGGCTTTGGGTTGTGACAGAGCTTTTGCTGTGTTGTGTGTTTTTTTCTGCAGTTAATCACAGTAGAAATATGACTTTTGATGAGATTGTCAGCTTTGCCCGACAGATGTGGCATTGATCTTTAGCTAGAGAGCTCCCTAGAATCATTAAAGAGATATTGGGAATTGCCTAGTCTGTGGGCTGCAATGTTGAAGGCTGCCACCCTCATGACATCATAGATGATATCAACAGTGGTGCAGTGGTATGTCTGGCTAGTTAAGAACTGCAAAGGAACATGTTTCAATTAAAGATTAATTGACAACAACAACAAAAAAATTGGTGAAGATTCAGTATGGACAGCTCTAAGAGTTAAAAAATCAAGGGAGACCCATTGATAGAGAAATCCCTACACTTTTTTTTTTTTTTTTTACCTTTAGGGCCCCCAGATTCTCATCTATAATAATACTAGTAGCCCATTTGCAGGAAAATCCTGCAAGCGGCTGTTGTGGCGTGCACTGCTGCCGCCGCCGCCTTTGTGGCCACCACACCTGCACCCACTCGCCACTGCCGCCCGCCCCGCTCCGCCCTGTTCCACCCCGCTCTGCCCCGTTCCACCCCGCTCTGCCCCGTTCCACCCCGCTCCGCCCCTACCGGCTTTCCCTCTGGCAGCCACCTTGCTTTCCACTTTTCCTCCCTCTTCCTTCTAAGTTGTCTTCAGTCTTCACTCTTCCCTCTCTCAGCGTATGCAAATTAGCAGCCATTTTTGTTGGGTAATTTGCATACTCGCCCTGATTGGCTGGTGGGTGTGGCTTTGGCTGGTGGGCGTGGCTTGGGCGTAGCAAAGGTGTGGTCAATTTGCATATTACTATTTTATTAGGTAGGATAAGGGTAATATGCTAATTAGACCAGACATCTTCTGGACGTCATTCCAGACATCCTTCCTGACGAAGCTGGGGCCAGAGGGAAGCCAGCCCAGGTCTTGGGTGCCTGCAGACGGCCCTAGAGAAGCCAGCCCGGGTCCTGGGTACCTGTGGGAGGCCAGAGGAGGGAAGCAGTCCGGGTGCTGGAGGGAACCCGGTGCTGGCAGGCCGGGTCCTGGGTGCCAGAGGGAAGCTGGTGCCAGCAGCTGGGGGAAGGAAGGCCTACTCTTGCACGAATTTTTATGCATCAGGCCTCTAGTAGTAAATATAAAAGAAAAATACCTTTATCTTTCAGGCAGGGGAAGAGGAAAAGGACCATTTTTAAATATACCAGAGTACTCTGTTCTTCTTTACAAGGCCTAGTTGACATGATTCTAATTAACCTGGGGAGGGAAATAGCAAACTCCAGGCCACTCTAGCCATCCGTCCCACCTAAGAAGGGAGAAACAAACAAACACACAGAAACACTTGTAAAGTTTACAAAGTCCCATTAAAATACTGAGTCAAGCCCTAACCGGTTTGGCTCAGTGGATAGAGCGTCGGCCTGGGGACTGAAGGGTCCCCGGTTCGATTCCGGTCAAGGGCATGTACCTTGGTTGTGGGCACATCCCCGGTGGGGGGTGTGCAGGAGGCAGCTGATCAATGTTTCTCTCTCATTGATGTTTCTAACTCTCTATTCCTCTCCCTTCCTCTCTGTAAAAAAATCAATAAAATATATTTAAAAAAAAAAAAGTACTGAGTCAACCTAAGCATAGGATTCTAGAACATTTCCTTTCCCCTCACACACACCCCTCACTACTACATTGCTAAAGACCAATTTATAGCAATTCCTTATACCCGGTACATTATGTCCATCTTTTAAGAAAACAATTGCAGTGCTTATCAAAAGGCATAAAACACAATATAAAAAGCACCAGAACCAAATATGACACAAATGTTAAATTATTAGACCAAAAATTTAAATCAACAATGATTAATATGCTAAGGGCTCTAATAGAAAGAGGAGACAGCATGCAAGAGCAGGTAGGCAATATAAGACAAGAGATGGAAATCTTTAAAGTGCGAAAAAGAAATGCTATAGATATAAAAAAGAAAGAAAAGAAAAAAACAAACACACACACACAAAAAACAAAAACAAAAAACAAACAAACAAAAAAAACCACCCACAAATAATATACACTGTAACACAAATACACTGTAACACAAATGACTAATGCCTTTGATGGGCCTATTCATAAACTGGACATAGCTGAAAAGATTTTCTGAGCCTGAGGATATGCCAATAAAAAAAAACAAAATTAAAAAGCAAAGAGAATAGACAGAAAACAAAATAGAATATCCAAAAACTATGGGAACACTATAAAAGACATACATGTAATGGTAATATCAGAAGAAAAAAGAAAAGAAAAAAACATATTTGAAACAATAATTACTGAGAATTTTCCCCAAATTAAATGTCAGACATCAAACCACACATCCAGGATGGTCAAAGAATACCAGTCAGGATAAATGCCCTACAAACAAACAACCCTTCCCCCCACCCTGAAGGGGCTGTGGCCAGCCTGCAAACAGCCATCAGCCCCTCACCCAGTCTGGCCAGGCACCCCAGCAGGACCCCCACCCTGATCTGGGACACCTTTCAGGGCAAACCAGCTCGCCCCCACCTGTGCACCAGGCCTCTATATATACATTAATAAAAGGGTAATATGCTAATTAGACTGTGAGACCTTCCATACATTCTTCTGGACAAAGCCATGGTGGTGGGGCCGAGGTAGAGGCAGTTAGAGGCCAAGAGGAGGGCAGTTGTGGGTGATCAGGCTGGTGGGGGTGGGGCCCTTTGGGGTAAGCAGACCAGCAGGGGAGCAGTTGGGGGCAAGCAGGCCAGTGGGGAGGAAAGGTGGGAGTTAGCAAGCCAGCAGGGGGAGCAGTTAGTGGTGAGCAGGCCAGCAGAGGAGGCAGTTGGGGGTGAGCACACTGGCATGGGGGGACGTTGGGGGTGATCAGGCTGGTGGGGGGGCAGTTGTGGGCAAGCAGGCTGGCAGGCAGAGTGGTTAGGGGCAATCAGGCAGGTGGGCAGGCAGGTGAGCAGTTAGGAGCCAGCAGTCCCGGATTGCGAGCGGGATGTCCGACTGCTGGTTTAGGCCCGATCCCTGTAAACTGGTAGTAGGACATCCTTCAAGGGGTCCCAGATTGGAGAGGGTGCAGGCCGGGCTGAGGAACACCCACAACCCCCCCCCATGCACGAATTCCATGCACCAGGCCACTAGTATATATCATATATGCTAATATATGCATCATATGTAAGGTATTTACATTTATATATCATATTCACATACAAGGCAAAGATATATTATAAACTTAGAAGGTTTCTAATATGCTTTTTTTATTGTAAATTTTTTGAACCAAGTAACCATATACAAATCTGTATCTGAACCTAAGTGTCAGGCTTCTATACTTTTTTTTTTCTTTTCCCCAATATATTTTTCTCAATTTAATGGCATTTTTTGAAGCCATCTGCAAGGCCACATTCTTAATCCAAAGTTTTATACAGGCTGCTTTACTTTTTCCAATAGAGAAATTTTAAAAGTTGTTTTCCAAACCCTGTTTTCAATGTTGTTGCTATGTGTTTATTATTATTTCCTCTTTGGGGTCAAAACCAGTCAAAATTTTCAAAATGAAATATCATTCATATTTAAATTCTCTTTTTTCATCCTCTGCATTTAAAATCAAGATGTTTTTTTTCTGAGCTGACTTATTGTAATACTTTGCATAAAGTATCCAATAATAACCAAACACATTAGCACACTAATCCTTCCAAACATTTCTGGAAGTGCAGCCTCAGTAAACATCATTGGTCTTGACAGTCATCACAGGAGACAGTTTTACCAACATTTGCAAAAGCATAAGAAGCATCTCCTCCCTTCCACCCAGAAATAACTGTTTCCTGGCCCTCTCCCTCCAGAATGCTACATCAGTGGCACTAATCGTCCAAGGAGGCACCTCAAAGTTGCTATTAATTCCTATATTAATAAGGTTACACTGGTTCGTTGATATATACATTTTAAAAACTCAGCGGCTTAATACTTCAAAAGACATGAATGTGATTAGTGCCATTAGAGAAGTCATGAGGAAGCTTGCTTTTATTTTCTGAAATCTAAGGATACAACAAGAAGTCATCAGTCGGCAACACAGAAGAGGACCCTCACCAGAATTCAACCATGTTGGGGCCTGGATCTCAGATGTCCAGCCTTTAGAATTAGCCGGCCAGTCTATAACATTCTGTTATAGCAGCCTGACCTAAAATAACACGCTAGTCATATATTTTAAAAGGCATTGAGATATCACTGGAAGTTATGGAGTAGAAACGGAAAGTTGTTTACAAGATTATTCACTAAAATTTGATAAGCCATTTTTTTTTACGTGGATATGTGTGTGTATGTGTATGTTGGGGGGGGGGGGGGGCGGGGAGTGGAGGCTATCTCCAAGGGTTCCAAACTGGTATCTAAGAATGATAAGTTCTGCTTAACTTTTGTTTTTCTGAGTCAAGTATGCCAAATTACTTGCTATATTCTTTAGTCCCTTTCTCATACAAAATTTAGTTTATCTTAAAAAAATTTTTAACAGGATTTAAAAAATATATATTATGTCAGATTCTGCCCACAATGTATAAAGCTGTAAAGAGCATGAATCTCATTCTCATAAGAAGAAAAAAGTGTATCAATTACAAAATCACAACTTCTTTTAATCCATTAAAGTGTTGAGGTCACTGCACAGATAAGTAGCTTCATATCTCATGAAATATGAGTTTATATCAAGGACCGAGGGAATGTAAACACTGACCTACAGAAGTAGACCCAAGAGAGATGAGATGTGTGTGGATGCCATGAAAATAGGTAATAAGTTATAAGAATTAATCTACTCAAGAAGGCAAATAATCCCTTCAACTAATATATACAGGGTAAAATAAGATCATTGTTAGAGCAACAAATCTGACAGTAAAATAGTAGTCAAGTTTTCAGGCAAATTTAAATTGGCTAGTTGAAACAAGCGAATATTCTAGAAAAATTAATTGTACTGGACAAAAAGTGTTCCTAAAGTGTTAACTAAAATTTTTATTGGTACTTCATCTCATGATAAAATTGTGCACTATGTAATGAACCTAAAACAGTAATACTATAGAGCAAAAAATTAAAATGTAAAAGCCATCAAGACTACATTATAAAATTTTCAAAAGCCTCCTAACATTTAAATCAAAAAAGGAGGGTATAGTAGAAGAATATCATGTAAGGAAAAATAACCTGTAAATAAATTACTTCTGGAAAATTAATACTTTAGAAAATTAATTGTAAGGCTAAAAGCAAGACACCCATGAAAAACACACAAGGTGTCAAAACAAGCCAGAGGAAAATCATTTGGGCAAAAAATGAAATAGGATCCCAAGTCAAATTTATAGAAAATATTCCTTTATTAACTTTTGGTCGAGAATATGTTTGTATATTTTCAGAAAACAACTCCGAGGCCATGTGGATTCCAGCAACAGAGAGGAATCGACAGGACTACTCCAGCCACGAAGACAGAAGAGAAGCAGTCCAGAGATGGAAGACGCTGACTTGGTCTTCCCATACTAGCAGTTAGCAGCTGTCCAACACTGCAGGTTGCCCAGGACCAAACCAGAGAGAGTCGGACCTGCATTACCACCATTTCTCCACCATCCAGAACTGTAATGTCAGTGCTGACATGTACACATAAGGAACTGGTGGACATTGTAATTGGGTCTCAAAAGAACTGTTGGCCCAGAAAGAAACTCACTACACACTGATTCATTTCCTGTCACCATAACCATTATTGCTTGTCTCATTTTCGCTTCTTATAAGTGCATTTCTAATAGCACATGATCTCACTCATCTATTGGAAATAATGAACAACATAGACTGATGATCAAGAACAGACCCAGAAACAAGAAGGCACGGATCAGACTGTCGGGCCTCAGAGGGAGGGTAAGGGAGGGTAGGGGTAAAGGGGAGAGATCAACCAAAGGACTTATGTGCAAGCATATGCGCCTAACCAGCGGTTAAGGACAACAGCGGGGTGGGGGCATGTGTGGGGAGGGGTGTGGGCTGGGAATGGGGGCATGAGGACAAATATGTGATACCTTAATCAATAAAGAAATTTTAAAAAAAGAATGAATCTAAATTGTATAATAAATTCCTAAAGGCTGAGTAAATGCTATATGTGTGTAGAGAAATCCAGGGAGCTGCAGACACAAGGGAGTTTGCACTCATGCACGTGTGCTTCTCTGTGGACACTCACCATGCATGCAGTCAAAAGAATGTTAGAAGTCAAGGAGATACATGAGAAGTATCTAACTTCTTTGGTGACTCATACCATGGTAGAATATACATAGAGCCCTAACTGAGCCCTCAATTTCTATGAAAAAAAAAAACACAAAAAACTTTAAGCTGATAGAAGAGAGACATCAAGCCTGTCCACCCATGGAACAGGTCAAAATCCACTGTAGCTGGGGAAGAAAATAATAAAATTTCTACTTTATAGAAAGGGATGGGACAAAGTGCTCTCAGCCTAAGAATCTATTTTACTATCATGGGATATTCTTCCATTAAGAGAAGAGCAAAAAATATCTCTCTATATATAAAAGCCAAATGACCAGAACGACAGGGATGACCAGAATGACCAGTCACTATGATGTACACTGTGGCTGGCCAACCGGCTCAATGGGGGTACTGTGGCTGGCCAACCTCCCACGGCCCCTTCCCCTAGCCAGCCCTGCACTCGATTGGCCCCGCTCACCCCGATCAGGGGCAGGACCATCTGGCCAACCTCCCGCGGACCCTCCCCCTCACCACCACCTCAAGCTGGCCCAGCCCCACCTGTGCACAAATTCGTGCTCTGGGCCTCTAGTCTCAAAACAAAGCAAAACAAAACAAAGAAACCAACAAACTTGCTAAGATGTTTGCTTGCAAATGAGATGACAGAAAAGATTATAAAAGACACTCTTTTTCATTTTCATGGTGTAAATATCCTCACACGAGACTTTTTTGGAGCATCAGTTAAGAAAAATTGCACAGTAGCTAGAATAGGCATAACTTCAAGACAAATAATATTAGAATATACAGGGGCTGGCAAAAGTGGGTTTACAGTTGTGAGTACGCAAAACAGAGTATATTTTTGTATTATTTATTAATTATTATATTGTTTATTTGTGTCACAACTGTAAACCTCTTTTGCCCACCAATGTATTATAAATATTAGAAAGTAGTAAGTTTCTAGTGGTTATTATCTTTGTTTTTAACATAATATAATCAATAAAAATAGATTTTATAATGGCTGAGTTTAACAACTGGATCTAGCCAGCTGATAAGATTGGGCTTTTTTGCAAGAATTATTAACTAAAATCGATCCCTGATTTTTATAGTCAACAGATGATTGTGTGACATAGAATTGAAGATACATCTGGTTTCACAAATTTTTTTGTTTTGTTTGCATGCTTGCTTTTTTTTTTCAAATACAGGATTTCCTTAAGATGTTGTAAGCATGTGAAGTCTCTCTAACTTGCCCTGTTCTTGTTTAGTACAAAAGTACATTGGAAAGTTTAGTATTCTTCTGGAACCAATTTTTTAAATAAATATATTGATTTATTTAATTGATTGTTATGTATTCATTATATGTTAAATATCTGCATGTTAAGAAAAGATAACACTCGAATATGTCTCTATAAAATGTATGCCATTCTCAATCAAATTTCACCTTATTACTACTTTTCACTGTTAAAAAATATATATTTAGACACTTTCCACATCACCTTTGTTGTTATGTTGTTTTATTCCCAGGAAATGTGTGTATATAGAAAAACATAGATTTATTTTTTCTCACAAGAATCACCATAATAACAGAGATGGTATACTATATATTATAATAATGTGTCATTTCAATGCTGCAGGGAGTCCTTGAACACATGCTGCCCATATGCCCAATGATTTTACCCTGTGCAAATTCTCCTAAATGACTGACTAAATAAATTCTCTCAAGACATTTCTCATCATAATGCTGATCAGCTATGGTTCATTTATTGTTATATAATTGCAAAGGATGTTTATCCTTTCTTGCCCTTTTATGCTGCACAAGCTATTGTAATGTTCTGGGTCACAGATAGGATGAAGTTAGGGCAAAGCTCTTTTGTGAATATCCTATAATTTAGTACTTTGCAAAAACAAAAGGAGAAAAAATATTGTCTCCCATTTTGTAAATCTTAATGTTGACATATAATACAGTAAAATTATAAAGTGATTTAAATTTGTCAAAATGTCATAAATGATTTCTTTCTTTCTCTTCTTCATATTAGTATTCTTAAAATTTCAATAAACCAGAGAGATAAAAATACTGTAGAACTTCCCACATATTATCCCTGTTTAAGACCTGGACAGGTTGAGGACCTAGAGAATATGAACAGATTGTATAAAGTTACATAGATTATAAACACATGACAACTAAATGCCACATCCTTAAATAAAAATCTTGATATGCTTCATCTGACCAAAAAAAATGCCTCTGGTAACATTCAGAGTGAAAGATGTATTGCTGCCTGTGAGAACATTTTATGAATTTGACCTTAAAGGCCAGGGAAGTAAAGGAAAATATAAATGAACTAGAGGGCCGGTGCACGAAATCTGTGCACTTGGCGGGGGGGGGGGGGGGGGGGGGGCGGGGAGTTCTTCTGCCTGGCCTGTGCCCTCTCGCAGTCCAGGAGCCTTGGGGGGATGTCCAACTGACGGCTTAGTGGTCCTAAACTGTCAGTCAGACATCCTTAGCATTGCCACAGAGGCAGGAGAGGCTCTTATCACTGCCTCTGTGCTCGCCAGCCACGAGCCCGGCCTCTGGCTGAGCGGTGCTCCCCCTGCGGGAACACACTGACCATCAGGGGGCAGATTCTGCGTTGAGTGTCTCCCCCCTGGTGGTCAGCGTGCATCATAGTGACTGGTCATTCCATCCACCTTTTGGTCATTTGCATATTAGCCTGTTATAACATAGGATATGCTGTAGATGAGGCCCCCTAGAACCATAAGAAATGCAAAAAATTCACTGTTAAGTCATTCTCGAATTGCCCCCATTTAAAATCTTGTTTTCTTCCCTTAGATACACTTGAGCCAAAACATGCAGGTGAATGAGATATGTCTAATTTATTCATATACTGCAAGTGATAATCTTGAGGGCTCTTTGGTCACCTGTCATTGCTGAATGTGAGGGAGTTCTTTCTTCATCACAAACATTCTGATGTCTTCTTTTTGCTCAATTTTTGGTGAAGCAAATAAATTTCAATAACTTTATAAATTGATACATATACATTATATAGTCATACTTTCTTGTAATTTAGTTTTTAGTGTCTTATTTACTTTTTTATTTTATGATATTATATGCCAAACATAAATATTAAATATGTATCATCAAAATCATTAATGATTTCTTTACGTTTTTAATATAGGGGTCAAAGAAATCTATTCTCTCAATATCAGACTAATACATTTTTAATTATGTTTACTTTTACCAATTTAATAAGAATTAATTTAATTACTAGATCATATATTTTGAAGCATGAATATCAACAACAAAGTAATATTTTATTACACTTTTTGATATTAGAAATTATGATTCTACATTTTTAACTCCTGTTGAACCTTTTGACCCAATTATAATTATATCACAATATCCTATTTTAAACTATCATTATCATTACTTAAATTTTAAAAACTTAGGTAATTTTTGCTATTCACAACCCAAGCACAGGGATAATACACCTGAATAATTGGTAATATTATTTTATGCTATTACTAAGTTTCTATTTATGATATATTTTCAAGTATGTTTCTTAACAGATATTCAGAATGCAGTCATACCATCAGCCCTTCTACTTATACATGCATTTTCTTTCTTTTTAAAAAAATTATATTACTTTTTGATGTGATATTAGTTAATAAAGTTATATAGGATTCAGGTGTATAATTCTATAATACATCATCTATATATCGTATTGTATTCCCATCTATCCTTACTTTACCCTCTTCTACCTCCCCTCACCCTTTCTTTCTGGTAATCACCATACTGTTGTCTATGATACATGCATTTTCTTGGTTCATAGTTTATTGTGTTTCTTTAACAATTTATTTTCTCTTTTCTTGGGACCCTTTGATTTTTTTACATTTATTTTATAAGAGTATTTTCTTATAAACTTTCCCCAGACATAGTAATAGATAATGTATTTACAGAATATTGGTATACTTAATAATGCCTTTTTAAAAACTGCTATATAAAATATATATTTTCTGGGTATAAGATTTTTGGTTTAAAAACCTTTATCTGCACACATTTTATAAAACTATTTCTAGTATCAACTAATCTCCCTTATCACAATTATAAATCATAATATTATTGCTTTACTTTATTTTGTGAACTCCTCTCTGATATAAAGATGATAAAACAATACTCTCCCTTTTGAGCTTAATATATATAATATATATATATTAATCTTAATTGTGCATCTTATTCATTAGTCTGACTTGACACTCATTATGCCATTTCAATATGTAGTTCCAAGTGATTATTCAGACAAGGAATGTTTATATCTATTTTTTTATGTTAATTGCATCTCTTCCATCAGGTCCCATCTGTCCTTAGATTCTCATATTATTCACATACTAGAGGCCTGGTGCATGAAATTTGTGCACAGGTACAGTCCCTAGGCCTGGCCAGCAATCAGGGCCAATCGGGGCCTTCCTTCCCCTAGCTGTTATCTCTTTGTGATTAGTCATAACAATTCTTATGTTATGTATTTGTGATTTATTCATTTTTTATTAGGCTAGATACAATTTTATAAAATTTATGGAAAATTATAAATAACTATCTTATATACTGATTTATTTTAGTTAGTTATATTTATAATTACATGAATGTCATCAATTTTTGTTTCATTAAATTTTCTTATTTATTCATTATATGATATTTATCTCTATTATTCCTATGTACTTAATAATTTCATTTTTAGTAATATTGATAATTCATATTATGATTTATTTTTACTTAGATTTCAAGACTTCAGTCTATCACATTGGTAATTTTGTTAATAATGCTTAATTTTTTTTTTTGGAAGAGTACACTTTTAAAATTTTGATATCAGTTTCCTGGATTGTTTATTCATTCAGCTATTCATTCAAGAATATATTGTTAGCTTCAAAATTTCACAATTATGAATAAAACAAATGTAAACCTACATGTGACTGATTATCAATTGCGTTTACAAACTGGGCATTACTCTTTATTTTCACCATATATACCTTATCAATACACTGACTTTTAAAAATATGATGCAGTGTTGTCTCTTAAAATATCTTATTAGCTTTAAAATGTTTTCTAATCATTCCATTTACTTTGCCTCAATAGAAACAGTTAAACTTGCTAAACTTAGTTTCCTTTCTTTAATTTACACATTTAATTATTAAAAGTTTAATATTTTTAACACTACTGATGGAAGATTTTGGCCATCAAAAGTCATAGCTGTGTTGCTTTGCTGACAATTAAAGGCTGTCAGGAACTCAGTTCCTTCATCCTGCTCCACTATGCCAACCGTCCGGTCCAAGCCCCTCTGCCAGGGACCAGACCCCCTTGGACGCCGGGAATTGGACAGAGAAGCCATGAGAAGTTGTGGGTATATAAGAGAGTCTTTATTGTAGAATCCAGTGTCTATGTAGCCATTGCTAACAAGGAGCCACTAGACAAACAGTTCTTCAACAGCAAAGTCCCATACAGTAGTCGCTCACCAGCTGGTTAATGATATATCTTTCCCACACAGTAGCAGCAGCCTGCTGGTCAGTAATTCATTTTCCCCACAACGCAGCCCCCTACCTGCTGGTCAGTAGTCTTACACTAAGCAGTCCAGCCTTACATAGGAGCAGCAACCTCTGTACCCACAGCCATTATCTGAGCAACCATGTGCTTCTGGCTGGTCAGTAAAATACCTTATACTACTTAAACAAAAGAGGCTTCTTGCCAAGCAGCGACCTCAGTCTTTGCATTATAGAAGGGCACACTGATTAAGATTCCCACACTCAGAGTAGCTTTGAACATCTGGCATACTCTGAACAAGGCCTCTATACTCCAATTGGCCTTGAGTATCTGGCATAGTCTAGACAGGGTCCCACAAAGGCAAAAAAAATTTTAAAAGCTCATTTAAGTGTTCAATATAAGTAGTGGATTCCCTCACTGCAAAGAGCTGGAGGACAGAAACAGTCTATTCTTGTGTAATGCAAGGATATATTCAACACCTGTGGGTGATTTTCTCAAGGTCCTCACTCCGGGATCTGCCTGAGAGATAAGTCAGTCTGTTCTCAGATCTACAGTGTGTGCTTCTAGCATCAATGCTTCATGGAAGCTGTCCATCAGCCCAAATAACTGCAAACCCTCCTTGGAGTCTAAGAACCTCAAAGGTGTATGAGGTGTCTGCAAACTTCTTATGAGATCACATAATCCCACCTCACCATAATGCTTAAAAACAAACTGCTTCTAATGCACACACACACACACACACACACACACACACACACAGTTCATGTACAATGTAACTCATCTAGTAAGAAGCTGAGAGAGGAAAATTAAACATAACTTCAGGCAAACACAGATCTATAAGAAATTGAGTTTGTTTTAAGGTATAATGGAAGGTTAATAGATTTATATTTCCCAATAATACTGTTTGCTGGTTTTAACAAAATAATTTATTATTTAGTGCAGGGGTTTACTCTCTGATATTGTTTAAGCTATCATGTTTTAATATAAAACCAGTTAGAGTCTATGTTTGAAAGTTCTCTAATCTATGGTATTTTTCTTTAAACAGGTATTTATTTTAACATTCATATTATTCATTAAATTATTTTTTATCTGCGAGGAAATTTTAGAGGTTATGGTCAACATAGATTCCCCTGTAATTACAATCTTATGTCAAGATATCCTTTATATTTAAAGGAATTTCTTTTTCTAAAGAATATTTAGAATATTTTAATCATGTTTAAATATCATCAAACTATAATTTTGATTTTAAAATATGATATCTGTATATAAAGTTATTTTAGGTAAAAATTTAACAGGGTCCAAAATCATATTTTCTCTCATATTATTATTATCATGACTATTAAAATAGATTGTGTTCTCTTCAGGAACTACAATCATTAGTAGACTAAATAATTTTCTACTCAACAAATTAACCTTTCTTTCTTTCTTTCTTTCTTTCTTTCTTTCTTTCTTTCTTTCTTTCTTTCTTCTTTCTTTCTTTCTTCTTCTTTCTCTTTAACTTTTAATTCTAGGGTAGGAATTCCAATCACAGTTTTCCAGTGAAGCAATTTTACCATTTATTTCTGTATTTTAAATTTATATTTATGTTAATACTAGAGGCCTGGTGCATGAAATTCATGCACGGGGGGGTGTCCCTCAGCCCAGCCTGCACCCTCTCCAATCTGGGACCCCTCAAGGGATGTCCGACTGCCCATTTAGGCCCGATCCCACTGGACAACCCTCTCACAATCCAGGATTGCTGGCTCCCTGCCTGCCTTCCTGATTGTCCCTAAATGCTTCTGCCTGCCAGCCTGATCACCCCCTAACCACTCCCCTGCCATCCTGTTCGATGCCTAACTGCTGCCCTGGCAGCCCAATTGCCAACCTGGTCACCCGTAACTGTCCTCCCATGCAGGTCTGGTTGCCCCCAACTACCCTCCCCTGCAAGCCTGGTCCCCCCCAACTGCCCTCCCCTGTAGGTCTAGTTGCCTCCAACTGCCCTCCCATGCAGGCCTGGTCCCCCCAACTGTCCTCCCCTGCTGGCCTGATTGCCCACAACTGCCCTACCCTGCTGGCCCTCTTGTGGCAGCCATCTTGTGTCCACATGGAGGCAGCCATCTTGTGTGTTGGAGTGATGGTCAATTTGCATATTACTCTTTTATTAGATAGGATATATTTTAATAATTATTTGTATTATTCTATTCCTTTGTATATTTTTACATTTCCATTGTACATGCAATATAATGTTTATAAATAATAAGGATTCTGCAATGTCATTAGTTTCATTTGGACCCCCTACATGTAGTTATAATTTGTCTTTATGAATTATATGTCTTTCATATGCCCCATGTTGGAATTGCCTTCAATATATACTACTTATATAAATAACAAAAAATGCATTTTCAGTAGAGACAAATAATGTGTTTTAAAGTTTAATTTCATTTCAGTCTGCAGCCAAAATGATTCAGAGTCAGACTTTGGCTAAATATAAATAATTCTAATGTATTCTAAGGTCTTATTCATTTCTACTTCTTTAAAAACATAATTCTACATCACACATTCCAAAGTCTTGAAGGATCTCTATGTAGTGGTTTATTAACTATATTCACCTGTATCACTTCTTTCTTGTCAGTTGTATCTTTTCAAAGAAAATAACTTATATTTATCCATCTAAGTCCAGTATCTGCCCATCAATAATAGCATGTTAAACCTAAAGGCAATCTACAAATGTATGCGAAAAACTTCTGGGACACTAAGATGTAGTTGTATAATTAATGGTGTTTCTTTGAGGGAATAGATAGGTTATTGTACAGGGAGACAAGCAATCATGTTTATTAAATCATTCCTATATTGATAACACTCTACTACATTCTATGTTGGATCAGTCTTTCATTAGGAACTTCCCCATCTGTGCAGTTTTTCATTAATTTTCTCAGGTAATGACTGTGAAGAAGTGTAGCCAGATGTTCTACTTCCCTTTCCTGGCACTCCTGAAAGTTCCTGAAATGTGAAGCTAGCACCAGTTATTTTGCCCTTTTAATATTGGGAGACGATACATTTTAAATGTAAATATTTTTAAATGAAGAAATAAATGGATTAATTCATATAAATATCAAACTCCAGATATTTTCTTTGTGTAAACACTTGAACAAATCTTGAACATATTTTTTCTTCTAAGTGGACATATGCACAAATAGTGTATAGTTATTTACCTATTCATTTTCTCATTTTTCTAGAGTTCTACTGTTTTGCAGAATTTTGTAAATGGCCAGAGTTATACTGTTTATACATAACAGTATTATTTTTCTTCTTCTTTGTCAATGCTGTCTTCACTCCCAACATTATCAGAGTGAATTGGTCTTTCTGAATTATAAATCTTTATGATGTCCATGCTGGAATTCACGTCTCCTTAAAACCCAACAGTAACTGAGCTCACAAATGCCTGCTAATGTTCTATTCTGTCTGAGCCACACAATTCTCTATACTGTATCTCAGTGAGATCATAGCATGCTTGTCTTTTTCTTGAAAGTTGTCATGTTGTCTCTATTTTCTCTACTCACTTTTATTACTTAGAGTCAGTTCATATCCTATCTGGGTCTGACAAAAATGTCTCTTACCTCTGACTTCTTCTCCAATACACCTCATAGGTTGAAACAGGTATAAAAGTGGAAATTATGTGCTCATGCATATATGTGATATGTGTAGCCCCTCATTTTTACTACAATCACTTAACTTCCTTCAAGACAGTGAGCAGATGCTGAATCTACATCCTAAAGAGTTTTGTCATTGGTTATTTTTTTTCTTTATTGATTAAAGTATTACATATGTGTCTTTATCACCCCATTGCCCCCCACCCACTCCCACTCATGCGCTCACCCCCCTGTTGTCTGTGCTCATTGGTTAGGCTTATATGCATGCATACAAGTCCTTTGGTTGATCTCTCCCCCTTACCCCCACCCTCCCCTACCTTCCTTCTGAGGTTTGACGGTCTGATCGATGCTTCTCTGTCTCTGGATCTGTTTGTGCACTGCTAGTGGGAATGCAGACTGGTACAGCCACTGTGGAGAAAAGTATGGAGTTTCCTAAAAAAACTAAAAATGGAACTCCCATTTGACCCAGTGATCCCACTTCTAGGAATATTTCCCAAGAAACTAGAAAAAAGAAACAATCAGAAAGGGTATATGCATCCCTATGCTCATAGAGGCACAATTTAACATAGATAGATTTGGAAACTACCTAAGTGCCCATCAACAGATGAGTGTATTAAAAAACTGTGGTACATCTACACAATGGAATACTATGCTGCAGTAAACAAGAAGGAATTCTTACCATTTGCAACAGCATGGATGGAACTGGACAGCATTATGCTAAGTGCAAAAATCCAGTCAGAGAAAGATAAATACTACATGATCTCACTCATTTATGGAATATAAGGAACAACATAAACTGATGAACAAAACAGATCATTGCTTTTTTTTATGATTTTTAGCTCAGTTTCCATGATGTTCCATTCATGTCCAGCATCTTTATTCTTTTATTCAAGTCTTCTGTTTTGCTTTTTGGCATGTGTGTTTGTTTGTTTTCCCATTCCCTGTACTAGGTATTAAATACAGAACAAATAATATAAGTATTTTTTAAAGTTTAAATTTAACATGTAAATCAAATTTATGCACATATATAATTATGAAATTGATTTCCATTGTTGGGAGAATTGGTACAAGGGATGAAGCATATGGAAACCTTAATTTATTTACCTACAAAGATAGGAACCAGAGTTACATTTACTTGCATCCTCTCTCTCATTTCAGGCATTTCACTCCTATCTAAAATGATTTCTTGCACTTGAGTTTAGAAGTAAAACTCCTCATGAGTTTCCTCTATGATTATCAACTATCCAATCTTAATATTCCTGTGTTAACAATCTTCCCTTATCAAATATGAAGTCATAAAAAAAGAACTGTCTCAGCTCCTTGTTCTGCTCTCCACCTCAAGCATACAGTGGACATAATAAATAGCATGTAATTATTCCATTTTCCCCTCTTCAGTATATAATACTTTATGTATTTCTATAAACATTATAATCTGATATCTATCACCAAGAGCATATAGAATGAAAGGTTTATTCCTAATTGACTTGTACTTTGTTGTTACAGTTCTTTTTTATAATTTGCCACCATAGATCAACTATTCCCTCAGTAGCTATATAATATATATATATATATATATATATATATATATATATATATATATATACTAGAGGCCTGGTTCACGAATTTCGTGCATGGAGGGGGGCGTGTCCCTCAGCCCAGCCTGCACCCTCTCCAATCTGGGACCCCTCAAGGGATGTCAAATCGGCAGTTGGACATCCCTCTCACAATCCAGGACTGCTGGCTCCCAACTGATCACCTGCCTGCCTTTCTGATTGTCCCTAACCGCTTCTGCCTGTCAGCCTGATCACCCCCTAACCACTCCACTGCCAGCCCGATTGTTGCCTAACTGCTCCCCTGCTAGCCTGTTTGCCCCTAACTTCCCTCCTCTGCCAGCCTGGTCACCCCTAACTGCCCTTGCAGTTGGGAGGCCTGGTGCCTCCCAACTGCCCTCCCCTGCTGGCCATCTTGTGGTGGCCATCTTGTGTCCACATGGGGGCAGGAACTTTGACCACATGAGGGCAGCTATATTATGTGTTGCAGTGATGGTCAATCTGCATAGTACTCTTTTATTAAATAGGATAGAGGCCTGGTGCATGGGTGGGGGCTGACTGGTTTGCCCTGAAGGATGGGGATTCCCTTGGGGCATGGGGCGGCCTGAGCAAGGGGCCTGTGGTGGTTTGCAGGCCAGCCACACCCCCTGGTGACCCAAGAGGAGACCCTGGTATCTGGAATTTATTTACCTTCTACAATTGATACTTTGTAGCCTGGAGCAAACCCAAGCCTCCCTCCCGCTCTCAGTGGCTGTAGCCATCTTGGTTGGGTTTATTTGCATATTTGCTCCTGGTTGGCTGGTGGGCGTTGCTTGGCTGGTGGGCGTGGCTTATGTGTAGCAAAGGTACGGTCAATTTGCATAATACTCTATCATTAGATAGGATAATATTATGTCGTGCATTATCACCCATTTACTTACTGCATTTTCAATTTTTGGAGTACTTTTACTTTATGTTTGTTTTTTTTTCAAATATTAGCAATATTGTGAGATAGATACTACCATTCCTATGTTTAAACCTTTGGCAACCCTACCATTTATTAGTGTCAAAGCTAGGAATCCTCTGTCCAAGGTCATTATAATATAACTATAGCTCAACATTTCTGTGGCTACTGTGAATTGTATCACTTTTTAAATTTCAAAATGCTAAACAATTTATTTTTAAGGTGTGCATATAAAATGAATAGGGGGAATGATTTTTAAATTCCACACCACAAGGAGAGTAGCCTTTCAAATGAAATGTGCTCACAGCAATTCCTACACAAGGAAGGGAAAAGGAAATGAATAGACAATTTATTAAGGACATCAAAGATATGTTCTACACAGACAGGTGTTATCTAATTTTCTAGTTGACTGTTAAATCTTTTACAGATTAAGTTTGTGTTAATGTTATATAAAGATATTGTAGTAATATGTTTCTGAACCCTCACTATAGTTACATAATTTCAAAATACAAAGTGTGCCAAACATTACTGGTGTGTGAAAATTACTCTCTCCACCTTGCGCCTTTCAGTATTTCTCCTAGAAATTATTGTCATTCTTCCCAAGGCACTTAAGGTTATTGTAACTCCAGTTTACCTATTGTTCACCTTCTTACTTTTATTGAGCAATAAAAAAAATATACTTAAAAAGTGGCAATCAAATTAATATATTAAAAAGATTACATTAAGTGTAAGATTTGAATTTTAATACAGTAATAAAATGCTTGAATTCAGAGAAAATTAAAATATTTTATAAAGAAAAAGAAAAATATATTGCAGTTGTGTAATAGATAATGAGCTAAGGAAGATGTCAAATGTTATAATAACTTAGTGTGAATACATAATTTGAGAACTGCTTTGTGGATATATTATTTCAAATGAAAGCTTACAGGGGATAGTTTTCCTGTGCACTAATTTATTTTGAAAGTGAATGTTTCTTTCTATTTTAATTTAATTTAATGGGATGATATTGGTTAATAAAATTATGTAGCTTTCTATTTTGTTTTAAAGATAAACATCTTAGCAACTGCTATATTTTAATTTGCTTCTCTTTCTATATAAGCATATGAAGAAATTCTTCCAATTATCCTATAGTATACACTAAAATAAGACTAAGAACTTTTTATCACAACTTCTTGAGATAATTAGACAATCCGACATCAACAGGAATGATTTACATTTTTATCTTTATACTTAGTTTACAAAAGATCATTGCACTCTCATCTCTAGTATAATTGTATAATTTGACATTAGGAAATTCACTATTTTATTGTCCTATTTGATACTACAAAAATATTACTTTTGACAAAAAGCAAAAAGACTGAAGTGTAACTCAAAAGATACCACATTTTTTAACATGACATCTCAGTTTAAAAATAGTTTAACCTCAAATACATATTATTTCCCTAATGAAATTTGTTAGTGAACATAGTAAACTTACCTAAATATAAGCAAAAATGTAAAATATACATATACTATTTGCTAATATCTATACATGTATATATATATATATATGTATATGTATATATATATATATATATACACACACATATACACACATATCTATAATAATAAAAGCATAATATGCTAATTAGACTAAAAGTAAAGGTGGAGGAAATAAATGGATTCTAAATAAAATAAGATGGAGGCTAGACCATGATTAGATATCAAGATATAATAATGATAACAGGCTCACATAGCACTTTTGAGGCTGAGCTAAGGGTGTACAGATAAGGAACTCAGTCTCAAATACATTTATAAGACCAAATCCCCATCCAGTCTAAAAGGTTTATAAAGTTAGCCTAGCAGAATCCATAGCAAACAACCAACAGGCTATAGACAGATAAACTTGAGGCACATATAAAATGAGAAGGAAAATAAAAGTCTATCTAACACCTGGGACTAAGGATAAGGAGACTAAGGAAATAAAACTTAAAGCTTTTTATCAACACAGCCAACGCTGGAAAATCAATAGACCCCAGAGAACTACCCATGTGTTTTTTTTGTACCAATCCTTTCTGATTCTCATACTGGGTATTGTAGGGGGCTATAATTCAAGTGGAAAATCTGGTATTTAAATATCAGATCAGAGGGGATAATTTGCGATGAAAGGAGATTTGACTTTGGCTGGTGAACACAAAATACAATATACAGATGATATGTTATAGAATTGTATACCTGAAACCTATATAATTTTAGTAACCAATGTTACCTCAATAAATTTAATAAAAATAAACAAAATATATACTTATTAGCTATATCGCATCATCAAAATTCACCATACTCAAAATCATATGTACTAACAAATACACATGTGTTTATATACTATATATATACATATAATATAGTATATATAAAATAAGATAATATGGAGGAAATAATGACATAAATATTAAAAAAATATTTTTAGAGACAGAGGAAGTGAGAGGGAGAGAGAGAAACATAAATGTGAGAATGAAACGGATTGGCTGCCTCCTACACACTCCCCTCAAGGATCAAGCCCCCGACCCGGGTATGTGCCCTGACCAGGAATCGAACTGGTGACCTTTTGGTGTATGGGACAACACTCAACCAACTGAACTACACTGGCCAGGTTGACATAATGATTTTTTAATTATCTAGAAGAGTGAAGAGGATAAAAAACCTTCATATAAGGCATTATTTTACTATTGCAAATGAATCTGGAAGTTATCATTTTAATACTGAATATGTTACTATGGCAATTCAAGTATTTTGCAACACAGCATCCTCAATATCTTTATTTCTTTAATATGATAATAACCTA
The DNA here is from genome assembly GCF_951640355.1 of Cnephaeus nilssonii. Taxonomy (NCBI): domain Eukaryota; kingdom Metazoa; phylum Chordata; class Mammalia; order Chiroptera; family Vespertilionidae; genus Cnephaeus; species Cnephaeus nilssonii. The sequence goes on along the minus strand of NC_137079.1, from coordinate 66,135,789 downwards.
AGTAGACAAATTGAAACAAATAATTCTCTTTGTTTGTGGTATACTATTAAATAAATTATAACTGTACCTAGATTTAAAAAAAAAACACAATAAATTGCTTCTCATAGTTATGAGCCCTTAGAAGGTATCTTTAAATATATATATATATATATATATATATATATATATATATAATATATGGTGATGAGAGAAGATTTGACTTTGGATGGTAGGCACATGGTGCAATATACAGATCTTGTAACATAGAAACCAACCCACATTTGAAACCTATATGATCATGTTGACCAATGTCACCCCAATAAATTTAATAAAAAATGAAGTATATGAAATACACAGCAATCTTTAATTAAAAATACTTATATTGATTTTTAGTGATAGAAAAAGGAAAAGGGTGAGAGAGAAACAATGATGGGCTGCCTCCTGCATGCCCTCTACCAGGGATTGAACCTGCAACCTGGGCATGTGCTCTGACTGGGGAATTGAACCAGCAACTTTTCTGTGCATGGGACGATGGCCAACCAACTGAGCCATGCTGGCCAGGGCCACAGAACCCTTTAAAAATAATATAATTTTGTGTCCACTCTTTAAAACATATTAAAAAATATGATGACTACATTTTAGGAAATTGCAGGATTTAGCATATATTACTCATAGGTTCAAACTTAAGAAATCTGCATATTGTAATAATTAAGACTCCTGCAAATATTTTCAAGCTCCTACTTACAGCACACAAGATTGCACTTCACACGTACTTTAAAGTTAGATGTGGCCATATTACTTGCCTGGTCATTGGACTGTGAGTGGAAGTAACCGCTTGCAGTGTTTAGAAGCTGCTGGGGGCAAGTGTGTAATTCCCTCTATCCACCTCTTTCCTATTACAGAGTTTGTGCAAGGACTTGTCAAGATAAGCATTCTTCTTCTGAATTCCTGACAGGAAAATAAGCAGACCCTTCCAGACATGGGAAAATGAAATGTATTGTGATGCATCACTACCGTTGGGGAAGCAGGTCATAACTTCAGCATAACTAGTTAATCTTGACATATATGCCACACAATACCAATTCTCATGCCGATCACATGATTTTTGCATCACTATGAGATATTCTGCTATTCAGTTATAATTTTTAAAAAGCATTAAGGTCAGCTAGGGAGCTCATTGACAAAATGAGGTTTAAACAAAAAAAAATTTTGAGGACCTGAAGCATAAAAGATATAGTAGGAGGAAATGCAATTGTGCTATATCCAAGGAGACAAGAGTTGGTGATTGTTTTCAATGTGATCACTGAAAATGAACTATGATTAGTTATCTTCTAACAATAGTAAGAAAAAAGAAATTAGTGCCAATATTGGATATGTGAAATTTAGAAGAATGGATTTGACACATTCACACACACTTGTATTTATACATATCATGTATTCTAAGGAGCTGTTACTATATTTATATAAATATAACATATTCTAAAAAGTGTGCATTTATAAAACTGATAATCTTGCTTTTTGCTATAATTAATCACATATTGAAACACTACTTACTGTACAGTTTTGCTGTTTTTCCCCTCTTAAAATTGAGTGAGTGGGATCATACACAGTGACATGTATTCTTCTTTCATGATTCTTTATATAATACTGGAGGCATGGTACATGGATTAGTGCACTGGTGGGGACCCTCAGCCTGGCCTGCACCTTCTTGCAATCTGGGACCCCTTGGGAGATGTTGGACTGCCACTCCTGCCTGCCGCTCCTGCTCATTCTGGCCCTGCTGTGCCTGCTACGGGCTCACGCCCAGTCAGTCCAGATTTGGAGAGGCTCGTGCCGCCACAGCGGGGCTCGCCAGAGGTGAGTCTTCCTTCCAGTGCCCATTGATCAGCTGAGCAGTGTTCCCATTGTGGAAGCGCACTGACTACCAGGGGACAGTACCTGCATTGACCATCTGCCCCCTGGTGGTCTGTGGGCATCATTGCAACCAGTCATTCGATAGTTCAGTCATATATGCCTAAGTGACTGAATATATATAGACTAGAGGCCTGGTGCATGAAATTCGTGAATGGGAGGGGTGTCCCTCAGCCCAGCCTGCACCCTCTCCAATCTAGAACCACTCAGGGGATGTCCGACTGCCGGTTTAAGCTTGATCCCTATGGAATCAGGCTTAAACCGGCAGTCGGACATCCCCCTCACAATCTGAGACTACTGGCTCCTAACTGCTTGCCTGCCTGCCTGCCTGCCTGATTGACCCTACTGCTTCTGCCTGCCAGCCTGATTGCCCCCTAACCACTCCCCTGCCAGCCTGATTGCCCCCAATTGCCCTCCTCTGCCAGCCCGATTGCCCCCAATTGCTCTCCCCTGTCAGCCTGATCACCCCCAACTCCCCTCTCCTGCTGACCTGACTGCCCCAACTGCCCTCCCCTGGTGGCCATCTTGTGATGAAGTGAAGGCGGCCATCTTGTGGTGGCCATCTTGTGATGATGTGAGGGTGTTGCATGAGGGCACAAGGACCACCTAGGCTTTTATTAGTATAGATATTTTTTGTCAGATTCACCTATGTTTTTGTGTGTAGCAGAAATTTGGTTATATGTTATTTTTGCATGATACATGATGTACAGTATTCAATTATAACTAGTATGCAACAAAATTTTATGCATTCTATTATTAATGATATTTTCATTATTTTAACTGAAACATTATTAAAATGAATACCACTGCGTTTCTCTTGATGCACATGTGCATGCATTTTTAAAGAACTCATATACATAACATTTGAAATTTTGGAGCACTGATTCTTTCTATGTTTAATTTAGTTAATTTAAAATGTCTTCAAGAGTGTAATATATACTCCCACCAGAAATGCTTGGCAATCCATATTCCTTTCATTTTTATCAAGATAGTTGTTGTTTTTTTTCTTTTCTTTACCTCAAGTATATTATCTGGAGTAGGGAGAAAGAAGTGATATATTGTTATCATTTGACTTTTTATTTCTATTAAATAATGGGAACATATTTTTATATGCTAATTGGCTATTTTGATACCCTCTTCTACTATATCTTGTTGGCTCTTACCCAATCTTACGTCTTCAATCAATCAATACATTCTTCTTGTCACTTTCTTAATTGTCCCTATTATTTTTTAAATATAAATGCAATTCTTCTTCTATCCTATGAAGAAGTTTTTTCCTAATCCAAAACCATTTCCATATTATCTTATATTGATTTTAGTATATTTGTTGTTTTACATTTTAGTATAAAATTTATTTTTGTGAATGATTTCAAATAGGGATTATATTTTATTTTCTTCCATATGTACACAAAATTAATGCTGCCTAAGTCATTAAAAAAACAACCCTTACTCAGTTGCTTCACAATATAAACTTTGTGATAAAACAAATGACCATGAATGCATGTATCTAATTTTGGCTTTTCCATTGTGTTCTATTCTAACCACACTCTACTTTTTAAATTACATTAAATATAAAATGTATTGATATTAATAGTCCTCCATCTCTGTTCTTCTTAAGATTCTCTTGAATACTTTAGGCCGTTTGGTTTTGCATAATAGTTTTCAAATTTAAAAATCCACTCTTTAAAAAAAAAAATAAAGCAAAAAACCCTGATATTTGACTATGGTTACATAGAATCTTGAATCAATTTTGTGGTGAGTTGACATATTTATAATATTGAATTTTCCAATAAAATAACATTGGGTATCTCTTCTTTATTTAGATCTTAATTTTCTTTCATAAATTTCTATGAAGATGTATTATATATTTTAAATAAATTTATCCCTTACATGTATTCTGTTAAATTTATTCATGTTATTGAAGTGATCATTTTTCATTTTCATTTTATTTTCTATAAATTTGTCACACAAAGAATTATAATTGTTTATTTTAATAAACACCTTATATTTAGTGACCTTGATTTGTTTATTTATGCTACACTATTTTGTCTGTAAATTATTTTAAAATTTTTACACTTATATATAGAGATGACAGTTTTACTTTTTTTTTTTTTCCAATCCTTCAATATCAGTTTTTGCTCCCACTTGAACTTCCATTACAATGTTGAATACTAATGGTGATAGTGTGCATCCTTATCTGTTTTCACTGTCAGGCTAAACTATAAATATTTTGCCATTACATATAATATAACATTTTTAAAGATATACTTTTATTGATAATATTGATTTCAGAGAGGAAGGGAGAGGGAGAGAGAGATAGAAACACCAATGATGAGAAAGAACCATTGATTGGCTGCCTCCTGCATGCCTCCCACTGGGGATGGAGCCCACAACCCAGGCATGTGCCCAGACCTCCAGATTCATAGGTTGATGCCTAACCACTAAGCTATAGAAGGGAGCTCTCTATATAAGGAATATATATCCAAAAATGATGCCCACCCACATGGCTCAGTGGTTGGGCATAACCTATGAACCAGGAGGTCATGGTTTGATTTCTGGTGAGGGCACATGCCTGGTGTATTGATAACAAGGCCTCTGTGCTCCCATTGGCCTTGATTATCCAGGTACCTCTCATTGTTCCCACAAGGGGGTAGAGGATTGAGCAAAAAAGGAAAAAAAAAAAAAAAGAGAGAGAAAGTACTCATGGACACGAACAACAGTGTGGTGATTGTGGGGTGCGGTGGGTGGAGGTAGAGGGAGTGTGGGGGGATAAGTAGTGATGGGGAAAAATAACATAAAGAAGAAAAAAAGAAATAGTCTACTTAAATTAGGAAGTTAGTTTACAAAGTTGGAATGGGTTGGGATAATCAGAAGGCTGGCATGAGACCCCTGGGCCTGGCAGTCTTGGTAATATACCCTTCTGTCAAAGAACATGCTCAGGGAGCCCAGCTGAAGTGTACACAGTCTATAGACCATTCAGCTACCTGAGCCATGAGGCTAGGGATCAAAGAAGACTGTGAGCTCAGGCTGTTGGTAAAGTTTGATGGTTCACCTGGGAGACGCTAAGGCCTGTGTGTCCCTCCGTGCTCTCCTGCAGGCAGCTCAAGATGTCCAGTTCATCCTCCCCTCACCTTGGCCACCCTCACAGCCTCACTTCCACTGGACACTAGTGCAATCTTATCCAGGATCAAGAGACCATTAAATTCCTCTGCCACCTGGGCAGCTTCTCTAACAGCAGAACTGCTGAGCAAACTCCTGGTACAGATGGAAGGCTTCTGCCTCCTTGGTCATCTGCTCAACATCAGCCCTGGGCTCCAGCCACTACTGAAAAGGCCTCAACCTCTTCACACAGCCACACAGACTCAGTTTCTGCCTCTGCCTACATATTCATCCCGGACTTCTGGGCCTTGCTAGGCACTCCAGCCTGTAGTGATCAGCTTCCACAGGTTTCCAGACACTGGCCTCCAGCTCTTCTCTAGTATGTAGATTTCCAGCTCCTGCACTGCCACCTACTAGCTCTGCTCCACCACCTGAACCGGTCCCCACAGCTCCTCTATCTCTTGCTTAGTCCTAGCCACCTGAAATTCATAGGCCAGGTCATCCTGTGCTCTATGGCTGCTGACCGTGAAGTCATACACGGCCTTCTTCAGCTCGCAGTCCTACTGCACCTTGGCCAGTACCAGCAGACACCTTTTCCTACTTGCCTCTGGCTCCCGAATCTTAGCATCTCTCTTGGCCTCTGCTTCCCCAATCCGAGCATCTTTTTGGTCTTCAGTTCTCAAAGTCCTCAGCAAGGAAGGCAAATAGTCCTGATCATTGTGAATGTCCTTCAGGGTATAGCTAACCATGCAAGTGTGTTTTTCTTTGTTTGTTTTTATTGTTTTAAGTTTTAAATAATTCAAATAACTTTTGTAATAAAAAATCTCTTTATTCTTATTAAAAGGTCTTTGTTCTAAACAATAAATTCTCTTTATTATACTTAGTCAATCAGTTTTTCTGTTACTTGCAACCAGAAACCATTCAATTTTACTAATTTCATTTTTTCCATTTATATGTCTTTTCTTTTTAATTCTATCACAGAGGTTTTCTTGTGATAATTCAGCATATTACTGTTCAATCTAGTGAACTGAATACTCTTTTTGGCCTCAGTTGAAGTGTTAAATCATGTTATTATATTTTGGACATTCTCTGTGTTAGATAAATTGCCATATTTTTGGACTTACTTGTTTGAGTTTAGTGTATGGGAACAACCTTCTGCAATAACATGATCTGTTCCTCATTCTTTTCCTGTACCTTTATATAAAGAAACTAAATGGTCCAGAATGAAAAGCCCCATGCCCCTCCTCTCCCTGTACTCATATTTTCTAGAGGAAGCTGTAGTTTCTGGATTCAAGGGGTCCATGCGTGATTACTAATTGATTATTATAATGAGTTTTATATATTAACACAACTTCATAATAATCTGGGAGTCAATTATGCCAATCTAAAAAAATAGGTCAAAAATCATATTAAGTTAATCAATGAAAGAGGAAGATTATTTTTTAAGTTTATTGATTTCATATATGAGACCATGCTATATATCTTAGAAATAGTACTTGAGAGGTAATTAATATAAATTGTTTTCTTATTCATAACTGGATATGATCTTTGCAGTCTAGAAATTTTTCTTTGGAACAAATTAAGTGGCAAGATGTCAACAGATAAGTTCTTTACATAAAATTTTTATCCATTAACTATATTTATAAGTACATCTTTTTATATGCTTTTACAGTAATCTGTTGAAGTGGCCTATATTATCAAAACAAATAAAAAAAAACATAAATAGGTACTGAAATTCTAGAATGTAAAACTATGGAGAAATATATAATTGAGTTTCCTGTACACATATTTACTAAGGGAACTGATAGCCACATGTTTATTAATTAAAGTGATAATTTTTAAGAATTTTTATTTACACTAGGAAATATTAAAGTTTATTACTGTATTATGATTTATCTGGCTCATATGATCTGAATTGCTATTGAATAAATAATCTGATCATTTAAGAGTCATTGTTTTACCTTTTTATCAATACATAAAATGTTCTATTTGTTAGTAAAGAGATCACACTAATCTCAATATTCACCCACTAAGATAGCCAGGAATAGAATTCAGACAAACAAAATTTATCTCTTCATGATAATAATTATGCTCATAATTTCCAGTTGTCCAAGACACTTTTGGATGACATGCTGAAATAACCTAATTTGACAATTTCCAAATTAGCCTACAAATCAACCTTTAATAGAAATACCTGCCATCATAATGGATCAGATAATAGCCCACATTGGAATATTTATATGCTCCACTTTCAGTCAGAACATGTGACTGAACCTTTCCTATTGCAAGGCCAACACTGTTAATATAATAGAGGCCCAAAATATCACAATGCAGTACTATGGCCCAATTCTATCTCAATATGGTTTACTTTTCACAAAAGCTGGACATTTGGTCCTGTGGCTATTAGATGAGATCAAGCTGAGAAAGTGTTTTAATTACTCACTGCTTGATTACACTTAATCAAGCAGTGAGTAATTAAAACTTAAGATGGAATTCATGCATAACCTATGCAGTTTGATATTTTGTTATGTATTTTTATATATAAATATGATATTGAGCTCTAACAAGGGAATCCAATAATGACTTTTGCTTTCCCTCATATGAAAGACTCTAGTTAAACTGTTCTTTGATCATTTCTTCTTTTTGTGATATACTGCCTGCCATCTGGCCAATTAGTACTTCTACCTAAAATAACTAGCAAAACCATCAAACCATATTTTTGATCTATTTCAAGCCAACAAAAGGATAATTATTCTAATAAAAATTATAGGGGTTGGAGCAGAGAGACAAAGTCTTGATGTGGTAATTTAGTTCCCCTAGTTTCTTCTTCTCTCAGAGAATTTACTACTTCTGATGAGGAGGCTGAAGATCCAGTCCATAGCCCCAAAGATGCCAGAATAATTTCTGGTGGAGACATGAGGAGCAGAGACTTGACTGGTTTCCCTCTTAATACATTAACAAAATACTGGGTCACCAGAAATTCATGACTAAAATCATTGGCAAAAGATCTCTGACAAACTTCCTATCTAATAAAAGAGCAGTATGCAAATTAACCATCACTCCTCTACACCCACGAGCCATACCCACCAGCCAATCAGGAGCAAGTATGCAAATTAACACAACCAAGATGGCTACAGCCAAGGAGAGGGCAGGAGGGAGCCTTGGGTTTCCCTGGTGATGGAGGAAGCCAAGCTTTCCGCACACCCTGGCTGGCCCAGGCCTCCGCTTAAGGCTACAAAGTTTCAATTATAGCTGCTGCCACAGAGCGAGCAGAAGGCTGGCTCTGATCCAGGCTACAAAGTTTCAATTGTAGAAGATAAATAAATTCCAGATACCAGGGCCTCCACTTGGGTCGCCAGGGGGCGTGGCCAGCCTGCAAACCACCACAGGCCCCTCGTCCAGGACACTCCATGCCTCAAAGGAACCCCCACCCTTATCCAGGACACCCTTCAGGGTAAACCAGCTGGCCCCCACTCATGCACCAGGCCTCTATCCTATCTAATAAAAGAGTAATATGCAAATTGACCATCACTCCAACACACAAGATGGCTGACCCCATGTGGTCAAAGATGGTTGCCTCCATGTGGACACAAGATGGCCACCACAAGATGGCCAGCAGGGGAGGGTAGTTGGGAAGGACCAGGCCTGCAAGGTAGGGCAGTTGTGGGCAATCAGGCCAGCAGGGGAGGGCAGTTGGGAGGGACCAGGCTGGTAGAGGATGGAAGTTGGGGGCGACCAGGCCTGCAGTGAAGGGCAGTTGTGGGGGGGGGGACCCAGGCCTGCAAGGGAGAGCCGTTCGGGGGGACCAGGCCTGCCAGGGGGGGCAGTTAAGGGTGACCAGGACTGTAAGGGAGTGCAGTTAGGGGCAAACAGGCTGGCAAGGGAGCAGTTAGGAATTTATCAGGCTGGCAGGGGAATGGTTAGGGTTTGAGCAGGTTGGCAGGCAGAAGCAGTTAGGGGCAATCAGGCAGGCAGGCAGGCGAGTAGTTGAGAGCCAGCAGTCCTGGATTGTGAGAGTGATGTCCGACTGCCCATTTAGGGATTGGGCCTGAACGGGCAGTCGGACATCCCTCGAAGGGTCCCAGATTGGAGAGGGTGCAGGCTGGGCTGAGGGACACACACCCCCATGCATGAATTTCATGCACCGAGCCTCTAGTAAGAATATTTTTGAATGCTTTATTACAGGCGTCCTCAAACTATGGCCCATGGGCCACATGCGGGTGTTTTTGCCATTTTGTTTTTTTACTTCAAAATAAGATATGTGCAGTGTGCATAGGAATTTGTTCATAGTTTTTTTTAAACTATAGTCCGGCTCTCCAATGGTCTGAGGGACAGTGAACTGGCCCCCTGTTTAAAAAGTTTGAGGACCCCTGCTTTATTAGGTGAATATTAGTGTTCAAAACTGCTAGAGCAATAGTTAGACAATACAAATGAGGATTATAGTTGAAAACTCTTAAAACTCAAGGACAAATCTATGGTAAACCTACATTTACAGCCTCAACTCAATTCAGCTTATAATAAGGTGACCAGACATCCCGCTTTTGGCAGGACAGTCCCGATTTTTAACAATTTGTCCCGGGTCCTGCGGCGTTTTAAAAAAGTCCCGATTTATGGAAAGAATGCACAACAAGCTAGGGAACAGCGGGAAAACGGGAAGGGAATATATGGTTTTCGGCGGCCATGTGGCTATTTAGCCAGGATATGAGTGTTATATTATTTTTGTTAATTTTATAATGTTAAACGTTAATAATAACAAATAATTGTTGAGAACTGATTATCGAGAACTGCTTATCAAAGTTCGCATTGTTGATCAGTTGTTAGAATTCGACCATCATTGTTTGGACTTAATGAACAATGGCATTTTTTGGGATTGGCAACGACGAAAACATTTTGTAACTGACTCTCAGATGCGTGCTAGTAAGCTAGTTAAACAAGTGATGTCATTACAAATCAGCTATTCAGATAATTTAGGTAATTTATTTATTTATTTCATAAATACATAAATTTTCTTGAATTTAGCAGATAGTACTCGTATTATTTATATTTTATAGTGGCGGCAAAAAGTCTAGCGCTGGCCTTGAAAGTGACACTTATGACTTACTTTACGGCAAATTCATGACCTTTTAAACAATGACAGCAATCTACTAAAAAAAATTCACTCAAATGAGGAATATGCTAAAGAATAAAATAATACTATACATAATTTCTTATTTATTATATTTGTAAATTGTACTTATGTTGAAATTTAAAAAAATATATTACAATACTATTTTTGTGTTCTATGAAATTTTTTGTTGCTCCATATACACCAAATTTTTAATCAAGAACCGCCCCCCTCCCCCCCCCCCCCCCCCCCCCCCGGTCAATGGTGTCCCGCTTTACCAATGTTAAAATCTAGTCTCCTTAGCTTATAACTAATAGGGCAATGCATCATCCCATTTGCCTGGAAGAAGGAAAGGGTAATCATTTCTTTAATATATTAACTTTAGAAAGGAAAGAAGAGGAAGAGAGAGGTAGAAAAATCAATGATGAGAGATAATCATTCATCGGCTGCCTCCTGCATACCCCACACTGGGGATTGAGCCAGCAATCCAGCCATGTGCCCTGACTTTGAATTAAACTGTGACCTCCTGGTTCATAAATTCATGCTCAACCACTGAGCCACACCAGCTTGACAAGAGTAATAATTTCTAAATGAAGATGACATCTAGAGATTCTAAATGTTTTTCTTCAAAATGTTTAGCATTGCTAGACTTGGCTGTGCTCACATAGACAAAGGTAGGCAAAAGTAGATTTATAGTTGAATAAATAGTATTACAAAATAAAATATGTGTTTTGTGGACTCACAACTGTAAATCTACCACTACTATTACTTCTACCCACCCACACACAAAATGGACCACTTGACTATAAATCAAAAGAAAAAATGTAAATATTCTATAACATATGAAATTAAGATGAATTGAGTAGTAGATTATACAAAGCAAAAAGAATAAATAAAAAGAGTGATGAACTGGAAGATAGATCATTTAAAATTATTCAAAAGGAAGCATAGGCATAGAAAAAGAGACAGATGGAGATCATGTTTGCAAAATATAATATGCTATTCTTCAGATGCATTTTTGTTACCAGATGTTTTATCTTCTCATTCCAATTTTCAGTTTAACTGACGAATCTATAATAGAGGTATACAAAAATTTTTGGCACAACTTCCCCCACATTGCCTCCAGTGAAATGTTTGTATTGATTTAAAAAAGCACATGGAGGCACAATTCCAATGTTTCTGAAAGTCAATGCTACAATATAATTAATGTTGTCCTATAATTCAACTCAATTCTGACACTATATACCCAGAGATAGCATCAGATTCCACAGGTTGAGCACTGTAAACCAAAATTAATTATATACTGTAACAAAGAATAAAAAGTATTTATTTGAGTAAAAGAAGTTGCAGTCCAGGAAACACAGATTCAGGTAGCAACCTATTTTTTTTTCCCCACTGAGACAAAGGTAAGGCTCCCTTTTATAACAAAGGTTCCTGCCCGAGTTCTCAATTACAACCGTTTTATGTAAATGAAGTAGCCAAATTGTACAGTTCTGATTGGACAAAGTAGTTCTCAGTTTGTTAGTAAAAAGACTAAACCAAAGTTTTCCTGCCATGGTTGACTTAAATAGCATGAACAAGTAGGGAATATTGGGAGAAACACAGAGTTCAGGCTAAGGTTTCTTTCCAGTATACAGAGTGTATGTACATGAGAAGCCTCTACCAGCAAATGGACACTAGGTTATTATTATTTATAAAATTTGGGCCCTTGGTTGACCATGAGGAGTCCATCACATTCATTTCAGCAGGTAAATTCCTTCTCAGATCCACAGAGTTAACCCCACAACAATTCCCTCCACCTCAGAAGCCAATCACAAGCCTAGGTTATGTGTTCTTCTGACTACTTGGATATAAATCAGAGGTTCCCCAGAACCCCTCCTTGGATTGATTAACTTTCTAGAGTAGCTCACACTTTTTACTTACTAGATTACCAGTATCATGAAAGGATATAACTGGAACAGCCAGATGGAAGAGGTGAATATGGCAAGATATGGGAAAAGCTTCCATGCCTTCTCCAAGTACACCATTCTCTCTGAATCTCCATGTGCTCACCAACCTGAAAGCTTTCTGAACCCCTTTATTTGAGATTTTTAGTTTGGCTTAATTACATACACATGGTTGGCTAAATAACTGGCCACTGGTGACTAAACTCAATCTCAGGCCCCTCTCTCCTCACTAGAAGTCAGGGGGTGGCACCGAATGTTGCAACCCACTAGTCGCAGGGTTGGCCCCACTGGCAACCAGTTCTCATTCTTAGGTGTTTTCCACAATTCACCTCATTAACCTAACAATAGACACATTTACTGCTCCCTTCACAGGAAATTCCAAGGGTTAGAGGAGCTCTGTACAAGGAACTGGGGTGGAGACCAAATACATATATATTTCTCACTATTTACTATAAATCACAATTTCACAATAATCATCTATACCAGTGATGGTGAACCTATGACACGTGTGTTGGCACTGACACGCGTAGCCATTTCTTTCTTTTTTTTTTTTAATATATTTTATTGATTTTTTACAGAGAGGAAGGGAGAGGGATAGAGAGCTAGAAACATCGATGAGAGAGAAACATCGACCAGCTGCCTCCTGCACACCCCCTTCCGGGGATGTGCCCGCAACCAATGTACATGCCCTTGACCGGAATCGAACCTGGGACCTTTCAGTCCTCAGGCCGACGCTCTATCCACTGAGCCAAACCGGTTTTGGCATGCATAGCCATTTCTGAATGGCATGCATGTTTTTTCCTAAAAGTGACACACTACCTGAGTTATGCTCAGTTTTTTTGGTGAAGTTTGACACACCAAGCTCAAAAGGTTGCCCATCACTGATCTATACTAATAAAAGGGTAATCTGCTAATTAGACTGGGAGACCAGACATCTTCTGGAATCCAACTTCCTTCTGGAAGGGGAGCAGTTGGGAGGCAGCCAGGCCAGCAGGGGTGCAGTTAGGGGTGGCCAGGCCAGTGGGAGGGGGGGGGCAGTTAGTGAGCAATCAGGCAGGCAGGCAGGCGAGCAGTTAGGAGCTGGCGGTCCAGGATTGCGAGAGGGATGTCCGACTGCCAGTTTAAACTGGCAGTCGGACATTCCCTGAAAGGGTCCCTGATTGGAGAGGGTGCAGGCCGGGCTGAGGTACATCCCCCTCATGCATGAATTTTTTGCACTGGGCCTCTAGTCAGATTATAACAGTACTCTGTAAAATTCAAACACCCTATGAAAAGAACAATGAATAAACATGAATAAACTCTTCATCTGTTTCCAAAAAAAAGGAAAGAAAAGAAAAAGAAAAAGAAAAAGAAAAAGAAAAAGAAAAAGAAAAAGAAAAAGAAAAAGAAAAAGAAAAAGAAAAAGAAAAAGAAAAAGAAAAAGAAATTAAAGAATATGTGTTTGGCTTCTTTCAAAATTAAAATAGGACATGAAAAAAAATAAACTTTAGCCGATTTTGTGATAGACTAACAATCAATTTTATACTTTAGCCTGTCATCATACCCAGCAGCAGATGCTATTAGAACTACTTAATTTAAGCCTTAATGTGAGCACTTACTTTCTAGGAACAATCTAGTTTTCTTAGAGGACAGTGAGTAGAAATGTTTTGAGTTTCCTTTGCTTACTTATGCTATTCTTTTATTGAATAAAAAAATTCTGGTTTCAATTATTGGAAAATTTTTGTTTAGCATAACAAAAAAACAAAGAGAAAGTTCAGACTTGCCGAATATCCAACTGTAAGCATCAATGGCAAATTGTTCCAATTTTAGCCTTATTCAATCCAATTATTCATCTGGTACAGGTGATACTGCCATACCATGGCACAAGGTGATCTATAGTTTCACTGTAATGCTGGTGACTACTGCCATAGTTTAGATTTACCCTCTATATTTATTTCAATGTTAGTAATCTGATGGTATTCCCTTGTTTCTAATATATTGTCATCAATATATACGCCCCCCCAAAAAAAAACCCAAAAAACTTTTGTTTTCCACTCTAGGCTATTTAGCATTTAGTTTTGTAACCCTAACTGGAGATTGGTGAAAGGACACTGACCCTCAAATTATTCATTCTCTACCACTATCACATTAAAATATTGAGTTTATTTAGAATCCTAGTCTAATATATTCTAATGTTCTTTTACAATATTGTATTTAAATGTATCCAAGATAGAATAAAGGGAACATATTTGCCAGGGTCTTTTTACTGCTGGGTTGCCTGGCCGGAGACCGGTTTTTCTCCATCCAGATGGCAACATTTCCTCCAGTCCAGTTCCCAACAGCTTCTTACAGCAATCACATCAATCTTCTTTTAATCTCTCCATCATCATGTGTTGCCCCTCAGTTTAGCTCCTTCTTATTATCACTATTATCATTATTTTTGTGTCAACTGTTTTTTTTTTGTTTTAATGACTCAATTATTATTAATACTATTAGAGAAAATATTTTTATGGTAGTCAGTTGGATTAGATTTCAGTATGTTCTCTTGTTCTTTTAAGAGTAGGGTTAAATAACGGGTCCATGCATGGAGTCATTGCTACCCACATGGTTTATTCCATTAGATTAAAGGCATATTATTGGGCTTGCCTCATTACTCAGCATTGACTATTTCATCTGTTGCTGGCACCTACAACTGTTATTATTGTAACAAATTATTAATAAATTACCATAAACTTAGTGACTTAAAACAACATAATTTTATTATCAAACGTCTGAAGTCAGAAGATAAATATAGGTCTTACAGGGCTAAAAGTAGTGTGTTGGCAGAACTGTACTCTTGGAAGCTGTAGGTGGAAATTATTTACTTCCCTTTTCCAATTTCTTTTTTAAAATATATTTTTATTGATCTCAGAGAGGAAGGGAGAGGGAGAGAGAGGTAGAAACATCAATGATGAGAGAGAATCATTGATTGGTTGCCTCCTGCAAGCCCTCTACTGGGGATCAAGCCTGAAGCCCAGGCACGTGCTGCCCTGACTGGGAATCAAACCATGACCGCCTGATTCATAGGCTGACATTCAACTACTGAGACACACTGGCCAAGCCCTTTCCCAGTTTCTTGAGGCTGCCTGAATTCCATGGCTAACTAACTAATTTCTGCTTCAATCATCCTATTTCTTGCTCTGATTTTGAACCTTTTGCATCCTCTGATAAGGACCCTTGTGATTACATTGTGTCCATTCAGATAATTCAGGAAAATTTTAAGGTCCTTAGTTTAATCATATAGGCAGATTATTTTGCCATATAAGGTAACATATACACAGATTTAGGAGATTAAGATATGGCATCTAGGGAGTGACATTATTCTTCCTGCCACAGTTTCAAATATGTCTCAACTTATTCCTTGTTTGATTTTGTTTACTTTGCCTTTCTGTATCAGTGGATGTATTATTACTTAATAAATTGGTAGCAATCAGAAAATGATATTTCATAGCGATTTCTTACCTTTTTTTTGTCTCCCTCCTTCTGTTTTATAACCTATCTTGCAATGTCAGTTCTGATTTTTAAGCTTGGGAGGTCATGTGTTTGAAATGACATTCAGATTCATGATAAAAAATAGGCTTCTCTTTATATCATGTGCATTTACCTTAAAGCTAAAAGAAGATACTCTCTTTTTCTGAGAGTGAAAAAAAACAACATAGCATAACTAAAGTCTATGCCTTTGTGTCACCATTTGCAAAGGCCCAGATATTCTGCAATCTTGATAAGAAATGGATGTGACTGAGAAAGAGTTCAGCCCAGAGAAGCTATGGTTTCCCTTCAGTAATTGCTCTTAGCTGGTCATATTATTCCCTTGACTATGTGACTAGTTCCATGATTCTCAAGGAATAAACAACTAATGTCAATTTTTTAAAATTCAGCAGCATTTCATCATATCCAGTTAATCATTACTTGATAAACAATGTTGACAATGAGCTACAGATGCTTAGTTCAGTACACAGCCTTGGGCTGCATTTTCATTTATCATTGATCCAATAGATCAATTTCTTAATATTTCCTTGAGTTAATGTTGTAAGGTGGATATGACAAAAAAATCAAATTCTTAGGTATTCCTGACCCTAGAGGAAAGACTATCAAGACAGCTATTAACCCCTTCCTTCTTCTATCTTTCATTACCAATATATTTTGGAAATCCATATCCATTATCTTTTCAAATACTAGCTTTCAGTATTCTCTCTCTCCTCACAATTCTACATTCAAATTAACCATGTTTTAGACTTTTCACTGATTTCCCAATACTCTGATCTCCTCTCTCTTTCTCTTCCATCTCACAGGTTCTACTTTGCTGTTGCTGATACTTCTTTCACTGAGAGGTAGGATCTATATTCCCTCCTATTTTATCTGACTTCACCTTATAGACTTCTTAGACCCCTAGAATATGTCAAAAATGGTACTCTGTGCCTATTGAAAATAAGTCACAAAAAGGATATGCTTCTACCTTTCTCATTTTACGGATACTTTCCTGTGGAACCCAACCACCATCCTGCCATGGAGTCCATGTGGATAATCCCAGCTAATTATTTAAAGGATGTTTTCCCCACTGTCAACCCACACCTTCCTTCAAACATGTGGATTAGTGAGTCTCTAGACTCTGAGTCTTCTCTCTAAGACCCAAAATATCATAGAGCAAAAACAAGCTATCCCACTGTGGTCTTTCTGAATTCTTAACCCATGTTATCTAGGAGTATAATAGATGATTATTTTTATGCTGAGGTAATGTTTTCACAGTTTTCAGGTAAACTTTGAAGTTATTGGCTACATAGCCATAGTAACTAGCACAGAGGATAATAAGGGAATGCAGGACATGTGCTTCAACTGGATGAATATGTGGAATCTGGGAAGTAGTAAGTGGGGAATTCTTTGGAATGATTTCATATGTGTTGGTGGAATTTGGGGATCATAAAATTCTCCATTTCTCTTACATTACCTTGCCAGATACAGTTACACAAGCTAGACACTGCAATTGTTAATCTGGCAGAGAGAGAGAGACTTCTGCTCCAGACAGTATTTTAATTCCTCCGAATAAGCTAATAGTAGGCTGGAGAGTGACCTCCCTTCAGAGCCAAAACTAGAACTGATGATATATGCACCCAAATTTTCAGTGGTGAAGACAATGCCATTATATTTTATCTTTCTAACAATACTACTTCCAGAGACCAAACAAAAGGGAAACCCTGGTAAGCCTATTATTTTTAAAAAATTATTTTTTTAGAGAGAGAGGAAGGGAGGGAGAGAGAAAGAGAAACATCAATTTGTTGTTCCACTTATTTATGCATTCATTGGTTAAATCGTGTATGTGCCCTGACCGGGGATCAATTTCTTTTCCTTCACATATAGGAACAATCTTCCAACCAACTGAACTACCTGGCCAGGGCCATTATGTCTATTCTTAAAACTCACCCTGTGGGTAGCCAGAATGGATGGCTCAATAATAATGTCAAGTCTGTATAATGACAGGTATTAAATAGAAAATGAGGGGAAATTTTCACAGAAAGTAATAAAGCTTGTGAATGGGTAATGATGCTGAGAAAGGATACTATTACTCTCTTCAAAGAATTCATATCAGAATAAGATAATATTCAGAGTTGTTTCTCTCAATTACAGTGCCAATTCATGGACCATTCTCAAAGACACCCCTGATTTGTTATCCTCTGAGAAGAACTGAATGAATTCAAACTATGAAATTTACCTGACAAGTATACTTTGATGATTTGAAGGAAAAACATAAATCTGTATCCTGTTATATTCCACTTGACTGTATCAATGTGGAAAATTTCATTTGGGTTGCATTTTTTATATTATATTTATAATATTGGTTATTATTCAGCCTGGAGATAAATCTTCCTTTGGAGCTTGACTGGATTTACTCTGACTGGCATATGATATCTGATATATGTGTTGCTGTGAATCAGAATGACATTCTGTTCAGGCAATTTCCTAGGTATGAAGGACAACACATTTCCTGGGGACACTGTTCTAATAGGCAAATACATTATACTTAAATTGCTTCAATGCCACAAGTATTATAAGGACACAGCATGTGTAGTAGCTTAATCAATACTGGCACCAATTCATAAGAGGGCCTTAAGTAAGGATCTTAGGAATTAAAGCAAATGTGTAGATACTAAAAGAAATTTATTTTCTGGAAGTTTGAACATGATGATGAGGAGATAAATCCTAGATGGAGACCCTCATGTTATTCAGTTCTAGTAAAGTGGTCATATTTACTAGTCAACCTACAAAACTGATGAAGCTAAATGCAACTATCCTATATAATAAAAGCGCAGCGACCATAACGGCATAACGACCAGAACAACCGCTTGACCAGTCGCTATGAGGTTCATTGACCACCTCTTGGTCCCTCCCCCTGGTCTGCAGGCTCCGACCGCCAGATGGCGAATAGGGAACCAGGGTGGGTGGCAGCAGCGGGACAGGTCTGGGGACTGGCTAGCAGGTAGAAGATAGCCCTGATCACAGGCTAAGCCTAGGAACCCTACCCGCGTACCATATAGTGCGCTGGGCCTCTAGTTTTAAATATAATATTGCAGTAAGCTCACTGAAAATCTTGGAGAAAGTCTATACCTACATTAAAAAATATTTTAATGTGTTAATTGTGCTCTGATATGTTTAAAGGACATGGTTGGGGTGCTGGAGGCTCAGGATAGTGAGGTCAATTTGGGGGATCCTATGATCTACTTATATAATGTAAACATCACTATCAATTGTACTACTTACTAATGCATCTTCTTAACTATTTGTACCAGGAATTAAGATGGAACTTATATTTATACTAATACAGTTCATTGGATCAATACCATGTTGACTCGATGGGAGGCAAATGATTGGCTTTCCCTGGTGAAATTTGGAAACCTATGTCAAAGGAAACATTTTTTTTTATACTACACTTGATCTTAGCCAAAAGGCCGAGAAGCGATTGAAAACATTTTTTATAGCTTATTTATGAATATATACCCAGATAAGATGGAACTTAGAGTTTACAGAGCACTGGTCTCTAAGGACTCTAACTTAGGAAATGTATACATTTTACTTAAATTGCTTCAATGGTAAAGACATTTTGTTTGTTTTTATTTTCAAGAAGAAATAAAATAATGACATTAATATTAACAAATATGTGGTATACTGATCTTCAGATTAATATTTTTTTAATAACTCTATAGGGTAATAAAAATGTCTGTGTTTCAAATATATATTTAACTAAGAATAAAAGTTTATGGAAAACTATCTCCAAATTCAGTTTAATTAAAATTCAAATTTATGTAAAATACACAGAGACTAATAATAGGAAGATGAAGAAATAAATTGAACTCTGGACAAGTAACACAGTTAAATGTTTCTGTCAATGTCTTAGAAATTTGCAAATAATAGTAGGTAAAGTATAAAAAATAGTATAGTTGTGAAGGATTGAAACTTATCAGAGAGCCATGATCATGTTTAAATGTGTTTGCGGAGGAAATTCTAAATTTATTGAAGTTTTTTCCTTAAGAATTTTTTCAGTGTCTGATAAACTGTAGCAAGGATAAGCCGGTATTAAGGATCAGGGTTTGGGTAAACTTGAAGAAACATATTAAAAGAAGGTTCTAAGATTTTTATTATAGCATCAAGATGTGTGAAGCTTTTGACCATGTTTGAATACTAGCCATAATTTTTACTCATGGAATTACTCGGGGCTGACCTAAATCTGCTTATTCAGGCAATGGGGAAGCTGACCAAACACTATGTGCCAAACCGAGCATGTGGAATCTTTGTTGATAATGTTTGTTGAATAATGAGTCACAGAATGATGAGATGCAGTTTGCCTGGGGAATGGAAGTGAGTCACATTTCCCTTCGTGAGTTATGTGTTTACGCCAAAGGAATCCCATAGTGGGTAGCTTTCTGGAGCTCAGATTGTCTACAGACACCGAGCTTCTGGTCTTGTGAATACCCACATGCTACCTAATAATAGAGTAATATGCAAATTGACCACACCTTCGCTATGCCTAAGCCACACCCACCAGCCAATCAGGAGCAAATATGCAAATAAACCCAACCAAGATGGCTAGAGCCCCCAAGAGCGGGAGGGAGGCTTGGGTTTCCGCGGTAACAAAAGAAGCCATCCTGTTGCCGGCCTAAGCCTCCACTCAAGGCTACAAAGTTTCAATTATAGAAGGTGAATTAACTCCAACAGAAATCGCTGCTGGCCGCGGAGCGAGCAGTAGTCTTGGCTTTGCTCTAGGCTACAAAGTTTCAATTGTAGGTAAATAAATTCCAGATACCAGGGCCTCCTCTTGGGTCACCAGGAGGTGTGGCTGGCCTGCAAACCACCACAGGCCCCTCGCTCAGGCCACCCCACACCCGAAGGGAACCCCCACCCTTCAGGGCAAACCAGTCAGCCCCCACCCATGCACCAGGCCTCTATCCTATTTAATAAAAGAGTAATATGCAGATTGACCATCACTGCAACACACAATATAGCTGATCCCATGTGGTCAAAGATCCTGCCCCCATGTGGACACAAGATGGCCACCACAAGATGGCCAGCAGGGGAGGGCAGTTGGAGGCAATCAAGCCTGCAGGGGAGGGCAGTTAGGGGTGACCAGGCCGGCAGAGGAGGGAAGTTGGGGGCAAACAGGCTGGCTGGGGAGCAGTTAGGCATCAATCAGGCTGGCAGCAGAGTGGTTAGGGGGTGATCAAGCTGGCAAGCAGAAGCGGTTAGGGGCAGTCAGGAAGGCAGGCAGGTGATCAGTTGGGAGCCAGCAGTCCTGGATTGTGAGAGGGATGTCCGACTGCCCATTTAGGCCAGATCCCGGGTCGGGCCTAAACGGGCAGTCGGACATCCCTCGAGGGGTCCCAGATTGGAGAGGGTGCAGGCTCGGCTGAGGCACACACACCCCATGCATGAATTTCATGCACCAGGCCTCTAGTATAATATAAAAATGACTGGATCGCCAAAACCGGTTTGGCTCAGTGGATAGAGCGTCGGTCTGCGGACTGAAAGGTCCCAGGTTCGATTCCGGTCTAAGGCATGTATTGTGGTTGTGGGCACATCCCCAGTAGGGGGTGTGCAGGAGGCAGCTGATTGATGTTTCTAACTCTCTATCCCTCTCCCTTCCTTTCTGTGAAAAATCAATAAAATATATTAAAAAAAAAATGACTGGATCATCAGATGCAATGCATGCGATCCAGGAGGTTGCTGCTATGCTGTTCCTGGACATTCTTTTCTGTTTCCTCTCCTTTATCCTTCCTTAAGCTAAGGGCATGTGGTATCAGATGAAGCCATTGTTTTTATGAATCATATAGTCCAACTGAATCTAATACCACTTTTGTTAATATGGTGGAATTGGTTGGTGTAGTGATTAATCCATGGAATAATGATGGTCTTCCAGTCCTAAACCAAATAATTACAAAATATCAAGACATATTATAGCAAGATGACCAGAAATCAAAAACATCATATTAAAACCATAATAGGCACTTCTCACCAACATCAGAGAGGTGTTTCCAGACAAACTCCTGACTCAGTGGTCAAGGGCTGTCTCCAACCTTGATCCTTGTCTTCTCATATAAGTTCATTTATATGAGAGACCTTGAGTGCATTGTGAAAAGCCAATGTATTAAAGCATGCACCTCTATTGAAAAAGCAAAACAAGCAAACCTATACATCTGGCTTATGAAGTGTAGACAGGCCCTCAGCTAATCTGAAGAGCAAGTTGGGTGGGGGTCCAAGGCATTATATACTCTCCTGCCTATAGGTCTCAAAATTCCTCTGTTGACTATTTTGGTACAGATTAATTCTGAAGATAATTTTTTTTTCTTTTTTACTGTGTTGTGGCCTTCCCAGAATTCATGAGGAGCCCCTGACAACTTTATCTTGCCAAGCCTTAAGACTGCTGGCTTCTCTGCTTAGGGGAATAAAACTGCCATTTTTTTTTCTTTCCCTTTTCCCCCTCCCTTTCTGCATTCTCTCATTGTGGAAGTATTTTAACCATTTGCTCTGTGTCCTTGGCTAGGGAAGATAATGGCTGGTTAGTTACAAGCTGGCTGTGAATTGCCCATACTGTTTGGCCTTGTTCTAACTTTCATGTCTCAGTTTCCCTATTCCTCCTGCCCTGGAATTCATAACAGAACTACCCAGAAAAAAAAAAGAAGTCAAATTTACTGTCAAAGAAGCTGTGACAAAACCGACAGATGAATGTTCCAGAATATCCATAGTTATTTCAAGTGAACATAGATCATTTACCAAAAGGATTATATTTGCTAGACCATAAAGCAAGTATCAACAAATTTCACAATGTTAACATTATACACAGTATGATACATGCACAAATTGACCCCAGACTGATTCATAAACAAGCCTCAACAAGTTAGAAAGCATTGAAGTCATGCATAACATTATATTTTGACAAATAATTTCATAATGGCTAATACTTTAGTCATTTAGATAAACTGATATAGGGGAATATTTGGTCATGGTGGAATTATTCTTAAACTAGATTGCAATGATGATTGTATACTGTGTAAATTAACTAAAATATATTCAATTAAAAATAGGCCAATTGTATGCTTGTATAAATATGTTATTTTCATCCTTTTAAAACATTTAAGAAAAATAAAATAGATTTTGAGGACATTTTTAAGTTCTGTAGATATGGTACAGAAATGATCAATTCCCCAAACATGCTTTTCATGCTGAGCTAATTAATTATTGAAACATATTTTGCTAAAATGTAGTTTTTAAAATGCATCTAATGTGGAGCAAATACTTTATTAATAAATAAATTGTAACATGGCATTTAGAAATACAGAAGACTCATAAACAAGTTGAGGTTTCCCACAGATAATCATATGCTTAATAGTGTCACACGTTGTAATATAATGGATATCAATCACTTAAATTGAAAAAGTAGCATCATTTGAATAGATATTAAATCCACTTGATTAAGATTAGAAATAATTATTGTCTTTTTAAGTATTTTATCATGGATTTTTTCTGTCAAATTTAATAGTACAGTAAGTGATAAAATTAATGAGATCGCTTTTATTATGAATGATGCAACATGCAAATGACTCCAAAAGAGTGTTCAGCTTTGGGGAAGAAAGGTATAGTTTTAGCAAGAGGTTGTCAGCAAAATTTCAACTAGTGTTCAGAAGAGGCAATCGAAAAACAGTCATAAGAGAAAAGATTTATTCTTGTAGTTTGGCAGTCTTTGGTTGTTTGGATGATAATATGGATTTAGCAAAAAAGGTAAGGAGAAGAGGCAGGGTTAAGGTTATTTGAGAGCAAGTGTGACAGCTTTTCAATTCTATAGCCATTCTTGACAGAGAAAAAAATTATAATAAATTCCAGCTACACTTCCACCACTTCAGCAATTATCAACAAATTCACAATCAGGTTTTTTTGTTTGCTTATTTATTTTGTTTTTAATTTTTTTCATTTCTATTCATTCACACATTCACTCATTTATTTTAGTTAGATAGCATGTAATCTGTTCAATTACTCATTTAATTTAGTTGCTTTATTTAGTTAGCTGGCCTATTTTTGTTGGAGAATTTTAAATAAAATATTCTTTATATCAGCAACAAAATTATCAAAATATCAGTAATTGGCTATCACTAATCCTCTGAAAGGTAATAAGTTTTAATATTCACATTATGCCATTAACGTATTCAAAATTACTAAAATAATTATTTAATATCACCTATACCCATCTCATAATGACAGTTCTTATCATATTAAAAACTGCATGTCTGTGTCAATTAGGACACTAGAAAAGGTCTACATATTAAAATTGGATGATATATTATCTTCAGTCATTTTCATTTTCTCTTAATCACTTGTCTTTCCTTTTCTGAAGCCATTAATTTGTTGAAGAATCCAGTCATTGATATTGTAAAAGTCCCAATACTATATAATAAAAGAGAAACATGTAAATTGGCTGTACCTCTGCTATGCTTGCCAGCCAATCAGCAGTGAGTATGCAAATTAACCCAACAAAGCTGGTGGGTTAATTTGCATACACAGGCGCAGGGTGGAGAGCAGAGAGGGAGAGCCGATGGAGAGTGGAGCAGCTTGGGGAACTTGGCTCCCTAAGCTGCCAGACGGAGAGCAGAGAAGGAGAGCTGGCAGTTTGGAGGACTTGGCAGAGTGGGAGGCTGTGGGACAGAGACAGAGAAAGAAAGGAAAACCCAGAGTGCGGGGAGCACCAGAAATTCTGGGAGTAGTAGTTCTGGTGGCAGCCCCAGGACCAGAAGCAGAAGCCTAGAGTGTGGGGAGCACCAGGAATGCTGGGAATTGTAGTTCTGGTGGCAGATGGATCTAGACACTAGAGCAAAGTGAGCCTGGAGCAAGTTACTGTTGCAGTGGGGGATGGAGGGAAATCAAAGGTGAGAGACATAAGTAAGTCAGAGTGTCTAGGAAAAATTAAAGGGAAGATATCCTAAAACTTCCAGGAAATCTCCACCAATGAAGCAAACAAAAAGAAAAAAATGCCTCTATTATTCTGTGAGCAATAAACCAAACTGGGTTGGGAGTCTCAAACAATTCGCTCATATGATTGCAAAGACAGACAGAAACTCCTGGATTGGAGAGGTCTCCCCTGAGGGCTCCCAGATTGGAGAGGGTGCAGGTCGGGCTGAGGGACCAACCCACCATGCAGGAATCTTCGTGCACCAGGCCCCTAGTTTTATTAATAATATGTTATTTAAACAGTAAAACATTTTGCTGAAAGATGTAAACATTCATTATGCAACTTATTTTTAATGGTGTGTCATAGACCCTTAAATACTAGTGTGATAACAAAGGAGTTTATTGCATTTTAGTAGAGAATGATTTGTAAACTTATAATTATGCATTAATGGCCTCTGGGACACATCAAGGGACAGGAGGAAGCTCTCTTGTAAAACTAAGCTCCAGTTAGTCAACTCTTTGCAATTATTGTCATTACCCAAACAAATAAGAATATTATAATACGGCCAAAGTTTAAAAAACATATAAGAATTAATAAGACATATATATTGCTACCATTCATAAAGGATTATTACTATTACTTTAAAAATTAATATTCAATGTAAAATCAGATAGATAAAAGTAGGGTAATCAGAATATTTTACATAACATGGAAGCCAAAATTAAGAAAATCTACAGAATTATAATGATGGCAATGTAAAATGTCAGCTTTAAGCTAAATGTTTATTATATCAGTTAAGAGTCCTCCAAGTCTTCTAAAATATTAAAATTTTACTAATATGGAAAATAGGAATATTATAATAGAGGGCATAGTACCTAACTATTTCATGAGGTTTAAGTAGGATAATCATATAATTTATTTTCTAAACCTGGACCATAAATAATGTTTTAGTTTATGCAATTCAGATAAGATAACCATATGATTTGTTACACAGTGCTCTTGGAAGAATGAGATTCATTCCCTTAGATTTAATAAATATTTATAAATTATATTCTTAACTTACTTTCACAGGTTTTTAAATTAAGGTAAAGCTTTACATTACATAAATTAACCATTTTAACATAAACAATTCAGTGGCATTTGATACATTCAAAATGGTGTATAACTATCATCTCCACCTAATTTTAAAATGTTATCACCCCAAAAGGAATCCCTGCTTCCATTAAGCACTAGCTCCCCATTCCTCCTTCCTCCAGTCCTCAGGAACCATTATTTGAACATGTAGAAATAGTAAGTATTCTTATAGAAATTTTTTATTAACATAGGACATATTTGAAAGCCTATTATACATTTACAATAATTATATACTAAAAATAAAAATATGAATTTTTCAAGCTATGTAAAAGGTATCACATAGTCTTACGCATCGTGATGCTTAGCAAGTGAGAAAACACCAATGATTTTGTTTTAGTTTTATAATAATGTACCATTTAGTGACAAATAATGCATGCAACCATGCGCATTAATGTATTTGTTCTTAAATTATTAATGGAAGTCTATCTGTGGGGACACATATAGAAATGATATAGTAATTATAAATATGCTATCATCTACCAATTGTTTGCATTATTTTTAAAGTACTTATTTTCTTATTAGAGCTTCACAACAATAATATTTGGTAATTGTGACACTTTAATTTTTGATATCAGAATTTTTTTTCTGGGGCACATACAAGGATACATTTAGGAAGTAATTAAAGAGTGACTGAATTTGAGATTTCCCACCTTACATTTTGTGATTTTTGCACTACAGTACTTTGAGTACTTTGTGTGTTTATAGGCACATGTGTTGTACACTTGAGTGTGTTTTGAAAGCAGTTTAAGCTGGAAAGTTTAGTTTCATATGCATATTGATGCATATGAAATCACATATGAAATAAGTAAATGACTACAACAAATGCATCAGAAAATATTGTGGAATTCCTAAAAACCTTTGCAAACAGTTGACGTTTAGTAGCTATGAAATTATTAGAATTCAATTTCTGAACATATAATCCAGCAAATATAGGTTCTTAGAGAAATGAAAACAGAATGGCCAAAGTCCAAAACCAGGGGACCGATAAATGTGGATGGGCCCCGAAGAGGAATGACCCAGAGAACTGAAGACAAGCCTAGGAAGCCCCAGCTGGTTTGGCTCAGTAGACAGAGTATCAGTCCTTCAACTAAAGGGCCACAGGTTCTATTTCATTCAAGGGCATGTACCTTGGTTACAGGCTCAGTCCCCTGGAGCACATGTGGAAGGCAACCAATGGATGTCTCTCTCACATCAATGTTTCTCTCTCTGTCTCTCCCCCTTCCACTCTCTCTAAAAATCAATGCAAAGAATATTCTTGGGTGAGAATTAACAACAACAACAAATTGAAAACAAGCCTAGGAATCAATAGAGTTATCTATACTTGTGATTGCAAACCCCACTCTCACTCAGATTTCATATTAAGTTGCAACTCTAATGATCACAAATGTTTGCCATGTTGCTAAATCTGATAATTAACTTTTAGTTGTCATGTCCTTATCTTGATTTAAGTATTAGCAATATTTAAACAGGCCATCTTTCACAGTGGCTTACATTTTCTTGTTTTAACTTCCTGAATGCCTCACTTCACTGCTTTTTTTGTACCTCAGAGCAATCATTCCTATTTTTCTCTTGATCTTTCTCACCTCTTTGACAACCTTATACTGAACAACTTGAAGTTTGAGGCCTTGACTTCTATTCTTATCTATTTAAACTGACTTTTTTGGTGATCTCATCCAATCTCATAGTTTAATATTCAGCCAATAAATTTATACTTACAGCTCAGAATTCTTGCCTGAACTTCAGATTTCACAGGACCGAACACTTACCCAAAATCTCTACTTAGCATTCTAATAAGCATCTCACATGTAGCATTCCAATGATAAATTACTGTGTTTGTATCATTTTCCTCTCATAGATACATCTTCATTGATAATTTTGAAATTTAAGTTTTAGAAAAAATATATATTGCTTATTTCCTAATTCACTTTTTATTTTGCATCATATCTCATGCTCACAATTACTCCTGATTCTTCTTTCAGAATATTTCCACTACAGCCATTTTTGTCTAAGTCAACATTATTTCTCACTTGGGTTGTTGCAATACTCTCCTAATGAGTCTTGCTTTGGTTCTATTTTCTAAAAGTATATATTATGTAGTATAAAATATATACATACTATAATATATATATATATAATTTATATATAATACATTTTAAGTTATAATTGATATATTATATTATTCTTAGGTGTAAAACATAGTGATTAGACATTTATATAATTTGTGAAGTGACCAACCCTATAAGTCATGTACTCATCTGATAGCACTAGAGGCGCACCGTTGGGTCCCTCAGCCTGGCCTGCGCGCTCTTGCAATCCGGGACCCCAACAATCAGCTGGCACCCAACAGTCAGCTGAGCAGCGCTCCTGCTGTGGAAGTGCACTGACCACCAGGGGGCAGCTTCTGCATTAAGCGTCTGCCCCCTGGTGGTCAGTTCATTTCATAGCAACCAATCTACCAGTTGTTTGGTCATTTGGTCATTCAGTCGCTTAGGCTTTTATATAGAGAGATTTTATTTTTTAAAAAGGATCTAGAGGGTCTTTTTAGAAAATGCATGCTATATGATATGACTTATTAGTTTAATTATTTGTATGACTTTCCAAAACTCTCTAAGTTAGCTCATGTTTGTCTTTCTGGTCTAATTTTTTAATACTTTCTTACCTTATCCACTCAGTTACTGTGAACTGTTTATCTTTTACTGGAGCAGGCATACTCTGTATAGGGTGTTGTACTTAGTGATTTCTTATTCAGAAACATACTTTCTTATGCATCTGCATGCCTAATGCTTCAGTTTTATCAGACTTCTATCAGGTTTAATATTCTCTTTGAGGCCTTCCCCAGCCACACCTTTTATTTTATATTTATTTTATAAAAATATATTTGATTGATTTTTTTAACAGAGAGGAAGGGAGAGGGATAGAGAGTTAGAAACATCAATGAGAGAGAAACATTGATCAGCTGCCTCCTGCACACCCCCCACTTGGGATGTGCCTGCAACCAAGGTACATGCCCTTGATCAGAATCGAACCTGGGACCCTTCAGTCTGTAGGCTGATGCTCTATCCACTGAGCCAAACAAGTTAGGGCCCCAGCCACACCATTTAAAAGTTCAATCTTTTCCCTAACTATCAACATTATTTATTACTTTATTTAGAAGCATTTTTCTCCATAGTAATTGCCATCATCTAAGATGTTCTAAATTTTACTCACTTGTCTATTGTCTGTCTCTCTCTGTAAGAATGTGATCATGAAAACAAGGATAAGTCTTTAATAATCAGTGTGTAATACCTGTAACTTGTAAATTTTTATGACTTGTATAATGCATCTATATATCTTAATTAAGTAATGAATGAATGAAGTCTGTGAATGACAAGTGAAGAAATAATAAAGAAAACTTCATAAAAGCCATCTGCTTTCTTTATAATCTTGTCTAGAATCGATCCAGTGTTCAATGACAATTCTTTTGAATTCATTGCATATAAATATAACTAAAATGTAGTAATATTTTACATAAAAGTGGTTTATAATAAATCATAAAGGTATTTTAAAAAATGACAAAACCAGTAAGCATAATTAAGCTCATTACTGAAAAAAAATGTATTTTGGACAATTCATTTATTTTTTAAAAATATTTTTATTGATTTTTTAGAGAAAGGAAGGAAGAGGGATAGAGAGTTAGTAACATTGATAAGAGAGAAACACTATCGATTGGCCTCCTGCACACCCCCTACTTGGAATCCAGCCTGCAAGCAAGGTACATGCCCTTGACCAGAATCAAACCCAGGAACCTTCAGTCCATGGGCGGACACTCTATCCACTGAGCCAAACCAGTTAGGGCCATTTTATGTTTAAGGTCACACAATATCATCTACACTAATAAAAGAGAAAGATGCAAATTGACCTTATCTTCACGATGCCTACCAGCCAATCAGGAGTGAGTATGCAAATTAACCCAACAAAGATGGCGGGTTAATTTGCATACACAGGTGCTGAGCGGCGGGAGGCGGGATGCTTGTGTCGTCTCCATGGTGACGATGCAGGCATTCCACACCGCCCAGCCACTCCAGGCCTCTGGACAGCGTGGGAAGGCAGAAAGGTGGCTCCAGCCGGAGTGAAGGCAGTGCCGGCAGCCAGGGGAAGGAAGGCCCATTCTTGTATGAATCTTTGTGTACTGGGCCTCTAGTAGTTATATATCATATTGTCCTGTTATTACTCTTGTATTGTCAAAGAGCAATAAAACTTCCTTTATATCAAAATCAAGGCAATGATAATTACAAATATAAAAGTTTGGGAGTTAGACTAAATACATGATGTGTCATTTTCTCCCCTCCTGTTATTTCTTCACACAAAGACTTAAAAATATATAAAGTGTGAGTGTGCAATTTTGATGGAATTATTAACATTTATAATATTAATGTGAAATAACTTTTAAAAATTGGCTTATAATTAGATTTTAATATTTGTCAATTCTGCCTTTACATAGTAAATGGTTACTAACCCTTTAGTCTTTTATTTCCTGGAAGTATATGTGTGTGTTGCATTTATTATTTAAAGGGTTGATAGAATCCCCCAGTGAAATAATGTGTCTCAAGGTTTATTTGTGGGAAAAGTTTTAAATAAAAATTCCTTTGTTATTGTAGAAAATGTTGTTTAGATTTTTTTTTCTGTTTGGTAAGGCAAATTATTTGAGAATTGTTTCTATTTAAACTAAGTTGTCATTATTTTTCATGTAATATTCATATTGTTAGGAACTGTAGTATTGTTCACTTCTACTTTCCCTGTGTTTTCTTAATCAGTATTATTTGGGGCTGATTTATCAATTTTATCAGTATTTTTTAGGAGCAAACTTTTAGATTTGTTAACATTTTTAAATATGTGTCCTTATTCTATATAATTGCTTTTTTCTCTTATCATTTCCTTCATTTTTCTTTCTGTGGCTTTAATATGTCCCCCTTTTTCCTAATATTTTAATTTGCAAGTTTAAACAAATGAGTTTTACTTTTCTAATGTTTAATATAGGCATTTAAATTTGCAAATTTTCATCTAGGTACTGCATTATCTTTATCCCGTAAGTATTTATAACTTGTAATTTTATTAATACTCAGCTTGAAACATTTTGCAACTTCTTATTCTTTCAGTTAGAAAATTTTTAGAAATGTTTAATTTATTTCCAAATATTTGGTAATATTTCAGGTATATACTTCTTGTTGATTTGTAATAAATGTAATTAGATTAAGAGAACACATTTGGTATATTTTTAACCCTCTGAAATTTATCAAGTGTGTTTTATGGCCCAGAATTTGTGTTTTAACTGTGTAAATATTCTCTGTGTACTTGAGATAATGTGTGCTCTTGAGTTGTTGGTATATTTAATAGATATAAAGTATTGAATTTGATTGAAAGTATTTTTCAAATATTTAACATCCTTTATAATTCCTGTTTGAATTTTTATCAGAAACAGAGAGATGAATGTTCAAACATTGTCAGGGTGTATATGGGTTTTCACTGTGCTAGTATTTAAATGTTTATGTATGTTTAAAAATTTTTTAATAAACAATTTAAGTTAAAAAAAAAGACCTGTTAAAATTTTTATTTTATTAATATGTAAGTTAATCAAGCACTACACTTTTTTTAAAATAGCAAAACTATTTTAAAAAAATAAAATAAAAAAATGCACACCAGTTTATAGCTAATTAAGACAAAGCTAAAAAAAAATAAAAAGCAATGTGAAGGTGGTGGTGTCTGGGATATCTTCAGTTCACTAGTGGGAGGCCTCCCACAGTTGATTTGGGGGTGACTTCAGAGGCACTTTCACAGAATATCTATAACTAGAGGCCCAGTGCACAAAATTCATGCATGGGTACAGTCCCTAGGCATGGCCAAGATCTAAGCGCAAGCGTCTGGTGTGGAAGGGCAGGTCCCAGCCTACCTTAGGGCTGTAGGTAACACCTGGGCCCCCGGGGCCCTGCACACCCTCCTCTGCCTAAGTCATCCACCCGAGTCCCCATGGCAAGATGCAGTGAGTGTGGCCAGACACTGCAGGTGGGCCAGGGCGCAGAGTGGGCCTCTGGGTCATCCAGCAGTGCAGCACAGAAGCCGGATGGGCAGAGCATTCTCTCCCATCCCGCCTCACAGACCAGCTCCTGCACAAACCCACAGGGAGCCTGACTGGCCTATGGTCCTGGCGGCTGTGGCCCAGCTCACCCAGAAGATGCTGCCCAAGTGCGGGGCAGCTCCTCGCAGGCGCCTGGCACCTGTGTTCAGGGGGCTTTCCTGGTGCACGAGCCCTGGCATCCTGGGGGAGGGTAGCAGGGGGAGTGAGAACAAGCTTGGCGGACACCCACATTCTCACTGCACCTCCATCCCTGTCACCCCTGCCCCCAAGTAGCCAGTGAGAGGTTGCAGTGTGTTGCTGACACCTGCCATGTTCTGCACCTCCCCCTGGTATTCAGCATACGTCCTGGTGAGCAGTCGAACTCCTGATTGAATGACTGCCCGAGGGGACAATTTACATATTACCATTTTATTAGAGAGGATGGCATTATACAGTAAAAATTCTCTAATGATCGAAATGTTTTATGTGCTTCCAAATATTGTAGCCATAATTTACACACACCTATGTAATGTGACTAGTACAACTCAGGAACTACATTTTGTATTTAATTTGATTTAAGAAATTGAGATTTAAACTGAACCACATGTAGCTAATGGCTATCTTATTTAACAGCAGGGCTCTATTGCTTTTATTAGCATTCTATTTAAAACCACTGCACAGCCAAGGTGGCTCAATTGTTGAGCATCAACCTATCAATCAGGAGGTCACAGTTCGATTCTGGGTCAGAGCCCTGTGCCTGGATTGTGGATCTATCCTCAGTGTGGGACATGCAGAAGGCAGCCAATCAATGATTCTTGCCATTATGTTTCTATCTCTCTCTCCCTCTTTCTTCCTCTCTGCAAGCAATCAATTAAATAAATAAATAAATAAATATAAATAAAATAAAAAATAAAACAACTGCACAAAATAATAGATGTAATTTAAGTATTTTATTGGCTTGCTATTTATTTGTATTTAAGAAGTAAACAGGTGCCAGAATGGTGTGCCTCAGTGGTTGAGTGTTGACCCATGAAGCTGAAGGTCATAGTTTGATTCCTGGTCAGGACACATGCCTGGGTTGTGTGGGATATCCAATAGGGGGCATGCAGGAGGCAACTGATTGATGACACTCTCTCATCAATGTTTCTATCTGTCTCCCTCTCCCTTCCTCTCTCTGAAATCAATAAAAAAAACATATTAATAAGTAAGTGATCACAGAAACACAATTCAAATCACTATTATTTTTGAATTTTAGTTATTCCACATGGAATAGCTAGAATAAAAATATATATTGTTTTTACTTCAATATACTTTATCATGACTATTATAACAATGAGAAACATTGATTCTCCTAAATTTATGAAATTCTCAAATAGACTTAAATATTATGTGATTATAACCTTAAAACCAAACCTATGTACTCGGTTTATATAATTTAATATGTGATTTTCAAAGGGAAGTGTGTGTATTGCTGAATTTTGAACTTCCATTACTCATATACCAACTTGAACATGATTAATTCGAATATTCAATTTTCATTAATATGGTCAGAGTTTGGAAAAAAACAGGTATGCTGTTTTAATAAGTTTTTATCTAAAAAAGTAATAAAGTAATACATAAATACTTTTATCCTATATAATAAAACCCTAATATGCAAATCAACTGAATGGCGGAATGACCGGTTGCTATAATGTGCACTGAACACGAGAGGCAGATGCTCAATGCAGGAGCGGCCCCTTGGTGGTCAGCGCACTCTCACAGGGAAGCACCGCTCACCCAGAAGCCGGGCTCACGGCTGGTGAGCACAGCAGTGATGGCGGGAGCCTCTCCAGCCTCCGCGACAGGTGGGCAGTAAGGAGTACGGGGTCCTGGACTGTGAGAGCCCTGGACTGTGAGAGGGATGTCCAGAGGGATCAGACCTAAGCCAGCAGGTGGACATCCCCTGAGGGGCCCAGACTATGAGAGGGTGTAGATGGGCTTAGGGACCCCCCTCCAGTGCACAAATTTCATGCACTGGGCCTCTAGTATATATAACATATTGCAATGCAAATTGATATTTAAAAAGGTGAAATCATAGAACCATTAACCTATTTCTTCTAAACTTTTGAGTGACATAAGTGATTATACTTAAAAAATTTTCTTAACTAAAATTTGGTGGAGTATAACAGTATTTTAAAATAGTAAATTAATGTATTCTTTTTGAGGAAATTTTTAATATTACATTTTGTTTAATGTCTCAACTCATTATTATTTTTAAATGTTATTCTTTCTTTGATGAGAGATTATTTAATAATATAGACAGGGATTTTGTTAATTATTATTTATACACAATGATGGATATTTATAAGTTAATGAAGTATAAACTTCAGGGCCTTTACTGCATGAGCCACTTCTAGGCTCTATACACAATTTTGTATTTGAAATTTTACATTGCTTATTTAAAGAGGGTATAGAGAAATTAGTAATAATCTCCAGGTTCAGAAAACTTTAGTACACAAATAACTGATTAATAGCACACCATTTTTTTTTAAGAATTGAGAAGAGATATCTGAAATATCAATTATCAGTTCTCATAATCAGGTTTAATGACATGCAATTCAGTGAGTTTTATTTAAAGCCACAGTTCACATTACTTGTGTTTAAATATATATGTTGCCTCTAAGGGTCTATATAAAGGTGAGTTTATTACCTACTTCCCCAAACCATTTTTTTTTTTTAATGTGTTGTTGTTTTTCTTCTGGTGACAATTTCAGGCTAATTCCAAAACACTCTGGCACTTGTTGGAAATAACATGATCAAGTTAAAAATAATTTTATCATTTCTCCTTAGAAGTTGGTCAATAAATTTGAAGAAGTGTACATTTGTAGTTTTATAGAAAAATTAATTTATGACGTACACCACTAAACACTATAAAGACATCTTCTAAAAATGAAACATTATCATCACTAAATTTGTATTTAAAAATTAAAATGTTAAATGTTCCAGTGATTTTGAAAGTAATACATTCTTTTGGTAACAAAAATTCTATGGTTGTATATTTTTTCATGTCTTTTCATATGCACATTTATAAACATACTAGAGGCCTGTTGCATGAAGATTCATGCAATAGGCCTTCCTTCCCCTGGCTGCCGGCACCTGGGACCCAGGCCTTTGCTCTGGCTGGAGCCTTTAGTGCTCGCTCCTGCTGGAGCTTTCATTCTTCTCTGCTCTGGCCGGAGTGCTGCTCCTGTGGCTCCCTCTGCCCCCTCCCTCCCCCTCATATCAGGTGTCCCACCACATATGCAAATAAACCCACCATCTTTGTTGGGTTAATTTGCATACTCACTCCTTATTGGCTGGTGGGAGTCACGTAGGTATGGTCAATTTTCATATTTCTCTTTTATTAGTGTAGATGTGAACATATGCATTTATTTTATACTAGAGGCCTGGTGCACAAATTCGTGCATGGGTGGGGTTCCTCAGGGTGGCCTGTGGGAATCAGAACCCAGCTTGCACCCCCAGGCTCCCAGCCCCAGCTCATGCCCCCAGCCTCACAGCCCCGCCTGGCATCCGTTTTGGCCTGGTGCCGCCCCCTCACCTGCTCCACCATCCTTCCTGCGGGACCATCTGTCAGGGCTGAGCCCCCGACCTGGATCCCTCAGCTCCTGGGAGCCAGGCAGCGGCCCACCCCCTGCCACTGGTCACCTCTGCCGGGCAATTACCAGGGTGATCAGGACCCCGCTTGCACCTGCCTTGTCCTGGCACTGCTCGCTCACCTATTCCACCATCCTGCCATGGTCCCACTCTCATCAGGGCCCATTGGGGCTGGCAGAGCCTCCCCTGCTGCCCGCTGTCAGCACCACATCTCCAATGCCGTCCATGTTCTGTGCCACCCCCTGGTGGTCAGTGCACGACATAGTGAGCAGTTGAACTCCCGGTCGAACAATTTGCATTATTAGGCTTTTATTATATAGGATAGAGAATTAAATCCATAGTCTATTTTTATATTGTATAATGTGTTGGTGTTTTATTTTTTAAGAGTACTAGCTGGATGAGTACACTAGTAAGGAGGGAAAAAAAAGACATCCAGATCCTGCTGAAGATTCTTTTATAGAGTTAGGAATAAAATTTATACTATGTTTTTATTTTAAAAATTAATGTTGATGTTATTGCAGTGACCCCCATTCTTCTCCCCTTTGCCCACCTCCAACCACCACCCTTTCCCCCTACCTTGGCCTTCACCAAAGTATTATACATGTCCATAGGGCATGCATTTATGTTCTTTAGCTAATCCCTTCACCTTCTTTATCCAATAATTACTATCCCCCTCTCTTTGGGCACTGGGCAGTCTGTTCCATGTGTCCATCCTTCTGGTTCTGTTTTGTTTGTCACTAATATGTGGAATCTATTGAACAAAATTTATGAGTTTAAAAATGTTTCCACAGTGTATCTGTTAAGTTCAAATGAATTAAGCTAAATGAGAGAGGCTCTTCTTATTTGGAAATGTACTCAGGCAAAAGGAGCCTCACTTTTATGTATTTTCAGTTGAAGGAGGTAGTTGCACACTGGTCATTATGACTTTCATCTCAAAAGCATTTTAGTCTAGTATTTCAGAAGCCAAGGAGGTATTGCACATTTCGCACCTTTCAAGTATTGTACTGAGGAAAGCAGGTCACTCACAACAGCATTTGTAATTTGACAGGGGATTACAAAAACATTCGGTGCTCTTTAACTGTTGTCACAGCCATCTATTACATTAAGAACAAGCTGATTTTAATATTAGTCAAATTAAAAAGCATTGTATCATGCTAACCTTGGGCATTCATTTACATAATTGGCTCCCTGCTTGCTGAGTATTATGTGACACACTAATTTGATTACTGTTCATTTTTCTGAAACTGCAGCAGCATCTAACATAACCTGCATATTAATATTTCATTTCCATAAGGCCTTATTTCATGTAGTCAAGTTGCAGCAAATGCTACCTTTTCATTAGCAAGCTTGTTATAAGTCACTCGTTCCAGCGCTTTTAAGAAGACAACATTTAACTCACTGTTCTGTAAGTAGAACAATAATGCTATACTCTAGACATTGAATTAAATAGATGTAGGATCCTCTTGGTGGGGTTGACCTTTAATAAATCTCTGAAACTTGGATAAGAAAAATGTAATATGTATTGGCTTCTATATTAGTTAACTTTGTATAACAAAAAAATAAAAATAAATAAATAAAATCTTAGCAACTTATGACAAACATTGAACTATCTTCCTTCACTTGACAAGTTATCTGTGGTTGTGCTGGGCTCAGCTGGACTAGGTTCCAGGCTACAGGTCCAGTCTGGGTCTAGTCTACCCTTCTCTCATTCTAGAACTCATATTGATAAGGTAGTGTGTAAATGAGTATTTGTGGGTGTTCTCCTTATGGTGAAGGGCAGTCATGTGGGAACTTCTCAAGTGAATTTACAGTCTCTACTAAAAAATTAATTGTCATCACCACTTACATTCATGAACATCAATGGTTCAATGAAAAGAACAGTTTTATTGGTAGTGGAAGATATAATAAATACTTAGTGAAAAATTATGCAACCTGTTCCAGTCCTTCATGGAAAGGGTCTAATCCACTACGCAATTCATTATATACACACTCCCTTGGTTCTCATAGCAACCCTGATAGGCAAATTATTTCTTTTCTCTTTTGCAGATTATGAAAATATAGCACACCGACATTGAGAGTGCACAGTTATGACACTGAGCTATTTACTGAGTCAGGATTAGAATGAAGAGCTAATTAATCTAAAAGCCTTTTAGGAATGTATCCCTGAAAGGCTTTCTTTTGTCTACTCTACTCATTACATCTTCATGTCTCACTTCATAGGCTTGACTTTTAGAGATTTTGAAACTCTGCTACAGTCCAAAAGAATTCTTACTTTCTTCCTCTCCCTCCTTTCTTCCTCTCCTTTCTTCCTCTCCTTTCTTCCTCTCTTCCTCTCTTCCTCTCTTCTTCTCTTCCTTTCTTTCTTTCTTTCTTTCTTTCTTTCTTTCTTTCTTTCTTTCTTTCTTTCTTTCTTTCTTTCTTTCTTTCTTTCCTTTCTTTCTTTCTTTCTTTCTTTCCTTTCTTTCTTTCTTTCTTTCTTTCTTTCTTTCTTTCTTTCTTTCTTTCTTTCTTTCTTCTTTCTTTCTTTCTTTCTTTCTTTCTTTCTTTCTTTCTTTCTTTCTTTCTTTCTTTCTTTCTTTCTTTCTTTTCCTTCCTTCCTTCCTTCCTTCCTTCCTTCCTTCCTTCCTTCCTTCCTTCCTTCCTTCCTTCCTTCCTTCCTTCCTTCCTTCCTTCCTTCCTTCCTTCCTTCTTTCCCACATGTTCCTTTCTTTTGTTCTAAACCTAACTCACATTTTTTCACACTGTGGAAATTTATCTTCCTGAATGATGTATGTTTTAAGGTAACATTTAGTTAATTTAGATCCAGGAGAACTCATAAAAGTAACCCACATTTCTTCTCATATAATGTCTCTGCATAACTAATTTGGAATATAGACATAAGAGAAAGAAGATGTCACTACAACAAGATCATGTAAAAGAGACATCAATCTGAAATATTCAAACTTCAAGATTGCCTATAAATGTGTATGTCTGTCAGAGATCAGGTCTTAAGACCAGCACCAAAGGATATTAATGCTTTATAAGTGTGTGTGATTTAAATAAAACAGGAGGAAGTCTATCCTGTAGGGAAGTGGATGCGAAAATATGAAAATATGATAGATAAGAAACTGAAGACAGAACTCCTAATTCTAGAAGGCTGCTGGAGAAGAAAAGCTTCAGTTTTATATATGTATTGAATTCTCACTGTCCAGCCAAATCCAATGTTTAAAATCCTTGCTTACAGTGCCAAATTATTTTCTGCAGAAAATAAAAAAATAGAAATATATATTTATACCTGGGACTATATATATCCATCACTTTAATGGTTCTTTTCATATATTATCTCCACAAAAATAGTTACCCTTTTCATTTTCACAGTTATGTCTCCACAGTAATCTGTGATGGAAAGATAATGGAGTAGTACTAAATAATTATGAACAAATTTATTTTGAAAGATCTGTAAGTATAGTTCTGACTTATCTGGATGAAAAGACTTGTTTTAATGGATTCCTACACTTATGAATAGAAATATTTAATTTTTTATTTTTTGTGTTTTAGATGATTTATCACAAGGTGCAAGTGTTTTAAAAATGATAAGTATTGTGATGTGTTTAACATATACTGATTCTGGAAGCAAAAAAGTTATAAAAGGACTAGAGGCCTGGTGCACAAATTCTTGCACAGATGGAGTCCCTCTGGGTGGCCTGCAGGGATCGGGCCAAAATACACAGTCCAACACCGCCTGCAGCTTCTCCCTTCCGCTCCCACTCATCCCAGCCCCACTGTGCCTGCTGCAGGCTTGCGCCCAATCAGTCCCAATTGGGAGAGGCTCATGCTGCCGCAGCAGTGCTCACCAGCCATGAGCCCTGCATCTGGAGCCCTCCCACGGGGAGTGGCCTGTGGGATTGGGCTGAAATTGGCTCTCCAACATCCCTCGAGGGGTCTCAGATTGCGAGAAGGTGCAGGCCAGGCTGAGGGACACCACCAGTGCACGATCGGGCCAAAGGGAGACTGTCGGAGGGCTCCAGGGTGTGTCTCGCCCATCTTGCTCAGTACCTATAGGCTGGACCCTAGCAGCAAGCTAACTTACTAGTCAGAGCATCTGCCCCCTGGTGGTCAGTGCACATCATAGTGACTGATTGATCAGTTGAATGCCCCCTGGTGGTCAGTGCATGTCATAGCAAGTGGTTGAGCAGCCTTTAGCATATCATTAGCATATTACGCTTTGATTGGTTGTTTGGTTGTTCTGCCGTTTGGTCTATTTGCATATTACCCTTTTATTATATAGTAGAGGCCCAGTGCATGATTGAATCATGCACGTGTAGGGTCCCCTACACGCTTTCGCTTTCGATCACGGGGAGCTGGGTGCCTGTCCGCTGGTGCACCAGGCGCCGGAGGCTTCTGAAAGGCCTGCAGCCTGAGCGGACAGGCACCCAGCTCCCATGCTTTCCCTTTTGATCGCTGGTGCCTGAGTGGACAGGCACCCAGCTCCCACGCTTTCGCTTTCGATCGCTGGTGCACCAGGCCTTTCAGAAGCCTCCGGCGTGGCGGAGGCTTCTGAAAGGCCTGCTGCCTGAGCGGACAGGCACCCAGCTCCCACACTTTTGCTTTTGATTGTGGGGGAGCTGAGTGCCTGTCCGCTCAGGCACTCAGCTCCCCCGCTTTTGATGGTCCGTGCGGCAGGAAGTCAGCTCGCTGCCCCAGAGGCCCCTTCTGTGCCGCAGCACAGCCATGGCACAGACGCTGAGCTCGTGCCGCTGCTGGCGACGCAGCTCAGCGTCCCGCCGGCCCAATCAGCTACCCCGGCCACCCCGAGTCCCGCCCCCCCCACGCCTCCTGGCCAATCATGGGCATAGCGAAGGTACGGTCAATTTGCATATTTGTCTATTATTAGGTAGGATACTAGAGGCCCGGTGCATGAAATTCGTGCATGGCAGGGGGTTGTCCCTCAGCCCGGCCTGCACCCTCTCCAATCTGGGACCCTTGGAGGGTGTCTGACTGCCCATTTAGGATCAGGCAGTAGGATCGGGCCTAAATGGGCAGTCGGACATCCCTTTCACAATCCAGGACTGCTGGCTCCCAACTGCTCACTTGCCTGCCTTCCTGATTGCCCCAAACCGCTTATGCCTGCCAGCCTGATCACCCCTAACCACTCCCCTGCCAGTCTGATTGATGCCTAACTGATCCTCTGCAGGCCTGGTCACCCCTAACTGACCTCCCCTGCAGGTTTGATCGCCCCCAACTGCTCTCCCTTGCAGGCCTGGTCCCTCCCAACTGCCCTACCCTGCTGGCCTGATCACCCACAACTGCCCTCCCTTATAGGCCTGGTTTCTCCCAACTGCCCTCTCCTGCTGGCCATCTTGTGGTGGCCATCTTGTGTCCACATGGGGGCAGGATCTTAGACCACATGGGGGTAGACATCTTGTGTGTTGGAGTGATGGTCAATTTGCATATTATTATTTTAACAGATAGGATTAGATAGGATAGAGGCCTGGTGCATGGGTGGGGGCCAGCTGTTTTGCCCTGGAGGGTGTCCTGGATCAGGGTGGGGGTTCCCTTGGGGCATGGGGCGGCCTGGGGGAGAGGCCTGTGGTGGTTTACAGGTTGGCCACACACCCCCCGTGACCCAAGTGGAGGCCCTGGTATCTTGGATTTATTTATCTTCTATAATTGAAACTTTGTAGCCTTAAGCGGAAGCCTGGGCTGGCCAGGGCTGCAGAAGCTTGTCTTCCTCCATTGCTGGGGGCAACTCCAGCCCCTGCTCTCTCCAGCTCTGTGGCAGCAGCCATTTCTGTTGGGATTTATTCATCTTCTATCATTGAAACTTTGTAGCATTGAATGGAGGCCTGGGCCAGCAAGGGCAGGCGAAAAGCTTGGCTTCCTCCATTGCCGGGGAAACCCAAGCCTCCCTCCTGCTCTCTGACTGCAGTTATCTTGGTTGGGTTTATTTGCATATTCGCTCCTGATTGGCTTGTGGGTGTAGTGGAGGTATGGTCAATTTGCATATTGCTCTTTTATTAGATAGGATATAGGATAGTCTCAGAATTGTGGGGAATGCTAGAGAACTAGTTTTGAGCCTAAGCTTCCACAACTGTTCTAAAAAAACAACAACATAGATCTGGTTTGAGAAAAAAACAGTTGCTGCCACCAAGGAACCCTAGATAATGCTCTTGGGCATATATGTACTTGGTGCTGGGGAGGCAGTTTATACCCAGTTCCTCTGGGTAGTAGAGGCCAAGCAGTACTCAAAGTTGGAAGTACAACAATGCGATGGTCAAATGAATAGCAAAAATGTGTTAAAGTCGAGTAGGTAAATTCAGTCATCATTGATCTATATTTCTTAAAGGAAATTATTATCCTGATCAGTTAAAAGACTTCAAAGCAAGTTCATCCTTTGTTTTAACCCAAATACTTTTTTTGCACTGACTATGGCTATTACCTATTAATGTGATTTCTTGTCATGCAAGCTCTTTAAATATATCACTATAACTAACACATAAATATTTTTGTACTGGCTGCAATTAAACCTGTTGCATTTTAACTCTCTTAGGGGAGTTTGCCACACATGTGCAGAAAAATCTTTTGTAGTCTTATAAAGATACTAGAGGCCCAGTGCACGAAAATTC
This sequence comes from Cnephaeus nilssonii, assembly GCF_951640355.1. NCBI lineage: Eukaryota > Metazoa > Chordata > Mammalia > Chiroptera > Vespertilionidae > Cnephaeus > Cnephaeus nilssonii. The sequence continues at coordinate 66,093,845 of NC_137079.1, read as the reverse complement.
CTGCACTTGGGGAGGGGGTCCTTCATCCCAGCCTGCACCCTGTCATAGTCTGAGAACCCTCAGTGGATGTCCACTTGCCGGCTTAGGCCCACTGATGTCCACTTGCCGGCTTAGGCCCACTCCCCAGGAGATCAGGCCTAAGCTAGCAGTCAGACATTCCTCTCTCAGTCCGGGAGTCCTCAGGGGATATTCACCTGCTGGCTTAGGCCCGCTCCCTGCCATTAGTTGGACATCCTTAGTGCTGCTGCAGAGGAGGGAGAGGCTCCCGCCACCACCACCACTGCGCTGGCCAGCCATAAGCCTGCTTCTGGCTGAGCGGCGCTCCCCCGGTGGAAGCACACTGACCATTGGGGGGCAGCTCTTGCATTGTGCATCATAGCGACTGGTTGTTCTGATTGTTCCGCTGTTAGGATCAATTTGCATATTATCCTTTTATTATATAGGATAGCATGCATGTGACAACACTGATATTTTAACTCATTTTTAAAAGTGCTGAATCTATGGAATGAAGATCAAAGTATTTATGTATTTATGTATGAACATCAAATAGAATACTATATTACATAAAACAAAACTCATGATATTGATAAAACATTGTGACAGTAGAATTTGAAATTTGGTGTGAAATCAACACTATTATAACCCAATATTGTCAGTACTTGCATAGCAACAATGGTAAACCTGACTACATTTTTTCTTATACAAATGCATAATTATGTCCTTTATCTAATTTTCTTTGTTAAGCAATAACAATTAAATTTATGTCTCCTAAATTTATGCATTGTGGCCAATATATTTTATCATTTTATACTTCCTTAAAAATAAAGAACTGGGTGAGGGTGGTAGAATAATTTAAAGAGTGGATAATTGGTGATGGAAAGAGACTTGACTTGGGGTGGTAAACACATAATACAATATACATATGATATAGAATTATATACCTGAAACTTGTATAAGTAACTTGTTTTATTAACAACCAAATGTCCCCGAAACTGGTTTGGCTCAGTGGATAGAGCGTTGGCCTGCGGACTGAAAGGTCCCAGGTTTGATTCCGGTCAAGGGCATGTATCTTGGTTGCGGGCACATCCCCAGTAGGGGGTGTGCAAGAGGCAGCTGATCGATGTTTCTAACTCTCTATCCCTCTCTCTTCTTCTCTGTAAAAAATCAATAAAATATATTTAAAAAAAACAACAACCAATGGCACCTTAATAATTTCTACAAAACAAATAATAATTTTAAAAAAGAAAAACTAATTTCCTATAAGCTGCATAAAAGAAGTTCAACACTGACAAGGTAGCCTTTTATGCTGTATATGTTCATGACATTTTCTTTTACAACCTTGTTGGCATCAGTGAAATTATAAGTCAATTTATTTAAACTTCCAGTAAAATAAAAATGTTCTTTTATTTTACATTTTTAATTTCAATTTAGTTGTGTTATTTATGAATTCTAGCATAGCATTGCAGGAATGCATCAGTGATATTGAATAAAATCTGGATTTACTGAATTCATCCAAAACCATTACATTTCATTTATGCTGATAAAGAAGAAAAACTTTCAGAAAGAAACTTAGGTTTGGTATAGTAAAATAATCTTGGAAGATTGTTTTATAAATTTATTAGATATGTGACTAGAAAGTAAGTCATCTTTCAGTATCAAAATTAACAAATATTTAAATTATTCAAAACCTTTATTTTATTTTGAGCATCCATCAGAGGCAATTATTTGCCTATCAAATACCAATGTTCCTCTCTTCTTTAGTGAGAATTTGATTTGATGTAAGGCAAAAATGGTACTATATAAAATATCACTCATGTCTTAGTCTCTTTTGAAGATTTCTTTCACCATGACATTAAATTCTAATTAAGAAAATAGAAGCATAATTAGGTTATTGAGTTTTAGGAAATTTGTTTAAATAAAACTGACCATTTGAATCATAAAGTAGCAATGAAGATTGAAGTCACTTTAAAAATACTTTTGTTGATTTATAGAGAGGAAGGGAGAGAGAGAAACATCAATGTGATAGTGAAACATCAATTGATTGCCTCTTGCATGCTTCTTACAGGGGATCCAATCCACAACCCAGGCATGTGCCCTGACCAGAAATCAAACCTGGACCATGCAACCTTTTGGTGCATGGGGTGAGACAATGCTCAACCAACTGAGCAACACACCCCACTTTTAAGAATGGTAGATATCAAATAGAAGTTGGATTGGTAATGATGTGCCTACCTCAAATCTCTTCCTAAGAAGGAAATAAACCACTACTTTGTTAACATTTTTATTCCCAGACAGGGTCACTAGCAGCCAAAAAGGTCTGAGTCATAATAATTTCACATATAGAGCCACCAGTTACACATATTTACAAACTAGAGGTCCAGTGCACAAAATCATGCATGGGTGGGGTACCTCAGCCTGGCCGGCGATCGGGACCAATTGGGGCTATCTCTCACAGTCCGTATTGGGCCCATCAGAGCCAGCTGGCTCGGGGGAGGGACTGTAGGAAGTTGGCCATGGGAGCACACTGACTACTAGGGGGAAGCTCCTGCACTGAGCGTCTTCCCCCTGGTGGTCAGTGCACATCATAGCGACCGGTTGGCCGGTCGTTTGGTCATTCGGTCACTTAAGCTTTTATATATATAGATTTTAATTGCTAAATTTGAAAAAAAATCTCATACAATAATTTTAATGCTCTAAACTAAAGTCCATACTATCTATAATAATAAAAGTGTAATATGCCAATTAGACTGGACATCCTTCTGGATGACCTTCCAGCTGCGAGGAAAGCCTGGGTCCCGGGTGCCAGAGGGAAGCTGGTGCCAGCAGCCACAGGAAGGAAGGCCTACTCTTGCATGAATTTTGTGCATTGGGCCTCTAGTATCTATAAAAATAACCTTTAGCCTGGCCAGCATGTCTCAGTGACTGAGAGTAGACCTATGAACCAGGAGGTCATTGTTCAATTCCCTGTCAGGGCACATGCTCTGGTTGCGTGCCTAATCCCCAGTGTGGGCGTGCATGAGGCAGTCTATCAATGATTCTCTCTCATCATTGATGTTTCTATCTCTCTCTCCCTCTCCCTTTCTCTCTAAAATCAATAAAAATTATTATTATTTTTTTAAATTACCTTTAGCCCTAGCTGGTGTGGCTCAGTTTGTTGAGGATTGTCCTGTACACCAAAAGGTCGCCGGTTCAGATGGCTGGTTAGGGCACATGCCTGGGTTGCGAGGTGCATATGGGAAGTAGCTTATCAGTGTTTCTCTCTCACATCAATGTCTCTCTCGCTTCCCCATCCTCTCCCTTCTTCTCCCTCTAAGAATATATAATGGCAAAAGGACAGTCTCTTTAATAAATGGTGTTAGGAAAACTTTTCCTCAATGCATTATATACCTTTCACTCATTTTTCTAAAATTTTCTATACACTTTTAAGAACTCTTTTATACAGTGCTGTATTTTCTAGAAAGCAGAATTGTATAGACTAAAACTGTAGTTTCTTGCTCGCCTGATTTCTGCTTCATTTCCCTCAATGAAGTCCATTCCATGCAAAATTCTCCATCCAGTCCAAGTTTCTCCCCTTCAATCCTTATTCAGGTAGGAGTCATGATGTTATTGGCTTTTTATTTCCCTACATCTTACTTACACCTTGAAACTCAACTTGAATTGCCCAAATTATAGTGTGCAATCTATTTGCTGTTGGGAACCCAAGCAAAATGCTCAAGGTTTAAAACAATGACTGCATATTTAAAAACCTCCTGGGAACAAGCAATTGAGCATGCAGTAAATTTGATAAATGGCTGCTAATATTGTTACCTAGAATAACAATATCATTACCTCCTTATGGTGCTTGTCTTCTGGCAGCATACCTCCCCATTTTTGCTTCATGGTTTAAACAATGGTTTCTTTTATATTCCATAGTGTGGTTACAAAAACAGCAGCATTTCCTCATCGTGTTCCTACTGGGTTTTATATTTCACATTTTACAGAAACAAGTTGCTATATTTCTACATCTCCCTAAAGACTTTGAGCACCTGGAGGATAAAATAGTCTTATTCACCTCTGAATTCAATACATGGCATTTGGATGATGGTACTAAACAAATACTTTCAGAATCTTACTGATAATTATTTTGTGTACTTAATTCAACATGTTGTCCTATGAGCAGCTTAACATCAATGTGAGGACAAAGGGTCTTGGACAATTTTTGGAGGTAGAAATCCCATGTATTTCCTTGCTGTTCTGATTGCATGCTCAGAATTCCACATAGACCATGCCATATGAAACTATAGTTTATTTGCTTTCCCATTTTTTCACCTACACACATTCCATGTATCCTGAGGAAAAGCAGGCTTGTTTATAGAATGTTTGGGTTAAATTAAATTTAAATATTATTTTTAATATTATTTCTGACTGTAATCATCAGAACTGAGCAATAAAGAACAAGTTCTGCTACCCACCTTAGTCTCATTCCTCAGAGTAGAATTATGCTATGTTATAAAAATTTAATCTATGTTACACAAAGATATCTAGGTATTGTGGAGGCCATTAAGAAAGTCGAGTGCATTGAATTCTAATAAAATTACTAATTATGAAAGTTACCAATCATTTAGAAATAAAAAACTAAGGGAAAAATTTAATGGATGTCTAGCTTTGCTACATTATGTTTTAGCCATTAAAAATTAATGTCTGAAAGATTTTCAAGGGTCTTACAAATTTCATATATTGGTAGAAACCCATGATAATGATTAAATGTTAATTTAGTATACAACTCTATAAATCACAATAATTCCACCTAAGAAATTATTTAGTTTTGCATCAAAATACTAATAAACAAGTTATCAAAAACTACATGGTCAGGAAAAAAAAAAAAAGAAGTCCATTAAAGACAGATGGCATACAAACAATGCAACCAGGAACACATCTTATCAGCAACTTTCATGTGAGTGCATTCAGTGAAGCCTTTCTTTCATTTGATATAACAATCTCATCAGTCATGAACACAAAACTCAATTCTTGCAGCAATCTTTGGTTCTCTGTAAGAGTTCGATTATGCAGTCAAACTAATGCTTTGTTAACTACACTCCCACTACATGCATCATTGCACCTGTATATTCAGGCCCAAGGAAATTCCGTTTAGTTTTTTGTTTTGTTTTATTTTGTTTTGTTTTGTTTTTAAAAAGCTTTTACCCAGCTAATATAGCACAGATGTTCTTATCCCTAAGTATGAGAATTAAATATAAAATGCACTAAAGCATTAAATAAAATTATTTTTGTCTTTACTATTTTCTTAAGAAGTTGAATATTAAATCATTTAAATGTCAGGAAGATTAGAAAGCAAGACACTGAATTCATTACATTCTCTCTTTAGGTCATTTTTTATAATGTAGGCCTGCTTGAAATTTAAAGTTTTCTGTTTCTGCATTAAAAAATTCCTAAATGCATGCAATATTTAATTAAACAAATGAACATTTCCACATTTTTAAAGAATTATTAACATATTATCAGGGAAGATGTTATTTATTTCTTAAACAAAAAAGTTGTGGTCATAATGTATAAAATTTAATTTGTTAATATGTATTAATTTATTGCTTAAAATATGAAAAATACAATTCTAGATTGGCAATATAGAGCTGAATATATTGTTTTATTAAAGATTGGCTTGAGAGAGAGAGAGAGAGAGAGAGAGAGAGAGAGAGAGAGAGAGAGAAATACTGATTTGTTCCATTTATTTATGTATTCATTGGTTGATTCTTGTAGATGCCCTGACCTGGGATCAAACCCACAACCTTGGTTATCCAGACAACTCTCTAGCCAGCTGAGTTACTGAGCCAGAGCTCTAGAGTTGAAGATCTGATTTCTCCTTTCATCTCCTAGTCTTCATTGATTTTCATTTACCACTAGAGGCCCGGTGCATGATATTCAGGGGGACTAAGAGGACCCCTCAGCCCAGCCTGCACCCTCTCGCAGTCTGGGACCCCTTGGGGGATGTCTGTCTGCCGGCTTAGGACATCCCCCGAGAACTCTTTAGTGCTGTGATGGAGGCGGGAGAGGCTCCCGCCACCGCCCCTGTGCTTGCCAGGCATGAGCCCAGCTTCTGGCTGAGCGCACTGACCACCAGGGAACAGCTTCTGCCTTAAGTGTCTGCCCCCTGGTGGTCAGTGCACATCATGGCGACTAGTTGTTCCTCCACTTGGTTGATTTGCATATTAGCCTTTTATTATATAAGATATTTACAATTTATTCTAAATATTTTCAAAACTTCAAGCGCCTAATATATTCTGGGAACTGTAGTAAAACTCTGTGTTGTAAAATAGTTTAAAACACAGCACCTGCAATCATTAGTGCTTAAAATATATCTATGCTTACAATATACATAAAAATTATATGTTAAGTGTAAATGAATGGCTCAGCTGTTATATTCATAGGGGCTGAGAGGTGAGAGAAATCAGTAAAGGCTACTGGAGATTGGAAGATATTCTTTAAGAGATAATTTTAAAACAGAGTTTTAAAATTATAAATGTACAGGAGAAAATTTGAGCAGTTAGGTAAAACAAGTAAAGAATTCTGTATTCTATGATATACAGAATTAAATGTTCAAGTCAACTCAATTTAAATGATTTTCCATGTAGGAAAGAAGGTAAATTAGGTTAGAGAAATAAATAAGGATCAAAGTGTCAATATCCTTGAATGTTAACAACAACTAATTTAGATGTTATTCTTTAGGGACTGAAGGCTTATTATTTTTTTAATTCAGAAACATACTTATGTGTGTGTTTTTTAAATAAAAATATGTTTCTATATTTATAAATATATAGTTATAAATAAATGTAATTGATGGAGAAGATAATGTTCAGAATATTTAACAAATATCACAAACAGTATTAAGGATAAACATTTTTAGGTGATGCATCCACATTCAAGAGCAGAAAAGCAGTTGTGGCAGAGATTTCCAGTTGTATCCCATCCCTCCTTAGTAGCAGAGTGATTTAATGTGACCAGGTAATAGAATACACTGTCCAGCCTCCCTTGCAGGTAGGTGTGGCAGTGTGACAAGGTACTGTAAATAAAATGTACAGACACTGCTGGGCAGGACTTCAGATGGAGATTTTTTTAAAAGGAAGAGAAATGTGGTGTGGTCCCTCTTGCTTTTCATATTCTCTCCTTCCTCCTGTCTGTCATGTGCATATGATTCTGGAGACTCCAGTAGCTATCTTTGGCCTCTGAAGCAACTTTGGTGATTGATGCAGAATGTCAAGATATTGACAAGAAAGGTAGGACTTGAAATAATTTGTAAGTACATACCGCATTTAACTGTTTACATTCAGAATAAAAAATAAACCATAGCACATTTATGCCATGGTTTGAATTTTCTGTTATCTGATACTCAAACTGATACTGATAAAGGATCTAAGTTACAATGTCAAATAAAGTGCCAAATATTACAATGAAAGGTAAGTGGGATGAAGTCAAATAGCTTAAATAGAATTTTAAATATTCTCCATTAGAAGAACATTGGTGCGCATGAGTTCTTTGTGCCTCAACTGTGCATATCACATAGTTGCCTGTCCAAAAGGTGAATGATGAAATGAACTTACAACAACAATAAAAACAGAGGTACTGCATTCTAGAGAAAGGAAAATTTCTCAGAAGGGTACTGAAAATCTATTGCTGTCTTTTCCCTGTTGAGTAGATATTATTCATTGCAGGATATAGATTAAAATCATTATTATGATTACATAGAAATTCTCCATTAATCATTTATTGCAATAAATTACATTGGGGTTTTTCTTTAAATAAACTATTTTTGAATTCCTGTAATAAATCAAATCTATTCATTATACACTAATTAGTTTTATTTTGTAAAGAGCTGCCTATTATTTGTTTCAAACTTTTGTATTAAGTGATAGAAAAATCAAGGTGTTTTTTTTTTATTTCTTCCATGATCTCATTGTTAATACATTCATTGTTCAGTAACATGTTATTTAGCCTCCATGTCTTTGTGTGCTCTTTTTTTTTTCTTGTGATTGATTTCTAACTTCATACCATTACAGTCAGAGAAGAGGTTTGATATGATTTCAACATCTTCAATTTATTGAAACTTGTTTTATATCCTAACATGTGATCTATTCTAGAAGATGTTTCATGTGAACTTGAAAATAATGTATGTTCTTGGGACTACATTAAGGTAAAAAGCTTCTGCACAGAAAAATAAACCATCTACAAAATGAAAAGAGAACCCACTGTAAGGGAGAACATATTTGCCAATGATACATCCTATAAGGGGTAATTTCCAAAATATGTGAGGACTCATACAGCTCAACAAAAGTAAGACAAACAATCCAATTAAAAAATGGACAGAGGACTTGAATGGACACTTCTCCAAAGAGGGCATACAGACGGTCAATAGACATACAAAAAAAAATGTTCAAATCAGGTCGCTAATCATCAGAGAGATGCAAATTAAAACTACAATGAGGTATCACCTCACACCTGTCAAAATGTCTACTATCAATATATCAACAAACAAGTACTGTCGAGAATGTGGAGAAAGGGAAACCTAGTGCAGATTTACAATGTCTTGAATATATATTGACCAATTTTGGAACAAATAATTAACTACATAATTATTTGAAAACAATCAATTTCAACATTCATCCTCCTTGGGGTCTTTATATATCTGATTTTATTGAACACTGTCTTAGATTTTTTAAATTGCATGTCTTTTATTACATATTTTATTCTACAATTATTTGTCTGGAATGTTATGTTGGATGTTCATATTATTTATTTTTATTTGCAAATATAAGAACTGAACACCGTTTTTTTTCTATATGTGTGTCTTTAGTTGAATCTTAAAATATTGAATGATTACATTTTAGTCATAATATTTTTAAAATATTCTCAATGCAATTATGATTTGTTTATTAACATCAACTTATGTTAAGACGTTTTTACACTTCCAAATTTTGCTTCGGGATATAGGCATTGTTAATATTAATCAGGTAATGTAAATTTTAGGATACTTACTGTTTTAAATTTTAAAAAAATCACTTTGTGCTCAATTAAGAAAATGGTTTTGTAAACTTGTCCTTAGAAAGAATGTGAAATTTCAAGTGAAGTTGTATTCTCCCTATATCCCTTTATCTGAAATTTGCTAAATTTCTTTGTTTGCATTCTTCATAGTCTCAATAAATTTTGGTGTTCTTGATCCATCAAATAATAAAAACTATGTGTTAAAAAATCTCTGACATGCTGATAAAATCGCAAATTTATTTCTGTACCTTTATTGATATCAGTTCACATATTTTAGAACCATATTAGTAGTATGTATATTTCAAATTATTTAAACCTCTTAATTCTTTTAAATCTTTTAAAATAAGACTTATCTTTACATTATAAAACTTTTCATCTTTAAGTCTATTTATGTGATACTAAAGTAGCATCACCTTTGTTTTATTTTGTTGACTATTTATTGAATATTTTCCTATTCTTTTACTTCAGGTGTTTAATGCATATGTTGCTTAATATTCTTGTTTTATTTCTTATGCCTGTATAGACTTTAGGATGTAATTGACATATAATTATTGTGACTACTAACATATTTGTGGATACACAGAAATCATAATTTTTCAATTTATCCATTTTAACATTTATTTTCCAAATTTACATATTTTCTTTATTTCATAAAGATTCTTTTTTTTCACTCATTATTTTCCTAGTGCAATTTTCTAATTTTTCTCTCATTTCTGAATTTAACTAGGACACTGATCTACTCCACAAACAAAAATAAAGGCAATTGCAAATAACAACTTTGTTTAGTCATTCATTATATATTTATGTCAATAAAACACAATTGTTGAGTTTAATTATGTACAGAGCTAGTGGCTGACATGGATATATAGGAACTTGAGAATGTTCAACATTGAAGACGCAACATTGGAGGTCACTAAAGATAGCTTACTTATTCACACATGTATTCATTCATGCTTTCTCTCAGTAATTCCTTAGTTAATATTTCCTCTCATTCATGAATTTATTAAACAATTATCAAGTAACAATTACCATTTTATTTCTTTTTAAAAAATCTTTATTGTTGTATTACAGATGTGCCCCTTTTTTCCCCATTGGCCCCTCTTACCCCGCAACTGCCCCCTGCCCCAGGCCTTAATTTAGTGGGTATATTGACCACTTTAGCCATGTTAATAAAATATCTCCAAAGAAAAAGACAACTTTACTGTGATCTGGTAGTAAATTGAATAAATTAGTGTATATCTGGAAAATATAGGATTTGAGGTAAGGTGTTTAAACACCCAATTCTATAAGTGCTATAGTAAATTTTTGGCTTGATATGAATGCAAACAAAAAGAAACAGATATTCAAAGACAAACTGAAGAACATTTGAAATATTAATATGGGTGAAATAAAGGAGTATTTTTTCTTGATTTAAAAAGAAACTGTGGTTTTAAAGCAAAATTATAGTATTGTATTTGAGGTTTATAATGTACCTGGATGTAATACATATGATAACTAAAACATCAAGAACTTACACATTCGCAAGATTTCCTCATTTTAAGGCAAGTGTTGAAAAAGTCTAAGTAACCTCTCTGATGTTTAGGGTGTATACTCTAATCCTTATAGAAAGTAGGTTAAAAAACAAATATTTTTCTGTAAATTCTTCACAATCAGGTAGAATTTCTCATGAAATTCTAGTTAAAAAACAATAGAACTATTAAATTGTAGACAAATTTCAGAAGGGAAAGCTTCAATAAATGATTGTATTTGAAGAGGACTCTATTAGTGGCTTTTTCTGGCATTTCCATTAATATTTAAGTATATGTAAAATACAAATTAAACCATCTTGTAAAGAAAGAATAAAAGTGATTTGAAAAATAGATGAAAAAATTATAAATCAAACAGCAAATATGGTGTTTAATTTGCTGAATTACATAATATTCTGTTTCATAGCAATACCTCAGAAGATAACGCATATGAGTTTAAATAATTCTATCACCTCCTATAGGATATTTTAATTAATGATTTCTTCTGATTACTTTAATGTGGTGGATATTTGTTGTTTATTATGGTTCATCTTACATATCTATCAATGACAAAATTAATTTCATATTTTTCTGTGGATTTGTGGATAGCCTTTATCTGTTATTAAATAAATTTTAAAATCTTCTCTTTATATTTTCCAAAATACCCTGAAAATGTTCTGTGATTAAGTATTTCATTTTTTAATACATCTAGTCTAGTTATTCTCAACAGAGTTTGTCAAGCACCTGCCTAAGGGTAAATGGTGTACTATCAGGGTCTCATTCCAGATGGTTATGCTATGCATTTTAATAGGGAATCTTCATTTTCTGTGCCAGTGCAACCAAATTGTGTTCCTAATTTTGTACTATTGACTATGAGAGATCTTCAATTTGATGTCTAGATCACAGATCATAATTATCAATGTAATTTTCTACAACAAATTGCCCCCTCATTTTTTCCACCATAAGCATCTGCTGCCTTGAAAGGATTACATTAAGCTTTAGCTTGGATTTCAAGTTCAGGTTTGCTATGTACAATCCGCACTGCTTTGAACAGCTGGCTATCACTTTTGCTCTCCCATTTCCCTCACAGTTGAAATGATTTACCACCTGTAGAGCCATCCTGTTTCTTCTGTGTTCATTTGTTAGGGTAATTAACTTTTATTCCTTTTGTTTTTTATACAAGTCTTAATAATTCATTCAACCATGAGCAGCTAAAGGCTGTGCATTGTTGTAGTGTATTAACAACAACTGTGTTGAGAAGTCTATGAATTAAATGTAAAATTTTTTTCAGAAAAGCAAACTATTTCTCCCAGCTAACAAATATTATAATAAAACCGTCATTTCAAAGACTATTTGAGTTTGATATTAGAACATCTAGAGTATAAAAGTAAGCCATCATTTTTAGTAAGAAAACAACCTTCTGTGTCTTCATATTTTCCATTTCCCTCTTCAGAAATATCTGCTTTATTACTACTAATAAAATCAGGAAGCCCAATTTTATTTCCAATATACCTCTAGGTTGTGATACTTTCCTGGTGGCTGTATGTTCCATTTACAGCTAACTACGCGTTTTCCAATTTCCCTTGCCACTTTTTGTTTGTATGCCTCAATTAACACAGTTCTTCCTTCTTTTAAAACAAGGTAGGATTTATAAAATAATAGTCAATATGTGGACACATAAAAATTATTTTGTATTTTATTTTTAGGTAAGTATATTTTACTTAACTACTGTGGATGTGAAAATTGTACGTTTTTACCAAAGTAACTCAGAGCTATTAGTTCTTCTTTAGCTAACACTGGCATGGAGCAACACTTCAGATGATAAGTCCTATAGGGCATAATTTGTGTGCCATGAGAAATTCTCTTGGCCCCAACTCTATCTTGAGCTGTTTCATCAGCAACCAGTTTTAAGCAGCATCTGATTAGTCTTATTTAGGTATAACTGGGCATCCTCCTAACCCAAATCTTGCTATACCTTTCACTAATTTGGGGGAGACTTCTCTGATGCCATGGAAGATGTCACTTGTGATAAACCAGGTGGCTATCACACATGCACACCTAGAAAAAGGGAGCATCAGCCCTACAGGGCCAATCTTGACCGTTTGAGGATGGCAGCTTGTGGAAAATGGATTTTCACTATTATTAGTGGGCAGAGGATTTGGGAGGGAGGGGATTCACTTTTTTACTTATTATTATTACTAGAAGCCCGGTGCACGAAATTCGTGCACGGCGGGGGGTTGTCCCTCAGCCCAGCCTGTACCCTCTCCAATCTGGGACTCCTGGAGGGATGTCCGACTGCCCGTTTAGGATCGGGCCTAAACGGGCAGTCGGACATCCCTCTCACAATCCAGGACTGCTGGCTCCCAACTGCTTACCTGCCTGCCTTCCTGATTGCCCCTAACCGCTTCTGCCTGCCAGCCTGATCACCCCCTAACCACTCTGATGCCAGCCTGGTTGATGCTTAACTGCTCCCCTGCCAGCCTGTTTGCCCCCAACTTCCCTCCTCTGCCAGCCTGGTCACCCCTAACTGCCCTCTCCTGCAGGGTTGATCACCTCCAACTGCCCTCCTCTGCCGGCCTGGTCACCCCTAACTGCCCTCTCCTGCAGGGTTGATCACCTCCAACTGCCCTCCCTTGCAAGCCTGGTCCCTCTCAACTACCCTCCCTTGCAGGCCTGGTCCCTCACAACTGCCCTCCCTTGCAGGCCAGGTGCCTCCCAACTGCCCTCCCCTGCTGGCCATCTTGTAGTGGCCATCTTGTGTCCACATGGGGGCAGGATCTTTGACCACATGGGGGCAGCTATATTGTGTGTTGCAGTGATGATCAATCTGTATATTACTCTTTTATTAGATAAGATAGAGGCCTGGTGCATGGGTGGGGGCCAGATGGTTTGCCCTGAAGGGTGTCCCAGATCAGGGTGGGGTTCCCTTGGGGCATGGGGCGGCCTGAGTGAGAAGCCTGTGGTGGTTTGCAGGCCAGCCACGCCCCCTGGCAACCCAAGCAGAGGCCCTGGTATCTGGGATTTATTTTCCTTCTACAATTGAAACTTTGTAGCCTGGAGCGGAGCCAAGCCTGCTGTTCCCTCCGGGGCAGCAGCCTTTTCTGTGGCAGTTAATTCACCTTCTATAACTGAAACTTTGTAGCCTTAAGCGGGTGAGCCCGGCCAGGGTGTGCAGAAAGCTTTGCTTCCCCTGTTGCCGCCGGCAACCCTGGCCTGCTCTCTCAAGCTCCATTCTGCCACCATTTGTTTGAATTTGTTTACCTTCTATAATTGAAACTTTGTAGCTTGAGTGGAGGCTTAGGCCTGCAACGGCTATGGAAAGCTTGGCTTGCTCTGTTACCAGGGAAACCTTGCTCTCTGTGGCTGTAGCCATCTTGGTTTGGGTTAATTTGCATACTCGCCCTGATTGGCTGGTAGGCGTGGCTTGGCTGGTGGGCGTGGCTTATGTAGCAGAGTGATGGTTAATTTGCATATTACCATTTTATTAGAGAGGATTATTATTTTATTGAATTTATTGGGATGACACTTGTTCATAAAATTATACTGGTTTCAGGTATACAATTTTACAACACATCTTTACAGGGTATCATGTGTTCACCACCCCAAGTCAAGTCTCCATCCATAACCATTCGTAGATTGGAATATATTTGCATCACAGTTTATTTACCCTCCTCCACCCCCATCCAATCCCTCCAGCCCCTATCCAGCCTCCTAACATCCACCCTGACAGCTGTGAGCCTGCTCTCTATCTATGAGTCTGTTTCTATTTTTATTGCAGCTTTCCAAAGTCAATGAAAGCCAAAGAACTTGGCTTGTAAAAAGCCCTCTGATAGGAGGAAAGAGAAAGCTGTTATCAAAACAAAGTGGGTTAAGTTTTTAGCTCAAATTGATATTTCTTGCACTGTAAAAGCCCTTTGGCTATTATCTTTGCATCTCCTAATTATAGTGCTTGAACAAGAGATTACTTTTCCAAGATGCATTATGAGTGCATAGGTTCCAGTTAAAGGGCATCTTATTGCTTTTAGGGGTCTTACTAATGAGTCCTACCTCCTAAAGGAAAAACTCATGAGAGTTTCCTTTTTGTTGCCTACAAAGGCAGGCAAACTAGGCTGCAACAATTAGACACGCCCAGTTAACACTGCTTCAGAAGAAATAATGAAGAAGCCATAGATATTGATGACATTTCGTTTCCAAAGGTTTCAATTGTTGTAGGTTAACATTTTATTGTAGAATTATTGACAACTTTAGACCTGAAGGTGAAACTAAGGAACTTAAATATTAGAGTTCTATTTCTAGCCCTTATTAATATAACTAATTTTAATTTATAAATTTAAAAAACTATTATAAAAGTTTAATAAGAGTTGGAAACTCCATCTTACAAAATCCTTTGCATGCAGAGTAGTTGGGACAAGATAATGCTTAGAACAGGATAATTCAGTAACTTCTCATACCTATTTTTTTAAAAATATATTTTATTGATTTTTTACAGAGAGGAAGAGAGAGGGATAGAGAGTTAGAAATATCGATGAGAGAGAAACATCGATTAGCTGCCTCCTGCACACCCTCCACTGGGGATGTGCCCGCAACCAAGGTACATGCCTTTGACCGGAATCAAACCTGGGACCCTTGAGTCCGCAGGCCGACGCTCTATCCACTGAGCCAAACCGGTTTCGGCTCATACCTATTTTCTGTTAACACATGGGTTATATTGTGCTTATTAGTAATACTGGTGGGAATAATTACTTGAGATATTATGTATTAACTGCCTATCATCACACCTAGAAAATAAAAAGATTTCAATTAACATTTGTCTACTTCTACTTTGACAATTATTGTTTGTGTGTGTGTGTGTGTTAGAATAGTTCCTGGCTAACATTTTATCTTTTCAAAGTTTCTATCATTACTAGAATAAAATCTAATTAATAATTTATTTTGCATTACCATGGGTTTTTGTATAATCTCTATTATGGGAATTCAGTTTCTCCATAGGTTAAAAGAAAGAAGTTGCTGTCTCCCTTTAATGTTTAATTCAGTTATTTCCTGCTCTATAACATCTCCCTAATGTTCTCAATAAGTTGGCCATCATTTTCTTTTTTACCATTCTTGTATGCATTGCGAACTAAAATTAATTTACTTTGCAATCATAACCTTGCAAACTCATGCCCCTTACGGACTGTACATTATGAAAGGTAATATGGTAAGTATCCAATTACAGTTGGTATAAGGACTATGATGTCACTTTCTTCCCTTTCTTTTTAATTTGTATTTAATGCTCTACATCTATATCTATCTTAATATTATGGATTTTAACAAATATTCTAATGTCAAATTGTATATCCTGAACCTCCTACATAACATTTCTACCTATATGCCATGATATAAATTTATGTATATGATTATTCATATATACACATATACTATACCATACACATATATATACCATTAATAGCTCAAATTTAGCACAAAATTTTTTTCATAAAATTGTATGTATTTAGAGCTTCCCTGAGCTACTTGGGTTAAAAGGAGTTAACACACCTACGTGGTTCAACCTCAAGTGTTCACTGTCCTGCTGACCAATCATCTGACATGTATCTTCCTTGTAGGCTTTACCTGAACTTCTAGATGTAAAGAATATATATCAGCATGTGGAAAATTTGCTTCATATCACTTTTGTATGGGCCCATATGAGAAATTAAATCGTTAAGTTTTCCCTGAAAATTAATATGGAAACAATTAGAGAATTATTTGTTTTAAGGGAATAGCTATTAGATTAGAGTTGGATGCTATTTTCACTATTAGCAGCTTTCTTTAATTTCTCTTAGTCTGTATTTCCTTATCTGTAAAAGATGTAATGTTAATACTTATCTTATTTGGTTGATGTAAGGAAGAAATAAATTAATAATCTCTTAATAGCTTGCTTCTTGATAAGTAGCATTCATTAAAAGATAGATTTTATTATTGAAATTATTTTATGCTATTTTGGATTTACATGCTGTCAAGATAGTGATCAATTTTCCCTTGTTTTACTTTTTAATGTGGCTATACTGGGACTTTTCTTAGTTTGATGTAGTCTCACTTCTTTATTTTATTATTTTTTATTTTTTTTGGTTTCCTGGGCTTTAGTTTCATATTTTAAAAGAATTGATTATCAAGGCCAATGTCAAATATCTTTTTCCTTATGTTTTCTTCCTTATTTTTTTTACAATCCCAGGTATTAAGTCTGATTCTTATCAATTTTGAGTTGATTTTTTGTGTATGGTTGAAAATAAGGATCCAATGTTATTTTTGTATGTTGTATTGGAAAAATCTGCAGTTCTTTCTTCCCCTCTAGTCTAGCTCTCTCCTGTATCTCTTTCTCCTTTACATTCACCAAGAACACTTCACTTCTGATACTCTGGTCACTAAATGTATGGAGTTTTCTTCACAGCCAGCCATTCTCTTTGACACCAGTTGGGTCCCTTCAATTAAATCAGTTCTCAAACTACCTGCCCCAAAATAATGTCAGAGCTCACAAGACTGCTACCATCTCACTTCAGATGCCAATTGCAAGCAGCCTGATGTGGCTACAGATCGAAGGTCCTCACTACTCCCTCTTTGGGTTCGATTAATTTGCTAGAGCAGCTCATAGAACTCAGGGGAACACTTATGTTCACTGGTTTATTAAAGAATGTGATAAGGAATAGAGAAGACCATCCAGATGAAGAGATAGACAGGGGAGCCCTGGGGGGATTCCAAATGCAGGAGCATCTGTCCACTTGGAGTTGGGGTGCATCACCTTCCAAGTTCGTGGATGTGTTCACCAACCTGAAAGTTCTCTGAAGCACTGTCGCCCTGTTGCAGCTTTTATTTCAGATGGTTGGCCTTCAGATGGTGAGAAAATTAATTTATCTTTTTTTATACCAATTTTTGATCATTTGTCACACCAATGTTTCTTATAGCCCTAAGAAACTCTACAGAGAGAAAACTAGTACATTAGCTGATTATGTAAAATTAAATAATGATGCGGGTTTTTTAATCTATAAAATGGTTTGAAACAATCATAAGATACAAGATGAATGGTAATATAATCAGGGTATTTATATTAGCCCACTATACCAAGAAAATGAGAAAAAGTTATTAATTAGTAGAAATTAAATCATTTTAAGTTTTACATGTAATTTAGGAGTTTTTCAATTATGGATATTAGTTTGACTGTAGCACTAACCTGTACTTCTTTTTCCTCCATTGCTTAATAATGAAAACTAAGGCATCAAAATATTACACAATCAATAAATAATAAACACAAGTTGAATTGATATAAAAAATGATACATTTTAGTTAATAGTATCTTATGAATTTCATGTTATACATATGTTATATTTTTTCTGCTTATTTGTATCAGTAATCCAAAGATTTGCCAGTTTTCATGAATTCAAAGCAAAGGTTATTATGTATACCTTCTTTCTCTTCTATTTCTTTTGGCAAAATTAAATATGATGGTTTAAAATCAAGTGGTTAAAAGAACACTTTAGGATTTCCTCTATTTTCTTAATATTTGCACCAATACACACATGAGTTTTTGAAGCTGGTGAAGGTCTGAATTTTAAAAGTGATGAAGGATCCACTTGCTTTTATTCAAGGCCATGGAATATCCTGCACATGACTCAGTGAGACAGGTCAATCTTCCCTGATATTCATTTCTCCTTGGGTCCCTTTCACGTCATTTGTCAGGCTTGTCTCAATGAAAATAAGTCCCATTCATTCTCGATAGGTTGATATTACTACTCTCACTGATGGTCATCTAAAACTTTCTATCTCTGGAGTCTGCAGATGCTCCTGTATTCATTTTATTATTTTTTAATCTTTCAAAGCATGAGCAACAAAAATGTAGTAGCATTTTCCATAGTGTGGTTTATTCTTTTTTTATATTCAACAATGTGAGATAGTGAATTTCAGGATTAAAAAGCATGCATACAATATATCACGTCTAGTGATTATTGTGTAAATAAAGGAACTTTCAGGGCACAAAGGCTTTCTTGTCTTTTGACAGGTAACTTACAGGCTGACAGCACTTAGAACTCCTGTGCTGCAACTTAATACAGTGAGCAATAAAGCAGAGAACAATAGTGCCTGTTGCTTTTATTACCCTTCTAAGGGAGATTTTTATTTTCACTTTGACTTCATAATATTATTAACAATTTTTCAAATGTGCCACTATAATAGAAAGCATGGCCCATTTTATTGTCTAAGCCTTCACCTCAATATTTCTTTTTTCCATTTAGGACTCCATAGTGTTTAATTATGTATTAATTGATTTATTCAATTCTCAAACATTTAAAAAATCATTGTAAACCACATTCTAAGAATACTTAAGGCAGCAAAACAGTAGAAGGCTGTACTCTGGCCATAATCAATCTAAACTAAAAAATGAAAAAGACAAAATATACTAGTAGAAATAAGAGGATACTAACATCAAAGGCACTATGCAGAGTGAAAAGAAGTGTAAGATAGTATTTCACAGCATCTATAAACTATAAACTTTCATAAGTGGAAGAGATCATTTTGGTCTATCATAAATACATATGTTCTCTTAAAAGTGCTCTGAACTTGGATTCCTTTCTGTTTAAGGATTATTTCAAACTGTCTCAATCACTTTCCTTAATCCTCTATTCTCCTCCCTTCTTCCCTCACTCCCTTTATCCTACTAATTCAAATAAAAGTAGAATGTACTAAATAAGAAGTCCTTTAGCTTTTTGATATAAAAATATCAAATCTACTTGAATAGGTGACCACCTGCCTATTACCATCCTATATAATAAAAGCCTGATATGCTAAGAGTCTGGTTGACCAGTCGGCCATTCAACCAATCAAAACGTAATATGCTAATGATATGCTAAGTTGCTCAACTGCTTTCTATGACGTGCACTGACCACCAGGGGGCAGATGCTCCAACCAATAGGTTAGCTTGCTGCTAGGGTTCGGCCAATCAGGACTGAGAGAGACGGGCCGGACACTCCCTGGAGCTCTCCTGTGGTCCCTTTCCGGCTGGCCAACCTCCCGTGTCCCTCCCCTCCCCAATCGTGCACTGGTGGGGTCCCTCAGCCTGGACTGCACCCTCTCACAAACCAGGACCCTTCAGGGGATGTTGGAGAGCCAGTTTCAGCCTGATCCCACAAGCCAGGCTGAGGGACCCCACTGGTACATGAATTCGTGTACCACGCCTCTAGTAATACAATGGTTCTTAAACATTTGTGTTCTTTAGAATTACCACAGGAACTTATTAAAATAGATTTTGGGTCCTAAGTCTGAGATGGAGCATTCAAATTTGCATTTCTATGAGGTTCATATAATCTTCTTGATTCTAGAGAGACTATACATTAACTTCTAAACCATGTAGTAATTTTTGTATCTTTTATATATAACTAGAGGCCCGGTGCATGAAATTCATGCACTCAGGGGGGGGGGTGTTCCTCAGCCCGGCCTCTGCCCTCTCACAGTCCAGGAGCCCTTGGGAGATGTTCGACTGACAGCTTAGGCCTGCCTGTTACCCAATACTGATGGCTTAGGCTCACTCCCTGGGGAGCAGGCCTAAGCCGTCAGTTGGACATCCTTAGCACTGCTGTGGAGGCAAGAGAGGCTCCCACCACCACTGCTGTGTTCACCAGCTGGGAGCCCGGCTTCAGGCTGAGTGGCTCACTGCCACCACTGACTACCAGGGGTCAGCTCCTGCATTGAGCGTCTTCCCCCTGGTGGTCAGTGTGCATCATAGCGACCGGTCGTTCCGCCTTTTGATTGATTTGCATATTAACCTTTTATTATATAGGATGACATATACAAAAGTATCTCATTCACTAGTATTGCTAGCAATAAGCATTTTCCTTAATAAAACAAGACCAAACATTGTAAAGATTATTTCAATCAAATAAAACTAAAATGATCATTTGTAGGTAGAACAACACAATTCTTTTTTAATGTGAATGTATATTTAATTTTCCCAAGAAATAATAATTTCCTTGTTCTCACATTGCTGTCCTAGCTTGGTTGCTTATAACGTTTTGCCTAGAGCAGTGATGGCGAACCTATGACATGCATGTCAGCACTGACACGCGTAGCCATTTCCGATGACACGCGGCTGCATGCCGAGGATGAAACATTTGCTGCTCCTGAGGATGAAACATTTGCGACTAGAGTCTTGAAGTTAGTTTTTTCCTCAAAGTGACACACTACCCGAGTTATGCTCAGTTTTTTGGTGAAGTTTGACACACCAAGCTCAAAAGGTTGCCCATCACTGGTCTATGTCCATGGGTAATGCATTAGCACATAAATTATATGGGGAGAGATTAACCATGTTTTGTTATTTACTTAACATGATATTAAAACTAACTTTGATGTCTGTCTTATAATGAGGTCAGGAAATTGAATCGAATGTATTATTTGAACCATCCTACTTACTCTAGAGTAGCACAATACAATTCATCTGTAGTGATAAAAAGGGAGGTTAATTTCCCATTTCTTTATCCCATTATGGTTACATTTGCTCAATAGTATCTTGAGGTTATGATATAATTCTGTTAATGTGCAACCCATGACTTATCTTTTCTACATTTCAAACCAAATTGTGAAATAATTTTTCTGGAGTAGAAATCACCTCCCTGATTCCCTGAAAGGTAGTAACCTATTGGAAATAACATCCTCTAATAATCCTATATAATAAAAGGCTAATATGCAAATAGACATGAACAGTGGAACAACCAGAACAACCAAACAACCAAACAACCAGTTGCTACGACGTGCGCTGACAACCAGGGGACGTGTGCGGAACATGGTGGGCGTTGGCTGTGGAGGGATGGTGGAGCAGGTGAGTGGGGGCACCAGACCAAAGCAGGGCACTGGTCACTGTCATTGGGGAGAACCTCTGGTGGTTACTGAAAATTCTTGCTCCCATGTGCTGTGGTCCTGCCCAGCGCTCGCACCTACTGCTGGCGCCGGCTCCACTCGCACCCACAGCAGATACTAGAGCTGCCGCTTGCACCCACTGCTGGTGCCAGAGCCGCTGCTCACACCTGCTGCCAGTGCCCAGCGCTGGTCCCGATCACTCGGCACCATCAGTGGGTGTGAGCAGCAGCTGCCAGCCCTGATAGCCCCTGAGGGCTTCTCCACCTCCCCCCCTGCTCCTGAGGGATGATCGGGACAGCAGCCACCACTCGCACTTGTGGACAGCACTGGCCCCACTTGCACCCACTGCTGGTGCCAGCCACAATCTCTCTGCCCCATCAGCGGGTGTGAGTGGGATCGTCGCAGTCAGTGCATGGGAGCAGCGGCAGCAGCTGGAGTGGGGCTGCCAGCAGACAGGGAGCAGGGACCATGGTGGGAGGGGGCAGGTGGGGATGCAGAGGATGGGCCAAGACCTTCCCTGTGCCTACCTCAGCCTTGAGGCCCACAGTTCCTTTCAAGGTGCATGAATTCGTGCACTGTGCCCCTAGTCTTCAATAAATCACCACTGATTCTCCTATTTAACTTTTTTTTTTTCTGCTCAAAAGGACACACCTCTCTCTGCTCTTCATTGTATAATTCTTAAGGAACTTACTTTTGCAGAAAATAAATTAAAGATATCTTTCAGTAAGAGTCCTTTTATTTTCTTCTCTACAATTTAGACCAGTGATGGGCAACCTTTTGAGCTTGGTGTGTCAAACTTCGCCAAAAAACTGAGTATAACTCACTTTGAGGAAAAAACATTATTTCGCAAATGTTTCATCCTCAGGAGCAGCAAATGTTTCATCCTCCGCATGCAGCCGCCTCAGCGGCCGCGTGTCATCAGAAATGGCTACGCGTGTCAGTGCTGACACGCGTGTCATAGGTTCGCCATCACTGACATAGACAATAGTATGGTGAAGGTCCAAAACAAAACAAAACATGGCTCTCTGTTCTCACAGCTAAATTTTCATGTAGGATTCACATGGAAAACAACAGTATTTGTTCTAATTTTTGTGTACCATCTAGGTGGTCAAGGTTTAAATCAGCTTGAATGAATATTATGAACATACCTAGTGTCTAATATACTTGCTGGTATAAAATAGGGGTACAATGTATAATTTTTATTATAAATTAATAAAATGTGATTTATATTTTTAGGAGAGAAAAGAGAAGCTCACTAAGATAAAATAACTTGGTCAAAGTGGAACAATTATTTAATGCCTGAGTCTGGGTTTGCTTATAAATGTTGACCTCTTAGCCACTGTGCTGAAGCTTCCTCTGTGTAAAGAAGATAACAACCAATAAGTGGTAGTCCCGGCATTTATAGCATGTCAAAAAACATGAGAGCAGATTAAAAATGAGTTAAGATGAGTATTCTGAGAAGAGAAAGAAACAGAGTATAAAACATTTAAGGAGGTTAATTAGAGGTTAGCATTTATTTTTTTTATCTGAAAAAAATCTCTATTCAATATCTTAAGAAAATATTAAAATATTTAGGTAGCATAAACCACTCAGCAAGTTGTAGAGGCAGGAAACTGTGACTGTGGTTTAGCTACCATTGCTTAGAGGGTTTGCATTTGGCACAAAGAGTGAGGAACAACGGGGCAGATGTCATGCAAGAGTCCCAGTGTTAATCACTTAGCTTTTCAGGGTCTCTATCCAATCATTTTCTATTTATTCTGTACCTCATATATTCATGTTTATTTTATACTTTATATCTAGTTTTATAAAAATATATTCTTTTTAAAACACTTATTTGTAGAACTGTACTATAAATATACTTGTAAGTACATTCTCATAAAATAAAATTACCAGGTGCAGTACAAAATCTTCTAGAAATTACTGTAAGAATATTTCCTTACACATCTAATAAGGTATTAATTTTGCTATTGACAAATAAATTCAAAAGAACATTTTCACATGTTTAAATGTAATAACCTGTAAGAGTAAGCTATTGTCATTTTCCTGAAATCTCTTTATAACCTATTGAATATAGATTATTTTATAGTAAAAATAACTTTTCCTCCAGAAAAAGGATTTTTTCTTATTGACTTATTCCTTATTCCTTTGATTAAGGAATAAATACATCAATGATTAAAAGAAAGTAGAAGGAAAAAAAGCAGCAAAATGGCGATTTACAGTTTTAATAGACAACATGGTAATGAAAATGGGTTAGAAATGGTAAATATGTAGAATGTGAGAGAATAGAAAATGCAGCCTCTGCCTGAGAACCAGAGAGTTCGTGTAGTTTCTGGAGGCCGGAACTAGCTCCGACAGTCACACAGGCAGGAGAGCTGCCGAAGTGATAAATGGGAGGAAAGACACAAGTAGCACTTTTTTTGCAGATCCTAACAGGTATAACCAAAAAGTCTGAACCAAGTTCGGTGTAAGAATCAGTTTTTAATCTCTCCTACGGAGTGAGGAAACCTCTGCGGTTACCAGGTAATTGGTGACAGAAGTCCTGGAAGTAAGAAAGATTCACCAACCTCCGAGCTTCCTGTGAACCCAGAAGTCCCGTTTGAGTCTCACTTAATCATGGCGAGTTTCCCGGCTCAGGAAAATTACCAGTCCAACTAAGTGGGAGACCGCGTCATCAGATTTAACTTAGTCCCATGGAAATGGTGCCAATTAAATGCATGTTCTGTTTAACAGCACATTCCAGTTAATGCAGGGTATGGTATTTAGTAGAAAAAGGTAATCACAGTTATAGCATTTTTGTGGTAATGCAAACTACGTGGAAAAACTCAGTTTGTGAAAGGAATTTTAATGTCTTTTTTTTTTAAATAAAACATTTCATTCAAATAATATTGATATTGTGTTTAATCAACTTTATCTGTTCTGGTTCTATATGTTAAGATATCAGATTGAATAATGAATCTAAATTATAAAGACTCTAGTATGATAATAATCTGGTGTCCAACACAAGACAAACACAATATATCCTGTATAGCCTTCCCATTGCATTATTTTCTTCACACACACACACACACACACACACATCACACACATATACACACTCCCTATACTCAAACACATAAATAGTCTGGACTATAAGAAGTGCTATTTTTTAATGTAAAACTTTATATTATTCATATGCTATCACTTTCTAAACTTTTTTTCAATTTAAGTGCGGAGACTAATTCAAAAAATACTTTTGAAATCTTTTCCTAAATATTTCAATTAGGAAATTTAAATCTTTCTCCCAATCCAAGTGTAATATTGCCATCCTTTTATAAAATGAAGGCAATTATTTAAATTTACCAAAGGAAATGGCATTTTAATGGCATATGTTAAATACTTATTTCAGTAGTGAGTTATATAATTCTTTTAGCTAATTTCTAAAATTTTAATTTTAAAGAAACAATTAAGGGACACTTGAGATTGTGGTTTTCTTAATCATCGTGCCATCAGCTCATCAGATTTCTATACTAATCAGACTATTCTCTTTTTGAAACTATTATTAAAAGTGTTAAATAAAATACTAATAAAGGCCAAATAACAAGTAAAACAGATATTTGCAGCGTGTATATCCAACAAAGGGCTGGTATTGTTATCTGAGAAATGTGTGGGTTGTCTTTCTCCGTTGCTAATAGGAGTGGGGTTTTGGGGGTACCACTGCAATAAGCATTTTTGGAAGCCCCCATGGGATGATGAGATGTGATAGAAAGCTTTATTTTTGTGGAATTACATTCCTGGGTCCCATTTACCTTAATCCAGTCCTGGAAAATGTGCAGCTGGGGATTCATCAGAGCTAAAAGCAAAGCCAGTGTCCAGAGTTTCCATTCCACGGTGGAGCTGGGTCTGGTGGAGCATTAGCCTAATTGCAGTCTATGAGTCCATTGTGTGTGGGGTCCACATGGGCGTAAGACATGTGGGCGAATGCAGGAGCGTTAGCATCCTGCAGGCCAGGAGTCAAGTGCAAGCAAGCAAGAGCAAACCAAGAGAGCGAATTCCTTTGTTTAGGAGCTTAAATAACTCAAGTCTTCCCACACTTGCAGTAGCTACACTAACTCTGGCCAATGACCTGCTCCCAGGTGTGACTGACAGTAAAGTACCTTCCCTATTTCACCCAGACGTTACTGGGTGTGCATCTAAACTGGAGCTTCCTGGCAAAGCTACACAAATGGAATGCCCATAATATTTGGCCTCCCCTTTGCTCCTTTCCAGTTATTCATAACTAGGTTAAATTGCAACACTATCAATGTCAAAATTTACAAGGATTTCTACTAAATCAAGCCTGCTCTTAGGTATTTCCTAAAAGAGAATATCTAAATGGTTCATAAAAATATTAAAACATAAATTCCTTCAGATTACGAGGCTGCCTGCTGCTCTAAGGAGGTAGGACTGGGTGGAAAGGTGAAGGATCGAGAAATATAGAATGGTAGTTACAAAACAGTCATAAGGATATAAAGTACAGCACAGAACATATAGTAAAACATCTATAATAATAAAAGCATAATATTCTAATTAGACCAGATGTCCTTCTGGACGTCCTTCCTTCCAGACAAAGCCACAGAGGGTGGGGGCCAAGGCAGAGGTGTCAGAGGCCTCCAGGCGCGACAGCAGGTGGGGCTGTGGCCAAGGCCCTTGCACCAATTTCGTACATTGGGCCTCTAGTGTTGTAATAATTGTGTATGGTGCCAGTTGGGTACTAGAAATATCAAGCAGAGCATTTAGTAAAGTATACGATTGTCTAAACATCATGCTATATTCCTGAAACTAATAAATAATATTGAATGTAAATTATAATCTAATTTTTTAATTTAAAGAATATAAAATTGTTAACATTGTTCAGATAAATACAAAATAAAACTACTATGAAAGATAATGACTACATATAGATATGTTATGTCTGAAACGTAGGTATATCCATAACTATCGATAAAGATGTGGCTCAATAAGACTCTCTACACACTTCTGTTGGAAGTCTAAATTGTTATCATTAACTTGGAAAACATCAAGGCATTATCTACCAATTAATTGAATTTGTGTATAGCATATGACACAGCAACGTCAAACTCAGATGCATAAATATATCTATAGAAATCATCATTAATTGTAACTGCCAAGTCTAAAGAAAATCCAATGTTCATCAACATGATAGATAAATAAATTATTGAATGTTTTTAATGGAATACAATGAATAAATAAACCTACTTAACTTCATATAACAAAATGCTAATATCACTTACACCATGTTGAGAAAAAAGTGTAGTCACATGCCAAGTCCAAGTGTTAAAAAGAGCCGAAAAACAAACAAACAAAAAACATGTTGCTAAGGCCAAGGTTGGAAGAAAAAGGAGGAGTAATCAGTGAATAAGGATGATATTATTAAGAGGCTCTAGAACGCTAATTTTCTCTTTCTTGATTTGTTTGGTGATTAAGCAAAAAAATACTTTGGCAGAACATTCACCCTGTATTATAGTTTGGTGCATTTTCACGTAGGGTGTATAGTGAACTCGTTTAAACAGGCAGGAAGATAAGGCAGGGGCAGGGGATAAAAGAGAAGAAAAAAATAGCTTGGAATTTGGGGAGAGTGTTTTTTAATTAATTTTGAATTTGTCAGGCAGATGTCCAAAAGTGAGTCTAGAGAAGTATGTTGGCCATCTCAGGGTGAGGTTTGCATGGTATGTTAAGAAATTTAGACTTTATTTAGAAGAAATCAGAAAAGCATTTAAGAGGATCAATACATATTATAGGTATTTGTTTAGCTATTGTGTTGTATAGACTGTTTTGCAGTACAAGACAGAAGCTGGGCACATTAACTGGAACACTGTGTTTGAGAGTCAAAGGAATTTATATTGAATAAAGGGCACATTAAATGCTGAATTTATTAATTATTTCCTAGAAAGAAAAAAATCAGAGAAGTGGGAGAATACAAGCAATGCTATGCTCCTGAAAAAACAGATGGGTAAATGTTTAAAAATCTGATGAAAAAGCAGAACCGTTTTAGGTTCTGCTTCCAACAAATTCAGTATGGCAATGAGAAACAGTAACTTTGTTATGGAATAAATTTAACCAAGAGGTCAAGATTAACTTCAACAGGGTTAAGTAATGTGGACAGCAGATACTCCATCATGTGGTGTGATGAGGTCATCTATGGTATTCTTCTTTATATCAATGATCCCAATCTACTCACAAGGAAACATTTAAAAAAACAAAATTAGGAGCAATCTGCAAAGTGTTGGAGCACTAATTTTCAAAGGAGATAAGGTCAGGAGGTAGATTAAAGTGTCATAACCACCTAATGCAATGCACTGCTCTGGATTGGATCCTGTAATGAAAAAAAAAAAAGAGTATAAACATTGAGGAAATCTGAAAAATGTCTGTTGTTTAATAAATATACATTGGGCCGAAACCGGTTTGGCTCAGTGGATAGAGCATCGGCCTGCGGACTCAAGGGTCCCAGGTTCGATTCTGGTCAAGGGCATGTACCTTGGTTTCGGGCACATCCCCAGTAGGGGGTGTGCAAGAGGCAGCTGATTGATGTTTCTCTCATCGATGTTTCTAACTCTCTATCCCTCTCTCTTCCTCTCTGTAAAAAATCAATAAAATATATTTTAAAAAATAAATAAATAAAAAATAAATAAATAAATATACATTGGCTTTATATAAGATACTAACATAGCAGTAAGATGGATGAAGAATATATAGTTACTATTTTGCAAAACTTCTATAAATTAGAAATTATCTCAAAATAAATAAATTTTAAAAATGATTTCAGGTTTTCAAGATGGTGGTGGAGTAGGTGATTCATTCTCCCACCTCCCAGATGAAATTGGAAATAAAACTAAATTGGGGAACATTCAACCTGAATTACCAATTGAAGATTAGCTAAAAAGGAGATTTTTAAATAAGAAAGGACAAAAACCAATTCAAGACTGCTAAGAGAGTGGGATCATAAGAAGGCTGGCCCACTCCCAGGGAATTTCCCGTGAGAGGAGTGAGACCTGCACCCCAGCCTGAAGCACCAGAGCTAGAACAAGTGTCCATGACGTATCCAGAGGTAAAAGGCCTCAGGGTTTCTATCCACTAGGGAGAGACAGAGCCTGCCATAGACAAAACACTTTTTTTAAAAGGTCCAGAGCACAGGACTTTTGTTCACAGATTCTCACCCTGGGCTTTGGTGTAGACTGGAGTCCTTGAGGAAAGTCTGGAGTAGGAGGCATTGGGGAAAGATGTGGGAGAGTGGCTACCAGCATCCCTGTGCTCAGTCATCCCCTAATACCACAGCTGCCACATTTCCTGAGGGTTGCAAGCCCTTCCAAGCGGCAACAGCCAGAGAAAAGGAAATTATCCTGCCTTCTGGGATGGACCTCACCACACCCTCTGGCATCCCACTCATCCCAACATGTATCTCAACTTTGCTGAGGAGGCAGCAGCAGAGGCCAGGAATAGGGGTCTGGACAGTCTCAGGAGACATCAGTGACTGCTTTGGGGTAGGGCCATTCCCAAGTTTCCTGGGAACCTGGGTGGTACTTGCCCCTCACAGCTCACAAGATAGCTGATTGAAACTCCCAGCTTCCAGCAGATCCCATCGGTCTGCATTCCAGGGGATCTGCCCTGCCTTGGTTAGGGAAATATTCTAAGACAGGCTCAGACATGTAGCTCTGGGATGGGGGACACACCCACCCTTTTCCCTGAAGTCTGAACAGCACCTCCCCCTCATGGCAGATCCAGTGGTCCCATCCTCCTGATTCAAATCAAAGGCCTTTCAGAAACACCCTTTTTAGTGACTTAAGTCTGACAGCTAGCTGGCAGGGGGAGGTGGGCAAAAGTGGATCTCAAAGTGCCTTTGGACATTTGCTGAACTGCCCAGGGCCATGTGCTGTTGAAAGACCGGCCTTAGAGCACAAGCTAAGCTATTACTTCCTGTGAGGCATGAACTGGCATACACAACAGTCAGCCTCAGACAACATAAGAGCAGGATCCAAAGGGATATGCAAGCAGGCATTAAACTCTGCCTAGACTAACTGCACTATTATTTATTTTCATTATTATTTTTCCTCTTTATTGCTTTTTAAAATCATTTTTCTCTCTTTTTTCCTGCATATGTCTTATTTTTCTTAGTCTATTTTTTCTTTCTTTTCTTATTTTTTTCATTTTCATGATTATTTTCTTTTTTGCCATTTTCTCTTCTTATCATTTATTTTTATTTTTTCTCTACCTTCTTGCTTTTCAGATTATTTTCTCCCCCTTCTTATTCTCATATTATTTTTTCTCTTATTATTATTATTCTCTTTTCTCTTGACCAATTCTCTCTTTTGTGGTTGTTTTGCTGTTGTTGTTGTGTTATTTTGTATGTTATTTTGTTTCCCTTGTTTTGTTTTTCTATCAGTACCTGGTAAATAGCTCACATTATCTGGTTAGGGTTGAGACTCACAGTGAGCCAGCCTGAGGTGAGATCCCATCCATGAATGGGACAACAAAAATAAAGACCAAATTTCAACAGAAGAGCCCATATAACACAAAAGGGATGTTTACAAAGAAGCCAGTTCAGATTAAATGGACTGCAACACTACGTCCCACAGGACATTTACTACCTAAGGCCATGCCACAAAGACTGGGAGTTATAGCAGTCCTATATAATACATAGAAACAAACACAAACAGTCAGCTAAATGGGGAGACAAAGAAACAACCCCGAAATAAAAGAAAAGGAGGAATTTCCAGAAAAAGAGCTAACTAAAATGGAGGTAATCAATTATCTGACATAGAGTTCAAAGTAATAGTTATAAAGAGGCTCAAGGAACTTTGTAAGAACTATAAGGAACTTAATTGGAACTATCAGGAAGTTAGTGGGAACTACATCAGCATGAAAAAAAACAAAACATAGAAACCATGAATAAGAAATGGTCAGAAATGAAGAAAAATATATCTGACATCAAAAATATGCTGAAATGAATTTAAAATAGTCTGGATGAAGCAGATTATGGAACCAGTTATTTTTAAAACAAGATAAAAAAAAAAAAAAACTAATCCAAGCAACAAAAAGAAAAAAGGAATTTTAAAAATGAGGATAGTTTAAGGGCAGTATGGGACATGAAATGTAACAATATCTACATGATAGGGGTACCAGAAGGAGAATAAAGTGAGCAAGGGATAGAAAACATGTTTGAAGAAATAATGACAGAAATTTTCCCTAACCTGGTGAGGGAAAAGTCACACAAGTTCAGGAAGCACACAGAATCCCAATCAAGATGATTCCCAAAAGACCCACACCAAGGTACACCATAATTAAATGGAAAATAATAAAGACAAAGAGAGAATCTTAAAGACAGCAAGAGTATAGAAATTCATTACCTGCAAATGAGCTTCCATAAGGCTGTCAGCTGAGTTTTTAACAGAAACAATTCAGGTCATAAGGGAATCGCATGAAGTATTCATGAAAGGAATTAAAAACAAAGACCTGAAACCAAGACTACTACATCTAGCAAAGCTATCATTTAAAATTGAAGATGAAATAAAGTGCTTCCCAGACCAAAAAAAAAAAAGCAGCTAATGGCATTAATTACCACCAAACCAGCAGTGCAAGAAATGTTAAAGGGAGAGCTGTAAGAAGAAATATATAGAGAGAGGATCATAAATCTAAATAATAAAAATGGCAATAAGTAAGTATCTATCAATAATAGCCTTAAATGTAAATAATTTAAATGTTCCAATCAAAAGACATAGTATAGCTGAATGACTAAGAAAAGATGACCCATATATATGCTGTCTACAAGAGACCTACCCAGGACAAAATATTCGCACAGGCTGAAAGTAAAGAGATGGGAAAAAAAAATATTCCATGAAAATGAAAACAAAGAAGTAAAAAAAAAAAAAAACTGAAGTAGCAATACTCATATCTGACAATATGAACTTCAAAAAAAGGCCATAAGAAGAGATAAAGAAGATGACTACATAATACTAAAAGAATCAATCCAACAAGAGGACATAGCCCTTGTCAACAAAAATACAACCAATATAGGAGCACCTACATATATATTAAAAACTAGAGGCCCGGTGTACAAAATTCTTGCACCAGGGGAGTGTCCCTTAGCCTGGCCTACACCCTCTCGTAATCTGGAACCCCTGGCTGGTGATCAGGGCCTATCAGGGCTTTCTTTCCCCTGGCTGCTGGCAGCTGGCCCCATCCCCCCTGCTGCTACTGCTTGCCATCTGTGTGGCACTGCCCCCTCTTCCCCCACTACTGGTCACCTCCCTCTATGGATGACAGGTGATCTCTTAGCTGGCCTGGGCCTCCCTCTGTGGGGCAATCAATCACGGGGCCCCAGATCAATTGCCCCGCAGAGGGAGGCTACACCCACCTGGCCAGGTCTCCACGATTGATTGCCACACAGAGAGTGGCCTGGGCCTCCCTCTGTGGGGCAATCGTGGGGCAATAGCAGGGCCCCCTTACCAATCGCATCGCACCTGCCCTGGCTGGTCTGGGGTCAGTTCATGTTATAGCATGTTCATCAATGCCTATTATAAAATACCAATGGTATATTTCACAGATCTAGAAGAAATATTCCATAAATTTATATGGAACCAAAAAAGATCCCGAATAGTCACAGCAAGCCAGAAAGAAGAACAAAGTTGGAGGGATCACAATACCAGATACCAAACTATACTACAAAGCCACTGTAATCAAAATAGCCTGGTACTGGCACAAGAATAGATCAATTGGAATAGAACAGGGATCTCAGAAATCAACCCACAACTTTATGGTTATTTAATACTAGAGGCCCGGTGCACAAAATTCGTGCATGGGGGGGGGGGGCAGGAGGTTGTCCCTCAGCCCAGCTGCACCCTCTCCAATCTGGGACCTCTTGAGGGATGTCCAACTGCCCTTTTAGGCCCGATCCCAAATGGGCAGTCGGACATCCCTCTCACAATCCAGGACTGCTGGCTCCCAACTGCTCGCCTGCCTGCCTTCCTGATTGCCCCTAACCGCTTCTGCCTGCCAGCCTGATCACCCCCTAAACAATCCACGCCAGCCTGATTGATGCCTAACTGCTCCCTTGTCAGCCTCTTTGCCCCCAACTTCCCTCCTCTGCCAGCCTGGTCACTCTTAACTGCCCTCCCCTGCAGGGTTGATCACCCCCAACTGCCCTCCTTTGCAAGCCTGGTGCCTCCCAACAGGCTTCCCCTGCTGGCCATCTTGTGGTGGCCATCTTGTGTCCACATGGGGGCAGGATCTTTGACCACATGGGGGCAGCCATCTTGTGTGTTGGAGTGATGGTCAATCTGCATATTACTCTTATTAGATAGGATAGAGGCCTGGTGCATGAGTGGGGGCCAGCTGGTTTGCCCTGAAGTGTGTCCGGATCAGGGTGGGGGTTTCCTTGGGACATGGGGCGGCCTGGGCGAGGGGCCTGTGGTGGTTTGCAGGCCAGCCACACACCCCAGCGACCCAGAGGCCCTGGTATCAGGAATTTATCTTCTACAATTGAAACTTTGTAGCCTGGAGTGGAGCCAAGCCTCCTGCTCACTCTGTGGCAGCAGCCATTTTTGTTGGGATTTATTTATCTTCTATAATTGAAACTTTGTAGTCTTGAGTGGAGGCCTGGGCCCACCAGGGTGTGTGGAAAGCTTGGCTTCCTCCATTGCAAGGGAAACCCAAGCCTCACTCCTGCTTTCTGTGGCCGCAGCCATCTTGGTTGGGGTTAATTTGCATACTCACTCTGATGGGCTGGTGGGCGTGGCTTGTGGGTGTAGTGGAGTGGTGGTTAGTTTGCATATTACTCTTTTATTAGATAGGATTTGACAAAGAAGGTAAGAGCATACAATGGAATCAAGACAGTCTCTTCAATAAATGGTATTGGGAAAATTCGACAGGTACATGTAGAAAAATGCAGCTAGACCACCAACTTACACCATACACAAGTATAAACTCAAAATGAATAAAAGACAAATGTAAGTCACAAAACCATACAAATACTAGTAGTAAAAAAAGGCAGTAAAGTCTCAGACATATGGAGCAATATTTTTGCCTATATGTCTCCAAGGGCAAGAACACAGAAAAAAATAAATAAATAAACAAACGGGACTATATCCAACTAAAAAGCATCTGCACAGCAAAATAAAGCATCACAAAACGAAAAGGGTATGTGCCACATGGGAGAACGTATTTGATGATGATTCATATGATAAGGGGTTAATCTCTAAGATACAGAAATAACTATACAACTCAACATCAGGAAGACAAACTATTCAATTGAAAAATGATCCAAGGACCTGAATAGACACTTCTCCAAAGAGGACATATAGATGGCTAATGGACATATGAAAAAAATGCACAATGCCAGTAATCATCAGGAAGGTGCAAATTAAAACTACAATGAGTTTTCACCTTATACCTCTCAGAATGTCTACTATCAATAAATCAACAAACAACAAGTGCTGGGAGGATGTGGAGGAAAGGAACACTAGTGCACTGTTGATGGGAAAGCAGACTTGTGCAGAGACTGTGTAAAACAGTATGGAGGTTCCTCAAAAATTAAAAATGGAACCTCTTTTTACACAGCAGTCCTACTTCTGGGAATATATCATAAGAATCTCAAAACACCAATCAGAAAGAATACATGCACCCCTACATTCATAGCAGCATTATTTACAATAGCTAAGATATGTAAACAGCCCAAGTGCCCATGAGCATATAGGTGGATAAAAAAGCTGTAGTACATTTTCACAATGGAATACTACATGGCTATAAAAAGGAAGCAACTCTTACCCTTTGGGACAGCATAGATGGACCTGTAGATTATTATGCTAAGCAAAATAAGCCAGACAGAGAAAGACAACTACCATATGATCTCACTTCTATGTGGAATCTAGTAAATTAAACTGATGAACAACATAGAAACAGAAGCATATTTATATGGAACAATCTGACAAATGTCAGAGGGAAGTGGGGAAGGAAGGACTGGATAAAGGAAGGAATTATCCAAATAAATATATGCATAGCCCATGGACCCAGAAAATAGTGTGATGAAGGCCAAGGAAAGGGGGGATGGAGGCTGGGTGGAGGTGAGAAAAGTGGGAGGAAATCGGGGACATCTGCAATAGTGTCAATAATAAAAATTTAATAAATATATTTGAGAAAATATATTTTATTTTAAAATATTTCAAAATATATGAATTTTCAAAAAATAGACAAGAATAGACATTCATTGAAATTGATAAAATACTTTTCATAAGATTTTACATATAATTTGTCTTCATTTAAGTAAATTATATCTGCTATGTTTTTATCTTCAATTTAAATAGAAAACTGGTGTGTGTATTTTTCCCCCAATTTTCAGACTAAAGTATATCAAACAGAAAATCTTTACTATACTTAGAGGATTATTTTTAAAAATATATTGTTTATTGCATGCTCCCCAATGGTAATTCAGCTCACAACCTAGGCATGTGCCCTGACTGGGAATCTCCTGGTTCATGATTTGATGCTCAACCACTGAGCCACACCAGCCAGGCTAAAGGATGATTTTGAATACTACTATGCTGTGGTGTCAGAATTTCCACCAAAGTTTTAAATGTGTACAGTAAGAGGTTAACATAGAGGGGAAGCATATTTTTCAGTCACTGCCTTAGTTTAAAGGGCAGAATCTTCACATATAAGGAGATAGAAAAGGAGATGTCACTAAAAGGTGATTAATGAAATCCCTTCTATTGCAACACTATATTATTGTATAATAAACCTTCTAAAAGAAGACATTTATGAGAGTGAAAGGGGACACTATCAATTATTTTGTCTGAGCACCAGCCATTAAACTCGGACTTTTTCAGGCAGACTAAGAAGTCCATTCTGATATAAACAATTAATTGAATAAATAAATGTGAAATGAGAAAATTTTTCTTTGCATTCTGTAGGTCAGAAAATAATTTTTTTATTGACTTGCTTCTTCTAACCTATTGTGGAAGACAGTGAATTCCAAGAAAAACTTTTGAATTATTCCATTCATCCCTTTTCATTCTAGTACAAATGTAGTTTATAGAAGCATTAGTTTATCACATATACTTACATATATGACATGTTATATTCATCACATATCTATATATTTATATTAGAGGACTAGGTATTCAAAGGCAAGTTACCTCTTTTCTTGTGTGTCTTTAGAATTAAAAATAACTTTATTTTTGAATTCTGAGATTATTTCTGTACATTATAAAAGTGATTGTAGAGAAAAGATTATAAAATAAGGAAGAAAAAATATTTGGTAGAAACCATAAATAAAGGATTGGACAAAATTTTGGGTTATAGATTATAGAATAAAATTGAACTGAAGACAATAAATTCAGTGTAACCATAAAAGATTTTAGAAGAGCATAATAGTCAAGATATGCCCAAACTATGCTTTCTATATTTGTCACAAATGACATTTTTACTAGTTTGATATTTACAGTTAAATAATAAAAGTACAAAATAAAATAAGCTTTATTAAAAATTTTTCAAGAAAAACTGACATACTGTATTTTTTATTTTTTTGTAATAATAACCAAAATACTTCCCTGCTACAACTAGTTGTGACTGAGGGTGACACTAATAAACTTGGGCTTTGTCAAAGAGCAAGTGGTTATCAAAACATTGAGTTTCTGAATTTATTCCACAAAGATTTCTGTGTTGTTTTTAATTTTTAAAAATAAATATAAAGTGTAGGTTTTTCTGTGAGAAAAAATTACTGTCATTTTCAAACCCAGAGATAAATGTATGTCTATCACCCAAAGACAGAAGTTAAAGTAATGTTAATTACTCTCTGAATGAAAAAATATTTTCAATATCTAAATAATAACAATATTGCCATATTGTGTGGTGTTTCCTTTTCATTTTTTTCACCCCATCTTCTGACAAGGAGTGAAGAAGAATAAGTTAGTTTTAGAAGAATGGGACAATAATTATCTATGGAAAAAACAACAGGAAGTTGCTATCAAAGGACTGTCATTTTTGGTTCAGGGGCAGAAAATATGTAAACAAAGAAAACAACCCAATACATAAACACAAAATTTAACCCTAAGGCAAACATTTCTCCTTATTTATAAATCTTGGCAAAATAATTGCAACAGCATCTGCCATTTACTAACAGTATGTGCGAGATTTCTGCTGACATCTCCAAATGTCATATACATTTCTTTTTATTCTAGAACTTTATAAGTTTAAAAATGTTGGTAGTGTTGTGATCTCAATAAGAAGCATGTTTGTGAGCTGACATATGTACCAGAGAATGAGAATAGTAGCAAAATAAGCCACCATTTTGTTATACTTTTTTGAAAACTAAAGAATTGCTACATTTCTTCAAGTGCTTTGTTTTAATAATAATTTATTCACATGCATTTACTAGATATGTGAAAACTTGATCAAGTGTTGGAGAAGCATTTCCTGAAGATATTTGTTTATTTCATAACTTTATTTATTTTAGTTTTCAATTTAAGGAAAAGTTAAAAAGGTAGTACAGAAAATTCCATTTAGCCTGGGCCAAGTTTCTACTGTTCTTAGCATCTTATATTAGAACTAGTAGCCCTGTGCACGAATCTGTGCATCAGTAGCTCGCTGCCGCCCTCCTGTAGCTCTCCACCCACTGCCCCACCTTCCTGTAGCTCCCCCCTCCCCTGCTCATAGCTCACTGCCCTGCCCCTTCCTATAGCCTCCACCTATCCGCTTGCTTACTGCCCTGCCCCCTCCTGTAACTCTGAGCCACCAGCTGTAGCCAGTAGCTCGCTGCCACCCTCCTGTAGCTCCCCGTCCACTGCCCCACACTCCTATAGCTCCCCCCGCCTCACTCCCTCCCTTATAGCTTGCTTCCCTGCCCCCTCCTGTAGCTCTCTGCTACCCGCTTGTAGTTTGCTGCCCCAGCCTCCAGCAGATGGGTGATCCGGTCGTTATGTGGTCAGTCATTATACCTCACGGTGTAATGGATAATTAGCATATTCCTTTCTTATTATATAAGATAGCACATTTGTTACTAATATTGAATCAATATTCATACATTATTATTATTAATGAAAGTATAGTTTAATCCAATAGTCATTTTTATCTTACAAGATTGCATTTAGGATAAAACAATATATTGAGTTGGCATTTTTCTTTAAGTCTTCTTGGCTGTGACAGTTTCGTTTTTGATAACAGTGAGAATTGGGAGGAGTTGTATCATATAAGGAGGTCCTATTGGAATTCATCTATTTTTTTTTTCTCAGATTAGACTGGGATTATGGGTTTGGGGGAAGAAGATAACAGAGGAAAAGTGCCATTTCATCAATCCTATTAATTGTACATAATGTCAGCAGGCTTGTCTCTATAAATGTTGCCTTTAAGTGCATGGATGAGGTAGTATTTGTTAGGTTTTTCCAATATAAAGTTACGTCCCCTCCCTTTCTGGACTATATTCTTTGGAATCACAATGCTCAGCAGACACTGAAGCACTAGGGGTATCTAGCTTATCTGGAATTATTCTACACAGAAAATGTCTATCTCAGTGATGGGTAACCTTTTGAGCTTGGTGTGTCAAACTTCGCCAAAAAACTGAGCATAACTCGGGTAGTGTGTCACTTTGAGGAAAAAACATTATTTCACAAATGTTTCATCCTCAGGAGCAGCAAATGTTTCATCCTCGGCATGCGGCCGCGTGTCATCAGAAATGGCTACGCGTGTCATTGCTGACACACATGTCATAGGTTC
The DNA here is from genome assembly GCF_951640355.1 of Cnephaeus nilssonii. Lineage (NCBI taxonomy): Eukaryota > Metazoa > Chordata > Mammalia > Chiroptera > Vespertilionidae > Cnephaeus > Cnephaeus nilssonii. Next base: position 66,055,701 of record NC_137079.1, on the reverse strand, counting down.
GCCATCACTGGTCTATCTTATCCCCTATTAATTTTTTTATTTAACCATTTCTTTATAATAGCCTGGACTCATAGATATTTATTTTGTACTGCTGACATTTTTACTGTCTATTTGCTTTAGCCTTTTGCAGAATGCCATGTAATTGGAATCATAGGATAGTCTTTTTTAAAGATTTACTTCATTATCTTAATATTCATTTTAGGTTCATCTATGTATTTTTGTAATTTGATTGTTCATTTCTTTTTATTTCTGAATAATATTGCTTTATAGTAATGTAATATGGTTTGCTTATCCATTCACTTATGGAAACACATTGTGAATTCTTCCCATTTGGCATGATTATGAATAAAGCTGTGGTAGTCATCAACATACAGTTCACGGTAAACATACATTTTCAATTCAGTTAGTAAATACCTGGAAACATGATTGTTGGATCTTCTGGTAAGACTAAGGTAAACATTGTTAAAAATCTCCAAAATGTCTTCCAAAGTGACTGTGACATTTTGCATTCCCAAGTGCAATGAAGCAGAGTTCCTGGTATTCTACATCTTTAGCAGCATTTAGTGTTGTCAATTAATTTTTTTTTTTTACTTTTCTAATCACTGTGTATTGCTATCATATTATTGTTTTCATTTACAATTTCCTAATGACAAATGATGTTGTCTGTCATTTTCCATGATTATTTGCTATCTGTATATTTTTGTTGGTGAAGTGTACGTTCATGTATTTTGCCCATTTTTTAATTGTGCTGCTTTTTATTTTTGAATTTGAATACTTTGCATGATTTAGAGATGATTTTGTTTTGTTTTGTTTTATCAGATGTACGCATTACAAATATTTTCTCCTGTGGGTTGCATGTCTTTTAATTCCCTTAACAGTTTCTTTCATAGGACAGAAGTTTCTTAATTTAATAAAGTCTAATTTATTTTAATGTGTTTTGCTTTTGCTTTTATAACTAAAATATCACCAAATCTTTGCTCAAAATGATTTTCTCATGTATTTTTTTCTAGAAATCTTAAAGTTTTGCATTTTACATTTAGGTCTATGATCCAACTTTTGTTCATTTAGTGAAGTGTGTGAGGCCTCTATCTAGATTTTTTGCCTATGAAAACATTTTTAAATTTTCTAGCACCATTGTTAAAAAATCTATCCTTTCTCGTTGAATTATCTTTACCAAAGATCAATATGAGTCTATTTCTCAGTTATCTCTTCTGTTACATTCAGATAGATAGATAGATAGATAGATAGATAGATAGATAGATAGATAGATAGATGATAGATATTCTTTTACCAATACTATGTCATCTCAATTAGTGGAGCTTTTTTTTTTAAGACAAGTTTTTATTTTGTTGATTTTAGAAAGGGAGAGAGAGAGGATAGAAACATCAATGATGGAGAGAATCATTGATCAGCTGCTTCCTGCACTCCCTATACTTGGCATCGAGCCTGCAACCTGGGCATGCCTTGATAAGGAATTGAACCATGACCTCTTGGTTCATAGGTCAATGCTCAAACACTGAGCCATGCCAGAGAGGCAATTACTGTAGCTTTAAAAATATATTTAAAAAAAGAAAAGAAATAGAGTGCAAGAGAGAGAAACATCAATGTGAGAGTGAAACATCCATTGACTGCCTCCTACACATCCTCTACCAGGGATTAAGCCCACAGCCCAGGAATGTGCCCTGTCCAGGAATCAAACTGGCAACCTTTCAGTGCACAGGAGGACACCCAACCAACTGAGCCACACCGGCCAGAACTACAGCTTTATAATAAGTGTTATTCTCCAGGTAAAAGGCTCTCAGCTATTATTATTTGTTTTATCTTTCTAGATTTGACTTCTGTTTGACTTCATTTATCTAATAGATCCAAAGTTTAAGTAAATTAACTTTGACATTTCCAGTTTATTTAGCTGTCTTTTTTGGTCATAAAATTGGGAGTGACAACTTTCAAGAGCTCTTATATGTTAAAGCTTAACTTAACCAGAGAAAGATAGACAGGTAGATTATGATAGATAGATTATAGATAGATGATAAATGATAGATAGATGATAGATAATTTTAACACTGAATTTATAGAGATTCTAATACTTTTCACTGGATTAGTCTACTGTTAAATTTAATAAAGGTAACATGATAACAATGGGGAAAATATTGTCAATCAAGTTCTTCCTGAGAAAAAAATCAAAAACTGGAAGGAGCAAACTTTTCTTTTACAGTATTAGATATTCAAAATTAATAAGAATAAAGAGATGATGTATTATTTCATAGCAGTTCATGTCAAAATTTCTATAGGTACATAAATGACTTATTTTCAGATTCATAATGATATTTTAAAGGATATGTTATATTGCTTAAGGCACTGTTAAAAAAACAGAATAATGTTTAATTTTAAATGTAAAAAGAAGAGTTTAGGTAAAAAAAAAAAAAAAGTAGGTCTCATTCTAAATCAGCAATTTGGAAAACAAGACTATTTTTTCCTTGAGCCTTATTTGGTATATTCACCATAGAATTAATTCCAAGAAAGTCAACTAGTTAAGCTAGTCTTATAATGTTTCTCATAAAAAATATATTTCCAGAGTTGTTTTATTAATATATTAGATATCTTTAATTTATGAGAGACATTAGCAATTGAGATATCAACATAGACATATGCAGGTTTGTGTGTAAATGCATCCTTTATTGAATATATTTCATATAAATATAGGCTTACTTAAACTTCTGCAGATAGGAAATATTTTCAACTTAAACTGATATTTTGACTGAAATTTCTTATTTTTTCTAGCAGCACTAAAACCAGCAGAATATTTGCTTTTTATTTTTCTCCAAGATTTTGGCTTTTAGGATTTTAATTTAGAGTATCCTCTTGGTATCTTCTTATCAAACTTCTTTTGGTCTTCAATATATTCCTGACCCTCCTAAAAGTAATTTTACTCTTTGTGTGAAATTTATTTACCCTATTTACTCTGACTGCTCTGGATATTTATTTACAGGATATTTTTTTAAATTAACTTTTTGATTCCTTTCTATCTTAAAGACATGAAAGCATAGTTGTTCAGTGATACAATTAAAATTAAATTTTGCTATTATTGATTGAGATTATAAATAAATCAAGTGTATGACTGTTTCCTTTAATATACATCTAACATGAAAATTTGCAACATATTTTGAGTAATGAAAACATGGCTTTATTAAGTAGGTTACCAAGTATGCATTTTTAAAGCACTACTATCTCATTTTATACATTTAATGGAAACCTTTGATTAATGTCCAAATGAAATGAAAATATATAGAACCCTAAGAATACTTTTTATAACTAAAATTTGATAGCTTCCTGTTGATTCTTCAACTAACTTTTACTGAAAATTGTCAGTGGTGCCTTATATAAGCCAACTGGATGCCTTTCTCAAACCACAGGAATCCTTACTGTTCCATGAGTCATGCTCTGTGGGTTTACTTTGCCTTTGGATCACCATAGGGGTGAGAGGTCTTGAAACAGAATTGAATGAATGAACAAACACACTCTAAGGAACCTAGACCTTTGTGTCTTGGCATGATAAAAACAACTTTCCTTTAAATTTGTCTCTCTGCATGAATAGTCTGATTGGTTTTATGTGCAGATGTTTGCAATTTTCTTACGCAACAGCCCAAGGATTTTAAGGCTTTCTGCTGATAAATTATAACATGCCCTTCTTATAAGAAAACATGTCTGTCTTTAGAATTTCATAATAGCGTATGGTTTATGTAGTATATTAGTATTCCTATTGTTCAGGGTCAAAATAAAGTAATTATTACCAACTAGAGGCCCGGTGCATGAAATTTGTGCACAGGGGGGTGGGTGGTCCCTCAGCCCACCCTGCACCCTCTCCAATCTGGGACCCCTTGAGGGATGTCTGACTGCCCATTTAGGCCTGATACTGCTGGCTCCCAACTGCTCGCCTGCCTGCCTTCCTGATTGTCCCTAACCGCTTCTGCGTGCCAGCCTGATCACCCCCTAACCACTCCCCTGCCAGCCTGATTGATGCCTAACTGCTACCCTGTCAGCCTGGTTGCCCATAACTGCCCTTCCCTGCTGGCCTGGTCGCCCCCAACTGCCCTCCCTTGCAGGCCTGGTCCCTCCCAACTGCCCTCCCCTGTTAGCCATCTTGTGGTGGCCATCTTGTGTCCACATGGGGGCAGCCATCTTGTATGTTGGAGTGATGCTCAATTTGCATATTACTCTTTTATTAGATAGGATAGAGGGCTGGTGCACACGTGGGGGCCAACTGCTTTGCCCTGAAGGGTGTCCTGGATCCGGGTGGGGGCTCCCTTGGGGCATGGGGCAGCCTGGGTGAGGGGCCTGTGGTGGTTTTCAGGCCAGCCACGCCCCCCTGGCAACGCAAGCGGAGGCCCGGGTATCTGGAATTTATTTCTCTTCTATAATTGAAACTTTGTAGCCTTGAGCAGAGGCCAGGGCCAGCCAGGGAAGGCGGGAAGCTTGGCTTCCTCCATCGCCAGGGGCAACCCAAGCCTCTTGCTCTCTCCAGTTCCATGGATGCCGCCATTTTTGTTGGAATTTATTTAACTTCTATAATTGAAACTTTGTAGCCTTGAATGGAGGCCAGGGCCAGCCAGGGCAGGCGGGAAGCTTGGCTTCCTCCATCGCCAGGGGCAACCCAAGCTGCCTGCTCTCTCCAGCTCTGTGGCTGCCACCATATTTGTTGGGTTAATTTGCATACTCACTCCTGATTGGCTGATGGGCGTGGCTGGTGGGTGTAGGGGAGGTAAGGTCAATTTACATGTTTCTCTTTTATTAGATAGGATAGATATTTCCCTCCTTTTTATTTATTTCTTAATAGTCTAGGCTGCATTTACACTTGAACCAAAAGTCTCATCTGCTGTGAGTGTGCCATTTATTTTTGATCCAAAGCCAATTGCATTGAAGTGCCCAATAAGCATGAAACTACAATTCCCATAAAATGATTTGAAAATAGATGGTTGAGGACTTAGAGTTCTTCTATGACTCTTGTTTGAGGACCTTATTCTAATAACCACTTATGTGTAATCAGATGGACTTTATGCCACCTCATCTTGTAAATGGACCATGTGAATGTTTCCCTATTATTGCTGCCATAGCTCAAAGAGTATACAAGGGATACTAGTAATTCTTCCTGATACAAATTGCTATTCTAACAATAGAAATTACAATGGATTTAACATAATTCATGCCTCTATAATGTGGAGACATATAAAAATTGCTTAGGAGATGTAGAATTGAGCCATTAAAATGTCTTTTCTGTTAAATTTACCACTGAGATATTTTTGTATATAAATAAATAAAAGAAAAACTATTTGGGGTTCACCTTATGTCATTAAGTATGTTATGCTAACTACTATACTTGTTTCAGTATTTGTGAAATATAAACGTTAAGTATGTAAAATAACTGTCCCCCAAATATCTTATTTTTGTTTAATCAGTTCCAGACATAATTAACTTTGTTGTGCTTTGTGTAAGTAACGATATTTAAAGATTTGCAGCTAAATTTTGACCATCTTTGATTAAGACAAACATTTAAATCTAAAAATTGAAGAAATCTAGAAATTAATAAACTTTTTCTTTGTTGTCAAGTGCGTTATTTAAAATTGTGAGGCAATAAATATTGAATGAAACCTACATAAGTACTTTATTAAATTTGAGCAGAAATAAATGTCCCATTAGCATTATATATAAATTGGAGAGTAAAATCTCAAACTATACAATAAATCTATATACTGGCATATATGTAGAATATAGTTTGGAAATATATAATGTATTTATTATAACATGCTAAAGAATCATAGTAATGCAATTAAAATAATAAAGATTTGAACAAAATTTTATTTTAACACTTGTTTTTCAGAATATTTGAAGGCTTTCATTTTTTTTTACCAATATCTTGTGAATTAGTTTAATAATTGTCTAATACTAAAACTTTTAGGAGGTCTAAGATTGCATCTTCCATTCCAAGAGTTGAAAAGGGAACAAGAACTCCATTGTGGCACAGACCTGAGCCAAAACACCCCTGTTAGCTGGGCCTGACATTTACATATGAGTAAGGAGAGAAATGCAGTGGGCCAGGCCTGGGTCCATCATTTATTCATCAGCTGAAAATGAAGTTAGCTCCATTTGAAATATATTGGACTCATGTGCTGGATTATCTGTTGCATTTGGAGATCATTGTCCTCACTTTCAAAGTTACCTCTTTTTTTTTGTTGTTTTTTGTAGAAAATAAGCCATTAATTACATTTTTCAGATTTCTTTGCCTTTATGGTCTCATGTGTTTTCACTAGAATTTTCTAATGCAATTCAATTATATGGGATTTAAAATGTAGAAGAAAGCAAAAATCTGTTATTCTCTGGGGGCATTGCAGACAGTGTCATTGGCAGATGTGAGAAACCTCGTCTTTTATTGGTCAAGCATATGAAGATAGATCAATGGAAAAGCTAAGAAAACAGTAAAATAAATTTAGAATATGACAAATATTAATTAATTTAAAAGTATGTGTCTTGTCTGACTTATTCCACTTAGTATAATATTCTCTAGAACACCCACCCATGTTGTCCCAAATGGCAGTACTTCATCTTTCTTATGGCTGATTAGTATTCTATTGTATTTATGTACCACATCTTCTTTATCCAATCATTTAGCAAAGGACACTTCACTTGTTTCCATGTCTTGGCCACCTTGAATAATGCTGCAATGAACATAGGAGTGTGTATGATTTCACTCATATATGGGATATAAAACTGAAAGTAACAAATGAAAAACAAGAAAAACAAACAAAAACTCATGGACACAAACAACAGTATGGTGGTTATTAGAGGAGGGTTGGGGGATAGTAACTGGAAAAGAGAGTCAAATATATGGTGATAAAAAAGATTTGACTTTGGGTGGCAGGCACACATTGCAATATACAGATGATTTATTGTAGAACTGTAGACTTGAAACCTAAATGACTTATTAACCATTGTCACCCCCCTTAAATTTAATTTTTAAAAGTATGTGTCCTAACAGATAATTAACAGAGACTATAGTTGTTATTTTCTTTTAAGGAAAGCAGGACAGCAGTATTAATAATTATCCACGATCAAGGAAAAGCTTTCACAGCATAGAAGTCATGGCCATGTAAAATTGAAAAATATATGTTTGTAGGTTGATTAAATGAAACAGAAAATTCTGTAAGTTATATCTCTCACACAAGGAATAGTTAAGCACAAATATAAAATTGGTAAAATATTTCTGACATATATGCTGACTAAAGCATTCTTATTCTAATTATGTAAAATTCTTTCTTCAAATCAATATGGAATAGATTATTGCTCAAGTACAAAAATAAAGAATGAACATTTGACATTCATTTAAAAATATGTGAAAATAAAAATTCAGAAAATTGAATTAAAAAATAACCTTTTTGTCATATCAAGTTGATAACAATTAAAGAAAATTTTATTATTTTCCATTGGGAAAAGAAATAGAAATTAAGTTTTTTTCTATCAGAATCCTAGCCTGTAGAGTATTTCAACCAATCTAGAGAACAATATACCTTAAAATATATGCACATTTTTATGGTAAATTCCTAGGAAGTATATATGTATATGTAACAATGGATAAATGTAATGCACTATTTACTTTTACATAAGATACAAATATAAAACAATTTAATTTCTGTGAATAAGCAAATGGCCAACTAAATTAAAGAATACTGTTTGATACATTAATAAATAATTGTTTTGTTAACAGTATTATTATGATAGCATTTCTGTGTTTTTGCTGTTACAAGAACCATTTTAATGTTATACCCACACAGACATACACTGTGTAAGTATGCATAAGAATGTATATATAAAAATCTCATTTAATTATTTATTTATTTTTTATTTTTTGTTAACCCTCACTTGAGGATATTTTTTCCATTTATATTTAGAGAAAGTGGAAGGGAGAAATGAGAGAGAGAGAGAGAGAGAGAGAGAGAGAGAGAGAGAGAGAGAGAAAGGAGACACATCAATTGGTTGCCTTCCTCACATACCCCAACAGGGGCCAGTGAGCCTGCAACCCCGGTGTGTGCCCTTGTCTGGGTATAGAACCAAGAACCTTCAGTCCTTGGGCTGCTTTTCTAACTACCGAGATACAGGGCCAGGGTTATAAAATCTCATTTAGTTTTTGTAACAAATTTGAGACATTCTGAGAATCAGAGAGATTAAATAGATTGCTCATGTCATATAGCCATTAATAGTGTAACAAATATTTGAAGACTTAAAGACTGATTCTAAGGCCATACCTTTAATTCAGTAGTTTCGATTGTATAATGATAATGTTGTAATAGATACTGAGTTATATATTTTATATTACTAAATTTAACAATTTTAGATCGCAAACGTTATTTTTAAAAGTAATACAAGCATAAGCACTAGTTTTTTTATGTGTGATATGTTAGGGAAGTTTGTTATATAGAATAATCACAAGAAATTACAAGTTAAAATAATGACTTTTATTATAAACCAGTGGCCTGGTGCACAGATTTGTGCACATTGAAAAGAAATTAATTAGAAGAAATATTTTAACATCGCTATTCGCCCTTTCTCTATAATAGAAGTGTCAGAAATGAAAGAAAATTAGTAAAATGTATATGAAAATAATATATAATTTGATTAATAAATAAACAATAACAACATGATGTAACAACAAAGACATGATATATAAACAACAAAAACATGATATAAAAACAACATTGATTAAAAACAATGACTAATAAATTGATTAAACTTATCCTAATACCTCCCTGTATACCACATTAAGAGTGAAAACACCTTTAGAGTGCTTGACTAATTTCCCTTGTGATGAAGTATTTACAACTTTAACTTTAATGTCACATGCCCTTCGAACTCAAGAGAAAGCAACATATAACTTACCATGTCCGAAAACGGGTTCAGGTAGGAATATTCCTACTCTGTCTAGAGTTTGTCCTTGTGATTTATTAATAGTCATCGCAAGTGTTGGCATCACAGGAAACTGTCTTCAAATTAATTTAAATGGGAGGCCAGTGTTAGACAGGAACAAATCAATTCTTGGAATTAGAACAACTTCTCCTTCCGCAGATCCTCTTAATACTTCAGCTTTGATAATGTTTGGTCACAATCTTTTGATAATAAATCTGGTACCATTACAAAGACCCCATTTACTATTAAGATTTCTCAGTAGCATGATGATTGCACCTACTTTCAATTTTAATTATGACACAGCATTCCCAAAGAAGTAATACTATTAAGAAATTCAATGGGACCTTTACATGTATCACCCATGCGTGAGTCAATGTTTAAATTAGAGGCTTGGTGTATGACATCTGTGCACTGGGGAACGGGGGTCCTCAGCCTGGCCTGCGCCCTTTTGCAGTCCAGGAGCCCTCAGGGCTGCCGCGGTGGTGGGCCTCTGTGCTCGCCAGCTATCAGCCCACCTTCTGGCTGAGTGGTGCTCTCCCTGTGGGAGCACACTGACCACCAGGCGTAAGCTTCTGCATTGAGCATCTGACCCCTGGTAGTGCGCATCATAGTGACTGGTTATTCTGCAGTTCAGTCGATTCGCATATTACCCTTTTATTATATAGAATTGCTAGTACGTGTCATATGTACCAGCTGGTCGGTTGCTCACTTAGCCTTTTATATATATAGATACCTATATGAACTATTATATTAGTTTAAATATATATATATTGTATACTCAATCAACACTGAAATAAAAAATATTTTGCAAATTTGCTCATTTGAAAATTTGTAAAATAACTTACCTCCATCATAGGATAGAATTCTTGGAGCATAATATTTACTTCATCATAACCACTACAATTTTTAAGTAAATAGAATGTCAATAAACAAATTTTTTTTAAGTTCATTATTTTGACAACAAAGGGTTGCCAGTTTAGTGTGTATGCTTAATATGTATTACTCATATTGGGTAATTCCAGAATGTGCTGGAGATACTGATAATATTATTTTTAAGATGTTTAATTTTCATAATTCACTTAATTAGGAAAAAAACTACCTCAATCGTATGAAAACCAAAACCCTATTTAAGAAAATTAAGAGATTGATAAAATTAACAACATTTCAAATATATAAGTGGGTACTTATTCTTTTCCTATAAGAAAATTCACATGATAAAGGCATTTTAAGACATTATCTCATATATGTCATAATCTCCTTTAAAATATTATATTTAAAGAAACATATTAATTATAATTTTATGCTAGTAATAATTCAAATTTTATTTTTCAAGTTATATAAATATAGCCACAGCTTGAATAGTTTTTGCAAAATAATACTTTGTCAATTTTTTTAAATTAATGTATTCTTGGGATAGCCATCTGTACAGTCTTGCTGTTTTGTAATACAGAGCAATCTGAACTCATTTTTGCAAAATTTGACTACTATTACATAAAATAATCATGGTACCATTAAAATAATCTAATGGAACAATTACAAAAAGCAATGACACTAACATAAAAGGCAGCTTATTATTCAAAGACATAAAACAAAGGTTCTTATTAAATTACTCACAATGTTAAATTGGATTTTGCAATATTTTTGTGAGCATATATTATTTTATTTGAATCAGATTTGTTTACATTAAAGTTGAATTCTCTTTTTAAAACCTCAGTTATCTAAGTGAATTGACAAAGAAAGGGAAAATTAGTAAAACCTAGTTGCCATAGTAAAATGCAATCTCATCAAATCAGAAGAGAATGAAAAATGCATAGCTCAATATAGGCTGAATATTCATTTATCTGTTCTTTTCTCTATTACTACAGAGAACTGCTGTACACCAAAAGTTGTTCTGAAGAGAAAGAAATCTCAATCAACATAATAACAAGGAATATAGAATTAAAAATTAAATTTTATTCAATTACCTAGGTAACACAGGACAGAAAGATAATACCAAAATTATAATTTCTGTTTGTATTTTATTATAAGCTATACATATATATTTTTTCTTTCCTGAGTAAACATGTGGTAGTAAAAAAAACATTATATTGAAATTCTTTTCATGACATTTAAAAAATGCCCTATTAAAAAGTCCCATTGAGGGAAATCTATAAATAATGAGTTGATATTTGCCTTCTTGAAAATATTAGTTAATTTATTAAAAATAAAATTACTTAAAATTATAACTAAGATATTTTAAGTGAAAATCTTTGTAGGAAAAGATTTGAGAAATAATTATTTATTTTATGATCTTATTGAATATTTAGTGTTCAATATACATGTAAATGTATTTTGACCATGCTCTTCTGGGTATGAATTCACTTTATTATTAGAGCACTTGTCAAGGCTAAGTAAGTGAAAAGCAGATTAAATGAGTGACTGTGTCTGCTGACCAGCCTTGACTCTCCCATGAACTAGCCAAGTGACAATTCCCTTGATGTCTCAGTGAGAACTGGAGCATGGAAACATTCATTTCCTCAGAGCATTATCCATCTAAGTAGTAAAGCACATTTAAAACAGTGGTTTTCAAACTGCAGTATATGGATCCATTGAAAAAGAGGAAGCAAAGTAAACAGGACCTCTGTCCATCCTGTCTTCAACCAGACTGCAGTTTCAATATTATTTTATGTAATGGGGTTTACTGTCAAATTTACTCATGGTGTATATATATTTTTATCTATTTGGATACAATTGTATATCATTATATATAATATAATAAATATATATGCTTTAATGGTATGTTAAATAAAATATGCTATACATTTATTAAATATATTTACATATGATTACATATATGTGCATATATAAATATAGATTCAAGTATGTACATATACATATGTGCATATCTATGCTAATAATAGACAAATATGTAAATTTAGCATACCTCTGTGATACCCACAGACAATCAGGAGTGAGTATGCAAATTAACCCGACAAAGATGGCGGGCCTGTGGATAGTGCCAAAAACCTAGACAGTGTGCTGAGCGGCTGGGGGCGGGGCAGGTGCCCACCCACGCTTTGCATAGCCTGGGCGATGCGGCGGGGCACCCCCGGGACCCCACCTGCTTTGAGCCTGTGGCTAGTGCACATGTGCACCAGCGCCAAGTGGCCGGGGTCCCCAGGGACACCACTGGAGTGTCTGGTCCTGTCAGCCCGGCCTGAGGGAGGCTAGAGTTCACAGTCCTTTTGGTTTGTGCAGCCCCTTGACCGGAAGCGGAAGCCCAGAGCGTGGTGAGCACCAGGAATGCTGAGAATCATAGTTCTGGTGGCAGATGCATTGCGGGATCTCCTAGACACTAGAGCAAAGTGAGCCTGGAGCAAGTTACTGTTGCGGGTGGGAGATGGAGGGAAAGCAAAGGTGAGAGACATAAGTCAGAGTGTCAAGGAAAAATTAAAGGGAAGATATCCTGCAACTTCTAGAAATCTCTACCAATGGAGCAAAGAAAAAAAACAGACCTCTATTATTCTGTGAGCACCAAACCAAACTGGGTTGGGGTCTCAGACAATTCGCTTATATGACTGCAAAGACAGACAGAAACTCCCAGATTGGAGAGGGCTCCTCGGAGGGCTCCCAGATTGGAGAGAGTGCAGGTCGGGCTGAGGGACCCACCACCCATGCACAAATCTTCATGCACCCGGCCCCTAGTTCTATATAATAAAACCATAATATGCAAAGGGACCTAAAGGCGGAACAACCAGTCGCTATGACATGCACTGACCACCAGCGGACCCGATTGGGCCTAAGCAAGCAGTTGGACATCCCTCGAGGGGTCCCAGACTGCAAGAGGGCGCAGGCTGGGCTGAGGGGAACCCCCCCGACAGTGCACAAATTTCATGCACCAGACCACCAGGGGGCAGATGCTCAATGCAGGAGCTGCCTCCTGGTGGTCAGTGCACTCCCACAGTGGGAGCACCGCTCAGCCACAAGCTGGGCTGATGGCTAGCGAGTGCAGCGGTGGTGGTAGGAGCCTCTTCCACCTCCGTGGCAAACGGAAATCCCTGAGGGGTCCCGGACTGTGAGAGGACACAGGCCAGGCTGAGGGACCCCCCTCCCAGTGCATGAATGTTGTGCACCAGGCCTCTAGTATGTATATATGTATATATACACATGTGTATATGTATTCTCTAGAAAGTTCTGACACAGCCTTGGTTCAATTTGTGATTAGCAATTTGAATTGCCAATTCATTCTAACTATAAGAAACATTTTTAGTCCTAAATATTGTAATTACTGGCCATTAAATTACCGTGAGCTGATTGCTGTATGTACGACTTTGCTTTGCTAAAATTTAATGTTTTGATTGAGTACAGTTTCCATCAATAAACATTTATAGTAATATAATTGTGTCCAAATATATCTCTTAAGTGAAAAATAAATGTGTGTTTAGATTTAAGTGTGATATATGGTCAATATTGAGTGTCTGCAGTCCTTTTTTTCCCCTTAATTTCTGTCCAGATATTGAAGATGTTTATTTAAAATTTTCTTTTGTCATGCAATTAAGTTAGACATAGAAATATTGTTATAGGAAACTAGTGGGCAATAACTCTTCTTTATTATGTACTCTGAGAAAAATTGAATTATTCACTCAATTTTAAAGGGCATATATTATTGATATATTTATATATTGAGACAATATTATAGAATAGGGAAAATAATATTTCTTAATATCTATTACTAGTAATCATTTGCATTCATACAGATTTAAAATTTGACATTTTTTTTCAGTCATAGATCTTATATTCAACAAAACTGTCTTAAACTTGTTTAAGTGAAAATCTAGAGAAGTGAGGGTTTCAAGTAAGTACACGTAAATAATCTATGGACAATATATGTCCAAAGAAAACATTTACAAAATTATTCACCAAGCTTATCCTTAGCCATTCTTTGTATCTTCTAATAAAATTCTTAGTGTAACATGAATTATAAAACAAAAATCTAATAATATTTTAGCACTAACCTACAGAGTATATGATTTGTAAAATAAATTCTTTGTAAGGACATTTACAAACTAGAGGGTCTGGAATGATCACATTATAGCAGTAAACTATCTTCATAAATTATTAATAAATATTAACATTTGCAATTAATTCTTAATAAAAGGCTATAATGATACCACACCTTGAATGCCAGGTTCTTGAGTCTGAATGTCACATAAATGAACACTGAGCTCAGTACAAGACCAAGTAGATAGTGTATTGAAAAGAGTTTGTGCATAAGGGAGTCCACCCAAAAAGAGAAGCTGAGTTCCTGGGAGGGTTCTTGTGGATGGCTTATATAGGGGCCTTGGGTGGTACAGGGCTTGGGAATGAGGGTGAGGTCCATTGTCCCATGATCCTCATCTGGTGTTGGTTGATCCTGGGGTAGTCACACGATCTTTTCCATGGTCAGTGGACCACTCTAAGAGCCAGCAAAATAATCCTTGTGCAAATATTCTAGTTACTATTTAATTGACAAAACAGTTGTTTTTGCAGAACATGATGTTAAGAAAGAATGTTATTGTTGATAAGGGTAATAGAGCTAGCTTAGTTAGGCAGACAGGTAGGGGAGGGGGCGGTCCAGAGAGGACAGAGGCATCTCTGGCCTGAGCAATTAAAGCAGCCATAAGTTAGATCTAAGCAGCCCTGACCTGAGGGGTAATAACACATCTCCACCCAGGACAGCTGAGAGGAAACCCTAAGGGAGGTCAAAAGCAACTCGAACCTGAACAAATAAGATAAGCAAAAAGAGAAGTGCGGGTGTGGGCGTCCTGGGAACGGATTACAAGGCTAAGGTCCCGCGGTGGGAAAGGCACAATAAGGGAAAGGGTGGTCTCCGGGATATATAATACCTCAGACAAAAGGGAGCAGTGGCCACCGCCTTAGGAGACCCCTCTGTCTCTCCGTGGATTAGAAACTTAGAATTAGAAGTTTTAGAGGTAGGATCTGCTTGCAATAAAGTTTCTGTACTTCTCACCTAGCACCTTTTGTCTCTGGCTGCATTCTCTGAATCCCTCTGGATAAGAACCCAGGAAAGGAATCACCCTTGCATCCTGCTCACCCGAAAAATCCAAATACTTGTCTTATATCCTTCTCTTAACGGATGTGGTTAGGTTAATTTCAACTATAGAATTTTACTGAAAGCAAGGAGTCATAGTCAGGCCTCTAAGATGCAGTTCTTTCCTTCAAAACAGAGTCCAGGGTTACCTACACTGTCTCCATACAAAGGAGAAATAGAGTTGCCAAGAAGATCATCCAAAATTATCATAAAAAATTATCCTACCTAGTGTGACTAAGTCATTTACAGCATGTTTCACGTCTGTTGTCTACAATTAATAGGACTTCAATGCAGAAAGAAAAAAAATACCACCTTTGGAATAAAAATACCAAAGAATGATAAAAAGAATAAGAGAATGAACTCAGTATTAATTTTCTTCAATCACCGAAGCAAAGTAAATTTTGTCTTGGCATGTACTAGTAACTTGACATGGAACACTGCTTATTACATAGAATACCACCTCGTTCTATGAACAGAGGCACATTCCCACTCATTTGTGTGTTTTTGTACTATTCTGAATAATACACTGCCTAATTAAGCAACCTCTGTGGTGTGTATTTGATAATATAAATGAAACTGCATAAACCTGCCACAGAGCCGGAGACTATTTTCTACATGCAAGCATCTTTTATAAATTTCTTTAAGATACAGGGGGAAAATGAATAAAAGGCACTGAAAAAAATCTCTAACAATCAATCTACCTAGAAAAGCAGTCTGTTGCCATGGGAAGTAATTAGAGGAGATCTTTGCAAAGGTGCGTGAAGAGAGGGTGGGAGTGAAAGAGTGGAGCTGAAAGGGAGTGTTGCAGATGAAATCTCTTTCAACCCTGTGATTCAGAGGTGGTTGAAAGGTGCTGAGCCTTGAGGCTCAAGAATGAGTAAGAATTAATCAAACAAAAAGCTCCCTAGTGGGTCAAGCTCTCACTGACAAAAAATGAGCTCTGCGCTGACAGAGGAGAGCTGTGCTGGCAAGGAGAAATGCAGAGCCACACGTTTATTTATTTTATTTTATTTTATTTTATTTTATTTTATTTTATTTTAATTCACGCACATTCATTTAATATGTATATAATGAGCTCCTACATTGTGTCAGGCATTTCTCAACATGAATCCTAAATAGGGGACTAAACGGATAGATAGCTGGAAAGAAATCATGGCATAGGCTAATTTTAAAAATGCAAATCTTGTTGGTGTTATTGTTCCTTCACAAGGAGACAGAGAAACAAAGTTTCCAGGTGAGGTTTTACTCCTAATGCTGATTCAAGACACAGGTTATCAACTGGCTGGAAATGAAAATTGATACCAACCCACATTTAATTTAAAATATGAGGGCAGGCGCTAACTGGTTTGGCTCAGTGGATAGAGTGTCAGTCTGCAGACTGAAAGGTCCCAGGTTCCATTCTGGTCAAGGGCATGTACCTTGGTTGTGGGCACATCCCCAGTAGGGGGTGTGCAGGAGGCAGCTGGTGGATGTCTCTCTCATCAATGTTTCCAACTCTCTATCCCTCTCCCTTCCTCTGTGTAAAAAAATCAATAAATGTATTTTTTTTAAAATATGAGGGCAGAATTTTAAGAAAACCAGAGCAGATGTTAAACAATAAAATAGTTTTATCACAACTGCTTTTAAAGATTGCTTTCTTTGATCTGCTCAAAAAAAGGGAGGAATAATTATGAAAAGAGCCTAAACTTTGAGCCACTCTATTGTCAGGAGTACATCCAAGTATCTCCTTTCCTGTATAAAAGCCTATTATTTATTATACATATTTATATATTATTGAAGAAACCTGAAAGATGCCTTTAGAAGATGGGGATCTTGCAATAATTCCTAAGAATAAAATATAAATGTGATCAAATTATGAGAAAGAAAAGTAGAGAAAACATCAGACAAAAGTTTGTAATGAAGTCAAAACAAAGATAAAGAGTACTTTGGTCTAACATAGACTGCAGGAAAAAAAACACCCAAGTTCAGAGAATCAAAATTATAATAAACACAAGGAGGAAAAAGACCAGCTAACTGAAGAATGATATTGATATCATGTATGCCAATCGTGTTTTTACTCCTTTATGAACCTTGACTAAAGTATTATTTGAAACCAAGATAAGATTTCACAAATTGTAAAAGTTTGGTAATAAAATTTATATTTAAATTATATCTTTAAGAAAAAAAGTGAAGATTATGGGATTAGAACATAATGTAAATATGTATGTCCTGATAATTTTGAAATACTACAAATTACAAAATTATACATTTTTACAACATGTGAAAGCTGGAATGATTTAGCCAATTTCCTGTTATAATGCCTATAATATCTTGTTTTAAAAAATACATTATAAATCAGAAAACCCAAGTTCAGAGAATCAAAATTATAATAAACACAAGGAGGAAAAAACCCAAGTTCAGAGAATCTGAAAACATAAACTTTTATGACCATCTAAAGAGGGTAGTAAATTATTTTTTTAAATAGCCTCAATATTTCACCTTTCCCTGCATCTATGTCCTTTGCAATCTTTCTTTGTATAAATACTCTTTGCAACATGATGTTATAGTTCTAATTATCAGAGTTAGAGTCCCTATCCTCTTGAATCTAGATAACCTTTGCAATCTTTGTGATTTAATTTAGAGAATAGAATGTGGTAAAAACAGAGTTATGAAAAACATGTGCTTGGATCTCAGGAGGACTTGCTCTGGGAAACCCTGCCACCATAGTGTGAACAAGTCCAGACTACTCTGAAAGAGAATGAAAGATTATATTAACCTGCCAACAGCAATCTGACCCATCTGACTCACAAATATGTAAGAGAACAAACACAACCAAGATCAGCAAAGCTGGCTCTCCCACAGCTGACTGCAGAGGCTTAAGCAAACCCAGGCCACAAGAGAAGAAATGCCCAGCTCACCCAAATACTGACGAATGACTGTTTGAAGTTATCAAGTTTCAAGGTGGTTTGCTTAGCAGCATCACTAATGTAAAATAAATAATGAATATATGAGAAGAAACACAATGTGGAATAAAATAAGTTTACAGATGTGAACATAAGAAATAAAGAGTTTATTCTTGTATTGTATTTTATTAATTATTGTATTATTTTCCATACAAACAACTGTAAACCTACCCCACCCTGTATATATCTCACTTTAAATGATGCAACTTTATTTTTAAAATTTTATTCTTGTGTATGGTGTAAGTTGGTGGTCTAGTTTCATTTTTTTGCATGTACCTGTCCAAACTTCCCAGCACCATTTATTAAAGAGACTTTTTATTCCATTGTATGCTCTTGCCTCCTTTGTCAAATATTAATTGACCATAAAGGTATGGTCTGATTTCTGGCTCTCTGTTCTGATCCATTGATCTATATACCTGTTCTTTTGCCAGTACCATGTTGTTTTGATTATAATGGCTTTGTAGTATAGTTTGATATCCGGTATTGTGATCCCCCTAACTTTGTTCTTTTTCAAAATTGCTGAGGTTATACATGGTCTTTTTTGTTTCCATATAAATTTCTGGAATATTTATTCTAGATCTATGAAATATGCCATTGGTATCTATACTAAAAAAGCCAAGGTGGCCCTTGCGCCCTCACATGACACCCTCACATCATCACAAGATGGCTGCCCCCACGTCGTCACAAGATGGCTGCCACAAGATGGCTGCCACAAGATGGCTGCCACAAGATGCCTGAAAGGGGAGGGCAGTTGTGGGTGATCAGGCCAGCAGGGGAGGGCAGTTGGGGGCAATTGGGCCAGCAGGGGAGGGCAGTTGGGGGCGATCAGGCTGGCAGGGGAGCAGTTAGGCATCGATCAGGCTGGCAGGGGAGCGGTTAGGGGGCAATCAGGCTGGCAAGCAGGCAAGTGGTTAGGAGCCAGCAGTCCCGGATTGTGAGAAGGATGTCTGACTGCCAGTTTAGGCCTGAGGGGTCCCAGATTGGATAGGGTGTGGGCTGCGCTGAGGGACACCTCCCCCATGCATGAATTTCATGCTCCAGGCCTCTAGTTTAAATAATAATTGTGTTGTATCTATAGATTGCTTTGGATAGTATGGACATTTTAATAATGTGAATTCTTACAATTCAGTAAAGGTCTTTTACATCTTTGTTTAATATATTCCTTGGTATTTTTGTGTTGTTGTTATTGCAATTGTTAATGAGGTTGTTTTCTTAGTTTTTCTTTGTGAGAGTTAATTATTGGTGTATTAAAATGCCATCAATTTCTGCCGATTAATTTTGTATCCTGTTAATTTTCTGAATTCATTTATTGAATCTAGTAGTTTTTTTGGTGGAGTCAGTCTTTAGTGTTTACTATGTACAATATTATGTAATCTGCAAATCATGACAATTACTTCCTTCTTTCCAATTTGGATACCTTTTATTTCTTTTTCTTATCTGATTGCTGTGGCTCGGACTCTCAGTATATATGCAAATAGACCAAATATGCAAATAGACCTAATATGCAAATAGACCAAACGGTGGAACAACCAAACAACTGGTTACTATGACATGTGCTGACTACCAGGGGGCACGTGCAAAACATGGCAGGCCTCAGCAGCAGGCGGCAGAGCAAGGAACATGGCAGACATCAGCTGTGGCAGTATGGTGGAGCAGGTGAGGGGGGCGCAAGACCAAGGTGGGGGGCTGGTTGCTGTTATTGGGGCAAGCCTCTGGTGGTTACTGAAAATTCTTTGCTCCCGCCCGGTGCTTGCACCTACTGTCAATGCTGGTACCATTGCTCGCATCCACTGCTGGCACCTGGCACCAGTCCTGATCACTCAGTGCTATCAGTGGGTGTGAGTGGTGGCTGCTGACCTTGAGCGCCCCTGAGAGCTTCTCCACCTCCCCCTGATCCTTAGGGGTGATTGGGGCAGCAGCTGTCACTCGCACCCATTGATGGTGAATGTTCCACTCGCACCTGCTGCTGGCACTAGCCCCAATCATTCCTGTCAGCAGGTGCAAGCGAGGCCAGTGCCATCAGCGTGTGGGAGCAGTGGTGGAGGGAGTGGGGCTGCTTGCAGACAGGGTACCAGGTCTGTGGTGGGAGGGGCCATGTGGGGGCGTGGAGGATGGGCCAAGACCCGCCCCTGTGCCCATCACAGCTTCGCAGCCCACAGTTCCTTTCAAAGTGCATGAATTCGTGCACTGGGCCCCTAGTATATAATAATAAAAGCATAATATGCTAATTAAACTGGACGTCCGTCCTTCCAGACATCCTTCTGGGATTAAGCCAGGCCTGCAGCTGCCACAGATGTGAGGGAGGGATCCAGGCAGCTGTGGCTGCGAAGGCCTACTCTTACACAAATTTGATACATCAGGATTCTAGTGTTGAATAAGAGTAGTGAAAGCAGACATCCCTGTGTTTTCCTGATCTTAAGGGAAATACTTTTAGTTTTTGCCCATTGAGTATTATGTTGGCTGAAGGTTTTCACATATGGCATTTATTATGTTGAGGCATGATCCCTTTATTCCCATTTTGCTAAGAATTTTTAATATAAATGGGTACTAGATTTTATCAAATGCTTTTTCTGTGTTTATTGATATGATCATGTGATTTTTATCCTTCATTTTGTTTATGTGATGTATCCCATTTACTGATTTGTGAATCAATGCCCCTGGGATAAATACCCCTGGTCATGGTGTATGTATTGCTGGATCCCATTTGCTAATGTTTAGTTGAGAATTTTTACATCTTTTTTGTTGTTGTTAATCTTCACCCAAGAGTATTTTTTTCTGTTGCTTTTCAAAGAGAGAGTGGAAGGGAGGGAGGATGGGAGAAAGAGAGATAGAAAGAGAAAGAGAGAGAGAGAGAAAGAGAGAGAGAGAGAGAGAGAGAGAGAGAGAGAGAGAGAGAGAGATGTGAGCAAGAGACACATTGATTGGTGGTTTCCCACACACTCCGCAATTGGGGGTGGGCAGTGAACCTGAAAGCCAGGTACATGCCCTTGATCAGGAACCAAACCTGAGACCCTTTGGTGTGTAGGCCAACACTCTAACCACTTATGCATACAATTTTAGCATCTATATTCATCAGGCACATGAAAATCATAGAAGAAACAAAAGTAGTAAAATCTCAGACATCTCACACAGCAATATTTTTTCCAATAGGTCTCCTAGGACAAGTGAAATAAAGAAAAAAAATAAACAAATGTTACTAAATCAATCCGAAAAACTTTTGCACAGCAAAAGAAACCAACAATATGAAAAGGGAACCCATTGAATGGGAGAACGGATTTGCCAATATACATCTGATAAAGGCTAAATTTCCAAAATATATAAAAAACTTCTAAAACTAAACACCAGGAAGACAAACAATCCAATAAAAATGTGCAAAGGACCTGAATAGACGCTTCTCCAAAGAGGACATTCAGATGGCCAATATAAATATGAAAAAAAAAAATGCTCAGTCCGTAGTCATTAGAGAGATGCAAATTAAAACTACAATGAAGTATCATCTTGCACCTGCTAGAATGGCTGCCATCAATAAATCAACAAACAAGTGTTGGTGAGGATGTGGAGAAAAGCGAACCCTTGCCCACTGCTGGTGGGAATACAGACTGGTGCAGCCATTGTGGAAAACATTATGGAGCTTTCTCAAAAAAAATTAAAAATGGAACTGTGTTTGACCCAGCAATCTTACTTCTGTAAGTATATCCTAAAAATCTAAAACACCAATCAGAGAGAATATATGCACCTCTATGTTCACAGCAGCATTATTTATAATAGCCAAGATCTGTAAACAGCCCAAGTGCACATCAATAGATGAGTAGATAAAAAAGCTGTGGAACCTTTGCAGAGTGGTATACTGCATGGCTCTGACAAAGAAGGAACCCTTATACTTTGTGACAGTATGCATGGACCTGGAGAATATTATGCCAAGTGAAATAAGCCAGTCAGGAGCAGACAAATACCATATGACCTCACTTCTATGTGGAATCTAATTAATATAATAAACTAATGAACAAAATAAGCTGACAAACAAAATAGGATCAGAAGCATGGATACTTAGAACAGACTGACAGATCTCAGAGTGGTGATGGGTGGGAGGGACTGGAATGGATTAGCAAAAAAAACAACAACATCTTATATAATAAAGAGGTAATATGCAAATTAACCATCACTCCAACACATAAGTTGGCTGCCCCCATGTGGACAGAAGATGACCATCACAAGATGGCTGGTAGGGGAGGGCAGTTGTGGGCGGTCAGGCCAGCAGAGGAGGGCAGTTGGGGGGGACCAGGCCTGAAGGGAAGGGCAGTTTGGGGGGGACCAGGCCTACAAGGGAGGGCAGTCGGGGGCAATCAGGCCAGCAGGCAAGCAGTTAGGCATCGATCAGGTTGGCAGGGGAGTGGTTAGGGGGTGATCAGGCTGGCAGGCAGGTGAGCAGTTGGGAGCCAGTAGTCCCAGATTGTGAGAGGGATGTCCCTGACTGGAGAGGGTGCAGGCTGGGCTGAGGGACACACACCCCTGTGCACGAATTTCGTTCACTGGGCCTCTAGTATTTACATATATGCATAGCCCATGGGCCCAGACAACAATGTGGTAAAGACAGCGGGGTGGGGGAGGGTGGGTGCTGGATGGAGATGAGCAAAGAAGGGGGGAATATGGGGAACATTTGTAATAGTGTCAAAAAATAAAAAAAAATATTTTTACCTTGTATTTCACAAACAAAATCTAACTCTAAGCTATATAACAGAGACATAGTATAAAAATAATAATAAGTTAAAATTATATTGAAAGGTTGAGAAGTATATGTAAAGCTAAGTAGTAAGTGGATGGGTAAAAAGGTTAAGAGGTACAATTCACTATTTATAAAAATAGTCATGGAGATGTGAGATACAACATAAGAAATATAATCAATATTATATTAATAACTCTGTATTGTGTCAGAATGGCATTACATTTATCAGGGTAATCACTTTGTAAGCTATATAAATGTCCAATCACTATGTTGCACACCTGAAAATAATATATTATCTTAAGTTATATCTTAAGTCAACTGTAACTGAAAAAATTTTAAAAATGGAAAAGACTACTCAACCTTATTCTAGACCCCTTACAACTAAAAATATTTCTAGGTTTAACTGGGTATTACAAGTGGGTATAAAATTTTTCTGTGATTAAGATATTTCATTATAGACTAACATTCTAAACATGGTATTCTGTAGCAGAAAATTCCTCACCAGTGAACCAAACCATTCAGGGCCCAAACAGTACCTAACTGAGGTAAGAGAGGATCTTAGGAATTCACAACCATTTATGACTTCCTCCCTCTTTCTGCTTAGACAAAGTGGCTGCTGCCAGAGCCCTCTGAATGAAGATTTCTGTGGCAATGTGCCCCACAAGATGCCATTCTCTTTCGCTAAATTTAACAATATTGCCAACTTCTCATGCAAACTAACATATGGGGACAGAATACAGTATTCAAAGGTCAAGTCTCCTGGTAGAGCATCCATGTGTGGCCTTAATATGAGTGAACCATGGGGCCTGCAGTGCTTGAAGCACTATGGGCAATATTGTTGAATATTCTTTTGCAATTTAACTATAAAAGGGGTTAAAATTTTGAGCATGAAATTTCAAATAAACTGAAGAACCAGAAAAATGATCATGAACAGAGACTTCCTTTTTGAAGTCAGTGTTTTCTTGGGGAACCTAGACTGATAATACATCTCCATTTCTCAAGTGATCGTAGAGACCCTGGGAGATGGCAAATCCCCAATTACAGCCTAAAAAGCTCTTGTTTCTCTCTGACTTCCCTCAACTCCTATGACTGTTCTTCACTCCACTTGATGCAGACTAACAATCTTGCTATTCCTCAGGGCCTTTGCACTGTACTTCCTTCCCCTGGAAATGATACACCAGCAACATGCCACTAGTCACTGGCATGGAATCTCCTGAACTTACTACCTTTGTGAGGCCTGCTTGAGCAACAAGCTCTATTGATTATCTTTATCATGCTGTACTTTGTCTCCTTTCTCTACCTTAGCATTTATAATCTTCTAAAATACTTTATAATTAGTTTTTATTATAGATTAGAGGCCCAGTGCATAAAAATTCATGCACTGGACGGGGGTTCCCTCAGTCCAGCCTGCCCCCTCTCACAGTCCAGGAGCTCTCAGGGGCAAGAGGCGACCCAGCAATCAGGGGAAGGTGATGCCCCCATCACACCTCTGCTGCTGCCACTACCAGCAGCGCAAGTCTTGGCCAGCCCTGGTTACCTGAGCCTCGGGCTGCCCTAGGCGGCTGGGCAGCCACCATCCAAGACTTGCCTGTGCCTCGGGTCAGCCCTGGGCAGCTGGGGGGCTGAGGGGACTAGGGGACTCCAGAGGCAGGCATGCGGCCAGGCCTTACTATTCACCTGCAGCCCTGGCAAGGCTGAGGGGACTGGTCGCCGCCATCTTGTGGCTATGGGCGCTGCCATCTTTGAGGCTGTGGCAGTAAATTAGCATATTCCCTCCTTATAGGCTGTGAACACCATCTTTGTGATGATCCGAGGGTCAATTAGCATATTCCCTCTTTATTAGATAGGATTATAGTCAGTTTATAAAGAATTTGTTGTTGAGAGCATAATTTTTTTGGATTAGTTTTGTTCTTGCTATTGATAGGAATATGCAAATACATGGAACAATATCTGGCTATTTATTAGGCACTCAGTGACTAAGTAGAAAGAATGTGACATGAAGTATCTCACTCTCAATTTCTGACCTTGTATAAAGTATTAATTCAACTTATTAACAAATGTTTTAGACTAAGTTATTATGAGAAATGGCAAACTGTGCTATTAGTGTAATTTCAAATTATGCTTTTCTTTATTGAGAGCCATGAAGAATATAGAATAGAGATTTTAATTATATGGTTTATTTGTTTGTTAAGAAGCTCTGGCTGGCAAACCTTGCACACACACACACAAACACACACACACATACACATGCACAGACACATACTTCCATTACCATCTAATTCTCTGTTAACTCTGCATTGTTCAATCTATGAACTATGATCATTTTTTTAAATTTAGAAGCTCAGATTTTACATTAAAATACAACAGGTAGATGACATTTGTCCATAGTAAATTGAACATATAGTTCACATATGGACCAAAATAAGAGAAAATGCCAAATACATTATACAGCATAATGAACATAGACTATTTTAAAGGTAGTGAAATAAAGAAAAGAGGTTTTAAAAAGTAGCTTCAGGTGAATTTAAAAATTTAGAATTGAAGAAGAACTAGTTTAAACAAATCAAGTTGATGATGTCAAAAATTCATTAAAAGTTTTGAGAAATAGATGTGGACTAGAAGTATTAACTCTCATCATAAAAAAAAGAAGAAGAGAGAAGAAAGAACTCTCTGGGGACTTTTTTATAAGGGCACTAAACCCATTATCAAGGGCTTCTCCCTCATGACCTAACCACCCCCCAAAGTCCCCACCTCCTAGTACTATCACATTGAAGACTGGTTCCAACATATGAATTGGGGGGTGAGGGGAGGACAAACATGTAGTCTATAGCAGTGTATAAGGATATGTCTTGCAGGTGTCGGCATACAGAATATTGAGACTGTAGCTGCCTGGATCTCTCAGATAGAAAATCCCCTGAGAGTACATGTTATTGTTTTGGTAGTGGAAGTGTGAATATATGGTGGTTCTAAAGGTGTGTGAAGGTTGAGAGGGCAATACTATTAGTGGCATAATAAGCTTGAGAAGACTATAAAAGTTTTTAAACAATTCCCTGCCTGGGTGTAGAGATGATATGCATTACTAAAGAAAAAACAAAAAACAAAACACAAAACACTAAAATGTATCTTCTCATATATTAATAATAGTGCTCTGATTAAAACAGATATAAACTTATTAATGTTTTTATGCTCTTGAATAAAATCTATTTTTAACAATACATTAGGCTTGCCATTAAAATATAGACAGATTTTATAAGTGCTAAAATGTTTCCTCAGTACTGTAAAGGAGATTTCAATGACAGATTCAATGAGTATTCAAAACAAGACATTCAAGGAATTAAAATTATTAATTTTTCTCAACACTAGACCTGTTTGTGAAACATCTTTGTTTTAAAATTCAGAATCACTCAAAGTAATCAGAAAATTGTTATTTCTACTTTACAAACATGTTTTCCTGAGCTCAAAGAGGAAGAGCCTGATGATAAACTTGACTAAAAATATATACTTTAAAAAATTCACTTTAGATGATAAAGCAACATAAATAATAATTTTATATTTTAGGTATAGTTTACATAACTTCTCACAAGGTCAAATAATCCTATATAATAAAAGGCTAATATGCAAATTGACCAAATAGCTCAAATAATCCTATATAATAAAAGGCGAATATGCAAATTGACCAAATAGCAGACTGGTCGCAATGATGTTCACTGACCACCAGGGGGCAGACTCTCAACACAGGAGCTGCCCCCTGGTGGTCAGTGTGATCCCACAGTGTTAAGAATGTCTGACTGCCTGGGGAGCAGGCCTAAGCCATCAGTGGGATATCCCCAGAGGGCTCCAGGACTGCAAGAGGGCACAGGCTGAGGGATCCCCCCCTCCCCTGAGTGCACGAATTCCATACACCAGGACTCTAGTCTATAATAACTCATCAAGAACTGGCCTCATTGTGAATCATACACGACACAAAGAAATCATCTTTTACCCTGTCATGTTCTCATTAAATTATAGTGACCTAATAAACAAAGGTAATAAAAACAGATGCTCTCATATTAACATCACTGTATATCTCCTACATTAGATAGTGCTTGGCAAAGTAATGATCATTCAAGAAAAATGTTGAGCCAATGGCAAGTCTAATATATTAGGTTGGTAACCAAATTCTTATTCTTTGATTTCAGTGAAGATTTTGATTTTTCTTTTGAGATATTAATAAATGTTTCATGTGAAATATATATTCAGGCTCTTAGAGAGAGGAACAAAACAATGATATAAGAAATTATTTATTAAAATTAACATATTTTGCCCAGTTCTAATCCCCATTCTGTTTGTCACCCTGTAAAAATTCTCCTTTATGCTAACTATATATATTAAGCATGTTTTTATTTTTCTGTGGCAATACTAACTTGATGACATTGTCAGAATTATTTTAGTTTTAAGTTTGATAGAAAGACTTTGGGTCATTGAAAATTAACATCTATTCTTACCTAAAATCAACCACATTAATAAAACTCTTCCTTTTATCTTTGTTTTTTTAAATTATCTTTTTAGTGAATATTCTTTGTATCTTCTTTGGTATAGCTTGGCAATGAAGTTCAGGACAAATATAAATAGACTGAAATTTACTATAATGAGAAGATAGGAAAACTCCAGGTCTAATAAATAACATTCAAAATAATGACACAGGTCCTTAAAATCCATGTTCATCAAATCAAATAAAATCAACTGTTCTTGAAGAGGCTAAATGTTATCCAACATACTGGCAGCAATAATATTGGAAGTAAACCACAGGTGTTACATAAACAGATAAAAAGAATTGCTGCAGTACTTTCTTAAATCCTCTTCAGAATGTCAGCTTTGAATTGCAGCCTCCACAAATAACATTTCCAAAGAGCTGGAGGCCAATGCTGGTTGAATGTTTTGCTATTATTGATAATTAACAGTTACTGGGAGCTTAGGATGCAATTAGGTGCTGTAATAAACATTAGCTAATCTGATGGCTATTTAGTCTAAAGTGATTATATAAATAGATTACATTTAGATTGAAGTAAAAGAACAGAACTTTGAAGGGCTGGAAGGTAACATATTAAGTGTGAAGAATTCTGTAGGAGAAAGAGTTCCTTTACTTATTTTTAAATCAGGTAAGCCTACACAGAAATGGAAATTATTTATTCATTCCATAAATATTTAACTGAATGCCTACCATGTGTCAATCAATTACCTAAATACTAAAGACTAAACACTATGGAAACATTATTTTTTTTCCCATTGAGTTTACATTCTAGTGGAAGAAAGTAAATAAATTACTTCCTCCCATGGGGATCATGGAGGCTGGGTACGCACTTGGGATGACAAAACAAGACTAGAATATATGATGAGTTCTGAAGATTTAGTAGAATACAACCACCATTCTGTTAATGGATTGTTTATGCCAAGAACTTTGAGGAAGATGCTTTCTTCATTGTTTAAGGTACTATTATTTTATTTTACTATATCAAGAACGATTTCATAGAATCTGAAGGAATGCTGAAGAGCCAAGCTCAGAAAAATGTGAGGAGCCAGGAGAGGCTGGGGGGTGAAGATGGAGCCCAGTGCACACAGGACAGTCCCCTTAGGACATAGCCACTACCTGTGCTAGCAATGGACTGTCAGACCACTGATGTAAAGAATAATTTCATAGCTTTTCTTGGTAATGCAGTCACTCAAAAGTCAAAGTTCCAAGATTCAGAGTTTCATCTGATTGAGAAAAACTAGGTTCCAGGTCCAAGTTCTAATTCTTAGCTGGAAGAATACAAATTTCTGGCACTGTTCTACTTTCACCTTGCATTTCTGCATTATGTGATCATGAAACCAATTCAGATTTACACAATAGGGTTCTACATAAATAAATCAAAGGCTTTCTGACAGCTCAGATGCAAAACGACTAATAAATAATCAAATTGACATACCTACTGTTTTAATATATAGCATCTAAAGTTATTGTATGCCCATATTATTTCTTTAGTCTGGTGAGATATTCCCAAATTTAACCTTTTTGTTGATTTAACTAATAATTGAATGAATGGTTTAAATAATTCTAAACTAAATGCAAATTCTCCATTTTTAATGCACTTGTTCTTTGTTTTAATATGATTTTCACTTTTCTTGTATTAAGAAGTATTTAGTAGCCAAAACAGGTTTGGCTCAGTGGATAGAGTATCAGCCTGCGGACTGAAAGGTCCTGGGTTCAATTCCGGTCAAGGGCATGTACCTTGGTTGCGGGCACATCCCCAGTGGGGGGTGTGCAAGAGGCAGCTAATCGATGTTTCTCTCTCATCGATGTTTCTGGCTCTCTATCCCTCTCCCTTCCTCTCTGTAAAAAATCAATAAAATATATATATTTTTAAAAAGAAGTATTTAGTATTCCATACTAGTTTAGTGGTAAAGATATTTTTAGAATAACTGAAAAGTGAAATTTTAAGATATGTTATTGGAAAATGTCATAAAAAACATGAATGGAAAAAAATAGACATTTAATCATTAAGGAGATCTTGTTTTTTAGATTTAGAATATATCTTGCTAAAATTTAATTATCATTACTAGTTATTAGTTAAATCATCTGTCACATGGATTACAAAGAGATCATCATTTTGCCTATTGGTTTTATTTTTGAAAAGGCTATAGTTCCTCAGGAACTAAAAGATACCTCAGAATTACAATCAGATTTGGAAATTAGATGACATAGAATGATTAAGTGGGCAGAGATGGTAGCTACAAATATTTTTTAAAACTGAGATCTGCAAGGATTAATCAGGTCTATAATAACTTTCTTAATGCTACTGATAGATCCTCATTATTTGAAATGCAACAGAGAAACAAAATGTAATGCTTCATAGCTGCAGAACTAGAGAGTGAAGCAAGAATAACTAAAAGATCCTTAATGGCAGTGTGGAAAGAATAGTAGAAAAGAGCAATATGAATTTAAACACTTATTAATGCATTAAATAAATATTAATTACATGTTTAAAATTCTGATAGTACTGTGCCTAAATCTCAGATCTTTCACACAGAATCAAATGACTAGCAATCATTAATGCCAACAAGTTATGTTAACACTGAAGTTCATGCATACTCCCAAAAGATTTTCACTAGTGGGAAAGGAAATTTTATTACAGAATTATAAGAGCAATCACAAATCTCTGCTTTTTAAATTGGAAAATATCCCGTATATTAACTATTGAAAACATAAAATGTGCTCTGGAATCCAGAAAAATAACGTTCAATTTACAGTTTATTTGAGTTCTTAAAGTAAGTTATTTTTCTAAAAAGTAAAGATTTAGTATAGATATCTGAAAACACAGCAATAACAGTATAGAAATTAAACTTCAGTGTACATATAAGGGAATTAATATTTCAGGAATAGGTCACATGAATAACAACACACCAATAATTATTAAAGATACCACTGCTATTGAGAAAATGAAATAAAGTCCAAAATATAGTGGTGCGATCTAAATTAAAAAAAAAAAAAAGTTGACTTGAAAACACACTTTTTCCACTTTGGATATTATATACAATAAGGGATAATTTGGGGTCCTACATATTAATGCCCCCAAATATTTTGGAATAGCACTACTTAAATTATAGTTCACAGACTCATTTCACTGCATAAGCTGTTTATGACTGTCCTCAAGTTAGCATAGAGATTGACACCAAACATTGAGACAATTTTGTAAGTAATTTGCCAGAGTACTTTAATGACTGTTGAATTTAATGATAAAAATATTGAGCTTGTATTTTATATGTGATTTAATTTGAATTTTTCAAATAATTAATTTGTATTGTATTTTTTAAAAGTATCAACCCCAGCGGACTGGAAATTATAAACTAAACCAAAGAATGAGCGGCAAAATTTTCTGATTATTATCATTACATATTGGACTGATTCAATAATGTGAGGTCATATATGGAGGCCTCTTAACACTCCCCCCAAATTGTTTATTTCTGCTCTATATTTCTCTGTGAGAGGGCTTAGTGTAATTGGGAAGACCTCGCAGTTGGCCATCACACACATCTGGTTGTGAATCTGAGCTCAGCCAGATCTTAGGTGCTCTTATATTTTAAGGTATTGATCGTGGTCTCAATACATTCGGATGTATTAGCCCTCATATATAAGGATGATGGAATAAGTGCAAGATAAGACACATGCTAACAGAACTTGCAAAAAGAATACGACAATATTAGAGACTAAACATCACTACAGCTGATGAGGAAAAACTTAGAATGAAAACAATGATTCCTTGAAGGGAATTGTTGGAGTGAGAACTCTAGTGTATTTTTCCACTTCCAGAGGAAAAAGAGAACAATCACACATAACCAGTGTATGTGGGAAAGGAGTAGAAAAAAATGCAATATTAGCAATATTCCTCCTATACAATGCAGAGATTTACAGTTTGTTACAGGTTCTTTATCTCATGAACCTGTAGCAAACAAGTTGACTGGTTATTTTAAGTAGGTCCATTAAATCAATTAAGTCTCAGCAAAAGCAAATACTAGCATCTCTCTGAACAGCTGGATGCTGTCTGAACAATGCCTCGATGGCCTCCCCAGAGCTGCAATAGGAACAAAGAATAAAAGATTATTGGGAGAACCAGGACCTGTGTCCCATAGAGATCCAGGGACACAGGACATGCTGTCAACTTTTATCTAGGAGTATCTGAAGGTGGGTAAAAAGGGAAACAACAATGGAAACCCTGTCCAAGTTTTGTGGGGCCAAATGACCTCAGGAAAATAAAAGGCCTTACATTTTCCTGAAAGAACCTGCCCTAAAGTGACCTCTTCCAGAGATGTATCAGTGTGGGAGGACCTTGTCAAGAATTGTAAAAGAGCCACGCTGGTGGGGCTCAGTGGTTGAGCATCAACCTATGAACCAGGAGGTCATGGTTCCATTCCAGGTCAGGGCACATACCTGGGTTGTGGACTGGATCCCCAGTGGGGGGTGTGCAAGAGACAACCATTCAATGATTCTATCTCATCATTGATCTTTCTATCTTTTTCTTTCCTTCTCCCTTCCTCTCTGAAATCAATAAAAATGTATTTTAAAAAAAGAATTGTAAAAGGGTTGAAATTTACTCCTTTGGGGAAATATTTTCAAAAATAAGATTAACAATTTACTAACAAAAACGTACTGCTTATGTATGGGTGTAAGCAGGAAGATTGAATAAAGATCAAGAGTAGATAGAAATAGATATTGTTATATTTCTAACTTTTAAGTCTATGTTGATTTCATGGTTGCTCATCATATCAAAGCAAATACCCTGCATATTCATACATACAGAAATACATACAGAGAGGTTGATAGTCTGAATTATCATTGTACCTTCAAATAAAGATAGTGATTTATCTAATTCTGTTCACCTGGGGAATAGTTTTTATTTGTTTGTTTCTTTTGAAGTTTGGGTACTTCCACCACCAATAAAGTCTATTTCATTTACTGAATTAATAATTCTTACTACAGTGACCCATGGAATATCAATGTGTTGTCAAATGTACTAGATGTTCAAACAATATTGTATGAGAGAATGAAAATATAAAATCTTCTTCTGGAAGATAAACCTGACTACTTATTCTGACAATTGTCACAAATCCTACTGTTTATGTACAAATCCTCCAGTTATTGCTTATATAAGCATAACAAAAGAACAATATTTAATATTTTCCCTTAATAGTCTTATTAATTGCATTCATCCAAATAAAGAAGTAAAAATTTGAACAAAAATTGTGTTAGTTGGGTTATTTCCTCATAGAAAAAAAAAAAGCTACAAATGAAGAAACCTGAAATATCCATATTAAAAAAAGAAAAAAAATAGAGTAGATAACTTGTTAGAGTAGAATATTGGCTTTAGTTTCCTATGCTAAACTGATTCTCAGCCATTGACAAATTGTTGCTAGGAGATTGCAGATCATGATTTTTGTGTTATCCTCCACTAAAGACCTATTCAAGTACATTTTATTCTTCCCTATTTTATTATTTTAATTTCCAAACACCTTACTTTAAGTTAACATCAAATACCAGGAAAAAAACTCATTTTAACTATCTCTGTTTTTTATTCATTATTCTTAGAAAATGTATTTTATTTTATTATTTTTAAATTTAAATTCTTCATTATTTTCAGTATTACATAAGTCTCCTTTTTCCCCCCATTGACCTCTCCCCAGTCACCCCACCCCCAACACATGCCCTCCCCCTCCTCCCCCCTGTCTGTGTCCATTGGTTTTGCTCATATACATGCATACAAGGCCTTTAGTTGATCTCTTACCCCCTTCCCCCTACTTTCCCTCATAGGTTGGACAGTCTGTTCGATGTTTCTATGATTCTGGTTTTATTTTGGTTCCTCAGTTTATGTTGTTCTTTATATTTCACAAATGAGTGAGATTATGTGATATTTATCTTTCTTTGACTGGCTTATTTTGCTTAGCATATTGCTCTCCAGTTCCATCCATGCAAATGGTAAAAATTCCTTCTTTTTTATAGCAGTGTACCTTTTCATTGTGTAGCTGTACCACAGTTTTCTAATTCACACATCTGCTGATGGGCACTTAGGCTGTTTCAAATCTTAACTATTGTAAATTGTGCTGCTATGAATATAGGGGTGCATATATCCTTTCTGATAGGTGTTTCTGTTTTCTTGGGATATATTTCTAGAACTGGAATTACTGGGTCAAATGGAAGTTCCATTTTTTATTTTTTGAGGAAATTCCATACTGTTTACCTCAGTGGCTGCACCAGTCTACAAAAAGAAGAAATTAAAAACATCCTGGAAATGAATGACAATGAAAACACAGCAATCCAAAACCTATGGGACACAGTGAAAGAAGTCCCGAGAGGGAATTTCCTAGCATTACAGGCCTACCTCAAAAAAGCAAGAAAAACTGGTAATAAATTATCTAACTCTACAACTTAAAGAATTAGAAAGAGAACCGTAGGAAAAGCCCAGAGTGAGCAGAAGGAAGGAGATAATAAACAAATGAGACTAAATCAAAATAAAAAGCTTCTGCACAGCAAAAGAAACCATCAACAAAACAACAAGAAAGCCCACTGCATGAGAGAACATATTTGCTAATGTTATCTCTGATAAGGGTTTAATCTCCAAAATGTATAGGAAACTCATACAACTTAACAAAAGGAAGATAAACAATCCAATTAAAAATGGGCAAAGGACCTAAATAGACACTTTTCAAAAGAAGACATATAGAAGCCTGAGAGACATATGAAAATATGTTCAAAGTCACTAATCATCCAAGAGATGCAAATCAAAACAACAATGAGGTAGCATCTCACATCTCTTAGAAGAGCTATCATCAACAAATCAACAAATGACAAGTGCAGAGAGAAAATGTATTTTAAAACACTGACTTTGATAGATGGGTAGATGATAGATAGAATATAAAGTCTCAATTATTAAAAAATCCTCAGATGATTATAAAGCTATTTGCCATAAAAAATTTGCCTGGCCCTCGCTAGTTTGGCTCAGTAGAAAGAGCATCGGCCTGCGAACTGAAGGGTCCCAGATTCGATACCAATCAAGGGCATGTACCTTGGTTGCAGGCACATCCCCAGTAGGGGGTTGTGCAGGAGGCAGCTGATTGATGTTTCTCTCTCATCGATGTTTCTCTCTGTCCCTCTCCCTTCCTCTCTGTAAAAAAATCAATAAAATATATTTTAAAAAATTTGCCTGAACTTGCTGGTATATCATATTTTGCCTTAGATTAATTTTATAATATTTCCCTAAAATGAACTAAGATATAAGGTCTATAATTGTTTAATTAACATTTGATCAAAACAGATATACTTTTAATAGCAAATGTACTTCTAAAGAGAACATTATGTGCAAGAAAAATTAACCATTGCTGCTGCTGCTTTATGATACCCTGGTAGGATTCTGTGTGTGTGTGTGTGTGTGTGTGTGTGTGTGTGTGTAATGCATGCATGTATAAAAAATGATAGAGCAATGTTTAAATTATATAATACATCATAACACATAGGCAAATAATTTTGAACATGAGAAGATACTGTTTTAGAAATTTAATTTGAGTACTCCTGAGATGTTACTTTAACTAATTATTTGTATGCAACTTGTTCAAATCTGGATAAATTTGCATTCTTGACAAGTGATAAGATCAAAACTGTCATGAAAAAGAATAAAAGCAAGTTTATAAAAGCCCTACCAATATTAAAAAATACAGTTTCTCACTGTCATGACATTTTCAAATACGGAAGAGACTGCCTTGCTCACCAGTGGCCAGTCTACATCCCAGAGCTTGTTGTGGGGTTTGGAACTTGGTTCTAACCTGGCTAGTACCCCATATGCTGGAGTTGCTCTATGGAATCTGATAAATTTAGTTGCTTATGTTGCTATTGAGATCCAGAAAAAAATTCAACCTTGAAATTTAATAGAGCAAAGAATTATAAATAGAGCGATATTATTTACTGACAACATGGCAGGACAGTTTTTCTTATATTAAAATGATTTAGGCATGGCAATATTCCTCACAGTAGTTATCACAAGAAGAGAGTTAAACCATAATGAAATAAATATGAAAATCTCAAGTCCATTAAAATTTAAAATTTAAAAGGATTTTTATTAATCAGGCTTAAAGATTATGTTGGTATTTATAATCTCCCTTGAATTTCCATTTCCATACCATTGGTGATAACGACTTTTTATACAGTGGACCAATCAAAACCATGTTCTTCAACAAAATAGATAAGCCTTTTTACTGTCAAAACATTTAATTATAAAGTTGTTCCTGTTAGTTAAGAAGCAAATCATTTAAAGGGTAAAAAAAAAGATTAAATGTAATCTTGAAAGGAAATAGCTTACAGATAAAAAGTAGAAAAACTAGTAGTTAAAGAGAGAATGTAATTTCTTATTTCATGATAGTTAATGAGCTTCAGATACTCTTTGATGATGAAAAAGAGTATGATATACATAAAAATAGCTTTAATGAAGTATAAAATTATAATAGATAATGAAGTTATTTTTTAGAATATGCAATATTGGATATTTCTACCTCTTAAACTAATAAATATATTAACAACACTATGTACATGGAAAACTATTTTGCATAAGAGCTACAAATTCTAATTCAAGATGATCAAGATAAAACTAACATTTTTTCCCACCTCAATTCTTTTTTTTGAATGATCCAAGGTAAAAAATTATGCTCAGGACATGGGATTTTAGAAAGGTTTATATTAAACTGCTTGAATTGCAATAGTATAGGAATTAGCTGAGGAGGTTTATACAGTATAATCAAAAGGTGAAGGGGTTTTATAATGATACTCTGAAAAAAGAAATTTTAAATAACATGAACAGAAAAGTTAAATAGGCTGATAATTTGAAAAATAAGAATTAGTGAAATTTTATGTAACTTTTCAAAATTATAATACCAGATACAAAGTAAAATGTAATAAGTCATTTTTCCAGTATCTGAAAGATGACATATTTGAAATAAGTCAAAGTTAATTTGAACCTCCCAGTGCCAAAGAATTGCCTCCTCCAAGTAAGTACTTCTCTTTTGTGATTACTTTTTATTTTCCATACTAAATGTTTATATTGAAATGACTTGTACAATTGTAAAATGCTTATTAAAGGATATGGCCTGCAGATGTGTGGATCAGAATGTTATCTGTAATGTTGCTCAATAATAAAAATAGTTTAAATGTAAGTTAAATCTCTAAAAAATCTTATGCGCTTATTAAAATGTTGAGTTAAATATAGATCTCATAACAAGAAATATGTTAATCAGCAAGTAATTGGAAATAAGGTATAAAACAGAACATATACTGTAGCATTGTTGACAGTGTAGATAGATGTATATTGGCTTAGTGGTGCATTTCTTTTTGCAAATCATCTGCCAAGATTATGTACTCTATTGATAATATTGCCTTAGGGGAACATGCTTTGGGATTTATCAGAATGTTCGCTATTCAATATAGTACTATGATGTTTAAAATATTTTAAAGAGTCTTGGCCAGTGTGGCTCAGTTGGTTGGAGTATCATCCAGAAGGTGGCAGGTCCAATTCCTGTTCATGGCACATATCCAGGTTGTTGGTTAGATCCGTGGTTGAGGTGCATGGTAGGTAATGGCTCAGTGTTTCTCACATTTCTCTCTCTCTCTCTCTCTCTCTCTCTCTCTCTCTCTCTCTCTCTCTCCCTCCCTTCTCCTCTTTCCCAAATCAATAAAAAAAAGTAAAGAAAAAATATACAGGCAAGAAAAAATTAGCATATGACATTAAATACAAGTTATTAACGTTTCACACACCCAACTTTTGAAAAAGTTGACTACAATCTCTCCTTAATTTGAGTTTTTTACTCCCCTTTTAAATTAATTGTGTTGAAAACAATTATTTTAAAAAGCACCATTCTCAGATATCCAGGAATCTATGTAAGTATAAGTTTATATCTACCTAAAGTAATCATTTTCTTAGAGGATAGTATTATGTAATGGCTTTTATTAATGGTCCTCAGGTAAAGTAGAATGTGCTCCATACGGTTTATCGGTCTTATCTAGTTACTTGGAGGTATTAAGATAAAAAAAAAAAATAACTGAGATCCCCTGGAGAGGAGAGATTTCTCCTGTAGACATCCTTCAGACTCAATACAACAAGCTGAGCTTCTACCTGAGTTTCCAGCCTGCTAGCCTGCCCTGCAAATTTTGGAGAGACAGTCCCCACTGTGTGAGTCAATTTGTTAAAATGAATCTCTTCCTCTATGTATATGCATACCATTGGTTCTGTTACTCTGGAGAACCCTAATATATTAACTAACAATGTTAAATGTATTAAAGCCCAAGTAAATTGCAGTGGCTTTAAATCCATATGTTTTTATTGACACAGCAGATGACTAAACATAGGGAATCAGATGATTAGAAAACATTAAGT
The DNA here is from genome assembly GCF_951640355.1 of Cnephaeus nilssonii. Classification (NCBI taxonomy): domain Eukaryota; kingdom Metazoa; phylum Chordata; class Mammalia; order Chiroptera; family Vespertilionidae; genus Cnephaeus; species Cnephaeus nilssonii. The sequence continues at coordinate 66,018,090 of NC_137079.1, read as the reverse complement.
AGTGGTGGAAATGATGGTGAAATTGGGACTCCATCTCTGTTCAAAGAGATTCCAATTACAACATTTTAAACAATGCACCCCAATAAAAAATGCTCCCAGGCTGATATCACATGTGGCATACCAGTGTATGACTTAGTTCAAAAATTAATAGGAGGGACAAAGAATTGTGGATTGGAATGATTAGATTAAACTTCATGAAAGTAAAGAGATTTTGAATTGTCCTTAACCACAATGATTAATGTCTCCTGCAACTTTACTAAATTTTAGACAGGATTCTTCCTGATTCTAGGCCACTGACATTCCTTTTCTTAGAGACTTTGATTTAGAAAACCTATAGTTGTAAGAAAAAAACAAACAAAAAAAAAATAACTTAAGATGTAAAATTTTAAAGGCTTCTTGATAGTTTACAAAATGGGGAATGTCTTTCTCAAGAAGCCCAACTGATTTCTATCCCTCTCCCCTAGTTTCCCCTAGTTTATAAGCCTTGGGAAAAGGCGTTCTTGACTATTTAAATTTTTTCAATGCAATTTTTGCTTTGATTTTATTTTAATTTCAATTAACGTACAGATATGAATAGATATAGGTACTTTAAAGTTTGCCTTTGACTAAGAAAATGGCAAAAACAATAACAACCATTTCAGTAGTGTATGTATCCCTTCATATGATTCTTTTTCTTTAATCCAAGTATTATTATTTTTAATTGAGTTTATTGGGGTGGCATTGGTTCCCAAAACCATACAGGTTTCAAGGGTACAACTCAATGGAACACTATCTAAACACTGCACTGTGTGCCCATAACCCCAAGCAAAGTGTCTTTCCATCCTTATTTTCCCCTTCTTTACCCACCTCCACCTAGCCTCCACCCCCATTCCCTCTGGCTATCACCACACTGTTGTCTGTGTCTATGTAATAAATATATGTTGTTGTTTTTGTTTTTTTTGCTTAATTTCTTCACCTTCTTTATTTAGTCCCCCAACTCCTCTCCACCCTAACAGCTGTCAGTCTGTTCCATGTATGCATGCTTCAGTCTCTATTTTGTTCATCCGTTTATTTTGTTCATTAGCTTCCACCTATAAGTGAGGTTATATGGTATTTGCCTTTCTCTGACTGGCTTATTTAACTTTGCGGGATAATCTCCAGGTCCATCCATACTTTCATAAAAGGTGAGATTTATTTTATTTTACAGCTGAGTAGTATTACATTGTGTAAATGTATCACAGCTTCTTTATCTGCTCATCTACTGATGGGCACTTGGGCTGTTTCCAAATCTTGGCTATTGTAAATAACACTGCTATGAACATAGGAGTGCATATATTTTTTTCTGATTGTTGTTTTTCTGATTCTTAGGATATATTCCAAGAAATGGGATCACTGGGTCAACAGGCAGTTCCATTTAAATGTTTTGAGCAAATCCCCACTGTTTTCCACAGTGGCTACACTAGCCTGCATTCCCACAAGCAGTGTGCTAGGGTTCCCTTTTCTCCACATCCTTGCCATAATTTGTTTGTTGACTTTTTGATGATAGGCATTATGGCAGGTGTGAGGTGATATCTTATTGTGGTTTTAATTTGCATCTCTGATGATTAGTGACATTGAGCAATTTTTCATATGTCTATTGGCCATCTGTATGTCCACTTTGGAGAAATGTCTATTCAAGTCCTTTGCCCATTTTGTAATTGGGTTGTCTTCCTGGTGTAAAGTTGTATAATAACTTTATATATTTTGGAAATTAACCACTTATCATATGTATCATTGGCTAATATGTTCTTCCATTCAATGGGTTCCCTTTTCGTATTGTTGATGGTTCCTTTTGCTATGCAAAAGCTTTTTAGTTTGATGTAGCCCCATTTGTTTATTTTTGCCTTTTGTTTCCCTTGCCCTAGGAGATAGATCAGCAAAAATATTGCTATGATAAATGTCTGAGATTTTACTGCCTATGTTTTCTTCTAGGATTTTTATTACTCCTTTTTCCCTCTATGTCATCAAGAATCCTACACAATTAGCAGAGACATAATTCAAAATAAGGGACAGGATGTCATTATAACAAAGCTTTATTTCCAGAAGATTTACAATTCACCATTTCATACTGATTGATTGATTGCACTCATAATTTTGTAGATCATTTGTACTCCTCAATAAATCATTGAAACTTCAGATTTTTTCTCCTTTTTGACAATTACAATAAAGTCAAATGCTCATTTAGCAACAGTGATATGTATACTATCTCATAATTAGCTGAAAATTTGTTTCACTTTTCAGAAATACTAAAATAGATATAGGTATAGACATAAAAGTGTATGGAGGGAGAGAAAGAAGCAAAGATTAAATTGAAATGAAAATTTCAATGAACAAAAGTCCTAGCTAAGTAAAAAAAAATATATTGCAACCTACTCTGCATCATAACAAATAATTCCTTGGAAGGAATTATATTTTAAAGGTTTGTGGTTTGTTTCCCCCACTGGCATTTACCCATTGATCTTTTTTATTTTATTTTTTTAATTTCATTCAAAAGGTTTTAACTGCTAAATTACAATGAGAATTTAATGATCTCACTCTCACATATTAATTAACAGGAAACCTAAAATATCTATATTTCAAATTTACAACACCTGTGGTATATAAAATATATATTCATATATATCTATATATTATATATGTATATGTACAAGTTTTTCTTTTCAGCTAATATAGGTTTTTATATTATAGAAGTATAGTATTTATTATTGAAACATGTTTATAACAAGATGAAAATATTTATTTTGAAAACTGAGTCTTACTATACATTACTTTAGGATTGAAAAATTTCTTTAATGGATATTAAAAGTAAAAAGCATTTATAAGTTGTCAGAATAACAGGTGTAAAATTCACAATGTGTCTTTTCCTCAGATGAAAGGCAGTCAGAGATGTAGAAACTATTGCAAATTTCAATCTTTTTCTTTGTCAGATGAATTCCTCAAAGGAAACAGACAATTGGACAGGTTAGCAAGGTCGAGGTTCATATTTTCAGTCTCTGATAAAACAAAAACTGAAGTAAAGTATTCAGTGGCTCAATATCCTTCCTACATATCTTTTATAATTGCAGCAATATAAAAATATAAAGGAAAACTGTATTCAAAATTCACCAACAATTGTTACTAGATTCCTTTAGAATATGGGTAGGGCAGCCTTAACAATACCACACACTGGGTGACTTAACCAATATAAATTTATTTTCTCACCAGTTCTAGAAGTTGGAAGTCTAAGACCAAAGAGTTAGAAGATTTGGTTTCTTCTGAGGCTTCTCTCCTATGCTCAGTTGACTGCCTTCTTGTTTCTTTTTTCTCATATGCTCTTTCTTCTGTGACTATGCATCCTTGATATTTCTCCATATGTCATAATCTCTTCTTATATGGCCACTAGTTAGATTGGATCAAGGCCCATTCTAAAGACCTCTTTTTAACTTAATTACCCCTTGAAAGGCACTATCTTCAAATACAGTCACATTCAATTTCTGAAATTTTGGGCGACACAATTCTACCCATAACTATCACTTTACTCTATTCAGATATACAGAAATATTATTTATAAGTGGTGGTGACAGATATATACCCATATTCATATACAAACAAATATTTCAAAATCAATGTTAGTCTTGAGGAAATTAATAACTCAGTTTATGTAAATCATGAAGACATTTATAATGCACCTCTTTAGATCTAAAGTGATCAAGTTGCTATTTATTTTTTATGCCTAAGAAATTAATTTTGTGTTACAATTCTTTGTGGTAGTCAAATGTCATTTCAATAATTTTAGTGTCAGTCACATGAAGTATTTGCTTTTGCTCTTCACACTAAACTACCTTGTAGAAGAAAATGCCTTTGATTACAAAGATGATATTTGATCTTAAACAGCACTAAATCAGAATTATACAAAATTAACATTAATGCTTTTAGTTATTTCCTTTGAATATTACTCTGTTATAGAACCTATGACATTCCCTTTAGACCTGTTGTTTATGCTGATGTAGTTTTTGCTCAGTAAAGTAGGAAGAGACAGCTTGGATAATGACTTTTAGATTAAGCCTCTATGCGACAGCCTCAAGAGTGATATGATTAGAAAAAAAATACCATTTAACAGAATAGGCAAATAATAGAACTTCTTATGATATATGTAAAGAATGCTGCTTATTTGTTTGTAAAGAACTACTAAAGCAGGGTATGTCATACCATTGCTTTCGTCAGAAGCTAGCTTACACAATATCTCAGTCACAAATGTATACAACAACCAAGCACAACATCTGATAGAAGCTAATATACAATAAAATTTTTCAAGAAAGTTGCTCATAGTTAAATTCCTAGAGATCCTTCTAATTGCTCTGTAGACTTTGGCTAGGAGGTTCCTGTTGGCTCATACGTTAAAAGAAATTGGTAACAACTGCAACACATTTTTTTTAATTTAATATGTTTTTATTGATTTTAGAGAAAAAGAAAGGGAGAGGGAGAGGGGGAGAGAGAGAGAAAGAGAGAGAGAGAGAGAGAGAGAGAGAGAGAGAGGTGATCAGTTGCCTCCTATATGCCTCCTATTCGGGATGGAGCCCTTGAATCCACATCCCGTTCAGGAATCAAACCAGGGAACTCTTTGTGTATGGGACGACACTCAATCCACTGAGCTACACCAGGCGGGTGTAACTTCACATTTTAAGTGTTTACAGTAAGTTGGGTGAGTCAATGGTCAATTTCTCAGATTCAGGGTTCCCTGGTAGACCCAGAACGCAAGCCTTTATAAAGTAATTGTTGAAGTCTACACCTTCCTCACTGTTAGGTTAGTTGTCTCATCGTCTTAGTCTTTTAGAAAAAATATTGCTTTTACAGATGATGAAAAAAAAAAATCTCACCACAAGAAACACAGTTACTATAAAAGTTCCCAGTAATGAGGAGTTGTTCGATTTGAACAACTCAAAGTATTCTATATCCCTTATTTAAATGTTTCCCCTACTTTGATCATTTTAAAGAGAAAATGCCAACTTAACTTTTTTCTATCAAAACTAATAATTTTATAGGTATTAACAATAGTGGCCATCTCTTCAAGCTGAACAATTTACAAACATCATTTTTGGATACATATGAAAACATTCTTGCTCTCTGTCTATGAAGACATGACTTAGGCTTATCTATTTCAGTAATGAAATGGTATACTTTTCAAGGAATACTAACTCATTTAGTATACTAGGATACTTTATTTTTTACCTCAAAGTTCTTGGCATAAACAATACATTTTTGCTCATCTACTGAAAGTACTATTTCAGATATCTGTCTAGTTTTCTAGGCGTATTTTCAGTTGATGAGCAAAAATGAATAAACATGATCTCTGAGAAATAGGAAACATTGAGGTTTATCATTGTTTCAGGTTTCTATTTGGAGACATATAAAATGCAAGTACAGGGAAAGGAAATCCAAACAGAAATGGATAAATTTGATAGAATGAGATGGAGATGAGAAATTCACAGGAGGTGAGATTAATGGAAAATGAGGCAATGGAAGCTGTGAAAAGGTTTCAGATATTATACAGGCAAGTGATTCAGAAATCTGCTTATGGATCCGCTTGAGTTGTTACTAAATTCAATGTTTTCCAGGTATAAATTGGTCTGTTACTAGGAGAATCAAACAAGAGTGGACAGTTATAAACTGAATGGCTCCCAGAGATTACACAGAGCAGGGACAGTTGAGCTCTGACTAGACAGAGTAGATAGTAGTTCATGATCATATGAAGCATATAGTGGAGACCATAGTGGGTGATATATCTTAGTAGTAGGACTAAATTAGCTCTTTAAAAATCATCCCACAAAGCCAAACAAGCTATGGGAAGATCAATTTCATTAATATAACTAATATGTTACTATAAGTTAATAGAAAAGTAACTTAACTGCCTGCCAAAAGAAAGCTTAGAACAATTGGAAAGAGAAACAATAAACATACCTAACTTAAAATTAACTTTTAATAAAAAAAAAAAAACTTAAAATGAAGCATGCTTTAGACCCAGAAAACTTTAATAGTGAAACAAAAAAAAGTCTTTGGAGGTAAATACTGTCAATCTTATATTCTAATATGCAAACTGAATTAGCATTTAGAGAAACAGAAAATACTTTCTTAATCATGTAATAGTGCCAAAATTACTCTGATAGAAAATGAGAACACTAGAAGAAAATAAATCTATAGAATTATAACCTTTGGGAATATAGATTTAAAAAAATATTAAACAACCCTGGCCCGTTTCACTCAATGGTTAGAACATCGGCCATAGCACCAAAGGGTTGCAGGTTCAATTCCCTGTCAAGCCACAAACCTCTGTTACAGGCTCCATCCACAGCTCAGCAGGGTGAGTGTGGGAGGCTACCAATCCATGTGTCTCTCATATCAATGCTTCTCTCTTCCTCTCCTTTCTCTTGCCTTCCCTTCCACAATATCTCTTACCATTAGCAACAGCATGGATGGACATGGAGAATATCATGCTAAGTGAAATAAGCCAGTCAGAGAAAGATAAGTGTAACATGATCTAATGAACAAAGTAAACTGATGAACAAAATAGAACCAGAGACATAGAAGGATGTCAAACGTAAGAGAGAAGGTGGGAGGTTGGGTGGGTGGGAGGAGATCAACCAAAGAACTTGTATGCATTTATGCATAACCGTGGACATGGACAATAGGGTGGTGAAGGCCTGGGGTGGGGGGTGTGCTGGAGCAGGCTAGAAGAGGGGGAAAAGGGGGACACATGTAATAATTTCAACAATAGAGATTAAAAAATAAATGAAAGCAATGTAAAATATCCTCTGGTGAGGATAAAAAACAAACAAATAAATGAACAAAATATTAGCAACAAATCACATCAAACATTATATAAAATGAAAAATATGACCAAGTAATGTTTGGTAGTAATGTGAATTTGATAACATTTAAAAAAATTGGTATAATTTTAATACTAATAAAATTTTAAATAAAAATTTAAAAACATATTCTCTCAATACCTGCAGAAAATAACATTAAATAAAATTCAACACCATTCTTAATTGAAACACTTGTAAAACCAGGAATAGGGAAATTTTCTCAATTTTATAAAAACTATATTTTGAAAATAAATGACCAACATAATACTTAATGTATATACACTGAATGTTTTCCTCCAAGAAATAAAACAAATCAAGATATCTATTTCATCTTAAGAATTTTAGTTAATATTGCACTGTAAGTCCTAGGTAGTATAATAAAGGAGGAGAAAAAACAGAGTATAGGAAATGGACAGGTAGAATAAAATAATCTTAATTTTTAGATGATATGTTTGTGTCTTTAAAAATAAAAATAAAAAGCTTCTAGGATCTTAAGAGTAGTTAACTTGATTAAATGTTATATAAGCAGTTGTATTTCTAAATAATCAAGGGCTAATTGGAATTTGGAATCAGAAAATATTCTAGTAGTATCATAAATCAAAATATGTCAGGGCATTAATTTTTTAAAATATGTTTTTATTGATTTCAGAGAGGAAGGGAGAGAGAGAGATAAAAACATAAATGATGACAGAGAATCATTGTATGGCTGCCTCCTGAACACCCCCTACTGGGAATCAAGCCTGCAATTTGGGCTTGTGCCCTTGATAAGAATCAAACCCAGGACCCTTCAGTCTGCAGGCCGACACTCTATCCACTGAGCCAAACCAGCTAGGGCATGTCATGGCATTCATTTAACAAAATATTTGTAAGATTGATATTTTTAAAACTGCAAAATTGTATTGAAAAAATAAAAAAAGTCAAAATAAATGGAGAGATACATACCCTGTTTCCTTGCATTGAATTTTTAAGGTGTCAATTCTCCCCAAATTTTATCTTTATATTTAATGCAAACCAAAAAATACCTCAGCAAGATACTTCATTGAACGAATTTGTGCTGAGAGGGTACATAAACTGCCCAGCCAGAGAATAGGTGGCCTACCCAGGAGTCAGTCCTAGGACAGGAATCCATAGTCTGTGCTAGAAACACCATATTGTGCTTCCTCTTCCAGAGATTTTGACATATCTCTCATTATTCATATGCCTTCACTTCACTCCAGGAAATGCTGGCGGAGGTTGATTGATGAGGCACTCGGAGGAAAACCGCAGGCCCTGGAGAATTCTGTGACTTCAGGCACACATAGGTGAGGAGGGAGCACACAAGAATGTCAGGCTGAAAGGTATCATGGCAGTTAGGAAAAGTTTGAGAAGGTCAGGGCTGTGACAAAGGTGTCATTAGAACAAACAATAAAATAATACAGCATAACAGAAATCCTATTCTCTTTTAGTGGAATTAGAGATTCAATTTTACCTAGTTTACAGTTCGGCCTTCTAGTTTCATATTTCCATATTTTCTTCTCCATATATAAAATGCTATCTTTGTTTCCTCGGTTTGAAAAATCAATACCCTTTTTTAAGTAGTTTATTATCATGAGCTAACTTAGTCCTTCAAAATAATATGACTTCTGTAGGAAATAACATGCTTCCTCATGAGGTAGAAATCCAGGTTTCAGCCTAGCCAGTGTGGCTCAGTGGTTGAATGTTGGCCCATGAACCAAGAGGTCACCGGTTCCATTCCTGGTCAGAACACATACCTAGGTTGCGGGCTTGATTCCCAGTAGGGGGCATGCAGGAAGCAGCAATCATTGTTTTCTCTGTTGTTTCTATCTCTTTATCCCTCTCCCTTCCTATCTCTCTAAAATCAATAAAAAACATATAAAAAAAAAAGAAAACAAGGTTTCATTAGCACATTTCTTTGATGAAAGCAACAGTGTACTACTATTTGCTGTAAGACATGCAGGGCATAGGGAGTTTTAATATTAATTAAATGGTATCTTTTCTCCCCATGAAATATTGTAAAACTTACTTCCTTAGAGAAAATGGTCTTTAATTAGCTTGTAATGAATGCTGACTCTTCATACAGTACTTAACTTTGTGCTTATCAAAATATATATACTCAACCAAAGGATATTTTATAAATGGCAATATTATTTTTCACAATCTGACTACTATGAAACTATTTAACAGTGGATTTTATCCAAGGGAAAGAATATGTAGAAAACTTTTCCACTGAAATAAACCTTTTAGGGTCTTTCCTAAAACCCATTGAGTGAAATTATCCAGGGGTGTTTATAATATCAAATATTAGACTCTCTTTTCTCTATTAAAAGTTACTGCCACATATGATGTAACACACAAAATACAGTGGAATTATTTGCAACCCAGATATCTTACCTGAAGTCCATTACAATACCTGTGTAATATCCCTTATAGGCATCATAACTTCTAATTCAATCTTCTATTTTTATATGGCTAGCTATTGATAACAGTAGTTAAAAACTTGTAAATTGCTTTCAGTTTCTAAGCATGATATAGATGATACCCCGTTTTATCTATTCAACAATTTTGTGAAATGAGAAATCCTGGGAAATTATCTCTATGTCACAATTAAGGAAATAAGTGCTGTAAGATGTATTGACTTTCACAAGACTAAATACTATCAAATGTTAAGGCTGAGAATAAAATTCAAGCCTAAAGATTTTACTATTATACTACTATCTATATGCAATTTTCTTTTGCATGGGATAATCATAGGAGATTTCTACTTCCATGGATTCTATTAGTATCTATCTGCTATTATGAAAATATAACAATTCCACATGGCTTGCAAAACTCTCTGATGCCACAGACTGCATGGAAATTTTTACTTTGTTAAGGTAAGGACAGACTGCTAGCTGCCTCTACCGCTACCCACAGCTTCTTTCTGTTCTCCTACTTCTCCATGTTAAAAGTTTTAGCTGGCCAAAACTGGTTTGGCTCAGTGGATGGAGTGTCGACGATGCGTACTCAAGGGTCCCAGGTTCAATTCCGGTCAAGGGCATGTACCTTGGTTGCGGGCACATCCCCAGTAGGGGGTGTGCAAGAGGCAGCTGATCGATGTTTCTAACTCTCTATCCCTCTCTCTTCCTCTCTGTAAAAAAAATCAATAAAATATATTTAAAAAAAAAGTTTTAGCCGAACACAAGATTTTATTTTCCAAATTCCCTTTCTGTGTTGCCTTTACTTTTGGATGTGCCACCCATTTTAGATTCTGATTCCCAAATCTCTCAACTGTATACTCTGTGCCTCATCTTCAAACTTTTCCAAATTTGATATCATCTTCATCTGCTTCTAAAAAATTTTAACTGTTATCACTCTTTTCAATAGTGTTTTCCTTCCTCTATTTCATCTAGGACACTCATCTTAAAACAATCTTTTCATCCCTCTATTTAGTGGTCCACTTTCACCTTTAGGATAAAGTTCAATTCCTAAACATGCCTTACTAGACCCACCATCATTTGAGCCTTTTCAGTGTTACTACAACAAATGCTGCCACATCCTTCAGAAACTCTATAACCATCTTTACACACTTATTATCAAATCCTCCAAAGCATCCGTACATTGACAGGTGGCAGGTTCAGTTGGGGTGTGTAAGGAAGGCAACAGATTGATGTTTCTCAAATTAATGTTTTGCTCTCTCTCTCTCCCTTTCTCTCTCTAAATCGATTAAAAAAGAGAGATAGAAAGAGAAATAAAATAAATAAATAAATAAATAAATAAATAAATAAATAAATGCACTAATTCCATTCATCAGAGCTCCACCCACATGATTTAAGTACCTACCAAAGACCCACCCATAGCATGAGAGGTGAGGATTTTAAGATCAACATTTTGAGAGAACACAAGTATTCAGTCCATAAAATAAATCATTCTTAATTTTGAGAAAATTCTCTCAACAACTGAAGATAGTAGTACTTCCATCTGTATCTCAAACTTATAACATGCTTTCATTTCCTTTAGACAGATATTAAAACAAACACACAATACCCACTTGAATATGTTAGATTGTGTGAACTTTCTTTGTAACTTGTGGTGCTCAGAGATGATTTGGCTATATCCAATGGTTTCTGAGCAGGGCTGACATATGGACACTGCTATAGAATTAATTCCATCTAAGTCAAAATTGCCTTTCTGACAGCCCTGTCAGGCCATACTTATATTCTACTTGGTCTCTCAACTTAAACTCCAGATATTTTTCACTTAAACTGTTAGAAATTCACAATTCACCTGTCCTGTACCTCTGCATTTGGTTTCTGAATTTAAGTACAGCAATACATTAGGAAATGAATTATTCAATATTGCCAGTGGCTGCAAAGAAATTATGAAAACTGAATGGTGAAATCATATAAAAGACAAAGCCCATTTTGTAAGAAAGGAAATGTAAACTCAATGTCATTAAATTAATATCTACATGTCCTTTATTTTTATGGTTCACCTTTGAAGCTAACAGCTAAGAGCATAGTCTCCTTGGCAGAATACTTAGAATTCTTACCTGGAGGCAAAAAAGATCCCCAGAAATAGAACCTATAAATACGGTGGGTCATCATCTAATCAATAAAAGTAAGCCTGAAAATTGACCAGCCCTTTCCAGTAAAATAAATGATAAAGAGCAAAGTAAGTAAAATATGGCACTAGAAGTTAACATTGATATAGCAGGGAAAGAACAAAACACAGGATAATGACAATAAATAAGAGTTATGTTACATAAAAGAAAGAAAACCCTCAGTAATGAAACAAAACAAAATATTCATCAAACTATCCAAGTTCAAAAACTCTCAGAAAGAAAAACTGAAATCAAAAATTCAAAAATAAAAATATACAACCAATATCAGAGCTAGAAATGAGACTTAAGACAAGAAAATTAGAGAATCTATTTCTTTGATCTAGTACCCAACTAATAAAAACTGTAGCATGAAAATTTTGGAAAAATGCAAGCAAGGGAATTTTCAAAAAACATATTCACAAAATCTTTCTGGAATTAAATGACTTTTTTTCAGAATTGATGAACCCATTGATTACCTGATGACACCATTGTAAAATATATCACCAATCATAGATATCAAAAATTTTAGAACCCAGAGATAAAATCCCAACAAAATGGTAACTCTTCTAGAGAATGGAAAATAGGATTGAAGAAGCAAAAACATTACTGAGGATTCCCGCAGAGATGTTACTGAAAGACAAAGAAACAAAGTCTTCAGAAATCCAAGGAGACATTATTTTCAACTAGGATTCTAAACCCATTTAAAGGTAAAAGTAGAATAAAGGTGGTTTCAAATATCAACATATCAACATTTTATCTTCATCATATGGAAACTAATAGATAACCTGGCCCCTAAAATTTGTTAAATAAACCAAGAAAGAATAAATAAGCCTTGTTGAACCTGGAAACCAGAAATTCAACAATATGAAGACAAGTTTCTGAAAGTGAACTGAGAAGCAAGTCTCCAGAATGAAACAGGTGAATGCAAGTCCCTATGCAAGTAATGAGACTAGTAGTTGATATGCTTAAATTTAAAAATTAGAAACTAAGAAAATAAGCACAGGGTCAGATTTTTGGTGAACAGTGGAAGCCTTCCCCACAACTGCCACAAAAATGATTTTTCTATGAAGCAAGGATTTTGACTTCCTCTGGCAGGGATATATTTTGCTTTCTAGTAGTTTGGGCATTACAGATTGGCTTAATTTAGAGGGTTCAGATCAAATATTCACACAGGCCAACCACCTAATTTGCTGTCATGCTCTGGGTTATAGTCCTTTGTCTTTTTTTAAAATATATTTTTATTGATTTCAGAGAGGAAGGGAGAGGGAGAGAAAGATAGAAACATCAGTGATGAGAGAGAGTCATTGATTGGCTGCCTCCTGAACACCCCCAGCAGGGAAGGAGATGCAAGCAGACATGTGCCCTGACTCCATTGCTTTCATTGTACTCAGGCTTGGTGATGTCAGGTGAAGGGCAGTGAGGAGTTAGGGAAACGTATCACAAATCCAGTAGTCACATTCAAGGAATTTCCAGCTATGGTGATATAAAGATGATGAAATCCTTTTCGCAAAAAAAAAAAAAAAAAAAAAAAAAAAAAAAAAAAACTAGACCAAATTAATCAAATCTACAGTTTCCAGGGTCTGGAAATAGATCAATGACAGAAAGCAAAATGAGAAGCACTTATTCCTGGAAAACTGACTGACCTTCATGAAAGAGCAGCTCTGGTCTATGCCTTTCTTGCCTAAGGCCACCCCTATTCCTCCACAGTTGATGTAAATTTTAGTTTTACAAGGATGTGGCTAACCACCAAAGTAATGGGCTTTGCGCCAAGAGGGGGCAGAATGGATCTGGGAACAAGGCAAAACCCCAGTTTTATATTCTAATAATAGTGAACCAGATAGGAAACAAACAAGCAAAACTTACACCTTTTAATAGTCCAAGGTGGTGGTCCTGGTTGGTGTGAGTGCAGAAAATCTGGTAATTTAACCAGGAGATCCTGACATGAAAGAGCCATAGAATGGCTATATATGCTTTTCACACACATGTCGTTACTAGGAAACTGCACAAATGCCCAGGAAAAACCCAAGAGTGTCTGGCAGATAAGTAAAGGCTATGGAAGACATGGCAAGTGGCTGACCTTTGAATGTGCTTCTCAACTTAACCACAGATCAATCAGCAGAGAGTGGAAGCCATGCGGACTTGAGGTGCTGGAGTACCAACTCTGCCCAAATCATTGACTACATGTTAAACTACAGAGATGCAGGGATGACTGCTTAGAAATCAGGCTAAAATGTAAAAGAAAAGTATAAAAATCAAGCAGAAGCATCAGTGAATGTTCACAAGGAGTGTAACAGCCTAGTAGGAGTCCAGAATAAAAGATAATGTGTGATCCATACTCAGCGATGGAAAGGAACTCTGAATGGGCCTAGATATTGGCTTCATCGAAAATGTTGGCTTTATGCAAACATCTATTATAAATATATGCATAAAATTGAAAGAAATACATATGTTTAAAGTAAAACTTATGCTAAATATGAATTTTTAAAAGTTCTGCTTTAAATAAATGGGTAAAAGGTGCATGGAACTTAGCTCAACAAATGAAATGACTTAAAAATATAAATGCATTTTTAAAAATTAAAGTAATAATGGGAAAAGACAATAAACATGTTTTAGATGAATTGGTTATATTTTCATGTAATTTTCCAAAAGCATAATATTAGACTAGAAACTGTGAGAATTTTATCTTTATAATATTTAAACTTTTCCTTCATGGGTTTTAAAAATTGCTTCTAAATTTTATAAAAATTGTCTGGTATTAAATTTAGGTCACTGTATTTATGACGATCACATTCCCGTTACTTTTAGTACTAATTGTATTTTCTTTAAACACATTTCTTTTTGGCTATTTTACCAAAAATTACATTCAGGGAACTGACTTGATAAGAAATATTATATAGATTAGAAGGGACACATGCCATTAAATGAAAGTAGAACAACCTCTGTGGATTTAAAACTTGAATGAATAATTCGCCAGCTGTTATTACAGATCAAATATGTGTATTTCAGTGGAAACACATGGGATTTCTAATTGTTCACAGTCAAATTCCATTTGATTTCCTTAATCCATTTTTCTTCTTTGATCTTGTATAATCTGCAGTGCTGTATTAATGGCTTTTATTAATGGTAATTTTTTTTCTTCTTAGGGGAATTAATATCTGAACATCTGAGCTTTGCATATAAGTGTAGAAAATTGTCATAGCTCTGAGTGTAAGCCCTTTCTTTTGCATAGGTGCCATTCTTAAAAACAAGGTTACAGCACTAAAAATATGTCATTTAATTTTAATAAAGTTATATTTTGCAAGGACACATCTGCCAGAAATGTCTTTAATCAGGAATATAAATGTTTAATATCTTATAGCCATGCTAGATTGCAGCTTATAAAACTGAAGTACTTGAACAGTTCCCAGATATATGGATATTATCTGAATTTATGTAAGTCCAAAACAGTATACATAAGTATGTCTATCTTTCAGTAGGGAGGGATACTCAAATTCTCAGACCCCATGAAGCCAAATTACCATCAAAACCTAAATAACTATTGAGGGATGTGTGTGTGTGTGTGTGTGTGTGTGTGTGTGTGTGTGTGTGTAATCAAAATAATAATTTTAAATATAATTAGAAGTCTTAGAAAAAATAATGTATGTGTTAGTATTTACCCCTATCTTCATCAGTCAAGATACTATGATTGGGGCTTAGCATTTTAAATAGATTCACAATGAAAATTGCTGGGATGTATGCTACATGACTTCTCATGTCAGTGTATCTCATGGTACACTACATTTACCATATCCATGGCGTAGACAAATTCACTTCAATGAATGGGATTTTGAATACATGGACATGGAAATGTTTTCTTTCTGAGGCTGAAGAAATTAGAATTTATGAAAATATGATTTAGAATTGAACACAATTCTTGACTTTTATTGATTTTTCTTAAGATATCCTGGACTTCATTAAGTTCATTGGCACAATGTAATATATGTTGCACAAAATTGCATACATTTCATATTGGGCCAGTAAAAAGTAGTTGAAATATGCTTATAAATTCAGAAATTCAACACACACACACACACACACACTTATATATCCCAAATATTTAAACGTTATGAGTTAGTACAAAATGGTGAATTAATTTTTAAATTTATTGAATAAAAAAATAATGCTATGTCTACCAAAATCAGTAGATGATAATTTTTTTTACTCATAACAATTCTACTACATGAATTAATACATGTTGTATGTATCTTAGCCTTGGCTTCTCCTGTACTTCTAGTGTGATAATGGCATATGTCTTGTTAATAAGAAACTATAAGAGAGTTTTATTTAAGACATAAGTTTGGACTAAATACAAGGTTGATTTCCTCCATACTAGCTGGTCTAAGTAGGGCTTGGGTTTAGAGTGTGAGCTTATTACAGGCTAGAAAACAACACTTTAATGAAGACGATTGGAATGACAAGCATTCAAGAGAGCAGATGGTTTAAAAATAAGAATTGTAAACAGGAGCTTTTATGTGCTGGTCAGCTAAGAGATATTACATTAAATAAAGGAGACAATGGGAAACAGAAAGACCATGGGTTGTGCTGAGTAGCAGACCTGAGTTTTACTGCTCTGTTTTACTGCTTTTGTGATTTAGTTTTATACTTCTAAAAGTGGATTAAGATACAGCCCCTGGGGATTCAATGAATTGACATGTGTAAAGCCAGGGTTATAAACACAGGAAAAGTTATTTACCCTTCATGAGTGAATTCAAAAATCTGCTTTTAAGGAGCAAAGTTTTCAGTTTTGCTGAAAAGAAAGTATTTTTTTTTTCCTAGTCCAATCATGAGCCTTTGTTGTAATACTAAGAAGAAAACATCTTCCAGTTGCTTTGAAGGGTCAGCTGGGATATTTTTCTCTCTCCTGGATAGATACTCAATATGGTGAATTCTTTTTAGAGTATGTATCAAGACTGACTTACACATGCAAAATGATTGGATTAACTTCCTTTGGGGCTTTAAAATATATTATGATTTTTAAAAAATATAAACGCCCTCCTAATAACAGTTCTAAGCTTTGAATGTTAACTGGATTCTCCTTTCCTCCTAATGCCTTTAAGTACTTCCAGATTTGCATTAGCATTACTATAAAAACAATTAATTCAAAAGGTATATGACATTGTAAACAGTATGTGCCTCTTCACTTCCCCCTCTTCTTGTTTAAAAAATAATGAATATTTTTTAGAAACTTTTATATGTTTTCATTAAGTAATATTATAATCTTATCACTTAGAAAGGATTAGGCAAATAATTTACTTAGAGGAATAATTTGGTCCCACATTTTAAATCTGCATCTAAATATAAAATTGGAATGATCAGATGCAAATTGCAAATATCAAAATTCACAAATCATCGTTTACCATTCAAACAAAAATAATTTCTCAATTTTCATTATTTCTTGAATAAGTGTATTTTTTTAGCCAGCAATATAAAGGATTGTATATATATATATACACACACACACACGCAAACTTTATCATTTAGAAAGTCTCAACCTATCCAGATAATACAGCATGCTGATATTAGGAGACTCATTGCTATGAATATATGCTCTGGAAAGACCCAGGGTATGGATGAAAAAATAAATTGTTGAAAGAATTAGACATGTGACACATGAATACACTCATTTATCTCAGCAATGACAGAAATTGATACGACATTATCCAGGAAAGAACTGTGGAGGAACCTCTTGTATAATGACATGGATCCTATGACATACACAGTAGATCCACATGGTATTTGAGAATCTTATATCACCAGACACACTGACCACTTGCATTAAAGGGAAAAAAAAAAAGAATGGAGTGAAGAATATCAGAATTCCAAAATCGTACAGATAGGAAACATCTGATAGAACTACTCCTTTTCAAACTTGTGCTACTAGGATCTTCCAAGAAAAAGTAACTTTTAAGGCACAGCCTTGCTTCCAGAAAGAGAAGCCACAGGTTCCAAGGCAGTGGCTGGTATATCCAGATGGCCAGAGGACAACACAATAGGCCTAGGGAGTAGAGTATGGAGACACAGCAGAATATTCTCAGGGCTTGAAACCTACTGGAATTTGCTCTACTTGATTTACAATGTGCTTGGGATCCATGACCCCTTTATGCCTCTCATTTTTACTCTTTTGGAATGGGAATGTCTAGAACTTATCTTATGGCCGCCTGTCCCACCAATGTATTTTGAAACCAGATAATCCTGTTTTCTACTGTCAAGTGGTCCACAGATGAGAAGGAGTTTTGCCCTAAGATGGATCATACTATCAAACATAAACATAAGCTGACACTAATTAAAATGGTAAGGACAAAATTTTAATCAGTAATAACAGGTCAGGGTGCATACCTAGGCTGTAGGTTGGATCCCCAGTCTGAGCATATACGGGAGGCAACCAATCAATGTTCTCTCTCTCTCTCTCTCTCTCTCTCTCTCTCTCTCTCTCTCTCTCTCTCTGAAATCAATAAAAAGCATATCCTAAGGTTCAGAAATATATATATATATATATATATATATATATATATATATATATATATATATAATGTATTTTTGTAGTTTAAAAAAAATGCCATAACTCAAATACTTCTGCTTAAGGTATTTTTGAGATTTTACTATTTTCTCTAATATAGTAGATAAATTGTATTCCAAATGAAAACACAAATACGAATTTTTCTTAAACCACTTTCATTAAATTACAAAGAAATCTTATTTTATATAGTTATATTAATATATAAGAAAATAAAAACTGCCTTATTTTAAAATGAAAAAGATAGTAATCTTTATTGTAGTCCATAGTGGAAAGAAATTCAAGCCCACTGCATAATCATTAAAGATTTTTTTATCTGTTTTTCAATTTTCCCAACCTTAGGATACTGTCTTCTGCTAATCTTAGAGTTTCTCACTCTTTGGCAATAACTTAATACAGTTCAATATAGTTAATTAGAAGAGCACTATAAGTCAACTTGATCTACTGGTATTTTATAATTACTCCATCCAACTACAGCAGAATGCTTATTCTTCTCACTCAGATGGAACAATTCCAAGATAGGCCACATTCTGAGCCATAAAGTACATAGTGGCAAATTTGCTAAAATAGACATCACACAGACTATGTCCTCAGGCCACAATACAATTAAACTAAAAATCAATAACAGAAAGAAAACCGGAAAATCCCCAAATATTTGGAAAATAAGCAATTTACTTCTAAATAACACATAAGTCATAAAAGTTTCTCAAATTGAACTAAATGAAAATGAAATACAATGTATCAAGTTTGTGGGGATGGTAAAGGCAGTGCTGGGAGGAAACTTTACAGCAGTTAACACATATATTGGAAATAAATAATAATATAAATTTAATATTCTGACTTTCAATTTTAGGGCACTAGAGACAGAAGAGTGTTCCCTGGAGAGTACTATGCTGAGTGAAATCAGTCAGTCAGAGAAAGACAAGTATCATATGATCTCATTCATGTGTGGATTCTAATGAACAAAATAAACTGATGGACAAAATAGATCTAGGGACACAGAAGCATGGAACATCCTGTAGAATCTCAGAGGGAAGGTGGGGGTGGGAAGGTGGGTGGGAAGTGATCAACCAAAGAACTTGAATGCATATATGCATCACCCATGGACACAGACAGTAGGGTGGTGAAGGCCTTGGGGATGGGGTTGTGGGGGGATAAAAGTAGATTAAAAAGGGTCAATGGGGAGGAAGGGAAAATATATGTAATATTTTCAACAATGAAGATTTTTTAAAAATTAAATCTAGAAATCAATGGAATTGAAAACACAAAAACATCAAGAAAATTAAGGAAACTAAAAGCTTGTATGTGTTTCTTTTTTTAATATCAATAAAATTGATAATTTCTGGTCAGGCTGACTAGAAAGAAAAAGATTCAAGTTATCAATATCAGAAATGAAAAAAAATAATACTATGAAAGATTCTAGCCCACCAATTTAATATTTGATATTAAATGGTCAAATTCCCTGAAATACATAATCTACCAAAATTTACATGAGAAGAAAGAAACAATAGAATAGGCCCATAACTATTAAATAAATTAATCAACAATTAGTTACCTTTCAAATAAGGAAGCATCAGGCCCAGAGCTTTTCACTTATGAATAGTAGCAAATATTTAAGGAAAAAATAGCTATCAAAACTATCCACAAACTGTTTCAGAAAAAAAGAAGCAGGGAGCCCATTTCATAAAAAATTCTATGAGACCCATATTGTCTAAATTCCAAAGCCATAGAAAGTTATTACAAGAAAAGAAAACAATAGACTAATAACTTTCATAAATATAGGTGCAAAAGTCCTTAATAAATTGTAGTAAGTTAAATCCATAAATGTATAAAAAGAACTATATACCATGACCAGGAGTTCAAGACTGATAATATACTGTGAAAATCAATCAATATAAGCTACTACATCAACAAACTAAAGAAGAAAAATCATATGAGAATATATTAATGATACAAAGCAAAAATTGAAAGTCCCAAACACACTGTGTGAACACTCTTAGTACATTTAAGCTGTTTTAAAATGAAGAAGACAGACACCTACAAAAGACATATTACTAACATCATACATAAATTTGAGAAACCACACACTTTTCCCCTAAGATTGGGAATAAGATATGGATCCTATTCAACAAACACACTACAAGACTGAACTAGTGCAGTAGGATAAAAAATGAAAAACAAAAACTATGTAAATTAAAAAAAAAAGATGACATGTTTGTTTATCTAAAAATTCCCCAAAATAACAAAAAAATTATAAACTTCTGTAATTAATGCATGAGTGGAGTAAGGTCCCAAGATACAAGGTTAATATTCAAATTTCAATTGCTTTCCTATATATCAATAATAAAAAAATAGAATTTGAAATTAAAAACACAATACCATTTATAACAGCAGCAAAATAAGAAACACTTTTGTATTAATTTAACAAATAAATATAGGTAGAAAACTACAAATATCTGTTCAAATAAATAAAATGCAAATAAATAGAAATATATGTTGTGTTCATGAATTGGAATTCCCAATATTCTTCAGATGTCAATTTTTACCAAGTTGATCTCAGTGAAATCTTGATCAAAATACCAGCAAGAAATTTTGTAAATAAAAAAAAATGAATAACTTGAAGTTTATACAGAAGGCAAAAGACACAGAATAGTCAACACAATACTGAAGAAGAAGAATAAAAGTTGGAGTACTGACAATGAATTTTAACTTTAGTTGATAAAAATTTATCAATATTGCTCATTTATTTTGACAAATATGCCATTCTATATAATAAAAGCCTAATATGCTAAGTAACCAGTCATCTGTTCAACCAATCAAAGCATAATATGCTAATGATATGCTAAGGCCGCTCAACCGCTCGCTATGACATGCACTGACCACCAGGGGGCAGACTCTCCGACCGGTGGGTTAGCTTGCTGCTGGGGTCCAGCCGATTGGGACTGAGTGAGATGGGCTGGACATACCCTGGAGCCCTCCTGCAGCCCCTCCCCGGCTGGCCAACCTCCTGCGTCCCTCCCTGGCCCTGATTGTGCACCAGTGGGGTCCCTTGGCCTGACCTGCACCCTCTTGTAATCTGGGACCCCTCAGGGGATGTCAGAGGGCCAGTTTCGGCCCAATCCCACAGACTAGGCCGAGGGACCCAACTGGTGCACAAATTCGTGCACCAGGCCTCTAGTAGTAACATAAGATGCTAATATCTGGAAAACTGGGTTTGGGATGTATGAGAACCCTGTCTATCATCTATGTTTTTCTATAAAGTTATAAATAATAAAGCCTTTTCAAAAACAAACAAATCTATAGAGACAAAGTAAATCAGTGCTTTCTTAGGGTTGGATATGAGGACAGAGAGTAACTAATAATGCCCATGAGAAATCATTTTAGGATGCTAAAAATATTCTTAAATATGATTGTTGTCATGATTGCTTAACTCAGTAAATTTACTAAAAATAAAAGAAATTTATATTTTAAAACGTTTAACTTGATTATATCTAAATTATACCTTAAGAAATCCTTTAAAAAGAAAAAAATGTAATATAAATGCTGATATTAAAGAGAAACTCTTGAGAGAATATACATAGTGGTAAATATTTTGGCTGAAGACAAAGAAGACAGTGTAGAGAAGGAAAATAATTGAGTAAAAGAGAAAAATGAGGAATACTGAAAGTTGGAGGCAGAGAAAGAGAAACATCAACTTATTGTATTATCAATAACTATCTTTCATAATCATTATTACTTTAATAATTATGCTAATTTTACTGAGAAGACACTTGAAATCTGACAAACTTAGTTACTAAATATAGTTTGCTTGGATTTTTCACAAATATCTCTGAACCAACTGAATGACAATAAAGCTTTCACTTGGATCTATGCAAGACACAGGTGTTCTGCTAAATGTTCTCTTGCCATGAATTACGAATTTCTCAGGAAATCCCTTAAACTTCTTCCTCTGGTTTATTTTTTGGAAGACCTCTATAGATCTGCTCCTAACTTTTTCAGGACTCAAGGCAAGTGTATTGCACAATAAGGGAATTCTGAGGTCAGTCATTTGTACCCAAAGCAGGTCTTCAAAGGGGATTCAAAAGTATGTTCTAGATTTACACATCCATTGACCTTACTGACTCATGGTCCTATGGACATATAGGTGGTAGGAGAATTGTCACATAAGACCTCCAAAGCATGGGGCCAGGATGAAGTCACCGTTATTTGAGATAAAGATAATTATGACCCTTTGCTATCCTAGATTCTTTGCTATAGAACAATGTCAAGGGATTTTTCTTATTTTGAATTAATTCATGGCCATGTGCTTAGGAGGACATATTGGAACAAGTTTAATGTCATTCACTAGTTTTGTTAGATTTTTGTTTTGTATTATATTCTTTGCTATTTTTTTTACATTTGTCTACTCTTAGAAGAGGAGAGATAAAAAGCATTCCAGTTGTATAACATAAGAAAAGATATTCAGAAATGATCAGTGTATACTGAAGAGAATACATAAATTTGACTAGGGCAACATGTGCATGTCAGTAAGGAAAACACTTTTGTTTGCAAGCCTCTTTAGACCAACACTCTAATATTGGTGTTATGCAAGGTTGTTCTCTACTAGGAAGTATTAGCATGCAACATAAATCCGTAACCTACTGAGTAATAAAGGTGTCAACCTATGGAGACCAAAATGTTATTTTCTTTCTGATATAGGGCAGTTGGAAGACATAGTTCATATATGTGGGCAAGTGTTCTCCAAATCCTAAAACCCTGAATTACAAAAGACTTAAATGCAGATAGAGATTTCTGGCAAGGAGAAAGAGAGGAAAATGTGGATTTTAGGTGGCAACAGTTTTCCAAGAGAAGGAAAAGAGAAAGAATCTGGCTTACATATGCCTAGATTCTTCTTATAACTAAACTTTTCAGGTTTTCAGACCACTTTCCCAAGGATGGGGTTAAATGAGGGTGGGGGCACAAATTATATATATATATATATATATATATATATATATATATATATATATATATTAGTTATATATATATAATTTGTGGTTATTATATTATTAAATAACCTCATTTAACCCCATATATATATATATATATATATATATATATATATATATGACTATATATATAGTCGGAGTTCTCTCTACGTGGGAGGAAATATTAGAATTGGTGAAGTAGAGTCACCTCATCTAATAAATACAGAAAAAACTAGCTTATGAGAAATACACAAAAAAGCCACTTTAGAGTGCCTAGATGAAATGAGACATGTTTGGCCAATCACGATGCAGTAAAGGAAGAATGTAAATCTGGGCAGAGCATGTTTTCTGAATATGGGTGAGAAGAAGAGGGAAGGATGTGAGTAGCTACTAATGTCAATAGGGAGAAAGAGAAAACTCATTTTAAATGAAGAAAAGTAAAAGAGCTACATGGAGGGAAAGAGCCGTGCCAAATATAAACATTTCACTTTATAATTTTTCACCTACTCATTGGTCACACATGGCATTTTGGAAGATGGGGTGATGCATTCTACACAGACAATTTTATGTCAGTGTTTATAATCTTAACTAGGTCACCCTTGATTAGCTAGGAGAATTCACTTCAAATGGCTTTGAAGCTTTTTCCTCAAGGTTTTGGCAGAGTGTACTTTTTGACAAGGAGTTTCTCCCTAATTACTATTCCATAGGTTTGACTCTCTACTTCTTGCAGGCTGGCTTTTTTTTTTTTTTTTTTTTTTTGCTACTAGATCTTTCTCCATCAAATATTTATTAGAGTTCTCACTGTGCGCAGGGCAAGGTACTATGAAGTGAAGAAGAAGTTAAGGAGTCAAAGAGATGTGTTCCCAGATCCCATCAGGTTAGCAGTTTGAAGCAGTGACAGGGAACATGTCAAAGAGAAACAAAACCAAACAGAAAACCCCAAATAGCTATATATACAATTGAATATTGTAAACAATGCCATGCAAAGTATACCATCTTTTCTTCTCCTCGAAGCTTAAAAATAGCCATTATTTTTTGAGTCATTCATAAGATTTGAAACAAATGCAAAATTAGAATAATTAAATTATTTGCTAATTCAATCTGTTCTATTCTCAGTCCAAGGGACTAAGTGACTTTGCCAGTATTGTTTCTTTCTTTTTTTTTTTTTAAAGAAAATAAGAGACTTGGTAGTGGAAAAATAAGTGTTCTCTCTTATTCCCTAAAAATAAACTCATAGACCTCAGGTATATGTAATCATTTCCTATAAACCAAATAGGAAGAAGCAAAAGATATAGTGCAAGGAGAAAGAATTACATTGTTTTTACACACAGCCTATTTTGCAAAATAAAATAATAACCACAATTCAAGTTAGCTTGAATATCACATACTATATATTTTTTTCTGACTATTGGTTAATGAAATTAAATTTAAAAAATATACCATGTATTTGGTAGAAAAAGTTTAATAAGTTGTATGCTCAATAATTGTTCAAGACATGTATTGAAAATCATTGTACTTAAAACAAATTTTAGTATGGGGTAATAGTCACACAAAATATACCTGGAGCATTTTCTCTTTGCATTTCAATATGTGAGGAGAAAAAACTCACATGCAATGCAAGCAAATAAATAAATGAGAATAATGTGACATCCCTCACCTCAGCATTGAAATATTTTAAACTAGCCTATCCTATGAGTTGGAGAGTCCTTATTTCATTCCTTCATATCTACCCTTTTTTAATCTGTGTGTGATCAAAGGTTTGTTAATTTTTATGAGAGAAAATTATAGTGAGATTCAACATAGAGCAAACAGTTTTCTAACAAAGAGAGCTTATGAAGTGATACAATAAAATATTTATTAAATGCTGACAAAGTACTCAGCATAATAAGAAGAGAGTATGGACTTGGAGAATCCTCAAAATAAGGAATTCACATATTTATAAAAAATCCATTAAATATGAATTGGACAGGGCTCAATTGTAGGCATGATTGCTTTACAGCAACTGTGGAAATTCGAGAGGGATCTTATTGTGGAAGGGGTAGAAGGAGGATAACGCCCAAAGCAAATTTTCATTCTGGAAAGAACAACTGGGCAAGTCCTACACTGTTCTTTTACTTTTAGCAGTGTTTAATAAAGTGTAAGTATAGATATAACAGCAAGTTAAAACTCTTACTTGTGCTGCAGAGACAAAACGTTACCTCTACCCCTTTAGGGTTTTTGGCTAAACTTGAGAATTAAAACTCTTACTTGTGCTGCAGAGACAAAACGTTACCTCTACCCCTTTAGGGTTTTTGGCTAAACTTGAGAATTAAATTGGCATAAGACAGATTAACAGGAGAAAAGCATACACATTTATGCAATACAAGTTTTACATGACACTGTCTAAAACATATCACATACTATATTTATCCCATAATATGAATATTACATATTAACAAATGAAGACTTAAATAAGTGGCAAAACCTGAATGCTTTTATATTAGGTTGAACAAAGAAAGGCAATTGTGGAAAAGTAACTAAACTATTCAGAAAGCTAAAGGAATCTAAGAATTATTTTAATTTTTTTAAGGTATGTTTGTACGGAATTCTCTTAGTCTCAGCTTTCCTTCACTGATGACAAGAATGTTCCTTCCCTTCTAGTGCAGGGAGGGTGTCTTCTACTTAGGGGTTTTGTTTCCTGCTTTCAAGAAGGAAAAGGGGAGAAGGAGAGCATTCTTTTTACACCTGCTGTGTTTTGAACTGCCTTTACCTCAAAACAGTTTTTTATGTCAATGTGGAATATTTGAGGGTAACATATTCTGATTTCATTCACTTGTGAATATATGTGTTATGGAATTACTAAAGATGGTTAAGTACCAGTTATTTTAAAGATTGTATTTTGTACCCTCTATTGTCACTTGTTGGACTGTTTCTTCTGTCCCCCTGCCCCTTCGTTCTAGTTCTTAATATACTTACGTAGTTTTAATTGAAAACCAGATATAATACAAAGTATAAATGTATTGACTGATTGTGTTCATTTGGGTTCTTCTGTTAATAAAACCTGGGATAAGAATTTGAGTTCAAGCAGTTTATTTGAGAAGTCCATGAAATGCCAGTAGGGGAGGGAAGAAGTCGGAGAAGGGGAGGGAAAGAAGGCAGTGAAATATGCATTAGCCACGAGTCACCGTTATGAGAAAATGGAGCTTAAGCCCACTGAGAAAATCTGGAAAATAATCTAGAGTAGGAACCTCACAGATATCTCACACATGGGGCAAGAGAGCTGATGTATTTGTCACAACATAAATTCAGTTTCTGGTGAGTAGAGAGCAATTAATCCCTCACCATTGCTGGCCAGCCAAATTGATGCTGGACCAGCCGACTCGAAGCCAGAGAAAGTTCTCATGCCAAACGGTGCCGGTTCTGGCATTTGAAAATGGAACTACCTTAAAGTAAAGTAGTAAAGGTCCATGGAGGTTGTGGAAACTGGTAACCAGCACCGGCTGCAGTGATGTTATTTGCCTCCAGTGAAGATACACATTATCCTGTGTGAGTAATTGGAGTGAAGTACATTCTTTCCCTCCAGTCAGGGACCAAGGTTGGTTTTCAATTCAAGCTGCAGTCTATCTTGAAAAGCCACCTTCATATGGTGTAGCCCTGGAATCATCCCAGCTGAATTCCAGGGGCCATGGTTTCTCAGGTCCTCCTTGTTCCTTCTTGAACTCCACCTTCAGGCTCTTTCGTACTGTGAAACTTCTGAAAAGTCTGCCCTGCTTTTAGGCCTCTTTCAACTTGGCGCTTTACCCTCTTGATTTGTGCAAATGACTGGAGGAACAAATTGATGTTGAGTTTCCATGTCACTTCTATGCACTCCGCCCCCCCTTTTTTTGTGATCTTGAATTCAACTGTTACCAGAGAGCTGTCCTAGTGAAAGGGCACGCTTTCCTCTCCTCAGCTCTTGCATGCTCACAAGACAGAATTCAAACTAGTGATAGAAAGTATTATTGAAGCAAAGCAAGTGAATTTATTAGGAATACACTTGGCTAAAGCAGGCAACACAGCTAGTCTGAGCGCCCTGCCTGGTGGGGGTTCAAGAGTTTTATAATTCCCCCCCCCCTATAGGTTTCAAGGTTCTACTACCAGATAGACTGGATTTCAAAGTCCCCCTTTTATATTGTTGTGGCTTTTCCCAGAATTTATGTGAACATCTGGCAAGCTTCTCTTAGTAAGTCCCAAGACTGCTGTTCCATGGGTGAGATAAACTCGCCCCCCATTTTTCCCCCTTCCCTCCTCCTTCCTTACCAGCTATATTTCCTGCCTAACCTCTCCCCCTCCTCAAGTAATACAACCAAATGCTTTTGGAGCTTTATATTTGTCCTCCAGACTTCATCTATCCTTAGGTTTAGCTTGTACAAATGGCATTAACTGGGTCTTTGGTCTCTATTTTCCCAGGTGAGGGTGATTTAAGTTAAGTATTCTCTGATTAGGGAGGAGAGGTAGAAACCATTTGTTTTCAAGTGTCCTTGGTTGGGGAAAATAAGGTTTTACAATTCACAAGCTAGCTGCAAGCTGCCCAATTTATATGGCCTTGTTTAATTTCCTTGTCTCAGTTTCCCCATTCCACTTGCCCAGGAATTTTCCTAGCTTCTTACAATGCTGCCACACAATATGTCTGGCACCCTTAAACATACACACACACACACACACACACACACACACACACACACGCATATGTATGTACTAGAGATATATGCATATGTGCGTATATGTATATGTATATGTATATGTATATGTATATATTTTTTGTTTCCTCAGGTCTGTAAGGAAGCCTAAAGCTCTTCCAGCTTTTTTACCCTTAGCAGCATCCCACTGCCTGGCTTTTCAAGAACACTTTAAAAATAAGAGAAGAACAGAAGATAGGGGAAGAGAAGGACTCACCTTTGTTAAGATGCTTCTTTCTCTAGGGCCTTGATGTTCAATATTGGCTCAATGTTGTACAGATGTTTTTCCTAGTTTTTTTTTTCTGGCCTTAAACTCTTATAAGCAACTAAGCAACTCCATCATATCTGGAGCAGAATAATAAGACTGTAGAAGACAAATTGAAGAACAATTTTAAATTTTGAAACAGATAAAAAGAAGATAAACTATAAGATGGGATGGTAAATGTAGCAAGAGATTCCCTGTTTTACATAAGGCCTTAAGTATATTTATTCTAAGGTTTCTAGATGTACACACCAATCTATGTAAGTTTATTTCTGAAAAAGGCTAACATCTTCCTCTATGCAAAGTTTAAAATGAACTTCATGTCATAATAGACCTCAAAAGCACAATAATATTATTTTTGAAACAATAGGTACACAGAGACAGACTTCTCTCTAAGGAGTATTTCTTAGAACATGTTTGGGAACTCATTGTCTTTTCCAAGGTTGAGAAATCAATAGGAAAAGCATCAGCTACTTTTGGGATGCTTCGCTGACATTTTAGCTTACACGCTTTTACTGTCAAGGGACTCAAATCAATATTATATAGTTTTCATGGCAAATAGATAATATATCATTAACAATTTTTGAAGGTAAATAGATAATTACAATTTTCACATTGAAAGCTGAAGTGTATAACCAGCTGGCAGGAGGAGTTAATTGTGATAAAATTTAGAACTGCATATATTTTCCTGCTTATGACATTGAAATGGTAAGCTTGCTTTAGTACCTGTGTTTGTTTAATTTCCATTATCATGATTCCCAAGGGGACATTGCTATTTTACAGGCCTCATACACACAATAACTAGAATCAGCCTTTGTGAAGGAGGTTAAGGGTAGGGCAATTGGATTTCTGCAATACTGATTCAAGGACATCTGATAGGGCAATGTCTGTACAATTCAGTCTAAAAAGAATCAATATTGAGTGTCCATGTATTATGCTACTCTGAATTGACAGAATTCTAAATATATCATAATGTAATTTTAGAATATATTTTTATAAGTACCTAGCTTGACAAAAATAAAATTATTAAGACAAAATCTTTAAATTCATAAATTTTCTGTATAACCCATGGAAGGCTTCAGTGCTTGTTCACATTGTTATAGGAAAACTAGGCAGTTCAGGAATGGAGATTTTCTTGAGTAGGTAAGTAGGATTACAAGAGACATCTGTGGTTCTATTACTTGTACAGCCATTCCACTGATGAGTTTATGACCTCTAGCTAGTCATTTAGCACTACTCTGAGCTTAATTTCCTTCCTGTGTATAAAGAAGAAATAACGCTTGTTATAGATACTGCTGTATCCATGGATAAAAACTGCCCATAATGGTGAAGAAGCATAGTTAAACGTAGGCATTGTTCCTTTAAAAATTAAAATCACATAGAAATTTAAGAGTCTTGTCCAGCCAGTGTCACTCAGTGGTTGAGTGTTGACCCATGAACCAGGAGGTCACGGTTCGATTCCCAGTCAGGGCACATATCCTGGTTGTGGGCTCAATCCCTAGTGTGAGGCATGTAGGGGGCAGACGATCAACGATTCTCTCTCATCATTGATGTTTCTATTCCTCTCCTTTCCTCTCTCTGAAATCAATAAAATATATTTAATTTTTTTTAATTAAGCAAGTCTTAAACAACCTAGTCAGTGCAGGGATGGAAAACAATTAAATATATTGCTTTGTCCTTCAAATCATCACCAAATCGTTAGTTGTACCCCTTATGCAATGATATTTACTGATGTAATTGATAGTGCATGTTTGCTGATCAGTCTCTTTCAGTATTTATTATCCATTTTATATATTATTCCTAAAATGGACATGGATTATTTACTTAAGCAAGAAGTATAAACATTAAAGTTTACTCAAAATTCAAGGAATTTAGAAAACAAAATAAACAGTATAAAGATGAAAATAAAACTTATATTCCTAATAATTTAGAAGCACACAATCAGCTGTATTTACCAATTATTCTAAAGTTTATTAGACTAGATTTTTTTTCTTATTGTATATTACCTATCTATATAGTGAGATTTGTCAGACCTGAAATTCCTTTGAAATGAAAGGGATACTTAACCCCAAATTTGTGGCTTTTATATCCTTATTTTTTAATTTAAAAAAATAAAATATTTGAAGTTCATTTTCATAAATAGTTCTTTATTCAATAAATAATAACTTTTGGAGTTTATTTCTTTTATTCCTTTTTCTTTTATTTTCTAGGTTAGTATAAAATTATTGATATCCTTCTATAAAAATCCATTCCTTAGAAGTGCATTAAACTTAAATGAATCAGAATGAAAATTCACATCTTAGAACTATATTAATTTTAAATGAAGTGAAATAAAGAATTTTATTTCAGAAATGTCTTTTACTCCTAAACCTTTTCTCCAATGTGCAAAATCCAAAGAACTTGATATACAACTAGAGGAAAGATCAGTTACCTGATCTGAATTCAACTCAGTGAATATTGAATTCAATTCAGTGAACAGTCCATTTTATTTAATCTAGGATATCACAAAATTTTAAATGCTTAATTATTTTGTATTTCACTAAAGAAGATAAAAAGCTGTAAAATATATAACAAAATATTTTTAACACATAGAATGCTTATATTATACTTAATTAATTAGCAATTTTACACTTGCCAAAACATAGATCATAGACATACATTTTTTAAAATATATTTTATTGATTTTTTACAGAGAGGAAGAGAGAGGGATAGAGAGTTAGAAACATCAATGAGAGAAAAACATGGATCAGCTGCCTCTTGCACACCCCCTACTGGGGATGTGCCCACAACCAAGGTACATGCCCTTGACCGGAATCAAACCTGGGACCCTTGAGTCTGCAGGCCGATGCTCTATCCACTGAGCCAAACCAGTTTCGGCTAGACATAAAATTTTGAAGTATACATTTGACCCAGAGTTTCTTTGATGTATACATAACATAATAAGCAAAATCAACTTACTTATTTTCTGATTTTTGATTCTTCTGCATCACTCTTAAAGTCAAGATTCATTTCTGTACTTTTCTACATAGTTTTCCCTACTTTCACGAATATTAGGGATTGGTATTTTCTGAGATTTCCTTTTAAATGAGTGGTAACTACTTTCATACCAATCTGTATTGGTATGTAGTAGGATAGAAAATTAAGTATCTAAATTAAGAAGCAAATAACTTTTAGGATCATTAGTTGCTCTATTATTACTGTTTATTTATACACTAGAGGACCGATGCATGAAATTCTTGCACTGGAGGGATGTCCCTCAGCACAGCCTGCACCCTCTCCAATCTGGGAACCCTCGGGGGATGGGATGTCCAACTGCTAGGAACCAGCAGTCCCAGATTGTGAGAGGGATTGGGCCTAAACTGGCAGTCAGACATCTCTCTCACAATCTGGGACTGCTGGCCCCTAACCACTAGCCTGCCTAGCTGCCTGATTACTCCTAACCACTCTGCCTGCCAGCCTGATCACCCCCTAACTGCTCCCCTGTCAGCCTGATTGACACCTAACCTCTCCCCTGCTGGCATGATTGACATCTAACTGCTTCCCTGCAGACCCAATCACCCCCAACTGCCCTCTCCTGCAGGCCTGGTTGCCCCCAACTGCCCTCTCCTGCAGGCTTGGTCACCCCTGACTTCCCTCCCCTGCTGGCCATCTTGTGATAATGTGGGGGTGGCCATCTTGTGATGATGTGGGGGTGGCCATCTTGTGATGCAAGGGCATGAGGGTCAATTTGCATATTACCTCTTTATTATATAGGATTCCCCACCACCCAAAGTAAATCCAACAAACTGGATGGTAATAATAATATTTTTAAAAAATTTCATTGAATTGATTTTTAACCTTTTGCACTTGGATGTCGAGTGTGACTCGACATGGTTAGCATTAGAATAAAAGAATTGAGAAAAAAGCAAGCGAGTGCAAAGGGTTAAGACAAAGATGTAGATGAGATTTTTCAAATAATTTGGTGGTGGTGCTATTTTTCTCAAAGAAAATATAGCATAACAGATACCTTATCTCTTAATTAACAAGCACAGTTTTAGGTATCCAGTCTCTTTAGTAAATAGTAACTGTCAGAGCCAGCAAGAGCTCTGCTCAGATCTGCTGCTCTGAGTTGCTCTGAGGCCATATATTCTTCTAAATTCTTCCTGACTAAGCCAGGGCAGGTTCCTTCTCAAACCCTGCCCATTGTCCTAACTGTTGGGAACTTAGTCCAAGTTCCTCCTTTATCTTCTGCTCACTAGTTACAGGTGTCAGGTCTGAGCCCCTCTGATTGGGGCTGGACCTCCTAGGATGCTGGGTCTTAGAGGGAGAAGCCATGAGAGGTTGTGGGTATATAAGAATGTGTCTTTATTGCAGAAGCCAGTGACCATGAGCCATTAGACAAGACAGTCTTTTATGACAGTGTCCCAATCAGGCAGCCGTATACCGTCTGGTAAGTACAATCTTTCCCACATAGCACCTCTAATAGTCTCTGTACCCACAGTCATTATCCAAGCAATACCATGCTGCCTCTAAACTCGCTGCCTTACATTGTAGCGGTGTCTGAGCTCCCCTTAGAGCTACAACTTTAGCGGCTTCTTCTCTCTCCCCTGCCCGGCACACTGGCTGGTCTCTGGAGCCTTACATCTCTGTGTAGCACACTCCAGCAAACTAGCTGGTCAGGAACCTGTATATTATTCCAGAGACAAAGAAGGCTAGTTGCCAACAGTGACATTAATCATTTGGGTTATAGAAGGGCACAGCTTACCGTAAGATCACCGTGGCCTTGCAGCTGTGTTCAGAGTGGCCTTGGCCTTGGGCATACTGTCAACAAGCCTTTCACATTCTGAGTGGCCCTGACTGTCTGGAAACTCTGGCATGGTTCCCAAAGTAACCTGTGCTAGCATTTCCCTCTACAAGTCCTCAAAATATTTGATCTATGTTGAGATATATAACTTACTTAAGTCTAGAAGGTGCCTACCCTTTATTTAGTCATACTTCTAACATTTGGTATTTTCCAATATACATTTTTCTTTCCCTCATCATTGCCTATTCTTGATAACTTAGGCTTCATCATAAACATTTATGACTCATACATAGTGATACTTTTTTTGCATTTCATAATATACATATTATTTTTCATACAGAGAGATTTAAATATTTATTTGTATTACATTGTGTTTCACATTAATACTTTAATCTTGTCTATGAAGCCCTTTTACTTATCCACTGTATTTTTCCATCTAACCAGTAGCATTTAATTGTTTCTGTTGTAAGACCTTCCTTCTTAAAAGGAGATCTTTGGTTTGTCTTCTACTGCTGCATATTCTTCCTCAATTTTGTTATTAGTGCTTCATAGTTATATCTTCTTTTGTAATATGATAGCCTACCCAAAAAAACAGATGAAATCATAGTTCTTAGAAATACTTAGAACATTATGAATTGTGCCTTAACTTAAGTGAGGCATACTATCCAAAAAAGTTTTAAACCCCTATTTCCCTAGTGTTTTTAACAACCAGTCAATTCCATTTTGATGGCAATAGCTGGCAATAAATCATTCAATCAATCTATCTGTGAAATGCTTTGT
This sequence comes from Cnephaeus nilssonii, assembly GCF_951640355.1. Lineage (NCBI taxonomy): Eukaryota > Metazoa > Chordata > Mammalia > Chiroptera > Vespertilionidae > Cnephaeus > Cnephaeus nilssonii. The sequence continues at coordinate 65,984,609 of NC_137079.1, read as the reverse complement.
TAAACAAAGTTAAACAGATTTTTATTTATTAGATTTGAATATATGCCTCTGTATTGTACATTTTTAAGTGACTACAGCCAGTATTTGTCACTCATCCTCTTATAGAAAGAATGTGCAAGCTTCTTTTTTAAAGAAAGCGTACAAATTTAGCAAAGCAATGAAGCCAATAACAGTCAAGGAGTTTTCTCTAAAATACTCTTCAAAATAAGCTCACCTACATTATGGAAATGCAAAGCACCAATTGAGACATCAACAGCAATTCTCTCAAGCAGAAAAGTATTAAAAATAGAAAGAATAAGAATAATTGAAAAGTCACTGATTTGGAACTGAGTGTTGTCAAAAGTAAAGGGCTAGTTTGCAGCACTAACATATTCAAGATGATGATGTTCAATTGTTTTCAGTGGCAATCAGCAGAAGGGAATCAAGCACCTCATAGCAATTACTAAATTTCTTGGAGAATCTGTTATAACATTGTTTTGGGGAGGCAAGATAAGAAATAGTCTAGCTAAGAAGCTACATCAGGAAAAGTAGGGAAATGAGAGAGACCATATCAGCTTTAACTTGTGAAGCTACCTGAAAATTAAAGGTGGTGTGCTTTGAGAGGAAGAAAAATTCGATGTAATATTGAATGCAGAATAATTAAAAGAAAATGATTTGTCTTAGGAAGAATACCACAAAATATAATTTCTAAATTTTAAGATCAAATGTTATATTACATCTAATATTTTGTGGTTTTGAAATAATTTAGCAAATAACCATTTTATTCAGTGTATTAAGAATTTGCATATAAATCAGGGGTCCTCAAACTACGGCCCGCGGGCCACATGCGGCCAGCTGAGGACATTTATCCGGCCCGCCGGGTGTTTTTGCTGCCGCTGCCTGTCCTGCTTAGCAGCCGACTTAGCAGTGTGCACAGGAATTTGTTCATAGTTTTTTTTCAAAACTATAGTCCGGCCCTCCAACGGTCTGAGGGACAGTGAACTGGCCCCCTGTTTAAAAAGTTTGAGGACCCCTGGTATAAATGGTGGAAAAATCAAGTAAAAATTTAACTTCTCTGATTATATTGTATACACTATGTCATTAGATGGAGAAAGTAAAAATGTAATATGAGAAAAAGCAATTAAATTTTGTATATAACAAACTATAATAACAAAGAACTGAATAAATAAATATAAATTTCAGTAAATATTACCAGGCTCCCAACTGGATTAGAAAAGTAATATATATATTTTTTTAATTTTAGGGTATATAATTAAAATATACAAGGGACAAATACTGATCTTCAAAAATTAGAATATGTATGTAGGGAGAGGGAAAATAGCAGCCGAATAAGCAGATGTGTCCTGAGCTTTATCCTGAAGCAGATAGAAGGAGCATCTAAATCCAATAACATCCACCTGGAATTGGTGAACTAGACACAGCTGGTGAGATAATTCGCAGAAGGAAGAGCAGAGGATGCCTGGCGAATGGTAGGATCAGGGATCTGGGCTGGAGAGAGACGCACAACCACCAGGCCGAGAGTGTCAGGAGGAAGCTGCACTGCACCAACGCCATGTCCCTTGGGGACAGGTGTAACATCCAACTGTGGAAAGGAAGTCCACAGGGCTGCTGGTGGCAGGGGGTTCTAGATCGAAGTCCACAGCCATGAAAGGCTGAGCCCAGAAAGGCAGCCTGAACAGCTGCCAGAGAGCTCAGTGCTAGTGCGGGGGGAGGGAGAAGAAGTGGGGAGAAACTTGCAGTGGCACGGTTGTTTTGCCTCTGTTTGGTCTTTGTTTGTTTTTTGTTTTGTTTTTTAAATATATTTTTATTGATTTCAGAGAGGAAGGAAGAGGGAGAGGGAGATAGAAACATCCATGATGAGAGAGAATCATGGATTGGCTGCCTCCTGCAAGTCCCCCACTGGGGTTCAAGCCCACAACCCAGGCATGTGCCCTTGACCAGAATGAACCTGGGACCTTCCAGTTCCCAGGCCGACGCTCTATCCAGTGAGCCAAACCAGCGAGAGCGGTCTTTGCTTTTATTCACTAAACCCACTTCATAGGACCTTTCAAATACAAACACTCACCCGTGGCTGCAGTGCAGGTGGAGGTGTGGACTTGTGGAGTCTGGGGAGAAGCTGTGGAGGCGTGCAGGTCGGGGAGAGGTGACCAGGAATCTGGCGCTGAGACATTCCTGACCCTCTGGACCTAAACAGCCATTTTTCTCCTGGAGAGCCAGCCCCTCCCAGCAGCCTCAAGAAAGCTAATACAGCTATACCCAGACTACACCCTGAGCTGTAAAAAGGGCACAAAAACTCTGAATATCCCTGAAGAACCCTCAGGGATTGGGTTGAAGAGAGGTCATCTGTCCAGTTGTTTCATTCATGATGGCCCCTGGGTTTTTATATATTAGGATTATCTATCTATCTATCATCTATCTATCTATCTATCTATCTATCTATCTATCTATCTATCATCTATCTATCTATCTATCTATCATCTATCATCATCTATCATCTATCTATTATCTATCAAGAGATGGATAGAGAAAAAGAGAAAGATAAAGTCATACTAGTTACAGGACTGATTTAACTGCATCCTATATAATAAAAGTCTAATATGCTAAGTGTCTGGTTGTCCATTCAGCTGTTCAACCAATCAAAGCATAATATGCTAATGATATGCCAAGTCCACTCAACCACTCACTATGATGTGCACTGACCACCAAGAGGCAGACAGTCGACCAGTTGACCAGTCGCTATGATGTGCACTGACCACCGGGGGGAAGACACTTCAAATCTTAGGTGAGCTTGCTACTGGGATCCAGCCAATTGGGACTGAGCAGGACAGGCCAGACATGCCCTGGAGCCTTCCTATGATCCCTCCCTGGCTGGCCAACCTCCCGCCTCCCTCCCTCCCTCAGCCTGGCCTGCACCGTCTCACAATCCGGGACCCCTCAGGGGATGTCAGAGAGCTGGTTTTGACCCGATCCCACAGGCCAGGCCGAGGGACTCCACTGGTGCACAAATTCGTGCACCAGGCCTCTAGTAGAGAAATAAAGTTAAGATGTAAGGTAAGAATGGAAAAATTGAGTTTGAGAGGTTTATGTATTCAAATAATTATTTATATTAATTTAAAAAAAATATTTTTCTTGATTTGGTAGGCAATACAAAGAAATCCACTAAATGTTCTTAAAAATGAAAAAAAAAAGTGAATTACATATTGTAGAATTATGTGACTAAAATTTCCTTCAAATCTGTTCTTTCAATTTGATAACTGTAGTTATTGTTTCTTATTAAGCACATTGTAAAATCTCTCAAACTATCACTTCTACTCTATTCCCCACTCATTCTTCCCTTCTCCTCACATTGACTTCACTTATAAAACCAGTAAATTCTAGAATTTTAAAATAGGACAGGGTATAGAGATGGTTTGGTATAAGTCAGTCATTTTAGAAATCCCATAAAAATAAGGTCAAGGCAAATGAAATTATTTAAAATTGCCTGGTTACTTTGTGATTCTGTCTAAATCCCATATATCATCCCATATATCTTTAGAGATCTATTCATATTTGAACTTATTTTTTATTAATTGTTTTGATATATAATTGGTTAATAGGATTTTATAGGTTTCAAGTGTACATTTCTATGATACATGATTTGTATATTGCCTTTGTGGTGCCCACCACCCAAAGTCAAATCGTCTTCTATCACCATATATTTCACCCTCTTTATCCTTTACTATTGCCCCTGGTAACTACCATGTAATTATCTGTGTTTATGAGTTGTTGTTGTTTTTTTTTGTTTGTTTTGTTTTTCTTGTTTGTTCATTTGTTGCTTTCAATTTTATGGCCTACATATGCATGAAATAATATGCTACTTAACTTTTTCTGTCTGACTTATTTCTCTTAGCATGATATTCTTAGCATGATATCCATGTTGTTGCAAATGGTAGCATTTCATTTTTCTTATGGCTGAGTAGTTTTCCATTGTACTATATATTACATCTTCTTTATCCAATCATCTATTGAGGGACACTTTGGTTATTTCCATGTTTTGGCCACCATGAATAATGCTGCAATGAACATAGGATTGCATATGTCTTTGTAAATACATATTTAAAAAAAATTTTTTATAGATACTCTGGAGAGGGTTACTCGGTTATGGTAACTCTATTCCTAATTTTTTGAGGAACTTCCAAAGGGACACTATCAACAACAAAAATAAGGCAACCAACTGAATGGCATTAGATATTTACAAATAACAGCTCCACCAAGGGGTTAATGTCCAAAATATATTAAGAACTTATATAATTCAACACCCAACAAACAAACAATCTAAATAAAAAATGGGCAGAGCCCTGGCCGGTGACTCAGTTGGTTGGAGTGTCATCCCACACACCAAAAGGTTGTGGGTTTGATTCCGGTCAGGACACATACCTAAGGTTTGGGTTCTATACCCTGTTGGAGCACATACTGGAGGGAACCGATGAATGTTTTTCTCTCATATCTATATTTCCCCCTCTCCCTCATAAAATCTATAAAATCAATAAAAAACATATCCTTGGGTGAGGATTTTAAAAAATGGGCAGAGAACCTGCATGGACACTTCTCCAAAGAGGACATACCAATGGCCAACAAATATATGAAAAGATGCTAAACTTCACTAGCTATTAGAAATGCAAATCAAAACTAAAATAAGCTACCACCTCACACCTGTTAGAATGGCTACTATTAACAATATAAGTAATAACAAATGTTGGAGAGATTGTGGAGAAAAAGGAACCCTCGTTCACTGCTGGTGGTATTGTAAACTGGTACAGCCACTATGGAAACTGTATGGAGGTTCCATATTTCAACTTCTTGAAGACTTCTGGAGAAAAAAGATATCTCTTCTAAATCCCCATCACCATTTCTGGAACTTACAAAATGAGCTTTTTATTGAAGCACACAGAATTTTTTATCTCATTGGTCAGTTCTTTTTTTTAATTTATTGAATTCATTGGGGTGACATTGGTTGATAAAATTATACAGGCTTCAGGTCTACAATCCCATAATACATCAATTTATATTATATTAGAGGCCCGGTGCATGAAATTCATGTGGGGGGGGGGGTGTCCCTCAGCCCGGCCAGTGCCCTCTCGCAACCCAGGACCCCTCGCTCCTAACCGTCCGCCTTCTCGTTCCTTACCACTTGGCTCACAGCTCCTTAGCACCATTGCGGAGGCAGGAGTGGCTCCGCCACTGGCACTGCGCTCGCCAGCTGTGAGCTCAGCTTCTGACTGAGCAGCGCTCCAGCTGTGGGAGCACACCGACCACCAGGGAACAGCTCCTGCATTGATCGTCTGCCCCCTGGTGGTCAGTGTGCATCATGGCAACTAGTCGTTCTGGTCATTCTGCCATAATGGTCACTGGGATTTTATTATATAGATTGTATGTTCACCACCCAAAGTCAAGTCTCCTCCCATCACCATGTGTCCCCCGTCTACCTTCTTCTACCAGGCCCTCTGCCTCTACCTCCCTTTCCCTTTGATAAACACCACACTGTTGTCTGTGTCTATGAGGGTTTTTGTTGTTGTTTATCAATTCCTTTGCCCTTTTCACCCATTCCCCAATACTGCTTCCCTCTGACAGCTGTCAGTCTGACCTCTGTATCCTGAGTCTGTTTCTATTTTGTTTGTTAATTTATTTTATCCATAAGATTCCACATATAAGTGAAATAATATGATATTTCTTTTGTTCTGTCATTTCTTAAATATGCAAATTAAGTTATATATATATTTTTCCATATATCTTACCTAATTGTATGATTTGGCCTACATTGGATAAGTAACTACTTCCACTTGTTTTGTATTATAGCCTTCCTCAAATTGCATGTATTCTCAAATAATATATTGTTTAATTCAAGTTTTTGACTAATATAAATATGTGTTATACATTATTAATAAGCATATTTTGCTATATGTAACATTATGTAACTTTTTTTTAAATGTTTTATGTTTGGGGCTTATCCATACTTATTATATTTATAGCTATACTTCCTTTTTTTTCTGCTAGATAGTATCTCCTTTTATGATTTACCATGATTCATATTCCCATTCTCTTTTAATGACATTTGGATTGCTTTGTTTTTGTAGCATTGCAAACATCGTTTCTATGAATAATTTCATAACTGTCTCAATTTTGCATATGGAAGATTTTCCCAAGGGTGTATGCCTTACCATAGAAATATGAAGTCATTATCACAGGTACCTATCTATTAAATTCTGTACCTGCAATATCTATTCCAGAAAGGTTTTCTCAATTTACATTGGCACTAAAAAAAAATGATTTCTACAATTTCTTCTGTGTGTAATATTGTGAGATTTAAGGTTTTACCAACCTTTTTTACTGAAAAATTTGCATAAAGTAACTTAATTTTTCTAATGAAGAGATTTAGTATAAATTCTAAATGATTTTCATATAAACAAATACACTTTTTACGTTATTTAGGGTTTGAATATATGTTTTTAGCTTGAAGTTTAAATGTTATTTTACTTATATTTTGCTAGTGGAGTATATAGAAGTTATTCATTTTTTAGTAATCAAGTTCATTTATTTTTTATGTTTAAAATGTTTTTCTATCTTTTTGAAGAAATCCTTTTTCAAAGTTTATAAATATATTGTTTTACATTGCCATTCACTTAAATATTTTGTTTACTTATAAGTTTCAATTAATATGAAATTAATTTTTACATATTGTGTAGATAGGATATCTATTTTATTTCTTTTCAAGTGAATGACCAATTATCTCAGTTTTTTTTTGGGGGGGGGGAGTTGTACATTATTTTCTTCCTATTCAATATTGTAAGCTCATTCATACATCAACTATTCATGTATGTGTGGATCTGTTTCTAAACTCTATTTTGTGATCCATTGTTTTATTTTTCTATAGTTGCTGAACTCCTTAAATCATGAAAACTATAGCTGTGGATTTTTATCTAGTTATCTTGCTCAGTATGTACTACTATTAACTCTATTCACAATGTCTATCAATATATTGTTCATGTTCCTATACTTCTTTGCTGCATTTCATTTCTTGACTTACATATCTCATTTTGCTAAATTCACCATCATCTGTGTATAATCTATTATTTCACTTATCCACCTATTGTGTATATTATTTCAGTATTATATTGTGGGAGTTTTTCCTACAATTTCTATTTGGTTACAATTCCCATTTGGTTTGGGTTTAGATCTTTTAAAATTCTTATTCAGTTTTAAAAGTCTCACCTTCAATTTAGCTATTCTAGCCATTTTCTATAGGTAATAATTCTGGTATTGGTAATTCTTTGTGTCATAAACCAGGGGAGAAGCACTTTTTTGGAATAAATATTAAGGACTTTATTTTATTCCAAAAAGGATGTTATTTGATTGTAACTGGGGTTTCTCCTTAAGACTCCATTGAGACTTCAGTTTTATGCTTGGGATTTCCTGTATCATGTCGGGTTTATTACTTCAAATATACAATTCACTTTAGTGGAGACCAATGTCAACAAATTCTCTGAATAATACATCTTATTAATATTTTCACTGAATATCAGGTCATGCAATCATATGTCCTTATTTTTTTCATTTATAGGTGGGATGCTTTGTGTAGGCCTACATTTTACTGAAACTATAATCTCTTCTCATCCCCTTGCTCTATCCTCAGAGAGATGCTCCCTTCCTTTAGCCTTTTTGCATCTCTAAAATGAGCACTGGGCAATATAAATCTTTTGAGAGCTAAGCATGTTTTTCAAATGGCATCCTACCTTTGCACTCTTAGGAGTCCAAAAATTATTTTGTGCCTTGGAGTATTTGTTAATTTAAGCAATTGAATTCTTTCTCAAAATGTTTTAAGAATGTCATATATTTGATGCTAGGTATCTTCATATGCCAGTAGCTAAAAGAAAGAGGCTTTTGAGACAGTTCTTAAATTTGCTATATTGCTTTGCTGCTTGCTGCCTCTACAATAGACCCAAATAAAGATACCTTGAACCTAAGGGTCTTTGATTTGTGGGTTATACCACTAGCCTCAATTCTCTGATGTCACCTTATGGAATTAAAAATACAAGACCCTACATATTAGGTTATGCATGCACTGAGGCATCCTACTTCTTTCAGAGTTTTTAAGCATTAGTAATACTTTTTTAAATTTTATTTTGTTTTTACATTGTTACATTTTAATAAATTTTTGTGTTTAAAATTTTATATTCCTCTTTTTCTTATTTGGCAGTGATGAAAAGGATAATGTAAAAGAAATTTCTTTTTATAAACTTCTAAGACTTCAGTAATCATGTCTTTATTTTTTCTTCTTAATTCTTATTCTTAGTTCTGATAAGCTGTCTTTCTGGCAGTGCCTTATCAAATACAACAAATAACAAATAAGTGCTATTAATAGTGTTTCCAAACTCTTTGTCCCAGAGCTAAATTTTCACTAAATACCTGACCCTTTAGTGCACTTTTAGGGACAACTTTACTTTTTCTTTGCCACTGATAGCATTAATTATTATTTCCCAGATCCCAAATCCATATCTTCCATGCAAACTGATGAGCCAGGCCCATAAATGTCCTCCTTTAGGCACCGATATCTACAACAGTCAGGAGAGAACTGTTTATTCTGCAATAATACCTCCAACTCTTAGTGGCATAAAACAACAAAGTTGTTTTTTTTTAAATATATTTTATTGATTTTTTACAGAGAGGAAGGGAGAAGGATAGAGTTAGAAACATCGATGAGAGAGAAACATCGATCAGCTGCCTCCTGCACACCCCCTACTGGGGATGTGCCCGCAACCAAGGTACATGCCCTTGACCGGAATCGAACCTGGGACCCTTCAGTCCGCAGGCCAATGCTCTATCCACTGAGCCAAACCAGTTAGGGCACAACAAAGTTTTATTTCTTGGCTAACACCTGATAATAATGCAGAGGTTGGATACCACTGTGAAAGTCCATCTCTCTCTCCTCACCATGGCTAGCGACATACCAAATGGTGTAGTATCCATTAGCTTGGAGGAAATATTTTCTTGCTATTTTAAGGCATGAAAAAAAAGTGAAATATATTTGTTACCACATAATACTTAGACTACCCTTATTTACACAAAGTCAATTTTAAAATATCTGTGCATGCGATTGGAAAGGGAAGACTTTCTTGGTGTCCCTTTGTTTTGCTTTTCTGTCCCTCTTGATATTAGTAACATCAGTTTAGGTTTAAATCACCACAACCCAAATCAAAATAAATATAATTTGCAATTATCATTTTTCAAGGAATGTGGATAGAGCGTTGGCCAGCCTGAAGACTGAAGGGTCCTGGGTTCGATTCTGGTCCTTCACAGTCGCTTGTCAGAAACAAGCAATCAATGTGTCTCTCTCCCTTCCACTCTATCTAAAAATCAATGGAAAAATATCCTTGGGTGAGTATTAACAAAAAATAACAAATAAATAAATCCACAAAGAATAAAAAAAATTAACACTTAAGTATACTTAAAATAAAGCATCATCATCCATTTATGCTGTACATATATGATTAGTAAAATAAAAACAACAGAGAACAATAGTTGTGTATTTTCATGAAATATACCTATATCTATATCTATCTATCTATCTATCTATCTATCTATCTATCTATCTATATATATATACTTTATATAGAAAATATGAGATTGTTATAAAGAATTTGCTCATGTGATTATGTTATTGTGGGGGCTAACAAATCTGCAATCTTTAGGGCAGGCAATCTGGAAGCCTAGCAGGTATGGATGCTGTACTCTTGAGCAAAATTTCTTTTGTAAACATCTTATTTTTGCTCATATGTCTTTCTATTGATTAGATGGGGCCCTTCCATATTTTTTAGGGCAATCTATTTTACTTATTCAACTAATCATAAATGTTAAGCACATCTATAAAATATCTTCACAAAAATATCTAGATTTGTGTTTGATTAAATAATTAAATATTAGGGCCTAGGGATGATGCATAAAATTAACTATCACACCATCTTTTGTGAATTGCCCCCTGGTGTGTCACTATCTACTCTAACAACATTCATTGGTTAATTTAAAGTTAGAAATTAGCAATTAAATAATGCATGATGATACTGAAATATGTAAATTGATTATTTAAATAAAGCACTTAGTGGGTTCTTGAAAATTAATGTATATCATTTTTTGTAGAAGAATCTGATCATAATCTTCAAACTACATATATAAAACATTTTAATTACTAGGGTAAAAAGCAAATGTGATAGTTTCATATTTACCATTTTTCTAACAAAATCATTGTTTTGTTTTTAAGAAGGGAGGTAGATTTTATTACTGACCATATAGATTATTCAATATTGTATTTTTTCCCTATCTTCATCTGACATGTTATTATTTAAGGTCCATTTATAACATTACCTTTTTTAATGTTTTAAAAAATGTATGGTGGCATATTTTGATTGTTCAATGCCCTTAAAATGCAACAAGTAATGATAAAGTCTAAGAAATGGCTTGGTTAAATACTTCTAGCACCTTTAAATTAGGAAAAAAAAAATTAGATTTGTGCTTTTCTGTCTCCAATCCATTTCCACCAAAATTACTTGATTATAACTATTTTGTCTCACATAAATGATGTAGACAATGTACCTTGTGAACATTCTGAAAATCACAGCACTTCATATGAAGGACATGAAAAGCTACATATTTGCATATACACTTAAGTTCTGTAGATGTTATTAATTTAACTTTAATTTTGGCAAACAGTAAGTTTGGCAAATTTTGCTAACATTTCACCAAAATATTTCTCTCCTTCATCCATAGTTATAAGATTATATAGCCACACACAACACAGAATGTATTCCCTAGCCTCTGTTGGGTTAGATGTGGCATCCTAGAGAATGGAAGCAGAAGTGATGTGTGGTTTTCTTCAGAGAGTGTTTTGAGTTCTCCATATTCCCTTCTCCTCCTCTCCTGATTGAATGCATACCATAGCCAGGATCAAAGATAAAGGAGACAAAAATAAAAGGACCTGACTCTGTTGAGACAAGATGCTTTCTGCCCTTCATCACTTGTCCCGGATTGTTCGATTAATGATCAATAAAAATTAATGGTATTTGAACCATAAATGACGTGTATTTAGAAAAGTTTAACCTAACCTAATTTTCTAAGAACATACCTGTGTTAGTTTCCTGAGGCTACTGTAACAAATTACTAAAACCTAGGAAGTTTAAAACATCAGAAATTTACTCTCTATTCTGGAGACCAGAAGTCAAAATCAGGTGTTGGCAAGCCTACCTTCCCTCTGGAGGAGCCGTCCTTGTGTCTTCTAGCTTTGGGGGGCTGTTAGCATTCCTTGTGGCTGATCACTCCATTCTACCTCCATCTTTAACATGGCCTTCTTTTCTTCTCCTTATATCCCCCCTCTGTGTGTCTCTTATTAGGACTCATCATTGGATTTAAGGGCCACATAGATAATCCAGGACAATCTCATCTCAAGATCCTTAATATAATCACATCTGCAAAGGACACATTTTTCTAAACAAGGTCACATTCAGAGGTTCCATGGTTGGGATGTGGCTATATCTTTTGGGGAATGACTATTCAATCCAGCATGGCACCTTTAAGAAAGTTTATGGGATTATGACTTTTCTTCATTCTGTGGTTGTGTTGTCTATAATACTATATGTATCATATGAACATTCAATAGATAATGCTTAAGGCTCTACTTATTAAGAAGAGGTTTCACAATTTTGCATACTAGTTATAAATGAAAGTTATAGTCTCTGACATTTAAAGATGGGATTTATCTGTAATGTTTGAATTACAAAATTAGAAAACGGTCAAATTACAACAAGGATTTAAAAAAATTTCCATGTCTTTATTTCTAGAAGTGAGGGACTTATGTAAGAGGAGATTTAAATGTCAAACAACAGCTCCACTGCAGAAGCAGATCACAGTAACTTGATGTTAAAATGGGACTCTTCCTACCTCAATTTTGGCTGAAGCATGCACACAATAAAGGCCAGGAATTCTCAAGACAGATGAAATCATGTTAAAAAGAGGGGAATTTCCAAAGAGGATTTTATTTGGAGAGAGGTCTATGTGGCTTTCATCAGAATGAAAACAGTAGGTAGGGGTGAAAGGATGAGATTTATAATTCCCTCTATAGTGAGGAGGCCTTTAACAAAACAACCTAGAACCTGTGCTATGGGCCCTGGTAATTGGAGGACATGAAGGATTATTTCCTCCCCCAATCTGGGAAAGACACCATGGGCTGTGGGGTAGCTGGGAAATAACTGTTCTCCCTTCTGGAACTAGTTAACAAGTGCATGGATCCAGTGGCTACATGTGAATCTTGCAGTGCAGTTAGCCTGGCTTCATTTCAGAAGGGGGAAGTCTGACATAGTAAAGGGCCCCAGCCAGCTGGGGGGAGGGACCGTGGGAGATTGGCCAGCTGCAGGAGGTTGTCTGTGAGCTTAGGCTTTTATCCTATATAATAAAAGACTAATATGCAAATCAACCGAACAGTGGAATGATGCAGGAACTGCCCCCTGGAGGTCAGTGTGCTCCCACAGGGGGAGCAGCGCTCAGCCAGAAGCCAGGCTCACAGCTGGCGAGTGCAACGGCGGTGGCTGGAGCCTCTCTTGGGGAGTGGGCCTAACCCATCAGTTGGACATCCTCTGAGGGCACCCAGACTGCAAGAGGGCCAATGCCAGGCTGAGGGACCCATCCCCGCGCCCAAGTGCAAGAAATTTGTGCACTGGGCCTCTAATATATATAAATTGTTTAAATTCAGTATGATTGTAATAGTTTCAGAAATGTTAACCTGAAGCCCTATGGGAAACACCTTATCAGTCAGACTGTAGTAGTGATGTAGGGTTGCTGTTGCCTTTCATGTTCCACTCAATTACAAACAATTAAGTTGGATCACTTTTTTTTTTTCTCATCCAATTGGGTGAGATTGCATCATAAATTTATAAGGCAGTTAGATTTTTCGTTTTTGGTCACTGTCTGCATTCCATCCTGTGATCTTCTAATTTTCTTTTTCTTATTTTTTTTTTAAATTTACACACATTACAGTTAATTTTTTTGTGCTTTCAAGTTCTATAGTTTTTGATAACTGGATTGGTAATCTATACCCAACTACAGCATCATATAATTTTATTGTCCTAAAAATAAAATTCCTCTATGTTTCATCTATTAAACACATTCCTTCTATCTCCTAGCAACCACTGATGTGTTTAATGGTTCAGTAGTTTTTACCGTTTCCAGAATGTCATATAAATTAAACCATACAGCATACAACCTTTTCTGTTTGGCTTCTTTCACTTATAAATGTTCATTTAAGATTAACCCATATTTGTATGTGGCTTCATAGGTGAATCCTTTTTTAAAATATTTAGTAATACTGCACTTCATATACATACTGCTAGAGTTTTTTGTTGTTGCTGCTGATTGTTTGTTCTATTTATTCACCTACTGAAGGACATCTTTGTTGTTTCCAATTACTGACAATTATGATTTAAATCAACCTCTCCCAGTTTGGTGCCATGCAAAACAATGCTGATTTTGCTCAGGACATACCCTGCAATCCCTCTTTGTTCCTAGACTTATAACTAGGTTCAAGTTCAGGCAGGTCCCTTAAGATGAGGTACAATGTGTGACCCAGGAAGAGTATATTTTACTTCAAAATAACGAATTGTGTTTTCTAGTTTATACAAACAAATATCCAAAGAATATATGAGGGAATGCATATTAAAAGTGTGAGATAATGGTAGAAGGAACATAAAGTATATCGGACCAAATTTATTGACATTACCTTGCTATGCGGTGATTTTGCATTTAATGTTGCAGCTTGGGAGTCAAAAAGCGTTCTAACAATTTGATTAGTTGGTTCCTGAAATATGGACCAAACGATGACCCACCCTGAGCAGACTTGAACTGACAGAAATGCCTTAGTTGAATTAGAGCAACAAATTCAATGGCTTAGGGAAATTAGAATGTCAGAGTGGATTTGTCATTTAAGACCTGCTCACCTGTACTGTGAAAGTCCAGTAGACATACCTTTTACCAATACAATGAAGAATAAATTTAGGAGAGAAACACCAGCATCCAAGATGAGCTCTGTGATCACTCTTCTCTGTAGTAGAATAAACCTTACATTGGGAGCTGCAGTCACTGATATGGGAAACCAAAATGCATTGGGAGTAATTGGATTGCAGGGGGGCAGGAATCATGTGGTGGCATTCAGCTGCCAAAGGCAAGGTGGGTGTGGTTACTGTAATGGAGAACAGCGTCAAAACTGTCATCAGAATAGTCTTGTTCCCCAAGACCTATGGCATTGGCTAATAAATCATGGTATTCCAAACAACATTACTTCAGATAAAGTAAATCTCTTCACAGCAAAACCTACACATGAAAGTTTACAGCAACTTAAATCTCTGAACTAACCTTTTTCTTTCTCAATTTTGTCCAACGTTAGGAATAATCACCCAATGTCATTATATTAGTTTTCAAAAATGTTTGGAAGTATTGTACACAAAGTCATATAGCTCCTTGCTTCTTATAAGTGCTTAATTAGAAATATCCAATGCAGATATTTTGCATATATATAAATAGTTGATGTTATTGACTATCGGTGCTCACTTTACTACTGAATGTCATTAGCATATTTAAATTTAATCAGATTAGAGTTCAAGATGGGATGAAAGGTCCCAGCTCAACCAGTGAGGCAAGAAAAAGAAATAAATTTTTCCTTCCACAAATATTTCATGCTATTCACGTTCTCAAAGTATTAAATGATGTTCACCCACATTAGAGCAGTTAATCTACTTTACTGAATCCACCAATTCTAATATTAATTTCATTTGGAAATACTCTCGCAGACATGCCCATATATATATTTAACCTGGCTACTCCAGGGCCAGTTGACATACAAAATTGACCATCACAATATCCCTTATCAGATATATGTTTATATATATATATATCTTCTCCCAGTTTGTAGACTGCCTTTTAGTTCTCTTTTCTAATACAGTCAAATTTATCATTTTTTAATGTATCTGTTTTTACTGTTATATGTAAAACCTCATTTTTTGCATGTAAACTTATAAATGTTCCACGTATTTCTTGAGATGATAACCTCCTTTCCCCTATGCCTTTATAAGTAATCAGTTTGATGTATTTGTGTGGGTCTATTTTCTTGGCTCTTCATTATGTTGCATTGATCTATGTGCCCATTGTTTTGCCAATATCAAACTGTCTTTATTATTAAAATGTGTAGGAATTATTGGCAAAGTATTTTGGCCTTTCCAACTTTGTTCATCTAATTAGGGAGCACTGATTTCTAAAAAATATTGTCTTCTAAGCCATCAACATGAAATAGCTTTTCATTTGCTACATATTTTTTTTATTTCTTCCCTCTAGACTTTTTTCCCCGCCATTCTTTAATGTTTATTAGATATATTACAATTTTTTAAATATGCAATATCAACTTAACTGGTAGTTGTTTTATATTTTACATCCAATTATTCACTCTTGGCACATAGAAAAACAATTGAATTTTGAATACTGATGTTATAGCCTGTGAGCTTGTTATATTCATTGATTAGTGCCAGAAATTTTTTATAAATTCTCTGGCATTCACAACATAATCAATCATGAATTCTTTTAATAAATCCAGTTTCATTTCTCCCCTTTTCAAACCATATACTACTTTTTTTTTACTTGTCTTATTGTATTAACTACGGTGTTGAGTACATTGTTGAATAAGAGAGGTGAGAGAAGATCTCCTTGTTCATAATTCAAAAACAGATATTCAATTAAAAAACACAGAAACTAATCAAAATTACTTTTTGTAACTTCAAATTGTTCAATCGGTCACCTGATATTTTTGTATACAATGCCATAGATAAAAAGCATCAATAAAATAACTTGTGCACTTTTTAAGGTACATTGAAAAGAAAAATCTAGTTATTATGTAAACCTGTTGGTTAGGAATTATTAGAGTTTGAAACTAGAGTTTCAAATTATGTATTTACTGTCTTTTTGGAATCTGGAAAATGTTTGTCATGCAAACTATTTTAGTATCCTTATGTAACCACTTTATACTATATATAGAAAATAAAATCAAACCATAATAAATACCTATAAATTATGGTAGAACTAAAAGTATATCTTAGAATTGATGCAATGTCATAATTACTCTGAGAGACTTTCTCTTAGATCATTTGTTATGGTGCATCCTATACACCAGAGGCTTTGGAAGTAAATATATTCCTGTCCTGATTTAGTTGACGTGGCACTAGGAAAATTATTTTCTTCTGAGAAACCCACATTCCTCATATTACACACACTCAGCCAAAGGTTTTAAGCATTATTTAGTTATATTTTACATTTTAATAGTACAGAAAATAAAAATATATATCCTAGTGTACAGTCAAATTGACATCATGCTCTCATGGATTTACAAGTAGAGAAATAAAATCTCAGTAGTAGTTTTGTCCTAAGAAGGTAAATTGAAACATGACTAAAAATTATTACATATAACACCTGAATAAGAACTGTGAACTTACTTAACTTGCACCTGTGATTTTTAAGTTATACTTTTCTTTTAGGAGACACTCAATGAATTTTTTTATGTTAAGGTGATGCAGGCATCAGTGTGGATAGTTATTTTTCATGCTTGCTATTTAACTACTAGCACAATACACACCCATGAATTCTGTCACATATTTTCTATACTCAGTAAACAACTGCCTCAAATGTTCACTCTTGCAAACTAAGATAAATTGAATGTCAGAAGTGCCTCACTTTTCTTTAATTTAATATGGTTAAAATTTGTGTCTCTAAAATTCCTAGGTTTTGAAATTTAAATCTGTGTACTCTTTTAAAAAATAGGTTCAGCCAATTTGATAGAAAAACATATTTCTCAAGTAAAAGTTTAAATCACATGCAGATAGTGTATCTCATTCTCAAAGGTGTTCTAGTATATTAGTTGTCTGTATGTTCTATTAAGTATGCACTCTGAGGAGTTGAATGGATTCATATATTAATAGATTTACTTCATTATGAAGTCTGTATTCATACTTACTACAAGATTTCAGAAAATTACAGTTATAGTATGACAAACAAGAGCAATTGTGTAACAAGGGCATTAAGCTGTCTAGTGAATTGGAATTCTGAAGTTAAATTAATAGGGTAGCATGTTTACATCTCAGGAAGAATATGAAAATTAGGAAAAAATAAACAGTAAAAGAATTGCAAATGGAGTAACAGAGTATGTTATATAACACAAAAGTGTTACTACTGATACATTTAACTATTGTGCAACTAATTCATGAATATGCAGTAGGTATATACTATGTCATCAGAGCTATAAACATTTAATGTTATATTTGTGCAGAATATAAATATTATTGATGCAATTCCAAAAGTTAAACAGCTAATCAAAACTTGAAGTATTTTACTTCATTTATTTTTGTCAGTAGATAATCAATTTGGTTAGTGTCTTAGCCAAAAAAACACAAAACAAACAAGCACACACACACACCAAAAACAAAACAAAACAAAAAAACAAGGAAGATTCTATTCTAAGCCACAAATTTGCTTTTGCTAAGGTGATCATAACTCTTAGGTAATCCAGTCAATCTAAGAGTAGCATTTGGCTGCAATTTACAGTTTGCTGCAAAGATTCAAAAGGTGATAAGTTATATTATTGGGACTAGTGGCTTGCAATCATGCATTTTTTATTATATCCAGTCCTCCTTTGGAAGTAGTCTACCTTCTATACCTCTTGGGAAATTAGATATCTTTGAAGGGATTTGGATCATAGAAGTAATAATTAATTCATCACTGCATAACAGATATTTGCAAGGACATTAAATCCTTTCAATGACAAATTAAGAAAAAAACATGTGTAGTATACAGGAATCTGAAGTATCTATAGATGTAATCAAATTTGACAAACTTTTTATTATTGCTACCTTACATAGCTTAATTAATTTTCAGGAAAACTGAAATCTAGGCCAATTTTTACAAACTTGATGAAACATTACAACCACCTAGGGCATTAAAAAAATCTTACAATAACTAGTTCAGAATCCTTCAGTGTGGGCCCCAAATATTTGATTTTTTTTCTAGGCAAAAAAAAAGAATGCTATCTAGTTCATTTCAACATTCTTATATGTGATAGCTCAATACTGACACCAGTATAAATCTAAAACTTACAAGAACAATAGTATATCATTTTTTTGATATTAGGAACTTTAATAAAAAAATAGTAGAGATTAAAATTTTTACAAATATATGCTCACAATAAAAATTGGGGGGAAATTACTTGAACACTCTGATCCTGAGCAGAACTGGAAATAGGGAAGTAAAGACAGTTTTGAACACACTAGAGGCCCGGTGCACGAAATTCGTGCTTGGAGGGGGGTTGTCCCTCAGCCCAACCTGTACCCTCTCCAATCTGGGATCCCTCAAGTGATGTCCAACTGCCCGTTTAGGCCTGATTCCACCGGGATCGGGCCTAAATGGGCAGTCTGACAGCCCTCTCACAATCCAGGACTGCTGGCTCCCAACTGCTTGCCTGCCTGCCTTCCTGATTGCCCCTAACCATTTCTGCCTGCCAGCCTGATCACCCCCTAACCACTCCGCTGCCAGCCTGTTTGCCCCCAACTTCCCTCCTCTGCCGGCCTGGTCACCCCTAACTGCCCTCTCCTGCAGGGTTGATCACCTCCAACTGCCCTCCCTTGCAGGCCGGGTGCCTCCCAACTGCCCTCTCCTGCTGGCCATCTTGTGGTGGCCATCTTGTGTCCACATGGGGGCAGGATCTTTGACCACATGGGGAAGCTATATTGTGTGTTGCAGTGATGATCAATCTGCATATTACTCTTTTATTAGATAGGATAGAGGCCTGGTACAGGGGTGAGGGCCAGCTGGTTTGCCCTGAAGGGTGTCCCTGATCAGGGTGGGGTTCCCTTGGGGCATGGGGCAGCCTGAGCG
Source organism: Cnephaeus nilssonii (assembly GCF_951640355.1). Taxonomy (NCBI): domain Eukaryota; kingdom Metazoa; phylum Chordata; class Mammalia; order Chiroptera; family Vespertilionidae; genus Cnephaeus; species Cnephaeus nilssonii. The sequence goes on along the minus strand of NC_137079.1, from coordinate 65,965,628 downwards.
AGGGGACTGTGGTGGTTTGAAAGCCAGCCATGCTCTCTGGCAACCCAAGTGGAGGCCCTGGTACCTGGAATTTATTTTCCTTCTACAATTGAAACTTTGTAGCCTGGAGCAGAGCCAAGCCTGGAGCTCCCTCCGCGGCTGGCAGACATTTCTGTTGGGGTTATAATTGAAACTTTGTAGCTTAAGCGGGTGGGCCCGGCCAGGGTGTGTGGAAAACTTTGCTTCCCCTGTTGCCACCGGTAACCCTGGCCTGCTTTCTCAAGCTCCGTTCTGCCACCATTTCTGATTGAATTTGTTTACCTTCTATAATTGAAACTTTGTAGCTTGAGTGGAGGCTTAGGCCTGGGAAGGGCAGGCAGAAAGCTTGGCTTCCTCTGTTACCTAGGAAACCTTGCTCTCTGTGGCTGTAGCCATCTTGGTTGGGTTAATTTGCATACTCGCTCTGATTCGATGGTGGGTGTGGCTTCTGGGCATGGTTTGTGAGTGTGTTGGAGGTATGGTCAATTTGCATATTTGTCTATTATTAGGTAGGATTACATTATTGATCTACAAGTACTAATAATTGTATTCTTTGAAGTGGCAGGTTTACTTTGTTTATTTTTGAGAAAACATCTAGAAATAAGCTTGTAAAACTATCCTTTGTCTTTGGTCATTCTTTTAAGTAAGTATAATGTTCCATGAAAACAAAAGCTGCTAGTTCAGTTCACAAGTCAAAAAATAATTGTGCAAGTGACATTGCTCACAAAACCCAGCACCTTTGTATACAGCTGGATTGTTTCATGTAAACTTCCCATTTTGTGATACAGAATATAAAAAAGATATGACTGAAGGGTAAAGATTTAATTTCCTTTTATTCCTCTACCAATGACTTTTTAAAATAAAACTGGATTTACCCCCAAGATTGCATTGTGTAAATGTCAACACAATGAAGACAACAGAATGTGTTGGCATTACCACAAAATAGTATTCACCATGTGGACCCTATGAACTTACCTCAGAAACCCCCAGAGATCCGAGGGTCACACTTGAAGACCACTGGTATAAAGAAAAATGATCATTACAAGAAGATCAAATGGCTGCACCCTCATATTATGTGTTTCCCAAGCTCTCCCCATCTCCCTTAACTCACTCCTAACCTCTGGTTCCCACTGCAGCTCCACTGATTGGCTTATAAATTTTCAATGATTCTCCATTGGCTTCAGAATAAAATCCAAATCCCCTCATAAGCCAGGAAAGTTCCTTGTTTACTGAATGATGTGTAACTCTCCCAGGCTCCCTTCTCTCAAAGAGCAATGTTTCTTTTTCCTTACAGGTCTTTTCCATCATTATTTATATAGTTAGTTAGTTATTTTGCTTGGACAACTTTCTCTGTTTCTCATTGTTTTAATCATTAATACTCATCCAGGAAGACTCCAGTGATTCTGGAGTCTGAGTTTATTTTCTATATTTTATACTTTCATAGTCTTTTGTACTTTTTCCAAAAAGGAATCGATCTCTCTGTGTTGTAATTTTGTTCACTACAACATCATTTCTATGTTAACTCCATAAATTCCTCAGGGACAAGGTAAAATTTGTTTTACCCAAGGTTCATTTTTTTCAAAAACAGAAATCTGAAAGATAAACAAACTTTATCTTGCTAATAAGAATCACTTCTTATAGCTTAACTTGGTTGCATTTGCATTTGAATGCTTAAAACACTGTTCCCCAACAAGAAGAAATGAGAATGAAAAAGAGGAGGGAAATCCTATCACAAATATTTACATACATTGATACATTCCTCCACAAAATTGCTTCTAGTGTATGGTGGCTAAGATAAAAATGTAGGGACATGTTGTCCTGAGATTTTACAGTTTCTGAATTTATTCAGGACAAAACAAATGTGACAGACCCTTGATGCCATGGGGATCCTTGATATGAGTAAACAATAGAGTTGCATTATACCAGGAGTATAAGTGAAGCTATGTGATTGTATTTGTCTCACATTCAACTCCCAGTTCATTCTCTAATAAAAATTTTACCTTGAAATATAAAGACCCAAATATTAGTAGTTAATTTATATACATTCATTATCTATTAGTAACTACTTAACTATTGTTTTTCATATATTGAATACTTGCAACAAAGAATATTAGAATATTAATCAATAAGAGTAGCTCAAAGTTACAAGAAAATTAATTAAGATCATGCTATGTCCTTCGTTATTGTTCCATATACTCTATAAAAATATTATTTAAGTTTGGTGCTCTTTTCTTTCTCTTTATCTAAAAAAAAAAATGGAGGCTCTATTTCATGTCCATGGGAACAAGTTAACTCTATTTTTGACTGTCTCATTTTGAGCAACTAACTGTCATAGGGCAGAGCATGGGCCATTTCATCCAATTTAAAATAATACACTGTCTCTTTGGAGATAGCACTGTCATTTGTTTTCATTTTACTGAGGCGTCGTTCTTTAGATTGAAATATTTATTAAAGGGAAAAGTCCAACTCCCTGAGACATGTAACCAAAGGATGAGATTTCTTAATTCTCATCTTATCTGAAGCACATTCTGCTACCTATTTCAGTGTGGTAGGTTAGAAGCTGCATTTTAAAACACAGTGTTTTGATCAAACTATTGAGCCTGAAGAGAAATAGGTTCTTGTTTAAGTTAAAAATTTATTATTCACTGTTCATCTTCCTATACATTATGCATTCTATTCAATTTTCATGCTCACTGTGCTTTTTAAAAAAATAATCCATAATAAAAGTATACCACACTACTTTAAAATTTGGTTCTGTCTCTTTAGGTCAAAACTATGGGAAGGGGATATGGAATCAATATCTCTAAGAAACACTTAATTTTTTAAAAATATTTCTTTATTGATTAAGGTATTACATAAGTATCCTTATCCCACCATTGCCCCCCCAACACCCCCACTCATGCCCTCACCCCCCTGTTGTCTGTGTCCATTGGTTAGGCTTATATGCATGCATACAAGTACTTTGGTTGATCTCTCCCCCTTACCCCCACCCTCCCCTACCTTCCCTCTGAGGTTTAATGGTCTGATCAATGTTTCTCTGACTCTGGATCTGTTTTTGTTCATCAGTTTATGCTGTTCATTATCCTATCTAATAAAAGAGTAATATGCAAATTGACTGTCACTCCAACACACAAGATGGCCACCCCCATGTGATCAAAGATGGCTGCCCCTATGTGGACACAAGATGGCCACCACAAGATGGCCAGAGGGGAGGGCAGTTGGGGGCAATCAGGCCTGCAGGGGAGGGCAGTTAGGGGTTACCGGGCCAGCAGGGAAGGGCATTGGGGGCGACCAGGCTGGCAGAGGAGGGCAGTTAGGGGCAATCGGGCAGGCAGGCAAGTGAACGGTAGGCAGGCAAGCGAGCGGTTGTTCATGCCTCCTTTGTCGAATATTAATTGAACATAGTGGTTTGGGTCAATTTCTGGATTCTCTATTCTATTCCATTGATCTATATGTCTGTTATTGTGCCAGTACCGGGCTGTTTTGAGAACAGTGGCTTTGTAATACAGATTGATATCAGTATTGAGATCCCACCTACTTTGTACTTCTTTCTCAGGATTGCTGCAGCTATTTGCGGTCTTTTTGTGTTGCAGATGAATTTTTGGAAAGTTCATACTAGGTCTGTGAAATATGCCATTGGTATTTTAATGGGGAGTGCATTGAATCTATAGATTGATTTGGGTAGTAAGGACATTTTGATGATGTTGATTCTACCAATCCATGAACACAGTCTGTTCTTCCATCTGTTTATGTACTATGTTGAACAAGAGTGGTGAGAGTGGGCATCCCTGTCTTGTTCCTGTTCTTAGGGGAAATGGTTTTAGTTTTTGCCCATTGAGTATGATATTGGCTGTGGCTTTTTCATATATGGCTTTTATTATGTTGAGGTATGATTCTTCTATTCCCACCTTGCTGAGAGTTTTTATCAAGAAAGGGTGTTGGATTTTGTCAAATGCTTTTTCTGCATCAATTGATATGACTATATGATTTTTATCTCTCAATATGTTTGTGTGATGTATCACATTTATTGATTTGCGGATATGCTACCATCCTTGCATCCCCGGGATAAAACCTACTTGGTCATGGTGTATGATCTTTCTGATGTACTGCTGGATCTGATTTGCTAGAATTTTGTTGAGAATTTTGGCATCTATGTTCATGAGGGATATTGGCCTATAATTCTCTGTCATTATGTTGTCTTTATCTGGTTTTGGTATTAGGGTGATGCTGGCTTCATAGAATGAGCTTGGAAATGTTCCTTCCTCTTGGATTTTTTGGAATAGTCTGAGGAGGATAGGTTTTAGTTTTTCCTTGAATGTTTGGTAAAACTCCCCTGTGAAGCCATCTGGCCCTAGGCTTTTGTTGGCTGGAAGCTTTTTGATGACTGCTTAAATTTCTTCCATAGTTATCAGCCTATTGAGATTTTTAGATTCTTCCTGATTGAGTTTTGGAAGGTTGTATTTTTCTAGGAATATGTCCATTTCCTCCAGGTTGTCTAGTTAGAATAGAGTTGTTCATAGTATTTTTTAACCATCTTTTGTATTTCTGTGGGGTCTGTTGTTATTTCACCTCTTTCTTTTCTGATTTTGTTTATTTGGGTCCTCTCTCTTTGCTTCTTGGTGAGCCTGGCTAGAGGTTCATCAATCTTGTTTATCCTTTCAAAGAATCAGCTCTTGGTTTCATTGATCTTTTGTATTGTTTTTTTGGTCTCTGTGTCATTCATTTCTGCTCTGATCTTTATTATTTTGCTTCCTTCTGCTCACTCTGGGCTTTTCTTGTTGCTCTTTTTCTAATTCTTTGAGTTGTAGACTTAGATGATTTATTACCATTTTTTCTTGATCTTTGAGATAGGCCTGTAGAGCTATAAACTTCCCTCTCAGGACTGCTTTCATTGTGTCCCATAGATTTTGGATTGTTGTGTTTTTATTTACATTAGTTTCCAGGATGTTTTTAATTTCTTCTTTGATCTCTTTGGTAACCTAATCATTCTTTAATAGCATGCTATTCAGCTTCCAAGTGTTTGAATTTTTTTGGATTGTTTTTATTGTAGTTTATTTCTAATATTATGCCATTGTGGTCTGAGAAAATGCTTCATATGATTTCAATCTTCTTGAATTTGGGGAGACTTTGCTGTGAATCAATATGTGGTCTATTTTTGAAAATGTCCCAGGTGCACTTGAGAAGAATGTATATTCCGTGGATTTGGGGTGAAATGTTCTGAATATGTCAATTAAGTCCATCTGATCTAGTGAGTCATTTAGGATTGCTGTTTCTTTGCTGATTTTTTGTCTAGAGTATTTGCATAAAGAGACACGTTTTTACACTATTAAGGTAAACCTAGGGTTTTGATAATATTGCTTCAAATTATCCTCTAATGACAGTATAAAATGTATTACATCTTTTAGGATTATACAGGATAACAGACATGTCATGGGAAGAGGTATATATTTTGTTCATCAACATGTGAAGGAGTGGTGTGAAAAGGGCATTTATAAACTTGGAAGAAATGTACATATATGATGCTTTGTATAGATACAGACCAAGGACATTGTTAATTTTTAATAAGAATTTTATGTCCAAGCAGTTATTTAATGGCAATTAGACTAACTTTCTGAGGTATAAAATAGAAATTCTATGGCAGGAATAATTTCTGTTTAGGCAAGAAAGGGTAATAATGTGTTATTATCCAAAATATATAAAGAATTCATGGAACATAAAACAAATAAATAAACACCAAAGATTTTTATTTCAAAATGGTTCAAGGATCTGAATATACATTTCTTCAGAAAGAACATACAGATGGCCAAGACACATGAAAACATGCTTAACATTACCAATCATCATGAAAATGCAAAATAAAACATCAATGAGATACCACCTCATATTTGTCAGAGTGACTATTTATATATATTTTATAAAGAATGTGTTGGTGAAGATGTGGAGCAAAATGAACCTTCATGCACAATTGGTGAGACTGTAAACTGATGTAGCCACTAAGAAAAAAATTTTGATGAAAAAGATCATAAAAAATTAAAAATAGAACTACCATCCGACCCAGAAATCACACTTTTAGGTTTTTATATAAAAAAACACTAATGAAAAACACCTTTATGCTTGTTGCATTTATAATAGTCAAGAAATAGAAGCTACCTAGGTGTTCATTGATAGACAAATGGATGAAGATAATGTGGTACTTGTATACAATAAAATGTTATGCAACCATAGAAAGGAATAAAATCTTGTCATTTGCTACAACATGAATGGACCTAGAGGGTATTATGCTAAGTGAAATCAGTCAGGCAGAGAAAGACAAATACTGTATGATTTCATGTATATGAGTAATTTTAAAATAAATTAAATAAATAAAACAGAAACAGGCTCATTTATACAGAGAACAAACTGATCATTGCCAAATGAAAGGGAAGATGTGTGAAAAAAGTGCAGGAGATTAAGTACAAACTGCCAGTTATAAAATTAATCACAGCTATATAAAATACAGCATAAGGGCTATAATCAATAGTATTATAATCCTATATAATAAAGAGCTAATATGCAAATGGTCATCACACCATAACAGCTCCAACATTCAACACTGGGGAGAGAGGATTGGGAATCAGCCAGGCACAAATGAGCTCGAGAGAGAGGAATGGGGACCAGCCAGGCTGCGGCCCGTGAGAGGGACAAGCCGCCTGCCCTGTGGTCCCAGGCGCCAGCTTCTGTGGCTGTGATTCGGGAAGGGACAAACCGCCCGCCCCGCGGTCCCGGGCACCAGCGCCTGTGGCCCGGGCGAAGCTGCCCGCCCACAGTCCCCTCTGGCTGCGGCCGGCCCGAGTCCTGGGTGCCTGCAACTGGCCAGAGAAGGGAATCCTGGGTCCTGGGTGCGGGGCAAGGCAGAGGCAGTTAAGGGCGATCAGGCCAGCAGGGGAGCAGTTAGGGGTGATCAGCCAGGCAGGCAGAGGTGGTTAGGGGCGATCAGGCAGGCAGGCAGAGGGGTCGGGGCAGTCAAGCGGGCAGGCAGTTGAGCGTTTAGGAGCCAGCCATCATGGATTGCGTGACGCAGTCGGTCATCCCCTAAGGGGTCCCAGATTGGAGAGGGGAGGGTGCGGGCCGGGCGGAGGGACTGCCCCCTCCCCGTGTGCACGAATTTCGTGCACAAGGCCTCTAGTCTATGTAATAAAAGGGTAATATGCTAATTAGACCAGACGTCCTTCCGGACAACTTTCCGGATGAAGCCGGGACTGTGAGGGATGCCCAGGCCCTGGGTGCCAGAGGGAAGCTGGTGCTGGCAACCGGGGGAAGGAGGTCTACTCTTGCTCAAATTTTTTGTATCGGCCCTCTAGTAACTATATAATTTGCCAGATGGGTATTAGACTCATGGTGATTACTTAGTAAGATACATAAATGTTTAATCACTATGTTACATGCCCAAAGCTAACATAATACTGTATGTCATGTATAATTAAAAATAAATTTTAAAAAATAAAATGCCATGAAAAAAATACAGAACTAAAGGAAATCATTCATTAAAGACAGAATAACATTTTTTTCATGATGTTCACATATCTTCAGTGATGAAGGAAAATACTCTCATGCAAAGGAGTGTCTTTTTAATTTTTTTTCCTTTAATTTTAGAGGCATGAAAGATATATCAGTTGTTATTCAGAAACGACATATGATATGGCTAAAATAATATTAATGTAAGCTAAAACTTCCAGCTAAAGGTGCAGCAGACAATATAATGATTTTTAAATGAGGAATTTAATTGCTTAACCTTTAAAACATTTAATAAATTTTGTTAGATTGACTCAATGCTATATTATCTTTAATTTTTTTTTCTTATAAAGAGTTATGGTCATCATCACTTATGCTAAAAATAAACTTGAATATGACTTTTACTAGGTTTAGACATAAATTATAAATACAATATTTAAATAAAACATTTAATAGCAGACAATATGACATTTTGCCTTTAAAAGAAACATGCAATGAACCTAAAGCAGTCATATTTTTGTGCAAAAATTAAAATTTAAAGTTATCAAGACTGCATTATAAAATTTACAAAAGCCTCCATTAATCAAAAAAGGGGACATAGTAGGGTAATATCATGTAAGGAAAAATATCCTATAAGTAAATTACATCTAGAAAACTTTTACTTTACAAAATTAATTTTCATTTGTAATGCTAATAGCAAGACACCCATGAAAAACACACATGGTGTCTAAATAAGACAAAGGAAAATTGTTTGGGCAAAAATAAAAAGGATCCCAAATAAATTATATAGAAAAGATTCCTTTATTAACTTTTGGTCGAGAATATGTTTGTATATTTTCAGAAAACAACTTTGCAACAGAGAAGAATTGACAGGTCTGCTCCAACCATGAAGACAAGAGGAGAAACAGTCCAGAGATGGAAGATGCTGACGACGCCTTGCCATGCTAGTGGTCAGCAGCTATGCATTGCTGCAGGTTGCCTAGGACCAAACCAGAGAGGGTCGGACCTGCATTGCCACCATGTGCCCACCATCCAGATATCATGGCTGACATGTACACATAAGGATCTGTTTGTCATTGAAATGGGCACTCAGAACTGTTGGACATTGAAACTGGGACTCAAACATTTTTTGTTATTATATGTTTATTCTAGTCTTCAGAGGCAAGATTTTTTAAAGGAAAGAAATAGGGGGGAAAAATAGATACAGAGGCAAAGAAGCATTGAACAGACTGTCAAACTACAGTGGGAAGGCAGGGGAGGTTGGGGGGCAGGGGGGCTGTAAGAGATCAACCGAAGGACTTGTACGCATGCATATAAGCATAACCAATGATACAAGACACTGGGTGGGGAGCAGGTGAGGGCATGTACTGGGGGGTAGGGGAGGCCAGGGGGAGGTCAATGGGGCCAAAAAAGGAGACATATGTACTACTATTTGTAATACTTCAAAAATAAAAATAAACAAAATAAAATAAATTTATAAATTAAAAAAAAGAAAGTACAAATGCACATTGTAATTAATTCTGTTAGTTTATCTATTTGAAAGTTCTTGAATATTTAATACTGTTAAATGATCAGAGGACATGAGTGGCTGATCATGCTCAAAATTATATTCTACTAGAGGCCCGGTGCACAAAATTTGTGTGTGTGGGGGGGGGGGGGTGTCCATCAGCCCAGTCTGCACCCTCTCCAATCTGGGACCCCTCGAGAGATGTCTGACTGCCCTCTCACAATCCAGGACTGCTGGCTCCCAACTGCTCGCCTGCCTGCCTTCCTGATTGCCCCTAAATTGCTTCTGCCTGCCAACCTGATCACCCCCTAACCACTCCCATGCCAGCCTGTTTGCCCCCAACTTCCCTCCTCTGCCAGCCTGGTCACCCCTAACTGCCCTCCCCTGCAGGGTTGATTGCCTCCAACTGCCCTCCCTTGCAGGCTTGGTCCCTCCCAACTGCCCTCCCCTGCTGGCCATCTTGTGGTGGCCATCTTGTGTCCACAGGGGGGCAGGATCTTTGACCACATGGGGGCAGCCATATTGTTCTTGAATTGATGGTCAATCTGCATATTACTCTTTTATTAGATAGGAGCATAGAGGCCTGGTGCACGGGAAGGGGCAAGCTGGTTTGCCCTGAAGGGTGTCCTAGATCAGGGTGGGGTTTCCTTGGGGCGTCGGCCTGGGCGAGGGGCCTGTGGTGGTTTGCAGGCCAGCCATGCCCCTGCTGACCCAAGCAGAGGCCCTGGTATCTGGAATTTATTTACCTTCTACAATTGAAACTTTGTAGCCTGGAGCGGAGCCAAGCCTCCTCCTGGATCCGTGGCTGCTGCTTGGATTTGTTTACCTCCTATAATTGAAACTTTGTATCCTTGAGTGGAGGCCTGGGCCCGCCAGAGTGTGTGGAAAGCTTGGCTTCTTCTGTTGCCGGGGAAACCCAATGGTAGCCATCTTGGCTGGGGTTAATTTGCATACTCGCCCTGATTGTCTGGTGGGCATGGCTTGGCTGATGGGCATGGCTTATGTAGCCAAGTGATCGTTAATTTGCATATTACCCTTTTATTAGAGAGGATATTTGATCATTGAGTGAGCAAGTCACACTGAAGCAATTTGAACCTCTTGGCTTGGTTGTAGTGAGAATAGCAACTTCTACATGTTTGATGTTAGAAAAAAATCTAGAAAAATTTATGGAAGAATAGTTTTCTGCATGACTATGATTTGTAGCTTTGATGAGGTCCATATAAAATAGTTTCCCATAATTTCCTCTATATTAAAATATTTTATTATATGTAGTAGTAGAAACAGATTTCCAAGTTAAAAATGATTTTGTATTTCTAGTGATGACCTAGTTTGAGATTTGATTTAAAAAATATGATGTAGTTGTTGCTTTAATTTTTGTGTTTCTGATTACCAGGAGATTCTTAGAGTTAGTGTCTGAGAATAGAGTGTAAGACGTATTGAGGAGATAAGTAATGAACTAAAGGTATGTGTGTTTTTTTTGAGAATTATCAGTAAGAGAGATTCACATAGTTAGATTATTCAGAGAACAGAATAATTTATTAGAGCCCTACCATAATATTTCATTCAATGCTTTAAATCCAACTATTTAAATATATTTTTAAATTGATTTTAGAAAGAGAAAAATAGAGGGAGAGAGAGAGACTGAAACATCGATGTGGGAAAGAAACACAATGATTCTTAGTAACATTGTAAATATTAACAGATATCACTTCTAAGAACACAGAATTTCTCAAGTGAAACTAACACATTGAGATAATTTCTAGAAATTGGAAGTAAACTGCATCCATGCCTTAAGTAAAAATAATCTCTAATGGATAGTATTTGTTATCCACACAGTAATATAAGATTACATATGTATGGCTTATGTCATTGTGCAACAAATAAATGTAATTTATGTGGTGAATTCCAATATATAAACACAATATAATCATAAGTAATCCATTATTTGATTCAGGTCATTTATCCTAAGGTATAATTATGCATTTACTGTTAAAACACTTTGCTTGATGTATGAATACCCCACTAGACTCTAAGCACCAGAACAGCAAGAATATTATATCAGATTTTCACCATGATTTGCCCAGAGCTCTCAAACACTTACTAGCTGCAAGACATTCTGTGAACAAAAATGCAAATTCTTTCACTTTCACATATCATCTACAAAATTGAAATATTAATATTACCCACTTTATAATATTGTTTAAGTAAATAATTAAAGAACTCATACCAACAATTTAACAGAGTTCTTGGAGCTTAGTAAGCAGTCAGTACATTGTAGCCCTTTATTGAATCTCTACTCAAAACTGAATAATTTTCAAATGTGAATAAATATTGGCTTTACTCTGGAGTATTTTATGGCCTATGTTGCATTGGGGGAATCTTACAGATAAACAAAGATTACATTACATATTTTGTCCAACACATGTTTTTCCTTTATTATTAAAATAAAGAAGAAGTAACACCCTCTGCAGATTAGGGAGCTGAAATAGAATAGTTTAATATTTATTTATGAGATCTTTGAATCAATCCTGAAATGAGGGGCATTGATTTTGTAGAAGGAAGCTAGATAAGAAAATTGTCTTTGTTTTTCTAGTTTCTAGAAACTAGCTTGGTGGCACCAATACTAAATAACAGTATATTTAGAAGAGCTGTGTTGAAATGAAACATATTTGTGATCAGAGTAGTGGTATTAGGTGGTAGGTGTAGGAAGGTATGAAGTTAAGGGTAGGATATATGTTCAAAGAGGTCAGAATTTTTTAAATCATGTTGTACCTTATGTTATGGGAAATCAAAGATCATTAGGAAAATTTCTCTTAGGAGAGTTGAATGATATTCTGTTTGTTTACAAAAATCACAGTAGTCACTGAATGGAATGGGAGAAAGGAAACTAGTTAGAAATCTATATTAATAGTCAAATAACAAATGACAGTGGTTTAGACTAGAAGTGCAAAGAAAGACTGAAATTTAAAAAAAATTAAAATCCAATAAATTATTTGTTTTTGTTCTACACTACTGTGGATTGGGTTTTGTTGATTGCAACCAAAAGAATGTTAACTAATCAAATAGTATTCAATTCTGCTTTGAAGGAAGATAATAGCTAAAAATGTGTATTGAATTTGGCATTCAATAGGACACGTTGATGTTATTAGCAAAGTACTAAAAACCTCCTTTGATATCCTTGTGAAAATGTTCAAAATATGAAGTATAGTAGACTACAACCATTTATATAAAAATGCTCTAAAACTATTAAGATGGAAGTTAAGTGAAGCCTCTGGTGTTTCATTTAATGGGGAGCCTCGTGTCATTTATAAATTAATCAAATAAAAAAGTGAAATATTGTTTTCAAAACTTTGGCTATAGGAAAGTTGAAAGGATGTCTAATGAGTTAAATAAAATAATTGGGATTTGAAAGTGCTTCATAAAATTAGAATGGTGGTCTAAATCTATCAAGCAGAATTGATAGCATTTTTTAATGAAAATTTGAAAGCACTACATTAATTTGTATGGTATAACATGGCTTGAACTAGGATTAATAGCTTATTTGAAAAATACCTGATGTTCTAGAAATTGATGAAGTCAGTCTGAGGTCTGAGTCCCACTGATTGATAAAATAAAAGTAAAATTAGTTTATATTAATAGACATATGTGTTTAAATAGATTATCCAAAATTCTCTCTGAAGTCTTGAATCATTTACATTAGCCATAATTTAATTTACACTAGCCATGGGCGTAGATAACATGTCCTATGTTGTGTAAAACTGACTATGAGAAAATCAGGATTGAGATATTTGCAAAGAGATAGTATTTGCAAAGAACATAATAGGTTTTTATTTTTCATGTTCAATAACTTTTATATACTGTTCCAGAGGAAAAACCTAAAGTATTTGTCTAAAAAGTAAAATGGTAAAATATTCAAAAGAAAATTATGTTAAACATAGAGAAGACCTTACTAAGAATATTACCTATGGCTCAACTACCTTCAAGAGTAGGCTTCTCTCTCATTATAAATATTTAAAACCAGGGCAGTTATCAGTTCAGGAAAATGGAGAACGCATGTAAAAAATGAAGGCAAATGATTGGGTAGAACCTCAGGTCTTTTCAAATCTTACCTTTCTATGCTATAATATGTTGTAAATTTTATTTGTTCTAAACATGGGAATTTTTGTTAGATTGCTGGATGGATGTATAGATAGATGATACATGGTAGATGATGATAGATAGATAGATGATAGATAGATAGATAGATAGATAGATAGATAGATAGATAGACTGATTAATGAAATGAAAGAAATATTATACCATCCAGAGTAAATTATAACACAGATGAAAAAAATATTAAAGAAGCTGGACTTGTGCCCTAGCTGGTTTGGCTCAGTGGATAGAGCATCGGCCTGAGGACTGAAGGGTCCCAGGTTCCATTACAGTCAAGGGCGCATGCCAAGGTTGTGGGCTCAATCCCCAGTGGGGGGCGTGCAGGAGGCAGCCGATCTATGATTTTCTCTCATCATTGATGTTTCTGTCTCTCTCTCCCTCTCCCTTCCTCTCTGAAATCAATAAAATATAAGTAAAATAACAAGAAGCTGGACTTGTAATGCATTTAAACCACACTACATTGACTTCTCGCCATTCTTTTAGTTTGTTGAATGGGATAAATTAATTGTTTCTGTATAAAAGAGTCTTATACAGATAAAAATTCTGGCAATTCCTATAGGTTGTCCACTTTATCTTATAAAGCAGACATTCTGTTGATAACAGTTTTGAACACAGATTCAATTTGGTCATTAAAATGCCAGATCAAGATATTAATCAAAATTCTGAGTTGATCCAATGACAAGCATAGAGCTCTCTCACAGCTGGGGCCGCTGCAGGCTGGGCATCTACAGTGGGAAAGAGCATTATTGGCTCCTATAATTCCCTACTGGCTGCTTCTCTCCTAACTGTTATCTCTTGTCAGGTGTTCCATGGATCCTTATGGAAGGAGAGGCACCAGGAGTACCTTAGTTGTGACTTGTATTAGTAATGTCCTAAGCTTCCTTCTCTATGGTCCTCACAGTAATTGAAATATGACTCTTGGCCTCTTGGGAAACAGTCTTGAGTCTATTTGAACATTTCTTTCAAGGCTGGTCTAAGGGAAGTTCACTGGTATTCTAGGGGGTCCAGTTGGTATTCCTTTTTAGTCCCAGCTCACTCACTTCCATGTTACTGCCTTGGCCAATGGGATGTTAGCAGATGTGACATTAACAGTGATTTTAATGTGTTTGTGTGCTCATGTGTGTCATCTCGCACATCTGCCATCTCTAGAAGAGCTGCGGCTGAGTAGCTCTTGCTCTTCAGCCATTACCCCAGGAGGAACACTTGGGAACAGAGACTCCTAAGATAAACTGAAAAGCCATGAAACAAATACATATCCATTGCTAGAATCTAGAAGCTTTTATTTTTTTGCCTCTCTTTTTCTTATGTAGTAAAAGCTGATAAAAACATTGGCAATGGAAATAGGAGGTGTTTGTAAAAACAATCTACACTACATGGCTGTGGATTTTTAGACCCAGCATTTAAAGTGAGGAAATTGATACTAGATGTAGGAAAATATTTTGGTGAAATTTTGCTTTGATATTCTGAAAGGCAGAAAACATTCCTAGTGTATTTTTTGCCTTTTCTTTTTCTTTATTCCTCACCTGAGGATATTTTTTCCCATTTCTTTTTAGAGAGAATGGAAGGAAGGGAGGGAGGGAGGAGGAGAGAAACATTGATGTGAGAGAGACACATCAATTGGTTGTCCCCTGCACACTCCATGACTGGGGGCAGAGAGGGAACCTACAACCCATGTATGTGCCCTTGACTGGGAATTGAATCAAACCCTTCAGTGCATCGTATGATGCTCTAACCATTGACCCGCACTGGCCAGGGCTCCTAATGTATTTTCAGGGTAGGGTTTAGAGATCTTGAGGCACATAACTTACAGGTTTCAAAAATAAAACTGCTTTCATCAGATAAAATATAACTGTTATCTATAGATATAAAAGCCTAGGCGATAAACAACCGAACAACCTGTCAACCAGTCGTTATGATGCACACTGACCACCAGGGGCAGACACTCAATGCAGGAGCTTCCTCCTGGTGGTCAGTGTGCTCCCACAGCCAGCGTCCCAGGGTTCCTACCCCTGGCTGGCCGGCCAGCCCCAATTACCCAGATCAGGGTTGCCAGCCAATCTCCCATGGCCCCTTCACCTGGCTGGTGGACCTGATGGCCCCAATCAGAACTCCAGCAACCCCTTCCCCCCAGCCGGCCAGCCAACCTCCCGCTGGCCCTCCCCCTCCAGCCAGCTAGCCCCATTGGCCCCAATCTGGGCAGCCGGCCAACCTCCCATGGCCCCTCCCCCTGCCAGCCAACCTCCTGCAGCCCCGATGGGCCCCAATCACCGCCAGGCCGAGGGACGCTACCTGCGCACTAATTCATTCACCAGGCCTCTAGTTATATATAATAAGAAAAAAGCCCTAAGTAGGTGTGTTGCTCCAGTATCTTTAGTTACTATTGCTGAAGGAAATTATTTATTGTGAAATAGACCTTTTAACCTGGATAAAATTATCTCCCCCAAAAAATGTGGTGTCACAGATGCTTGGTTCAATCAAAGGATCTACAATTTATTCTTGAGGTAGAAATGTCCTGAAAATAAATGGGTGTAGCTCTTGGCACACAGAACTGACTGAAATTTAAGACTTTTAAAGCTAAAATTTTTGTGAAAACTGTATTTTCAAAAGTACTGCCAGCCAGATCACAAGAAAATGAAACTATTTAAGTTCTGAGAAGTTTTATGGCCCCTAAATTTTTAAAGATAGACATCAGGTTGAGAGAGCTTCTCAAACTCCCCAAAGGCCATATTCTCTAATTCTTTTATTTTTAATCAGTTTTTCAGACTTGGTGTGGAGCATAATGCAGAATGAAGGAATTTCCAGCAGGCAGAGCCAAGAGCTATGGTAAGGAAACCTGGGCATAATGAAGAACTAACAGTTCCTTGCTCTCAGAATAGGAATGCCTCGTAATGTTTGTCCAGAATTATTGGGACCAAGAACTTTTATATGGCAGGAGGTTAAGAGCAACCTATTCCACATATAATGTTGAGTATGAGAGAAGTAAGAACTTGGCTTTTTGGTTCAGAGGAGCCCAGATAAGGAAGAGCTGCCTCAAGATTTCATAGATATTTCAAGAACCTGACTTTAAACCTGATGCAGTGATTTTGACAAACCATTTGGGGATCTATTTTGCATGTAATAAAGACTTCAGTAGACATATTATCGTAACTCAAATATTATTCAAAAATAGTTACTCCCTCTACTTTACTTCCATAGGAAGAATATAATTCCTAAACTTCGTCTTTGTCTCACTCATGTAACTCGTTTTGACCAATGAACACATTAATAGGTGTTAAAAAATAATAAAAAGAAAAAAAACAAGAACTTGAAATTTGCTTGCATGGCATGCTGGCTATCATGTCACCAAAAGAGATTTTCCTGAAGGTGGACTTCCCTGTCATTTCAAACACTAGATTGCACACAAATGTAGCAGAACTATTTTACAGTATCTGTAGACCTGCACCATGAAATAGAGCTACTAGAACCTGAGGCAGAATGATGAAGTAAATTCTAAAATCAGTGATTAACAAATAAAAATTATTGTCAACTTAACAAAGATGTTCATACCTAGGAAAATACACTATATTGTATACCTTAAAATTATGTGGTTGAAAATAGAATTATTGAGCATTTTTCTCTTTCTTTTTATGAATCTGTACTTCAGAATCCAAAATGATAACATTGTGTTATTATTAAAGTTTCATAATTTAGATTTCTTATGAAACTTCTTAAAAACATGTCAGCCATTTAAAGTTCAAAATAATCATCATTGTAATTAAGTCAGTGTGGAATTGGCAAAAGGGATAAGCACATTGATCAGTGGAAGAGAGTAGAATTCAGACATAGACCCATGAAAACATAGTCAGTTGATTTTTAACAAACTTTAAAAGTTAGGAGGGAGCATTTTAAAATTTTAGCAGTTACTATATGTAAATCTAAATTCACTCTCTCTAGATCATGTCCATTCCTTCTCTTTAATTTTTTTTTCATGTTACTGTCTTTATTTAACTTTAACTTAATTTAAAGTTAATTACCACTAAGACACTAAATATATATTTTTATGAAAAAGACCATTTTAAAAATACTTATATCATCTATATATTTATATATAGTATTTAGCATATAAACTAAAGTATCTCATAAAATGTACTAAGAAATATTAATAGATGAGAGTTTAATACTAATCTTTCCAAGTGATCTGAAGACATATTTGGCATTTGTGATTTCCCTCCTACATAACCATTTGACATTCTATGCCAATACTGTTAGGTTTTCTTGCTCTTGGTGCAGCCCAAAACTTCATCCCTGGAGGATATAAACCATTTGTTGATGTAATCTATAATAATAAAAGCGTAATATGCTAATTAGACCAGACATCCTTCTGGACGTCCTTCCTGATGACCTTCCAGTTGAAGACAGGGCTGCCCAGGTCCTGGGTGCCTGCCTGCAGCCAAAGGGAATCCCGGGTCCCAGGTGTCAGAGGGAAACCGGTGCCGGTAGCCGGTGGAAGGAAGGCCTACTCTTGCACGAATTTCATGCATCGGGCCTCTAGTCATTTAATAAATATCATCACCATTAAAACATTGGTGAATTGAGTTCCAGTGTGAGCTCTCTGTTTATGCAACTTATTATTTCAGAAATTATTCTGAATATAGTACTTTTTTTTGGACAAATTTTTGTTCTATGGAATAATGAATCAGATAATTAAAGGCATTGGAACACATTGCTACTTGGAGTCCATTTTAGTTTCTATCTAGACCTATTGTATGTCAAAAGATGTTTATCAAAAGTAGAATATTTTCTGTTATGTCTTTTCTATAAAAAACTAATAATCTCCCTTTTTATTCTCTTTATTGAGGAAGCAACAGGGTCCTTGAATAATCCCGATTTGCCACAAACAATTTCATCATGTTGGGATTCATTGATTCTGAAGGTTGGGTGACAGAGCTGCCTATTTTCCACTGAGGACCTCTGACTGGCCTCTCTGGGGTAAAAATAAAATCATCTTAGTAACTCAGAAAATGATCAGCACAATACATCCAAATGTGAATTCTTGTTTCTAAAATTAAAAAGTGGCTTTGTTTGCATTGAATTTTTGATGAGATATATCAATGTATTCAGGTCACTGGATCTCCAAAAATACTCACTGAGCAAAGAAACCATTTATTTTTATAGAAATACAAAAGTTCATGGAATGAAATGCTTTCTGGATTTCTTATCGGAATAAGTTCATTTTATGGTGGATAAGTGAGATGTCCTCTGGGACAGTACATAGATCAATAACCCTGCAAATTAAAATGTGTTCTAAATTTACAAGCAAGATGTTGAAGATGTATTCCTCCCTTGCCCTGTGGAAGCAAATATTTTCTCAGTATTGGGAGAGGGGAGATGAGGAGAGAGAGAGAGGGAGGGAGAGAGAGAGAGAGAGAGAGAGAGAGAGAGAGAGAGAGAGAGAGAGAAAGAGAGAGAGGAGGAGAGAATTTCCATATCAATAGCAATTTTTAAAAAAGCTAGTTTTATAACTACTTGTAAAACATGAGCTTGGAATTTGACTTTTGTTTAATTTCTTCAGGTAAGGAGAAAACATTTGGATGAATAGCAGAAATTAAAGTTACTTCTTGCTTAAATTAAATCTACTTTTATAGTATACTAGTGGCCCAGTGCACGGATTCGTGCACATTGAAAGGAAATTAATTAGAAGGTGGCCATGGGGCTGGACTGGGCAAGATGGGCAGGACACACCCTGGAGCCAACCTCCTGCAGTCCCTCACAGGTAGGCTGCACCTGGGGTAGCGCCGCGGCTCAAAGGCCATCTGCAGATTGAGCGGGGGTCCTTCCGGCAGGTGGAGCCCCTCAGCCTCACCTGGGGGGATCGGGCTGAAACTGGCTCTCTGACATCCCCCAAGGGGTCCCGGATTGCGAGAGGGTGGTTCTCGGATAATGCACCCCAGAATCAGGCTCCCTCCTCTCTGGTTTCAGGGTGCATCACCAGAGAACCGCAGCTGCCAAGTCACTACAGCTCAGCACCTCCTGCATTGAACGTCTGCCCCCCCTGGTGGTCATTGCACATCATAGCTACCAGTCAGACAGTTGGATGGTCACTTAGCCTTTTATATATATAGATGATCAGTCCCTCTTGAGCTATAGATGAATAAGTGAAATAAAGGTGATAGGGTGGTAACTACCTTTGACAGTTAGCTATTAATCCAACAGCACTGCATATTGAAATATGTAGTATTTTACTGACTTAATCCAACAACCCTATTATTTCTTGTGAGTCAAAAATAGGTGGTTTGGCTGACCTGGGCCAGCCTTGATTGTTCTCTACTAACCTCATTCACACGTTTGTGATCAGAGAGCAGGATGGTCAAGGATGGCCTCAGATCAGATAACTCAGCTTTCCACCAGCCTTCCTCCACATATGTTACCCTCCAGTAGGCTCCAGGGCATGCTTTGATAGCTAGTTAGAAGAACAAAATGGGCTAAAGAGCATGCCCTGTTGGTCAATTGATTCTCCAGGCTAAGCTTGCATCATATTTGCTAACAAATCACCTGCCAAAACAAGTCACATGTGTGGAACAGAGCACCCCATCCCCAATAGGACAACAGATGCATTCATCTGCACTCTACTACTCCTGTATCTTCAGTAAATCCATTGCATTTTTAGTATCTTTGTTTCTACCACAGATATATGAGGTGTTTTGTTTTGTTTTCAGTTTATACATTTGATGGAATGTGTGAAATACAAAACTTCCATTTTCTATTTCTCCCCTAATTCAGGGAGTCAATATGACAATAAGATAAATATGCATACATAATTATAGGTCAAGGATTTAGGAAATGACATGAATGTGAATTTGTTACCCCACTGTACGCATTGTGTGGTAGAATCAGGTAAAAATGCCATTTTCCACCTAAATTTCACAAGCCCAATTTCCAGCGTTTAGTTCAAATCCATTGTTTAGTAATTCCTAATAGGTTTAATAGTTTCTGTTACCAAGCTCACAGTTAGCATTTTCTCTGTTCCAAATGCTAGAAGGAAGATACTGTGTAAATGTGTGCTTTTATTATGGAGTCTTCCCTCAAGTCCACCAGTGTACTTTTATTCAAGGGGCTTTAGGATTATCAGTTGGGATTGCAGTAAAAGCTCCAGATGCTTTGTTGTGATAAGCCAAATCAAGCTTTGGTTTACCAGATATATTATTTTTTTATGGTGACATAGATCAAGTAAGAACTTATCAGATTGCCATCTATTTTATTGTTAGCAATTGAATATAGATTTCATCACCAAAGTTCTCTATAGGTTGGGCTGCTCTTATCATCATTACTTTTTTTTTTTTTCCTATTATGACAACTATGTCAACCCTTCTTTTTGAAGCTAAAAACAATGATTTGGCCTGTGACTCAAGAATCAAATCAGTCCTATTGAAATCAGGGAGCCTATTTTAATAGCAATGTCTCTTACCTTCTTATAGAAGACAATCACCACAACCTTTTCCACTGATGCTGGGGTCTCATTTTATGATAAAGCCATGAAAAATGAATGCCATAGCAACCCATATCTGTATGAATCACTGTCTACTCTTTTTGTCTGTATCACTATCTCTATATTTCCATTTCAGTCTCTATACCTCTTACATTTCTAAATATGTGTGTTTTTTGTTTTCTTTTTTTTTTTTATAGAGGCAGGGAGGGAGAGGGATAGATAGAAATATCAATGGGAGAATATTGATTGGCTGTCTCCTGCACACCCACTACTGAGGATGGGGCCTTCAACACTGAATTGTGCGCTGCCTGATAGGGAATTGAATTGTGACCTCCTGGTTCATGAGTCGACGCTCAACCACTGAGCCACACCAGCCTGGCATATCTCTTGCATTTCTATTGATTCCTCCCCTTCATTCCAGCATTCCACATTTATACATTCACCTCTTTACTTCACAACTTGAATTAGATGCCCCTTGTGTGCCTTAAACCATTGCAGAATGTCAATTTTCAATTACATGCTCCATTAAAAAGTGAATACAGATATAATGCCATAGATTGAATGCCACCTTCATCAGCAGGCTTAAGCCAGATACATTGCAAGAATACTCTGTTTTACGTCTTTAAAATCTTGGACTCATTTATAACACTACAAATGATATTGTATTTTCAAAACAAAAGACATAAATATTATGTATTTATTATGAACATCTTCAAGCATATAGAAAGCTTGGAATAAATGAGTAATAAGCATCTTAAAATGAGCTCCTGATAGTTTCTCCTGTTTCTTTTCTGATCCACAATATCACCCTCATTGAGTAAATGGAACCATCAGTTTTCAGTTAAAAACCTAGAATTCATACCTGACTTCTCCCTTTCCTTTTAGTTGGTGTTTGATTCCTCTCCAAATCCTCTTGGGTCTATTCTCCAAATATAGCTCTGGCCCATTTAAACCTCAAGAACTCTAGAGCTAAGCTTAACCACAATAATCTGTCACCTGCACTATTGAAATAGCCTCCAATTCCCCACCTTGCTTCCACACTATATTCTTTCACAATAAGAAGTCAGAGATGTTTTGGGCACAGAAATATAAAAACACTCCTATTCAAAACCCTTTCATCCTTTCACCACAGTTAAACTCTTTCTCTTGCCATAAATAATCTAAAGCCTGTCTGCATAACTGACCTCATTTCCATCTACTTTACCTTGTTCCTTCTATTCCAGGACAGTGACCTGAATTTATAAATCAGAAAGTCTTTAGCTCAGTTTCTAGCTTAATTCCCTAGCTAGTTATGTAAACTTGAGTATGGTGTTCAATATATAAAATTTTGGACATATTTTTGTTTTTATAAAATGAAGAAGTTTAGAAGATTATTTCTAAGACCTATAATGAATGAGGATTATTTAATTAAATTTTGGGGAGTTTTATTTATATATATAAAAGCCTAAGTGACTGACTGACCAGCCGACCGTTCGACTGGCCGACCAGTAGCTATGATGCACACTGACCACCAGGGGGCAGATGCTCAACGCAGGAGCTGCCAAGCTGTGGTGACTTGGCAGCTGCGGTTCTCGGGTGATGCACCCGGAACCAGAGAGGAGGGAGCCCTATTCCAGGGTGCTTCACCTGAGAACCGCCCTCTCACAATCTGGGACCCCTTGGGGGATGTCGGAGAGCTGGTGTCAGCCCCATCCCCACAGGCCAGGCCGATGGACCAATCTGTGCACCGGTCCTCTAGCCCATTGGCTCCCCACTTCGGGTCTGGCTCCCCACTGGGTCTCTAGCTCATTGCAGAGGTTGTTGGCCTGGCCCTTACAGAAACATTTTTACTCAATTAGCTAAATGATGAGACATGCAGGACCTACTGGCTGCGGCCCCAAAATCTGGCATCTGGCCAATCCACTTAATATTGATTTTCAGTGGAAGCAGCAAATTTTCCAGCTACCATTCTCAGCTGGGAACCCGGCTGAGGCTTCCCTCCTTCCGGATGGACAGCGGGCAACCTCTGGGGAGGGACAGAGGCAAAGGAGCAGCTCAGATGGGAAAGTGGAGGTTCCCACCACCACAGGACTCCACCTGGGCAGAAGGGACTAGGCGGGAGCCTGACATTGAACAGGGTCCTGCCCTGGGCCGACTAGGTTCCAGACTAAGTAAATCCTATTTGCAAAATAATTGCATTTTGCAGCTAAATGCCCATAAGTCGTCAGTTACCGCCAAACTTAGGGTAAAGTGAGATGAAAGAAGTGAGACAGATACAGAGAGAAAGTGACATAATATTGGGAGAAGAGAGGAGGGAGCCCGATTCCGGGGTACGTCACCCAAGAACCGCCCTCTCGCAATCTGGGACCCCTCGGGGGATATCAGGGACCCAGTTTTGGCCTGATTCCCACAGGCCAGGCTGAGGGACCCCACTGGTGCATGAATCCTTGCACCAGGCCTCTAGTTGATTAATAAGATTATACAGGTTCCAAATGTACAGTTTTGATACAGCATTGTACATTGCATTTTGTGCACATTACCCAAAATAAAATATTCTTCTGTCACCATATATTTGACCCCTTTAACCCCCCTCACCCCCCTTCCCTCTGGTAACTACCATACTATTGTCTGTGACTATGAGTTTTGTTTGCTTGTGTTGTTTCTTATTTGTTTATTTGTTGCTTTCTATGGTTCTTAACTATTTATGTCTGACTTATTCTGCTTACAATGATTTTCTCAAGATCCATTCATGTTGTCATAAATAGCAACTTTTCTTATGGTTGAGTAGCTGAATAGTATTCCATTGTGTGCGTGTGTGTGTGTGTGTGTGTGTGTGTGTGTGTATATATATATATATATATATATATATATATATATATATATATATTAGAGGCCCAATGCACAGATTTGTGCACTGGTGGGGGGGGTGTCCTGTGAGGATGGCTCACCGTGGGAGCACTGCTCATCCTGGTTAGCCAAGTGGCTGTGGACCTGCCCTCTGAGCAGCTGCTCCTGCTGTGGGAGCAGCTGCTCATCCCTGTCAGCCGAGGGGTGCTCCCCCTGTGGGAGCGCACTGACCACCAGAAGGCAGCTCTTGTATTGAGAGTCTGGCCCCTGATGGTCAGTACACGTCATATCAACTGGTCGACCGGTCATTCTGGTCATTCTGTTCAGTTGCTAGGCTTTTATTATATAGGATATCTCACCTTCTTTATCCAATCATCTATCAAAGGACACTGGTTGTTTCCATAACTTGGCCACCATGAATAATATACTTTCAGGGGTCATTTTTATAGTTTTGTATATTTTTTTCTGAATCTATAATGCAGGGACCTATAAAGGAAGACTGCAAATTTTTAAGAAACAGGGAACAAATTATATGAATTTTCTTTTTTTTTCTTTCCTTTTTTTTGGGGGGTGGGGGGTGTGTAGCACTTGCTTCCTTTCAGTATTCAATGAGGTGGAGGGTTTTATCCATGTGGTATATCACATCTATAGGTACCATGTATATTTGTCCATGTATACCTATATTATTCTCCTTAAATGGCAGATAGGTGCAAGTTTAGGATGAGATGTCCACAAACAAACAAACAAAAAATGGTTCCATGGGGGAAAAAAGATATATTTAACTAGGCATGACATCTTAATGAAAACTTTTGCAAAGCTAAGACTATCTAGCAGTATTCCCTTTCATTCGTTTTAGCTTCCAATTAGTGGTCTGGTGCATGAATTTGTGCACATTGAAAGGGAATTAATTAGAAGAAATACTTTAATATCACTATTTGCCAAGTCCTGAGTACGGGTTTCCAGCTTCCTCCTCCCTCCTGTCAGAGTCTGTGATGGCGCCCGCGGGAATGCAGCGTCAAAGCTAGTGCCCCACGGGGCTGCGGGACTTCCCGAGTCCTGGAGTCCCGCAACCCCGTGGGGCGGGTGCCCCAGGGAACACGGGGATGGTGAGGGGGATGAGAGTGGTGGCCGGGCTCTAAGGAAACCGCTCTGGGCCTCCCTGGGTTACCTCTGGGTCCCCCGTGAAAAGGGCCAGAGGCATCCGGGCTGAGTGCAGAGCCAGCAGCGGCAGTGGTGGAGGAAGCTGTCATGGCTGGCTCTTTGCCTATCACAGCGGCTGGACTGCGGCAAACAGCAGAACCTGCCTTGGTGGGAATGTCTCTATCAAATGAGCTGGGTGGGGGCTGTTTTAGAACGTGGCTGCCTGGCTACCAGGGTTCCATGTTCTGTTGGGCTCCATCGTCAGGAAGTGAGGTCACTGGTCTTGTCAGGAAATGAAATCACTGCTCTTGTGTGGGGAGAAGCTCAGGATAGGGGACCAGGCAGTGACCAGGGAGGTTTTCTGTCATGTTCATACCCCAGGTCAGGGCGCAAGGGGGGTGGGGGGTGGATGTGGAGTGTGGGCAGCTCCCGCTACCCCAGGTTTATCTCAACACTGGACCTAAATCTCATTTCTCCCAGGTGGAGGTGGAGTAGGGGGTGGTGCCCTTTGCCCTGATGTTTAGCCCACGGGCCGGCACCGCAGGGCTGCAATACTCTCCTGAGTCCCCGAGTCCCGCCCTGCAGCCAGCGCCCCGCGGGACTCCCCCAATGCACCTCCTGGTCAACTCCCCTCCAGTGCCCTCGCACATGCTTTGTCAAGCCCAGCCCCGCCCACCTGCACCTGCCCACTGTGCTTGCAGCCATCTTGTGATGGCATGAGGGCGAGATGACTACTTAGCCTTATCTCCTTCTTCTTTTCTTTTTATGGCTTTCTATTGCAATTCTTAACTCTATTCTTGAATCCCCTCACGTATGTATGTATACTGCCTCACATTGGTTATTTTAAACTATAACAGTTCTAACATTCAGTAACAATCAAATATACTCTGTACTAACACCTCATGTTTATATTTTTGTTTGGGCTTCTTAATCACATTTTTATTCTTTCTTTTACTTTTTGTTGTTGTTTTTATTATTGTTGTCAAAATATTTACTTGAGGATTTGGCTTTCACTTAAATCTCCTGATTAGCTCATCATGGTGATTAGGGATAATCTCTTTCCAACATTCTTTCATGTAAACACAGATAACCGTTCTCCTTTCTAATTTATTTCTTCAGATAAACTCCATTTTCTTATATCTTATGTGATTGAATTAGTTAACTTTCAAACAAAAGTTAAATTTTAACTTATTTCAGTTGTGGGAAAACTGTCTGACAAGGTGACTCACAGTTTCTAGATGAGTAAATTTCTTTTAGTGGATCACTTTTGTACAATTTTCTCAAGGAAAGGGAAACCATAACAACAAACACAAAATAAAAATAAACAGAAAGTTCATTACTTCGCATGACAATATTTTCAAATCCCACGTATATGTATGTCTCTGGATAAACTTACAGAAATTTAATTTTGAAAAGGAAAAAGAAATCAATGGGCTTGGAGCCAGAGAAACAGCTCATAATAAAAAGTATGTCACATAACCTCTCACTGATTAACTGGGGTTATATAGCTGCTTTGTCCTATTTGCCTTGGCAAGGATTGCTGGATATCCATTGAAATCAATTATACCTTTCTTAAAGGCACATGGCTAGACGCTGTCACCTATCTTCCTTTGCTTTTCCATGCATTACTAGGTACATGATTTGTAGGGCCCACTAAATAATTAAATTGTAGGGGCCTTTGTCAAAATTATTAAAAATGTCAAGATGACAAAGGCAGAGAATTAAAACAAACACAAGGTCCTTCTAAGCAAGGGGTCTTAAGCAAACTGCATAGGTCATATGTTCATAAAAGGAGCCTTGGTTAAGTGGGGCCAACTGTGACTACATGTTTCACAAAGGAATAAAAGCCAAAGTGGTTCATGCATTGAATGGTTCTGGCTTCAAAACCTGATACATATCTTCCATGCTTTTCCATAATCTGGTAATACAATCTAATAGTCTGTTTTTGAGCAAAGAGCGTTCGATGTTCTGTCTGTGCTACCTTTTTTGTATAATTCCACTTACACTGGATGTCAGCTCCCTTTTCTTCTGATGCTGAACTTCTAGTCTTCCTGCAAGGCCTTTTGAAGTGCCATGTCCTGAGAAAATCTCAGTCCATCAGGCACTTTCTCACTGCTCTCTTTCCCCACAGCATGACATGCATGCCTCCAATATAGCACTGCTCACTTGAAATTAGAGTTATATTTGTCTTCTGAGCTATGAGGTCTCAGTAGGCTACTAGTAAGTAGAATTCTTATTAACCTTTTTAACCCCAGGACCTATCACGTAGGCATAAAATGTTTAACAACTGCATGTTGAATTATTAAAAGTCTTTAAGTCTATATTAATAGGCATTAGGTACACAGTTTTGATATTATCTTCCAATCCCATAAATATTTTAAATATAAGAAACTACACATCAGCTACCTCTATTCTCTGCCACAATGTACATTTTTCCATTTATTACACTTTAGGATGATTTGCAGATTTAATTCTCAAAATGACTATAATTTATAATGCTTCATTAAATGGGATACTGAGAAGACAATTATATTTTTTAAGTTAAGGTTAAGGAAGAAAAATAATAACACATTAAGTACCATTCAAGTTCAATAAATTCTGATATAAACTAACTATAACAGCCAACTATAATTTTAAAAAGTTCACTTAACACACTGACATTTCATTCACATAAACAATGAGCATGAGTGATTATAAAATGTTGAATATGTGAGTTCAACATGTGAGAGTGTTCAATTAGGCTGTGTGTAATAGACCATACCTATTATATTCAGTTTTTGGCAGAAACATTTTTAAATGAGTGATTAAAAGTAACTGCAAAGCTCCAGCTGGTTTGGCTCAGTGGATAGAGCATTGGCCTGCACAATGAAGGGTCCCAGATTCGATTCCAGACAAAGGCACATGCCCAGATTGTGGGCTCAGTCCCCAGTAGGGGGTGTGCAGGAGGCAGCCGTTCCATGATTTTCTCTCATCATTGATGTTTCTATCTCTCTATCCCTCTCCCTTCCCCTCTGAAATCAATAAAAAATCCTATATAATAAAAGCCTAAAATGCTAATTGTCCGGTTGACCAGTCGGCCGTTCAACCAATCAGAGCATAATATGCTAATGATATGCTAAGGCTGCTCAACCTCTCGCTATGATGTGCACTGACCACCAGGGTGCAGACGGTCGACTGGTAGGTTAGTTTGCTGCTGGGGTCCGGTCAGATGAGCTGGATGGGCTGGCTGAGTGAGATGGGCTGGACACACCTTGGAGCCCTCCCGCGGTTCCTCCCTGGCTGGCCAACCTCCCGCATTCCTCCCTGGCCCCAATTGTGCACCAGGGGGGTCCCTTGGCCTGGTCTGCACCCTCTCACAATCTGGAACCCCTTGGGATGTCAGAGAGCCAGTTTTGGCCTGATCCCACAGGCCAGGCTGAGGGACCCCACTGGTGTACGAATTCATACACTGGGCCTCTAGTATATGTATATATTAAAAAAACAAAAAAAACCACACACAAATAAACAAAAAAGTAACTGCAAAAACATATTCATGTTGCAAAAGAACTTAAATTTAACACTTGCTAGTCTTTTACATTTTACCTGTTACAGTAAAAATGTACAACTTAGTATGTCTTTTTGGCATCAACTATTATTCAGAGCAAGATAACATTCATATCATTAAATAATGTGAAATAGTGGAAAGAACAAGATAAAGGGCTATAGATACAGTATTTGTTTGCTTCACTCTGCCAATTTATAGTTGACTATCAGCTAAACTTCACTTAAGAAACTATCACTTTCTTACGTATAATATAAGTAGGTTGTCTCATACAATTTCTAGGACAAAAAATATAAACCCATATACCACAAGAATGAGAATAAGTTTCAGGGTAAATGCATGCATAAACTTGTTTTTCCCTTAGGGAGATATTCCTGAATTTCAGAATATGCTAAACGAGATAATTCAGTTATACAAAAACAATAGGTTGTATTCTTTCATCTTGTTTAGAGACTCTAAATTTTTCTGATTAGTAGTTTATTATCAAAAATGAGTTTATTTTTTAATGTGATTCAGAGATATAATTTCTTCATTTTAATATGAATTTAAATTCATATAGTCTTAGGGCCAAATTATTAATATTCATTAAAGTCATGTACATACAAATATACAAAGGCCAGTTAGCTGTTGACAAAATCCATATCACTTTCCTTCTGAGCTCAGAGCAGGCTCCATTTCTCAGTCTCCCTTGCAGTAAAAGGTGGTGATATCACACAGCCATAGCCAATGACTAGAGGCAAAACTTGTCCAACAATTTAAAAAATGACCACTTTCTTTCTTTCCTGTTGTTAGCTAGTAATGGCAATGGTGATGTGGGCAGCACTAACTTGACAATGACAGAATTTCTGTTAGCTTAAATCTACCACTTTTACCCTACCACAAATTATCCTATATAATAAAAGGCTAACATGCAAATTGACTGAATGGTGGAACAATCGACCGCTATGATGCACACTGACCACCAGGGGGCAGGCACTCAATGCAGGAGCTGCCTCCTGGTGGTCAGTGTGCTCCCACTCAGCCAGAAGACAGGCTAAGGATGTCCAACTGATGACTTGGGCCCACTCCCCATCCCCTGAGGGCTCCTGGACTGTGAGAGGGCACAGGCCAGGCTGAGGGACCCCTCCCCCAAGTGCACAAATTTCGTGCACTGGGCCTCTAGTCTATATATATAAAAGCCTAAGCGATCATCCAACTGTTCGACCATCTGACCGGTAGCTATATATAAAAGCTTAAGCGATCATCCAACTGTTCGACCATCTGACCGGTAGCTATGATGCACAATCACCATCAGGGGGCAGATGCTCATTGCAAGAGGACCCGAGCTGCGGTGACTTGGCAGCTGCGGTTCTCAGGTGACACACCCGGAACCAGAGAGGAGGGAGCCTGATTCAAGGGTGCATCACCCAAGAACCGCCCTCTCTGCAATCCAGGACCCATCAGGGGATCTTGGAGAGCCGCTTTCGAATCCCCCACAGGCCAGGTCAAGGGACCCCATGGGTGCACAACAAATCTGTGCACTGGGCCTCTAGTATTCTCATAAATGATAAATAAATATTTATTTTATGAAATGACTGAGATGTGAGTTTTATTAGTTACAATATCTCCTTAACTAACTTACAGAGATCAACTTGAAAGGACAACTTGCAGATACACACTATGTATTAAAGAGGTAATATGCAAATTGACCCTCATTCCATCATGCTGTCAGAAGATGTCTGTGCCCACAGCAGAGGCAGCGTTCCCGTAACACAAGAGACCTGTGCCCACAGCGGAGGTGGAGTTCCTGTAACGAGCCGTAACGAGCGATCAGCAGGGACCTGAGGCTGTGTGGTGCCGGGCTGGGGAGGGTGACCTGAGGCTGCACCCCCTGCCCGGTGAGGCTTGACGGGAGACCTCAGGCTGTGCCCACTGCCTGGCGGGGTTTGACAGGGGACCTGAGGCTACATTCCCCCCGCCTGGTGGGGCTTGATGGGGGAACTCAGGCCACGCCCCCTGCCCCGGCACAGGGCTGGGGCATCTCAGGCCATGCTCCCCACCCCAGCACCAGGCCAGGGGACCTGAGGCTGTGCCCCCCGGCTGGCGGGGCCTGACAGAAGTGGGCCCGGCTGGGTCTGGATCTCACCCAATGGGGGTGGGGCCAACCGGGTCTGGGTCTCATGTGATTTTGAGGTGCATGCAGGTGGGCGGGGATTTGATTCTGGGTCCCACGGTGTGCCCCAGACTCTGACAGGAGGAAGATTTTCATATACATTTTACTAATTTTCTTTTATCTCTGCCACTTCTATTATAGAGAAAGGGCAAATAGCAATATTAAAATATTTCCTCTAATTAATTCTCTTTTAATGTGCACAAATTTTGTGGACCAGGCCCCTAGTGTATTTATGATTGTAAAGTTGTACCCTCATATGTTTTGCAGGAGCTGACTGAACTGATATTAGACTTTAACTTGGAGCTGGATAAGAATGTGTGTATGTATGTATGCATACACAAAAGCAACACACACACACACACACACACACACACACACACACACACACACACAATGTATCCCCAGAATAGAGGATGGTACTTTACACAGACTAAACTCAATCAATAGATAGAAGATGAATTCATAAATAAAGAAATCTAATGTTGAATTTAATGTTTCCCAAATGTTCATCAGCACAAAATACAAGGGAGTATTTCTTAAAGTTAGGAAATAGTAGTTTCTATTAAGGTAGGCTAAAACAATAGTCATTTAGAGGAATAACACATTACACTGCTATTGTGCTTAATTAACTAATTCATTGTGAATTTAATTTTACATATATATTTTTAAATCTATGTTCCCATTTTCAATGAAAACATTTAGTTTTTGGAAAACAAAGTTGCTCTTTTAAAATTTTCTATTACATTTTTCTTTTTCAATTGAATATTCAATCTTGTTGAAGTCACTTTATAAGTTCATTCTGACTCTTGAGTAGTTTGTTCTCCAGATTTTACTGTGGTTCAATCTTAAGTTCCAGAATCTTTAGGGTCAACAAGATAGTATGTGGTATGCCTTTATTTTATCCTTCTAATAGTTAATGAAATTAATTTAATTTTGAGGAGTCTAAACAAAATAAAACCTTACAGATATGTGCTTTAAGCTAAAATGTTATCAATTCAGTGTGTTTGTGTTCTTTACATTTAAAGAAAGCTCTGTGAGAACTCCAGTGAAAACTCTACATTCATCTGTGATTTATATAATTAATAAAATATCAATCAGTATAGATTCTTATAAATAAAAATAATAAGTCTTTAGTCCACAAGGTTAAAAAATAAACAAAAAGTATTGTCTTGAGACTGAAACTGTTTCAAATCAACTTTAGTCAATATCTTAGAGACTGGTTTTACCATCCACTCTGAATAAATCTAGTTATATACCATCCTTCAGAAATCCTGTAAATAAAATATACTCAGAGTCCACGCATTTCTTGCCACCTCCATAGCTAAAGTTAAATGGAAGGCACATCAGAGAAACTCTTCACAAATGGTGTATTTACCTCCTTCCTCAGTTTACTACAATCTGTTCTCAATTAAGCAACAAAATGCTTTAAAAAGAAACACATCAGACATACTTTGGTCTCCTCTGTCTAAACCTTTCCTTGGTTTTCCATCTTAATCAGAATAAAGTCGATAACCCTTAGCAAGGCCTTCAGAGTCCTATGTAATCTTGCATTCATTACTTTTATCACCTTAATATTGGATTTTCTCTAATTTGCTTAACTATGTATTTAGTGGCTTTTTTTTAGATCCTAGAAGCCCTCTACTGCCTCAGACACTTTGCAGTTGCTATTCGCTCTATCTTAAAGATCTTCCTTCAGTTATCAACATAGTTTTCTTTCTTGTGCTCATTAGGTCTCTCCCAAAATATGCCTTGGGAGCAAAGCCTTCCCACCCTATTCAGAAGAGCAAGCTCCCTTAAGACACATCGACTCACATCTACATTTTCTTCACAGTACTTATCACCATCTTACATGGTATGCGTTAGCTTCCTTCTTTATTGTTTTCTTTCTTAACAAGAATATGACTTCTGGGAGGGCAGGAGCTGGGTTTTACTCTCTCTTATGTCCAAGACCTGGAAGAACAGAGCATGACCAACAGAAGAGATGATTTACTAAAAAAATTCACTGATTTACTGCATGAAGATTTACCACTATTAACTAGTCACTTCTTGCCCTAGCTGGTTTAGCTTAGTGGGTAGATCATAGGCCTGCAGACTGAAGGGTCCGGGCTTTGATTCCAGTCAAGAGCACGTATCCGGGTTTCGGGCTCGATCCCCATTAGGGGACATACAGGAGTCAGCCAATCAATGATTCTCTCTCCTCATTCTCTCCTCATTGGTGTTTCTATCTCTCTCTCCCTTCGTCTCTCTAAAATCAATAAAAATATATTTTAAAACAAACAAAACAAAATAACTAGTCATTTCTTGACACCATTTTCTTTAACTTCCATAATGGTACATATCTATCAGCTCAAACTCTGTCCTTTTTTTTGAAACATAAGTTTCTTATCAATATATAAATATTATAATCTTATCTCTCTATTTTTTATATTCTCTACAGGACATTTCTCTCAGTAATACACAGATCTTTAATTTTTACATAAACACCAATAACTCAAATTTATATCACAAATGAGATTTCTTCTATGAGGACTAGAAACACATTTCCAACTGTGTATACTCATTTCTACTTGTAAATTTATGAAGATACTTCAAAACCAACAACACAAGCAAAATATATAATTTCACACATTCAAATCTAATTTCAGCAAAATTTTCTCAGAACATCATTTCTTAACCACCCAATATAACTCAGGGATTTTTGTATCATATACTCTCATAAAAACATGCTTATTTCTGTAAGTGAATTTATATTGTTTATATACTAACAAACATAATACTATGATTACTATATATTTCTATATTATAGTATTAAAAAAGCACACACACATACAACATCATCTTCTATTTAGAGATAGCCTGAATATAAAGAACAAAAGTCACAAAGACATTGGCAATAATTTATTTTTTGATAATAATATTTTATAAAGAGACGTTGAAAACAAATTCTTTTTTGGTATTTCATATATCATTAAAGGCTCAGAAGTCATACTTTTGTTTAGCATAATGTTCAAATTTAATGGAATTAGATTCTAAAATTGGTAATGTAATACTAAGTAAAATACTATAGCTAGGAAAATCCAAACTTGAATACTCTCATGAGGACATAAGAGTTACTAAAGAATTTTGTCATATATTAAAAATTAATCAAGCACAAAAGTGTAAGAAGACACTTAATTTGAAGTTCATTATTTCTAATTACTTCTCAGTACTTAACTGAAATAAATATAATTTTATTATAATATAAACTTTATTTGAAAATATTTAACATTAAAATACCAATATATTTACAAAATTTCAAAATATCTCATTTAAATAACAGTGATATTTGATTGCTAAAATATTCTGTTTTGATAAACAATTCAAAAAAAGGCTATAGACATTGATAAAAGTCCCTAAAATATTTTACCAATATTATCATTATAAATATATTATAAAGAAATTCTTCCTTTTAAATTAATTATTTAATATGAAAATTAGGTGATATTTAGTATATAATATATTATTTAATTCCTGATTTTTAACTATTTTAATTCTACCATTTCCTTTTTATTGCTAGGGTTTTAAAAAATTATATAGAACATACTAATATAAATAAAAAGTAGAGTTTCCTTCTTCAAATCCTTCAGTGGCCTTACTTCTCCAATCCATTTATAGATTTGCAATTATATTCAATTTATTTTGCAAAGAAGCATTGATTGTACTTACATTTATAATGTCAACTGAAGATATTTTTCTAGTTTTATTGAGATATAATTGACATATGGCATTGTATTAATTTAATGTGTACAGGTAATGATTTAATATATGCATATATTTTTGAAATGATTGACACAATCAGTTTAGTTAACATCCATCACCTCACATACATTTTTTCTTGTCATGAGAGCTTTCAAAAATCTACTCTCTTAGCAACTTTCAAATATACAATACAGTATTGTTTACTATAGTCACGGTGCAGTACATTTTATGCCCAGAACTTATCCTTATATATATATAAAAGCCTAAGCAACTGTTACAACCGGTCGACCTAACAACCAGTCAACTGGTCACTATGATGTGCACTGACCACCAGGGGGCATACACTCAATGCAGGAGCTGCCCCCCAGTGGGTGGTAAGTGCACTCCCACAGCCAACCTCCCACTGCCAGCCAACCTCCTGTGGTCCCTCCCCTTGGCTGGCCAGCCCCGATCAGCCCCGATCACTAGCCAGGCCCAGGGACCCCACCCATGCATGAATTTGTGTACTGGGCCTCTAGACCACCTTCACCTATTTCCCCACCCCACATTCTCCACTTCTCTGGCAACTCATCAATCTGATCTCTTTTCCTATGAGTTTGTTTTCTTGTAGATTCTATATAGAAGTGACATCAAATAGCATTTGTATTTCTCTCCCTGATTATTTCATTTGTCAAAATGCTCTCAAAGTTCATCCATGTTATCACAAATCACAGAATTTCTTTCCTGCTAATTGTGAGCTTAGTTTGTCCTTTTTCTAGTTCCTTGAGGTATAAAATTAGGTTGTTTATTTTAAATATATTTTAAAATATACATCACTATCATGCAGTACATCATTTTTATTTTGTGAATTAGTGACTTTAAATAAAAGCTGTCAAATTGGTAAAGAACAAATTGCATCATGCACCACTGCACCACACAAAACGTCCTACACTTTTACTTTGTGGATTAACCTTAAAATTAAAAAAAAAAAGCCATAAAAATATAAGGGTTTTCTATGTTATTATGAATTGCTCAGAAGTATTGTACATAGTGCTTATAACTGATTAAGGGATAGATTTTATAGAGTGCATAAACCTAAACACAAACTAAACACATACAAGCTATTTAGAAAATGTTGGTTCTCAGTGAATATTTGTTAAATAAATGAATAAATGAACTTATGTCAACTACTAAAGCTAAGTATTAATTAATCATTTTAAATGAAATTGAATATATAATTCATGAATTGAGACTAAGCTATGCATCATTTACAAGCCACAGAATTAAATGGAAACTTGGCAATATTTTTGTTTCTGTTTTTCCCTATCAATCAATGTAGATGACCAATCTAGCTAGGATATTGTATGCTGTTTATGTGGTATTAAAGGCACAAAATTTTTAAAAATTAGACATAAGTATTCTGGGAGATTATATCTTCCAGTCACTATATATGTGGGCTGAAGCTCTAGTATTCATTTAATGATTTAACTGTTCAGTTATGTATAATTTTACATGTAAAAATTATAGAGGAATAAGTAAATAAACAAAAATATAAAGAGATTACGTATATATATATAAAATTATTAAAATATTAATTTTTAGATATGAAAGTAAAAGGTATTTTTTGAAATTAAAAGAATGATGCAGTGCCAAAAAGCTGGTGGTAATGGCTGTTTCAGGATAGTGTTATTTATTTGTTTATTATTTTTATCCATGTTGTGCATATGAGAATTAGTTTTATGGTTGAGTAGCATTTTATTGTAAAAACTAGGGTCCCAGTGCACGAATTTGTGCACCTTGAAAGGAACTGTGGGCCGCGAGGCTGCAGTTGGCACAGGAGTGGGTCTCGGCCTATCCTCCATGCCCCCGCCTGGCCCCTCCCGCCATGGCCCCTGGTCCCCTGGTCCCCTGTCTGCCAGCAGCCCCGCTCATGTCACCACTGCTCCCACATGCTGAAGGTGTGGAGTGATTTGGGCTGGCACCAGCCATGGGTGCAATGGGGTGGGTGCCGTCAGTGGGTACAAGCAGTGGCTCCAGCACCAGCTACGGGTGCAAGCAGGGCCAGCGCCAGTAGCGAGTGCGAGAGGTGGCTGCCAGCCCCGATTGCCCCTTAGGAGCAGGTGGAGGTGGAGAAGCCCTGAGGGGCGATTGGGGTTGGCAGCCGCTGCTCGCACCCACTGACATCACCAAGTGATTGGGTCCGGCGCCGGGCACAGGCAGCGGGTGCAACCGGCAGATCCAGCACCACAGTGGGTGCAAGCAGGGCCAGCACTGGCAGCAGGTGCGAGCGCTGTTTGGGACCACAGTGCATGGGAGCAAAGAATTTTCAGTAACCACCAGAGGTTTACCCTGATGACAGCAACCAGAGCCCTGCCTTGGTCTGGCGCCCCGCTCACCTGCTCCACCATTCCACTGCGGTCGAAGCCCGTCATGTTCCATGGTCTGACCCCAGCTGCTGATACCCACCATGTTCTGCATGTGTCCCCTGGTGGTCAGTGCACATCATAGCGACTGGTAGTTCAGTTTTTCAGTTGTTCTGCTGTTCGGTCTATTTGCATATTAGCCTTTTATTATATAGGATATGTCACAGCTTGTGCAAGCATTCTAAACAAAACTGATGATTAACTAGGTTGTTTCTAGATTTTTATTATTATAAATAAAGTAACTATAATTATTTTTCCAGCCTTGATGTATATATGTATTTTGCTTCTTTGGATAAAAAATAAAATGACGGAAGTAGTGGCTCATAGGATACAAATATTTAAATTTCTTTATAAAAAATGGCATAATTTTTAAAATTTTTTATCATCAATTTATGGGAGTTGCAGTTGTTCTAGATCATTGCCATATTTAGTACTATTAGCCTTTTTCTTTTTGTCATACGAATATTTTTACCAGTAAATGACTGAGACAAAATTAGTTAATTTGGTAGAAAAAACCCACATAAAACACAATGCCACTTGTATCCAAACTCTTGTTGACAATAATAACAGAACTACTTGTTTTCCCCTTTATACCTCTATTGTAAGCCATTCTATCAAATTGTCTTATTAAAATTTTAGGAATGACATTATTCTTACTATGTATGATATAATAGGTAATTTCATGCTCAGTTTTGTGTGCCCATATTATTTCCTAAAATTTTTGTGTCCAGTTTACAAATGGGAGAAATCTGCTAAAATGACTTCTTGAAACAAAGTTACTACAGTTAATTATGGCTGCCAGCTTTCCTGCAGTATAAATGCTCACCTTTATGGAACAGTAAATGGACTAGTAGTAAATTTCCCGAGAATTTGAGCTATAGTAAATGTGTCATATACATTTTGTTGCAAAAAGTAGTACTATTAATCTGTCAAAATTATTTTTGACTGAGTAAAATATTTACTTGGAGAAATAACAATAACTTAATTTTAAGTGCACTACTGTGCAATAATTTAACAAATATGCAACAAAACTTTTCAAAGGAGCAAATACATGAACTTTTTCAGTTATATGGTTACACATAGGTGGTTAGCTGCATTGGATATATTGTGGTTCCTGTGGCATCATCTTCCTTATATTATCAGGCAGGTAAATTAACACTATGTTGAAAAGTTCCCTTGATGGTATATAAGTTGTTTAACCCCAAAACCCAGATGAACCTACATGATATCCTAATACATAAAAACCCTGGATCTGTCACAACCTGAGGCTGGACCAACTGGAAGTCAGTCCTGCAGTCAGTTCTGGGCCTGAAGGCATGGTGACCCAGCACTGACTGCTGAGGGGGCTGCGAATCAGGCCCGGAGAGAGGCCTGAAGAGAGAAGCAGGGACTGATCCATAGCCTGTGTGGCAGCTATTGATCAGCACTTGCCTCTTTCTTTCTTTCGGGGCAGGGCCAGCAGCCGTGCCTCCATTTCTCTCCAGGCCTCCCGCAGGGCTGCTGATCAGCCCTACCTTTCTGATCAGGCCCCATTGATAGGCCCAGAGATGCTGACTGGCATAGAAACCAACCAATCAGAACCAAATCTGGGTGAAGTGTGAGGAGCCAATGGCTGCCTAAGAAGCAGAGCTTTTGATGCTGACTGGCATAGAAACTGACCAATCAGAACCAAATTGGCTGGCAGGAAAGACAGTTGGGGGTGAGATCAGGCTGGCAGGGGAGGACAGTTGGGGGCAACCAGGTCTGCAGTGGAGGGCAGTTGGGGGTGAGATCAGGCTGGCAGGGGAGGACAGTTGGGGGCAACCAGGTCTGCAGTGGAGGGCAGTTGGGGGTGAGATCAGGCCGCCAGGGGAGGGCAGTTAGGGACAATCAGGCAGGCAAGCAGAGAGGTTAGGGGAAATCAGGCAGGCAGACAGAGGCAGTTAGGGGCAACCAAGCAGGCTGGCAGGTGAGCAGTTAGGAGCCAGCGGTCACAGTTTGCGAGAGGGATGTCCAACTGCCAGTTTAGGACCTAACCCAAGGATCGGCCTAAACCGGCAGTCGGACATCCCCCGAGGGGTCCAGGACTGGAGAGGGTGCAGGCTGGGCTGAGGGGATCCCCCCCTCTGTGTACAAAGTTCATGCACCAGGCCTCCTGTATATATTAAAATGGAATGACATAGTGTTAATAGCGCAGTACAACAATCAATGACTGTAGAAAATTACTTTAACTTGTGAATTCAGAAATTATCTTTTAAAAAATTCATTGTCAGTCACTTACTTTGAACTTAATAATATATGGTACTAATATATTTACTTGAATGATAAAAAAGTTCAAATAATTCAAACATACTTCAAAGAATAGGCCTTAAAAAGAGGTGTCAAATACTAGAATGTGGATAAAGCATCAATAATTTTATCAACTTGGAAAATCATTATAGCAAACAAAATTATTCACAAATCTTTAAGTGATTTATTTGTGAAAATAATATTTTTCCTAGATTGCATATAATATGTACATTCATATTAAAACATTAATAAATACATGTTATATATAGTTATATATAATTTTAATAAACATAAGTAGGTCAAAAGTAAATAAAATGACTATTGCTTATTTGAAAAGATCTCAATTTCATTCATAATTTAAAAATTCACATTAAAATTTGAATCTAGATTTTACTTATTTAGCTAATAAAAAGTGATAAAAAATAAAGAATATTTTGTGTGGATCATGATGTGATACTATGAGCTTTACTATTAATTCCTGGTGGCAATTAAAAGTATTAAACATATTTGGAGAAAAATTGCACAATATCTACTAAAATATGTATTGATTGTACAGTGTTAAATTTTATTTTACCTTTTTAGACTTGCAAATATTTGAAAAATATATTTAAAGAAATTATCCTAGCAATATCTGATAAAATATTTTAAAATGTATACAAAGACTAATTAGCTATATTAAATTGCTCCATACACTTATATGTAAGACTAGTTAGATATATTAAACCTCTTCTAAATAAAGCTACAGTGGTCTACGCTTTAATAAAATGGAAGCTCTGCTAACAAATCATAACCAACTTAAAAAAAAAAGTAGTTAAGTAAAACAGGCAATGTAGAATGTAGCACATTATCAGTTTCACATCCATGCATTCTCTCCCCTGCACACACAGTACTGCTGGTATATTTAAAACTGCACAGTTGATAGTGCAGTGAAAGCCTGGGGGGAGAGGGATGGCGTGAGGTGCAGGGTGTAAATAAACAAAAAAAAAATGGGACATCTGTAATTCTTTCAACAGTAAAGATTAAGAGAAAAACAACCACTGCACAGATGATCTCTGGGAAATTCAGAAGGAAATATTTAACTTCTATTAGAATGGTTTTCTCTAGGGTCGGAAATTGTGTACCTAATGGGTAATGGTAACTTTTTTTTTTCCTTTATTTTCCTTCTTTCCCTTCCAGAGTGTATACATCTGTGTGTATTAACCAGAGATGAATATTGCTTATTGCAAAAGCAATTAGAAAATTATAACTATAGATATTATGCATTATCTGTGCTCTTTTTTATGGAGTGACATATTCAATATAAATTCCTTGCCTTACATATAATAAATTGATTTGATACTTTTGTATACAATATAAATTATTTAAAAACAAATGTACTATTAATTTCAATGTATCAGTAGAAATGACATCTTTTAAAATGGAATTTTCATTTTTGGATAGACGCTAAATAATTACAAAAACTAATATATTATTTTTAAAACATTGAAGTAGCCCTGCAGTGTGGCTCAGTGGTTGAGCATTGACCTATGCACCAAGAGGTCATGGTTTGATTCCAGGTCAGGGATTGGCCTTGATCTCCAGTAGGGGGCCATCAGGAGACAGCTGATCAATGTTTCTCTCTCATTGATGTTTCTATCTCTCTCTCCTTTCATTTCTCTCTAAAATCAATTAAAAAACATATTTTTTAAAAATGAAGTAAATAAAAACAAATACATCAAAAATTTACAGAGCTCTAAATTACATTATAATGTAATAGTATATAATACAATATTTTAAATATGCTAGCCACTTATTTAACACTAGAGGCCCAGTGCACGAGATTCGTGCACTGGGGGGTGGGGGGTATTCCTCAGCCCAGCC
This sequence comes from Cnephaeus nilssonii, assembly GCF_951640355.1. Classification (NCBI taxonomy): domain Eukaryota; kingdom Metazoa; phylum Chordata; class Mammalia; order Chiroptera; family Vespertilionidae; genus Cnephaeus; species Cnephaeus nilssonii. The sequence continues at coordinate 65,925,068 of NC_137079.1, read as the reverse complement.
TGTGCCCTCTCCTAGTCGGGGAGCCCTTGGGGGATGTCTGACTGATGTCTTAGGCCCACTCCCAGTGCCCCAGTCCCCCTGTGGGAGCATACTTACCACCAGGGGCAGCTCCTGCATTAAGCATCTGGCCCCTGGTGGTCAGTGCACACCATAGCAACCAGCCATTCTGACGTTTGGTCGATTTGCATATTAGCCTTTTATTATATAGGATTTTATCTATATTCTAATCTTCAAATGAATGATCTTGTTGTCTAAATAACATAGTAAAAAGATAATGTAATTACTGATTACTGTTAGAACATGACCTTGATTACTAATAACATTGAATTTTATAGGTATAAAAATCAATAAATCTGTATTATTTTTAAAAAGACAACATACAATGGCAAGTCATCTGGCTGACATATTTCAAATGTTCAGAATGGAGTAAATTAATTACTTCTAAATTTCATTAGTCACTCTGTATTACCCTATAAGAAATATGGATTAGTTGGTTAAAAGGAAAACTTTAGAATCAAGGATATTTGCAATATACAGATGATGTATCATAGAATTGTACACTTGAAACATATAATTTTATTAACCAATACTACACCAGTAAATTTTATTTAAAAATAAATTAACTAAAAGAATAAAAGATATATACAATAGAACAAAATAAACACTTGGAAGCATGGAATACTTATTTTTGAAACATGCAATAAAAGTGACAAATATCTGAAATGTTTATTTACTAAGGAAAAAATATATTAATAAGAAAATGTGCTCTAAATCCAAATAGGTCAAACATGCTACAACATTATAGACTATAGACTATGTACTACATGTTCTAATAAATATAAAATTTTGGATGTAAATATGCAGAATTACAACACAAATATTTATGAAATGTGCAAGTCATACACATAAATAAACTTTTTTTCAGAACATCATTTACATTAATAAAATAATTGATATATCCTAATTATCCAATAATAGGGATAAGCTTACTATAGTTTGGTACATACATAAATAAATATAAAAGAAAGTCAAGAATAATGCTGAAATCATTTGCATAAATGTTAGTAACTTATTTTAATATAAAAATTATGATATCAGTAGTGCATTTGACTAAGAGTTAAAAACAGACATATCTAATGCATTTTATACCATAATAATAGAAATTACAAGGCATGGTGTTGGAAATAAATATTTTAGACTTATATGGTATATGTATTATTCTTCAATTGTAGAAAAAAATAAATGAAATAAAGTAGATATACCTTTTCTTCTGCCCTGTTAACTGTAATTCTAAATCTAATATTGTCACAAAACATTTGTTCTACTCTTGATTTACTTAAAATTTCATAAACCTCAAATGACATACTGCAGGTGAAAATGCTTAACCTCTGAATCATCTGATTATTGTTAGCCTAACAACTGACTAACAAAGTTGAAGTTGATTCTTTCATGGACATGGGCACTCATCTAGAAAAGTCACATTTGTTGAAATAAACCACATTCTGCATAGGATATTTTGATCACTTCAAATGTAAGTATATTTTAAATGAGTAACTACTTGAATGTTTGAGTCCATTTATTGAAAGGCAAATGAATGAGAAGCAATACATTTCAATAAAACTAATTAATTCACCCTGTAAATAATGAAAACCAAAAACAGGTAAACCTTATTTATGCTATTTTATCTTCCATTATGTTATCATTGTTAAGTTTTCTGAATCATATACTATATAATATGTTGATAAGTTTATTCAGCAAATACATATTTTAAATATTTAATATAAATCAGAAGCTGAGATGAATACTGGAGACAAACAAAAACAAACAAACAAACAAAAACAAGAACAAATTAAACACAGAGTGTACTCAGTAAGGGATAGAGTGTACTAAGAGATAATATTTATATTATTTGAATAAAAGAGTCATTATATAAAGATTGCCAAAAAGTTCATAAAGGAAAAGTCTTTGAATGATAAATAAAGATTGGAAAAGCTAGAATTATTCTTAAAAATCAAAGGGAATGGAAAATGTATAACCCAGATCCATAAAACAGAATTGAAGAGTACATATGAAAAAGAAGGTGTTTCTAAGAAATGAAGTTGAAAAGGCTGTCAGGAGTCATGTCATTGATACATTCTCCTATAGGCAAATATATCAAAATATACATTAAGAATGGGTAGTTACTGAATTGAATTTGGGCAGAAAAATAAAAATTATATTTGCAATAAAAATAAAATAAGTCTGGAATATGGAGGGCTAATGTTATACGTAAGCCTCAGTGTTGCACATTAAAATTAAAATACTTTAATAATAATAATAATTTCAATAGGTCTCAGAGCTCAAAGAGACAAATCTACAGCAAACATGGCTCAAATTTAAGAAAGTGGTACCCAATGGGATTCAAGAAAAATTAAAATTCTAAGTGCTATGATCTCAGATTAAAAGACAAGTGAACATAGAAGCAATGGCATTTGACCTGCATATAGGGAAAGGTTTGTTATGAGATTCCTATATAAGAGAAGTCCTTGTGCAAAAGGAGATCAAAGTGAATATCATCCGTGATTCCAGGGGAGTGCCTTGTCTTCACCCCAGGTGTGTTAAAAATAATTTTTAAAAACCTATTTATTTATACATTGAATCCAACATAAACTATTACCTTGTGATTACTATCAATCACCAAACCCTCCATAAAACCAGCATTGAAGGTGACACAATGTAAACAAAAGACAACTAGATAAATATCTGCATAGTGAGAGACAGCAAAGAATAATATGTGCTTTTTATTTAATGTTTAATGGGTGGCAAAGAAATTGTTCACAGAATAAAACTCATGATTTAAAATAAAATGATATGGTGGAACTCCTAAAATGGTGAAATGAGATCCTCCATCATCTATCCCTCCATGAAAGCAAGGAAAACTCTGGGGAAAAAAAAGTAAAAATCAACATTTTCAGATCTATGCAAATTAAACAAAGGCTTGCAAAAATCTAAGTACTGTTCAATCAAGAACAACTGCTGAGTCTTAATCAGAACAGCAGTGTCTATAGTGTAAATTGACCTTCTTCAGGTTCCACACACTCTCACTTTTCAAATACTGTGGATTTGAAACCAGCAACTTTGGAATTACCAAAGGAAGCAGATAATGTATGGAGTCACTAAAAGTTCGTATTTCCAGAGCACTGTTGTACTTGACCTATCTTGCAACTCTATTAGAAAGAACCATTCATAGGCATTGTTGTTATTTGTCTGTACTCAAAGCTCAGTTTTGGAAAATATCTTATACTCAAAATGCTAGTTGAAAAAAAAAATCTGTGGCATTTGTTTTAATATTTCAAATGTCGGAGGCTCTGTTACCTGGTAGTATAAACCAGAGCATGGACAAAACTTAAAAGAAAGACCTAGAAAATGTTATATTCGCAGAGGAATCTTTGAAAAGCTCTACCATTTTCTGGGGTATTTAGAAAGTCACACACATGTGCAGAGCTTTATGTATGCACAGGAAATACTTGAGTGGGTCCCAATCTCTCACCTTGGCTATACTTGTAGCGCTTTACCAGCCAGAAAAATAATGCAGAGTTGTAAAATGCATAAGAATTAAAGGCATGCCCAAACTCACAGACAAGTCTCTTAGGGAAGAGTACAAGATTTATTAGTTCAATACACTTAAATAAATCTCCTGCCATCATTAGTTGACCACTTAGCTAATCAAACAGTGACTCTAATAGCCACACAATATAGAAGAAACAAACTTTACAGAATTATCCTAAGAAAGTCACTAAATAATCAAATGGCTACAACTACAATTACATTAGCAATAATAACAAAGCAGGAATAACAACAAACTCTAGGGCAGAGGACCATCTATATATTGTATATAAAAGCCTAAGTGACCATTACAAATGGATGACCAGTCTCCATGACATGCACTGAACACCAGGGGGCAGATGCTCACAGCAGGAGCTGCCCCCTGGTGATCAGTGCGCTCCCACAGTCAACTTCCTGCAGCCCCTCCCCCTGGCTGACCCCCCGATTGGCCCTGATCCAGGGGGGGGCTGGCCAACCAACCTCCCATGGCCCCTCCCCCTGGCCATCAACCTCCCGTAGTCCCTCCCCCCAGCTGGCTAGCCCCCCAACCGGCCGGCCAACCTCCCAAGGTCCCTCCCTGCTGCCGGCCGGCACTCCCAATAGGCTCTGATCAGAGGGCCGGCCAGCTAACCTCCCAGGGTCCCTTTACCTGGCCAGCTGGCTCCTTAATAGGCCTCAATCGCCAGCTATTCCTAGGGACCAGACCCATGCATGAATTCATGCATTGGGCCTCTAGTATGATATATCAATATGCAACATAATATTTCATAAAGTGTCAAGTTTTTACAAAAATTATAAACCAATGAAAGAAGCAAGAAAATATGGCATCAACATGGGGGAGGGGCAGTGGGGAAGCAGTCCATAGAAATTGTCCCACAGGGAAGACAGATGTCAAACTTGCTAGACAAAGATTTTAAATCAGCTATTATAAATACATTCAAAGAATAAAAGAAATAACTAACATACCTAAGAATAAAATAAAAGTATGCTAACCATACCTCATTAAATAGACAATATAAAAAAATGAGTAAAGAACTAAATAAAAAATGTGGAGTTTAGGGGTACAATAAACAAAAAATGCAAAGTACACTAGAGGAACTCAATAGCAAATTTGAACAGAAGAAAGAATCAATAAAATTCAAAATAGGTCAATTAAGATTATCCAGTCTGAGGAAAAGAAAGAAAAAAATGAAGAAAGAAGACAGAACCTGTGCAACACCATCAAGTACAACAACATATGCACAGTAAACTCCCAGAAATAGTGGGAAAGAGAGAAGGAACAATGTATATATATATTTAAATAATGGCTGAAAACTTTAAAAATGTGATAAAAAAAATATTAACCTACACCTACCCAAGAAACTAAATAAATTACAAGTAGGATTATATGGAAGAGATCCATACCTCATCTCATAATGGTAAAACTTTTAATAAACAAGGAGTGAGAATCTTGAAAGTAGCAAGAGAAAATATGTCATCATATAAAGAAACCATAAAGGTCAGAAGGCAATAGGGTACGATATTCAAAAGTAGAGGAAGGTAACTGTCAACAAAGAAAACTTTATCTAGAAACTATCCTTCAAAAATGGAGAAATTAAGACATCCCACGATAAACAACAAATGAGAAAGTCTGTGGTTGGCAGACCTACCCTTCAATAATTACTGAAGAGAGTTGTTAAGACTGAAATGAAAGAACAATTCAATTCAAATCAGCACCATGAAATAAAGAACATTTACAAATTTCCATAGGTAAATATAAAACACCACAAAACAGCATCAGGGTATTTTTGTAACTATTTTCTCTTATTGTTAAAATTTAATTTTATAAATGAATAATTATAAAACCATATTGATGGTCTAACAATATATAAAGATATAATCCTATCTAATAAAAGAGTAATATGCAAATTGACCATCACACCAAGACACAAGATGGCTGCCCCCAAGTGGACACAAGAAGGCCACCACAAGATGGCTGACACAAGATGGCCTGTAGGGGAGGCCAGTTGTGGTAAGTTAGGGGTGACCAGGTCAGCAGAGGAGAGCATTTGGGGGAGACAAGGCCAACAGGAGAGGGCAGTTGGGGTGGACCCAGGCCTCTAGGGGAGGGCACTTGGGGGGGACCCAGGCTGGCAGAGGAGGGAAGTTGGGGGGACAAGGCCTGCAAGGGAGGGCTGTTGGGGGGGGGCAGGCATGCAGGGGAGGGCAGTTGTGGGTGATCAGGCCAGCAGGGGATGGCAATTGGGGAGTACCAGGCCTATAGGGGAGGGCATTTGGGGGGAATAGGCCAGCAGGGCAGGGCAGTTGGGAGAAACCAGGATGCAGGGGAGGGCAGTTTGGGGGGGGGGGATAGGGCCAGCAGGGGAGAGAAGTTGGGGGGACCAGGATGCAGAGGAGGGCAGTTGGGGGGGGACAGGCCTGCAGGGGAGGGCATTTGGGGGGGACCAGGCCTGCAGGTGAGGGCAGTTGTGGGTGATCAGGCCAGCAGGGAGGACAGTTGGGGGGGACCAGGCCTGCAGGGGAGGGCAGTTGGGGGGAGACAAGACCTGCAGGGGAGGACAGTTGGGGGGGACCCAGGCCTGAAGGGGAGGGCAGTTGAGGGGACCAGGCCAACAGGGGAGGGCAGTTTGGGGGAACCAGGCCTGCAGGGGAGGGCAGTTGGGAGCCAGCAGCCCTGGATTGTGAGAGGGATGTCTGACCGCCAGCAGTCATGGATTGTGAGAGGGATGTAGCCAGATTGGAGAGGGTGCAGGCTGGGCTGAGTGACAACTCCCCCACCCCCCCATGCACGAATTTCATGCAGCAGGCCTCTAGTTGTTATAATAAAATACTATACATTTAAGAATGAGGTTATAGAATAAAATAGAGCAATGTTTCTGTATACTAAGTTAATATTAATTGGATCACTATTCTTTTAATTTATAATATAATCCCTTTAGAAGCCACTTTTCACAGTAAAGTTTTCTATATGCATTAGAGTAATTTTAGATTTATACTAAATAAGTCTAGGAAATGCATGCATTTACCAGCCATTATGAGTAAACAAAAGTACATGACTTCCATGTGGCCTAGCATCGATGGGAACATAGGCCACCACGCATTGAAACCACTGCAGTAAGTCACACCACTTGACAACAGAACCAGTTAATGCATTTGATGTGGTATGATCACCTGCTAATGATTCGCCAAACATTGTTTATAAGCAGTGACTCTTGGATATAAATATGTAGACTATAGTTGTAGATATGTAATATCTAGTTATGCTGGCAAAATTACTTAGTGTTTTTTCCAACATATGGACTACTTGCTAAAATTTGTTTTAAAAAAACTGAATAACAAAAATTAACCTGTTAATCTATATATATAAAAGCCTAAGTGGCCATTATGATTAAATGACTGAAACAACCAGAATGACCAGTTGACCAGTTGCTATGATGCACACTGACCACCAGGGGGTGAACACTCAATGCAGGAGCTGCCCCCTGGTGGTCAGTGCACTCCCACAGCCAACCTCCTGATGGCCCCAATAGGGGGCTAGATGGCCAACCTCCTGTGGTCCCTTCCCCGTGCCGTGTGGCCCCCCTGATAGGCCTTGAATGCCAATCAGGCTGAGGCACCCCACCCATGTATGAATTCCTGCACAGGGCCTTTAGTTTAATTATAAATAAATCTTGGTTAAAAGCATTTTTAAATTAACAGGGTGTTCATTTTCACATATGATATATGGGCCAGAAATTTTGTCCATTAAATCTGAAATTTGTTAAATCACCTCCAAACTCAAGGTTTTATATAATAATGTGAAATCTACATATTGATGCCCACAAAATTTATAGTGCTATTTTATTGGAAAGATAAGGAAGAGCTATATGTCCATATTTAAGAGTTAATATGAGTTAAAGATATAAAACCTTTTCTCCAAATGCAAATATTTGTAAACTGTGTACAACTGAAAGAAAGATATAAACATACTAGAGGCCCAGTGCATGAAATTCGTACATGGGAGGGTGATGTCCCTCAGCCCAGTCTGCACCCTTTCCAATCTGGGACCCCTCGAGAGATGTCCGACTGCCCTCTCACAATCCAGGACTGCTGGCTCCCAACTGCTCACCTGCCTGCCTTCCTGATTGCCCCTAACCACTTCTGCCTGCCAGCCTGATCACCCCCTAACCACTCCCTTGCCAGCCTGATTGATGCCTAACTGCTCCCCTGCCAGCCTGATTGCCCCTAACTGCCTTCCCCTGCAGGCCTGGTCACCCCTAACTGCCATTCCCTGCAGGCCCAGTCGCCTCCAACTTCGCTCCTCTGCCAGCCTGGTCACCCCTAACTGCCCTCCCCTGAAGGCTTGATTGCCCCCAACTGCCTTCCCTTGCAGGCCTAGTCCCTCCCAACTGCCCTCCCTTGGTGGCTTGATTTCCCACAACTGCCCTCCCCTGCTGACTTGATCCCTCCCAACTGCCATCTGGCCATCTTGTGGTGGCCATCTTGTGTCCACATGGGGGCTGCCATCTTTGACCACATGGGGGCAGCCATCTTGTGTGAGGGGGCGTGGGCAGGGCAGGCAGAGATTAATGTATTTATATGCATATATGCATAGCCCATGGACAGACAATAGTGCTGGGAAGGTCTGGGGAGGGGGTGGGAGTGGGGTAGAGAGGCCTAATGGGGAGGGGACATCTGTAATACTTTCAACAATAAAGATAAATTTTTAAAAATTCAATTAATTAATATATATATGATTCAATGTCTGTCAAATTTAATAGTGAGAAAACAGCTATAAATTTCTACTCTTCTGAACACTTGAAATAATCTCACACTTTTGAAATATGAACATACTTTTATAAAGTGAGTAAATCTCCTTATTTTTCCACTCCTTTTTATGTGTAATTAGAAATACATGAACAGATGGACTATCTAGTAAAATAGAGGTGATATTTTTCCCATTCCTTTTGTCAAATTTATAAGTTCAAAAGCCATTTGGCCTTTAGAAGTAATAATAAAAATTAATTGGTAATCAAGTAACTTGTTTTTGTTTTCTTGGAGTACATAGTTAACCTTTCCAACATCTGATGTCATGTCCAAATAGTAATTCAAGCCCAATTTTTTTTCCTGTTAATTATTGCAAATGTATTCAAAAAATATAAAAATTAGTTGCAAGTACTAATTTGAACCTGGGATCAAACAATATTATTTGTTTGTGTTCTGAATATATATTTATTTTATGATGAACTCAATTTAATTACTTTTACAACCCTATTAGTGGAAATGTAATCATAATGTCTGTTAGTTCTTATTTATTTTCCACATATCTTCAAGAACTCTGGATATAAATTTTGTAAAGATATGATTCTGTTCAGTAGTTTCAAAATGATTATAAAACAAATGTCTAGATCTACTTATGCTGTATTTTGAAATCCATACCAGTTGGTGGCCTACGTCTCAGTTTGATGCCACAAAGATTATTTTAGTGTAGGACTTTTTAATTTTTGCCAAGTCTGTTAAGGTTGACTGAAAAAGTGTCCTATTGTTTTTACTTAAATTTGCTTGCTATTGTTAAGATATAATAAAGCTTCCATGTTGTGCTTGCTGCATTCATATGTGAGGGTACACTGAAAACAGTTCATTTGTACGTTGCTAATTTCGCAAAATCAGCAGGAAATATTTTATTATATTTCTTTGCATAATTGCCTCATCAATCAAAAGGAAAGGTGTAACATTTGTCTTGTCTCTTTAAAAGGGGGGGAAAAATCAATTGTAAAACAAAGCTGAAGGTATAACAGGCTATAACAATCGACCAAGATCTTTAATCCTAATATCAATATTTATTAACATTTTATATTGCCTACCTACAGTCTAATTACTCATGTACATCATAGGTGCCCTCTCTTTTTCTTCCTGATGACCAGTAAATACAATTCATTCTTCTTGTAATGAAGACAATAGCAATGATCTAAGTGAGTGTATCTCAGGCCAAAACAATAAAAATACAAAGGAAAATTGATTTTAAAAGCTTTAACTAAAAGCCTATGAAATGAGGAAAGAGCCCCCTCCATCCTGCTTCTCCTATGGCTCTGTTCCACTGATTAGAATGTCCTTGGCAATAGAGGTCACGTTAATTTTATCACATCCAAGGATTCTAGGTGAAATATGTGGCACATGTGCAGGCTGCATGCTCGTTTGTCACATTATTACTTGCTGTCACTTTTGAAGGTAGGTGTCTTTTTGAAGAATGTGCCACAGCTAGAGGGTCATGTTATTTGCATAAAGCTCTGAAAGCTGTCTTTCCAGAGAGAATGACTGGGATGTTGCTTCATTTTCTGTTTACAAAAAGCACATAGCAGACAGCTGTCAGGAGCTGATGCTGACTTCCTTGTACATGGATAGTTCTCAAAAAAAAAAAATACTTAAGAACATATTAATGAATTTTAAGTAAAGATTCCAGTTACCGGTCTGCATGTTAATTTAACCATTCAGAATAAAGTAGTTCTGGCCTGCTGTCAGCAGATATTTGTGCTTTATAATGTCAAAAGATGCCTGTAAATTGAAGTGATTTATATAAGCTTCCATTGCTTTTGGTTGATAACCAAATAATTTCCTTCCTTTACAAAATTAGAGGAAGAAGATAGAGCTATATTTTGAAGCTATTACAATGATTTCGCTAAAGATCTTAGGAAGATTTTCAAAGTAATGCAAGTATAAGTATTGTTACCGGAGTAAAAAAAAATAGTACGTATGTATGTACAGGAACTTATTTTAAATAAAATGACATTTTAAAAAATGAATAATTTTACAGTTGGATAAATATATTTTTAAAATAATGTATAAGATTAAATTTAAATAGAAACTATGATTTTTAAAACTCTGTAACAATGAAATTACTCTAACCTACAGCAACAAATTTTAAAAACCCATGTTTTATCTTTCCTATGTACTGAGGATATTTAATATAATTAAGAAAAGTTTATAAATTGATATATAATATATACATACCATATGATCAGATTATTTTGATTTCTTATAAGACAGAGATATATTCAATCAAGGTACAGGATATAAACAACATATTCCATATAATAAAAAGCTAATATGCAAATCGACTGAATGGTGGAATGACCAATTGCTATGACACACACTGACCACCAGGGGGCAGATGCTCAATGCAGGACCTGCCCCTTGGTGGTCAGTGTGCTCCCACAGGGGGAGCACTGCTCAGCTAGAAGCCCTGAGCCAGGGGTGGTGGCGGGAGCCTCTCCCTCTTCCACGGCAGTGCTAAGGACAGCCGGCAGTCAGATATCCCCTGAGGGCTCCCAGACTGAAAGAGGGCACAGGCCAGGCTGAGGGACCCCCCTGAGTGCACAAATTTTGTGCATTGGGCCTCTAGCTACTTATAATGTGTTTCCCAGCTTATTGTTTATTTTGGTGGATTAAAGATGACTATACATTCTTTGATATAATATACATCAAGAGATGGTTTTTCACCTCCCCCTGAATCTGGACAGATACTGGGACTGCTTTTACCATGCTGTGTGGCAGAGGAATTGCCATTACAATTTCCAGTCCTGGTCCTTAGGAGCTTGGGGATCTTCAACTTCCTCTCTCATAGAACATTTCCTGAACTAGCAATGTAAGATGTTTAATTATGGATATAGTGAGACCACATGGAAAGTCTTCATGAATAATAGGAACAGAGCATCCCAGCTGAGCTCAGACTTCCACTCATTCAGGCAATGGGCCAAATACGTGAGCATAGCCTCTTTGGACCCTGCAGCCCATCCAACCCCCTTGCCAACTGAATTCCATCAGGCAACTTATTAAAAGCACACAAAGCAGAGAGATTGCCTACTTGAACTCGGCCTGAATCCCTGCCAAAGACAGTGAGTATGATAAAATGATTCCTGTTTTATGTCTCAAATTTGGGGTGATGTGTTATCAACAATTAATAAATTTTAAATGTGTGTGTTTTAAATCAGAAGTATTGGTATTTCTGAAGTAATTTCTGAGCACAGTTTTTTCGTTATAAGCAAGGCCTGAAATGATTATAATAATTAAACACAGTACTCTCCATAATTTCCACAATCCAGTGAAGAGAAGGTGATTGTTGTGAAAAGAAATCATTGGAAAAAAGAATGGGTATTTTGCCCTAGCTGGTTTGGCTCAGTGGATAGAGCATCGGCCTGCGGACTGAAGAGTTCTGGATTTGATTTTGGTCCAGGGCACATGCCTGGGTTATAGGCTTGATCCCCAGTAGAAAGCATGCAGGAGGCAGTCGATCAGTGATTCTTTCTCATCATTGATGTTTCTCTCTCTCTCTCTCTCTCTCTCTCTCTCTCTCTCTCTCTCTCTTTCTCTCTCTCTCTCTCCTTTCCTCTCTGAAATCAATAAAAACATATTTAAAAAAAGAATGGGTATTTTGCTGTTTGATAGCCAAATATTTGTTAGATCTCTTTCCATTACTGGTTCATTACAATGCTTATAACAACAGGATTGATTTGAATGGCAATATAAAGACAGAGACTATCAATTGGAACTTTTGATTATATTGAATAATCAAAACCATCATTTTTAAAATTGCTTCTGAATCATGTACAAATGGTTTCTTTAAAAATTATGGTGTCATAGAATATTTGGTGAAGTGGATCTTTGTGTGTGCTTCCTAAAGAGAAAGACTTCCATTTAAATGTTGTATCCACACCTGTTTTATAGTGTTGAAGATGTGTAGTTGTTTTAGAGCATGGCCTCCAGAGGCAGCTGACTTGATTAAAAAGTTGCTTCTTACTTCTTAAGTAAAACAGTCCAGGCATTTTATTCTGTGAGCCAAAGTAAATTATGAATAAAGATAGTTTCTACCTGAAGTTCCGTTGTGCATATTAAATGCTATGATTGATATAAATTCATTAGCACAGTCTCTGTCAAATAAATTAACTGACAAGATATCAGCAACAGTTTGAAAATATTTGAATATGCCCTTTCATTCTATGATTTTTTTTCTATTTTCTATATTTGCTTTTGTCAAAGACCAACTATCTCCTTAGCTCTTGATAAGCAGGTGTCCAAACCTTTACACAGAAGCGAAGAAAATGGGATGAAGATGACCTCCTAACTTCTCCTTTGAATTTCAAAGGAAAGCGAGCATCAGCTGGCTTGAAAGAAAACGAAGTCCAGAGGGGAACCTTATCACTGAGGATGGTATGTGCACTAGTCTCTCAGGCTTAATATCTACATCTGATGGTGCTAGAGCAGGACTCGTTCTGTGCAGAGGTAGCCACTTTTCCTGATTGCATAGATTCTTTTCTACTGGTGAAATAATATGCAGAGGTAGCCACTTTTCCTGATTGCATAGATTCTTTTCTACTGGTGAAATAATATGCAGAGGTAGCCACTTTTCCTGATTGCATAGATTCTTTCCACTGGTAAAATAATACATTCTGAATACATAGGAAATTTACGACACTGTTTTAAAATTGAAATAGGAAAAAAACTTCAGCTCCAACTTTATCTCTTTCTTTTACACATACACAGCCCCCACACATGCACACACATGCGCATGCACACTCCAACTCATTTGAATCTATCAAGCCATGTTACAATGTGCTGAAGAACATATCCTTTTTATATTGTATTGAATTTTATGGGACTCAATACTTTGCTAGATTTGTTAGTCTGTACTCCACATTATTTTGAGGTATTGGGAAATTCATTTAGCTTTACTAGCCCGCAAATTCTTCTTTTGAGTAATGTGGAGCTTGCTGGGCACAATCTGAAATGCAGTCTAGTTCTTAAACTCTTGTTATCAACAACTTTATGTGACCAATAACAATTCTATTATTTTAAGGGAAATAATCACTGATAAAAATCTAAAATATTGCCTAGTCTCAGTGTCCCCATGTCCCTGATACATGGAACACATGCCCTTATGATTTTGGCATTACTCTGGTGTGCTTAGGAGCCAAGTTCATCAAACATTTTAGCAAAATAATTCCTGATTGCTGTTGTCAAGTTGGTTCCTGGACCTGGCTCACAATCTCTAAAACATTATTTTCCTTAATCCTATATAATAAAAGGCTAATATGCAAATTGTCCCCTTGAGAGTTCGACCAACCGGGAGTTCGACCGACCAGGAGTTCGACCGCTCTCTATAATGTACAGTGACCACCAGAGGGCCGCACAGAATAAAGGAAGGCCCCACCCGGCAGCCGACAGCCAGGGGAAGGAAGGCTCTGATCAGCCCTGATCACCGACCAAGCCTAGGGACCCTACCAGTGCACGAATTTTGTGCATTGGGCCCCTAGTAGTATATAATGCTCAACAAGTTATCAATAGAAAAGTAAGTGGAATAGCTATGTAAAATTTTCTGAGTAGTGATTTACACAGATACACATGCAAATTTATCCAGTACCAACTACATTTATTTATAACCAGCATATAGAACAGTGTTGTTAAAATATCAGTGCATTTCATGAAGTATGTTGTAAAATAAAATGTATAGGCATTAGAATCCCAGTTGGATACTTATTGTCTAGGCAGCCTTGAATTCGGTTTGACACTTCCATGTTTTCAATCAATAATTAGTAAATAATGCAGATGAATCTCTTAATATTTTCTGACAATCCATCCAATGCCCCTTTCCAATAGTTGTTATTGTATTTTATTTGTTTGCTAATCTAATTTGTATTGCTTTTTATTTACTCTACAATGTTTTATAAGATGTATTCATGTTGTAGTATGTAACTTCAGCCAAACAAACAATTTTATATGTATAAAATTTATATATAATATTTGGAACACAAGTGAATATTTTAAAAAGTTAAACAGGTAGCTCTAGCCAGTTTGTCTCAGTGGATAGAGCTTTGCCCTGCGGACTGAAGGGTCCCTGGTTTGATTTCAGTTAAGGGCACATGCCCAGGTTGCAAAGTCAATCCCCAGTAGGGGGTGTGCAAGAGATCAATGATTCTCTCTCATCACTGATGTTTCTCTCTCTCCCTCTCACTTCCTCTCTGAAATCAATAAAAATATATTAATTTTTAAAAAGCCAAACATGTATTAGGTCTTGAGGGAAGCCTCATAATATATCCATAGAGTTTTATTCTCTGACAGTACATCTAATTAAATTAAAAATCAATAAAATATAATTTTTAAAAAACATATCTTAAAAGTATAATATAATAATTACTTGAGCTAAATAAGAAAGCATAGGGAAATTACAAAATAATTAAAATATAAGGGCAATTAAAGTACTACAAAAACACTTTGTGTGACAGTGTCACTTCTTTAATGTTTTAGAAGTTATGTTTACCAGAAACTAAAAACAAAGTTTTAAAAACAGTCTAAGTAGTCAACTGTAAAATTTTGAGCAATATAATAAAGCCAAATTAAAAGATGAAAGGAAATGATAAAAATAAGAACAAAAAACTTCAAAGAGGGGAACAGGAAAATGTAGCATAGCCAAGTAAGACAAAAATATGAATCTTAGAAAATTATTAATAAATAAATTTTGCAACATGAAACAAGAAAAATATTTTAAAAGTAAGAATGTATATAAGGAAGAAAAAGCAACTAGAGATACAGTCAATACTATTTGCTCTTAGTCTCAGATGAATGAACCTTAGAACTTTGAGTTAGTTGAGAAAATAGTTGAGTATTAATATTTTGTGCAGAAATATGATTTAGCAAAGAGTAAATTAGGAACTGAACTGTAATTTAAGAAAGGCCATTTGCTTTGATTTAGGTAGTGTTATTTGGCTACTGTTTAGGAAAGATAAAAATAATCTATGCAAATTAGTTGTAACTAGAATGAAAAAAAATTTTTAACAAAGTTAGGTTAAAATACCCAATTTAGTTTTGGTGTTTAGCCTAAGGGATTAATGCCAACAAAGAAGACCTAATATTAACTGATTATTCAAGGCCCTCTTAGAGACCCAGTCAAACCTTATCTCTATTTACCTCAGTTCCCATAAAAAACACCCTCAAAATTTGAACCATTTCATCTCTAAATTTGGCTCAATGTCACTTTCTACAAAGTTACACAATGCAATATACAGATGATGTATCATAGAATTTTAGTCTGGAAACCTATATAATCTTATTAACCAATGTCACCTCAATGAATTTAATTAACATTAAATTAATTGATTTTTAAAAATAATCCATTATCTCTCTGAACTCTACCAGCAGCAGTTTTTAATATCCTCTGTGGGATTTCTTATGTTCCTGTCACTTTATATTTCTCTATTCAAAACTGGATGTCACTTAACATTAGTGTGTTCTGTGCAACTTCCATAAGTGGTCTGTTGTTTTTCCTTTTCTCCCATATCTCACATTAATAGATCATGGAGGAAGAATAAGAGTCCTCCATAGTCCTTATTGACATTTTTAATGTTGGTTTCTCCTGATTTCTAAAATTCTCTATCTATTCACTGTGAATTAGATAGTACAAATCTATTCTACCCACTATCACCCATTGTTTTAGCCATCTACCAAAGACTGGTATCACATTTCCTTCCCAACATTTATCCTGCATTACATCAATTGCTATAGATGTTTCCATTGAAATATCCTAATTTTTTTTATATCTGAGACATCTTCTCCCTTCAATGTCTTATCTTTCAATCCATCTGTTGATCCACTCCCATAGTCAAGCTCAAGTTATTATTTCTTTTCATAATCATTGGGAAAGAAATTAGAAGTACTCATTAAGACAAAACCACACTTAGCCTCATTCATTTTGGAAGGATAATTATGTCTATGAAGGGATTAAATGCCAAACTGGAGTTCTTAAAATTTCAGTTTTAAGCATTTGACATTCAGAGTAACAGATATTAACTTTCCAAATCACTCACTATAGAATTCCAATTTAACAATTTGGAATTCTGCCAGAACCTCAAATCCATGGTCCTTACAATCTCTGTCCTCCTCCCCTATCACTCTCCACTCTCCTCCTCCACACTCACCAACCCACTCATTTCCTTACTTCTTTCCCTAACCACCATTATAATTACTTATGTTAATATATAAGCAACTATCTTATTCCTTGCTCTCTGTCAAACATTTTGGGGAAGGCATAAACAATAATTCAAATTCACACCTTTTCTTTAACTGTTGCCAAATAGTTAAATAATGCTGGTAAAAACCACATAATCATGCTGACTTTAAATTCATTACTCAATCCAAGGGGGCAACTCAGTGCTGATTGTCAATCACTTTTCATTTCCTTAGTCTTTATATTTTCTTACACTCCAATATTTCATATATTTCACAATCTACTAAGTCTTTAGTAGCCTTCCCTGGCACACACTTTCAGCTTGCTTGCTTGTTTCTCAATTTACTGAAGAAATAGAACTAATCAGAAAAGAATGACATTTCTTATAGTACCTAGGTACTCCCAAACTACCAGATATTCCGTTTTATCTTCATATCTCAAAGTGTAGGCTTAGTCCTGTGGGGTCAAGTGAGAATATAGCCCAAACACTGCTCCCAGTCAGTGGAACAGTATGTGCCTGGCCAGTGGCCACAAGGAACAGAGCAGCACAGATCCAAATGTTTTCCACATCCTTGTTGGCCAACAAGCTTCATCAAACTCTCTGTCCCTTGGCATGCATGCGGGACATTCCCAGCATAGCTCCCCCCTCCCCAACCCCTCTGCTAGATAAGTCCCTGGCAGACCCTGGCCAAGTACTGAAACTCACCCCACCTGCCACCATCTGGTCTTCCCTAATGTGTAAGTGATAAAGCTATGTCTTTTCCCCCTGATCCCCCACATGTTTTTTGTTTTTGTTTTTACTATCAAAGAACAGCATGATGCTCCCGGAATTGGAGTTCCTACAGTACAAGTCCACATACTTTGTTTCTGCTCTAACTAAACCCATTTTCCTATTGATATTGTCTTTACTGAAATATTTAAATAGCATCTATATGGTGATAACTACAAAATTCATATCCTCAGCTTTGACCATTTTCCTAAATTCCAGATGTATATATCCAACTGTTTACTAAATATTTAATCTTGGATGTCTGATAAAAGCAACATGTCAAGAGATAATTACCTTATTTTCCGGCGTATGAGACGACAGGGCATATAAGATTTTCCTGGGTTAAAAAGTCATCTTATATGCGAGAAAATACGGTATTTCCATCTTAGAGGTGAAGTGACTTGTGCTCAAAGCTGCATAGATACTTACCGTATTTTCCGGCATATAAGATGACTTTTTAACCCAGGAAAATCTTAAACGCCCAGTCGTCTTATACGCCAGAAAATATGGTATTTTCTTCCATGTCTGCTTGCCTCAATTTTTCCATCTCAATTATTTTCAATTGTATTCATCCACTTCTCAGGCCCAAATGAATAAAATTATTCTTTACTTTCTCTTATATCCATGATTAGTCCATTAGGGAATTCTATTGCCTTGTCTTGATAATATCCAGATTCTGACCATTTCTCATTTCACCTTCACTACAGTTACCTTAGTCTCAAAAACTATCATCTCCCTTCTGAATAATATAATCTTACTTGCCCTCCTTGTATCCATTCTTTCCTTTCTAGTCTCTCCTATTCAAACAGAAACTACAATAATCTTTTAAATGTATATCTGCTGAAACCTTTCCAAAATTTCCATCTCAATAAAATCTAGTATTTTAACATGATTCAGATATTGACACCTGAGCTGAACATATTTATCTTCTGACTCACCCATCACTTACTTTTCTGTAATCACCCTGGCTTTATTTTTTTCCCCAGTTTCTTGGGAAAGTCAAGTAGGTGCCTACCTCAAATATCACTGAGACTTCAAATTTCTGTTCCTTCTTTTGGAATGCTCTTGCCCATGACACTTAATGGGAACATACCCTCACTCAGGTATCTGCTCATAAATACTTTACCTCATCAGAAATAATAAATTATATATAAATATATAAATTATATTAGGTGTAGAGTGATAGGCTGAGTGATAGAAAAAAAGATATTTAGTTTAAAATTGCATATAAATTTCAAAAAGATTTTATCAACCATATTAATTAACTCAATGATTGTAATTTTTTCAAACTTCCCATAATCATTGGGAAAGAAATTAGAAGTACTCATTAAGACAAAACCACACTTAACCTCACTTATTTTGGAAGGATAATTATGTCTATGAAGGGGTTAAATGCTAATAATGTCACTAAAGAAAGGGGAAAAAAGATATTCAGAGCAGATTTTCAGAATATTACTCAGAATAATACTATTGTCAATAGGCAATGGAGCAGGGCTGTATTTAGAGAATTATTTGGAAGAGTTTTTCTTGTCTGTCTTCAAAGGATTTCAATAATGATTCTGCATATCTTTCAGAAAACCCCTTCACCACCTAATAGAGCATCTTGGCACAGAATAGCTTTCCAATAAGACTTCTTAACTTTCCTTCAATCTAGTTTAACTAGTTTATGTATAAAATCCTTGCTCATTAATGCAGTCAACACATTTTGTTTCCATCAATAAACATTCAATATTTTAATTTTTATAATGGTTTGCTTATCTGCTAACATTTCCACATCTACTTATTTTTCCTATAAGTGGAACCTATAGTTGCAATTGCCTGTTTGCATTAGGATGTTGTCTTTCCCAAAGGTCATTTTTCTTTATATAAAAACAAGAACAAATACAAAAACACAAAAACAAAAAAACACTCACCAGTTTTCTTTATGCAAATATGTTCATCCATGAATAACAGCTACTGATTGAAATGTTGTTGTTCAACATATCTGAAGATTGGCAAATATTTAAATACCTTAGGGGGAAAGGTAATTATTTCATTTGTTTAGAAAACTTTAGAGTGCCTTGATTAATGGCTTATATACAACTATAAGTTCTTTTAATAAAAAAAGAAATTTAAAGTTATTATGATTATGTTTCTGATAATTCAATTTTAACGTAAGAGAAACATTAAATGAAAGAACTTGTGAAGAATGTAAAGAGAAAGAAATCAATTGATGAGGAAGAGTTAAATGTAGCTCATTTTGAAAATGCCTATTTAACTGTGGCCATGGTGGAATTATTTAGATTCAGTTTGGACTATTCATCTCAAGAGACCACAAGAGATACCTCAGGATATTCCAACTCTTTCAATAATATATGATACTAGTGGCCCAGTGCATGAAATTCGTACATGGTGGTGGGGGGGGGGGGTGTTCCCTCAGCCCAGCCTGCACCCTCTCTGATCTGGGAAAACTTGGGGGTTGTCCGACTGACAGTTTAGGCCCAATCCCACAGGGCCTAAACCGGCAGTCGGACATCCCTCTCGCAATCTGGGACCGCTGGCTCCTAACTGCTCACCTGCCTGCCTGCCTGATTGCCCCTAACTGCCCTCCCCTGCCAGCCTGATCTCACCCCCAATGGCTGTCCCCTGCCGGCCTGATTGCCCCTAACTGCCTCTGCCTCAGCCCCCACCACCATGGCTTTGTCCAGAAGAAAGTCGGATGTCCAGAAGATGGCTGGTCCACCTGGTCTAATTAGCATATTACTCTTTTATTAGTATAGATAGATTATATAGGATAGGATTGATTAAATAGGAGGGGAAAGCCTTTTTTAGCAGGAGGAGATGCTCTTGGCAGAGAAAAATACATAATCCCTATATCTGGACTGATAGCCAGCCATATGCACTATACTACCAAACCAGTCATTAAAAATTGAACAGCTTTCTTACACCTTACACCAAAAAGATGTTGCCCTTAAAACCCCTCCTCAGACCCCACTTTAGGTTCTGCCTTTGCAGTTCACCCAGATTAGGTTCTGATTGGTCAGTTTCTATGCCAGTCAGCATCAAGAGCTCTGCCTCCTAGGCAGACATTGGTTCTTCACAGCACCCACATTTGGTTCTGATTGGTCCGTTCCTATGCCAGTCAGCGTCTCTGGGCCTATCAACGGAGCCTGATCAGAAAGGCGGGGCTGACCAGCAGTCCTGGTGGAGGCATGGCTGATGGCCAGACTGGGAGAGAAAGAGAGAAGCAAGTGCTGATCAAAAGCTGCCACAGAGGCAACGGATCTGTCCCTGATTCTCTCTTCAGACCTCTCTCTGACCCTGATTAGGAATTATGTATTTTTGTCGCAGCCCCCTCAGCAATCAGTGCTGGGGCACCATGCCTGCAGGGAAAGCCTGCAGGACTTACTTCCAGTTGGTCGAGCCTTGGTCCTTACTGGTCTTTAAGATCCAGGGTTTTTATGTATTAGAATTATAAGGTAGAGCATTTGGCTATTTGAAGGTCAAGTAGGTTAATACTGATGATGATGATGAAGATGATGATCATGATGATAATCATGATAATACAGATGCAGGATTGCTTTGAAAAAGAAAGAATACCTGACTTATTTTGTCATTATCTACCATTAATAGCTGTTACCAATATAAATGGAAGATAGTGGAAGGAAGTTAGGTGTTTAGCTAGAGTATTTTATTTTATTTGTTACTTTAAAAAGCAACTCCCAAATCTCATTGGCTTCACATTATAATATTTTTTTCCACTATTTCATACTTCAGTGCTATTGAGAAATTCAGTTTGGTAGATATCTTCCAAGTATTGACCTACGGATTTATTCTCCACCTTACTTTTGAGACTGCCATAATAGAGAGCTGGCTGAAGACACACTTAAAAATAAGACAAAGTGTTTTTTGGACCACATCTGGAGGTGGTGCACATCAATTATATCCACAGTGCATTGGACAGACCTAGTTATTAGGCCCCAATATAAATGCCTGTGAGGCTGTGAAAAGTATTCATTTTATGTGCTGAAAAGAAGAAATGAGATAAATAATCTAGCCTGGATTTTGCAAAGGACAGAAAAATGAGTAATACTCTTCTTATTACCATTCATTTAAACTTTTATTTAATACTTATAAACTGAAAAATACCAGGTAATTTTATTTGGAAAATAATTTCTATGTTATTATTACTGTCTAAGTGAAGGCAAAGGATAGTGAACTGAAGAAAATGACCTATAACAAACACAATAGAAGATTAGAGAATAACAAGATGTTTTTGTGACTGGTCCACATACAATATTTTGGAACCAAAAAGAAATGCTGAACTCACTGAATATAATTTTAAGTTAAGAACCATAGTGTTTTTTTCTAACTTATTTATATCTCTCATTTTATGCCCATATTTTCCAGACTATTTTGTTAGGAAGAAGTTGAAAATAATAATTTAATTATAGAATCCTGCAAGTGTAGTAGCTAGAATTTTTTAAAGCAAATAGATCACTTGTTGCAGCTGAATGGTTTAGGTCCTAAATTGTTCATAGATTCAGGACCTAAACCATTGTGTTTAACAAGTCAGACTTTGGAGCCCGTTGTATGGGTTAAAGTTTCAGTTCAACTATTTATTAGCTACATCAGACAAGACCCCAGCAGGAAAAAGAATAGTGTTAAGTGCTAAAAATTGAATAAATGGGGTTGGGAGACAAATCTCCATGAATACTCTTTTATACAAGCACTAAAAAAAAAACATTGTTAAAAATTATTAAATGGCAAACATATATTGGAAATTAGGGATTATGTATTGTTCTATAGATATTTAAATATTTACCCCCCACAGAACCATTTGCCTTTGCTTACATTATAGGGAGACTTTCACAGCTCTCTGAGAAGATTATTTGTTTTTACTCCACAGTAAAGTTCTCTGTCCTGAGGGGAGATTGGGCTGATATGCCAGCCACCATAAATAAAATTTACGTTTCATGATTTCAGGATCCCTTTCCTATGGTCAAACCCCACTGCATGAACAGGTGGACATCTGCATCTTATCATGTCACTCCATGGAAAACTGGAGGATGGGAAACTGGATCTAAGATGATATGCGAGTAAGAAACAATCTAATTCAGAAATTTAATGTTTTCTGTCAGGATTGTTTCTAAAGATATGGACAATTAGTAAGGACTTAGGTCATAGTTAACAACCACAGGACACGAACATTTGGTCTGAGGAGGCAGAGGGAGTAGACACTGTAAAACAGGAAGAGTAATGGCTGACAATTAGGAGGAGCTTTTTAAAAGTCAATTATTCTTTCTACTTCAGTCTCTTTCTTCACTGTGATTTATCTCATGTACCGCCCTTTGACCAAATCCAAGTGGAAGGCAGACAACACATGAGTGCATTGACGCATTTCATCAAGTTTAGCTTCCTGAGACACAGAATGTGATGGAGAAGGGTGGAGAGTCGATCTTGAAGAGCCAATGGAATAAAGCACAGTTTCTATCCTCAAGGATTGCATGCTTACTGTTTAAAACATTTTTTTTTTTTTTTGCACACACAAAGTTCCAACTATAAAGTATGGCTGAATTTTACCTTCTGAAATTCCCTAAACTAGACATTCTTCTATTCTAAAACTCATTCATATCCTGAGTAAAACTGAACTGTCATATCAATCTGTTTGTTCATCGTTTTTATTAGTATAAAAGCATAGTAACTAAAAAAAAAAATCTTCCAAAGTATTGTGCAGTCCTGGCCCTAGTGTGATTCTCGATGGGTCACATCCCTGAATTAGTGTGAAGCCCATGAATTACTTCTACTGATCAGTTTACATTATGCAAGTCTCAGTATTTGCAGACTGGAAACTCCCTTGATGGCTTGGAAGAAGGATGCTGCTATATTTGAAAGGGCCTATGAGAGAACCACATGACAAGGAACCATTGTGGCTCTAGGAGGTGAGTCCAGGCCTAAAACCAGCAAGGAAATCCCACTCTAGCTTCAAGAGGATAAATTCTCCCAACTATTTGAATCATGTCAGAAGCAGATTGTTGCCAGTCAAGCCTCCAGGTAATAGCCCAGCCCAGCCAACTTCCCTCTCCGTTGCTCTCTGAAATCAATAAAAACACATTTTTTAAAAAGCACTATAAATTCAGCAATGTTTCCCCCTAGGTATAGCTAGAGAATGATTGGATGTACAGGTTCACTGGTCTGCCTTTAAATGTAATTGCGTAAGAGCGAGCTCCCTACTATCTTTCTAGACTCTGGCTGGTGTTGCGACAGTCAGTGCTGGTACTAATCTTATTGTTAATGTCAACGACCAAGTGTGACAGGCCCAGAAAAGATAGGCTCCCATGAATGACAGAGTAATCAGTCTGGGAAGGAACTGGCTCATCCATAAAGGATCAGACGCTGGAAAGTCACTATCAGCACGCTCGCGTGTTTGCTTCTTTTCTCATTCTGATGGCAGCTAGATCATTTAACATCGTATCCTTATGTCAAAGATTATTTGAAATGCATGTTATTCTAAACTCTAAACCAAAAGGGATAAAAATGTTGTATATGTCAGTATTATCAGTATATGAAATTCAAAATATCTGAGCATTCTGTAAAGATAATTTGAAATATGGGATTTCACAAACAGCTGCAATGAATGTTCCTTCACCATCCTACACTCAATTTTCTAAAATGCAATATTGAACAGTTTCTGTTCAGGTTGTAAAGGTGTGTGACTTACTTCATGTCTTTATGATTTCTATTTCATTTGGTAATAATGTATATTTTAAGCAATTAAGTTAATTTATATTTGGTGCTCCAAAGACAGGTACACATTAGTCAAGTTAGTATATTGTACATGTCCAATAATTTTTAAGAACATAAAGAAAATCTATGTAGTAATATTTCATTTCTCTGAAACCTTTTTATCATTTATCTTTTTAAAAGGTTAACATTTAAATCTTTCATTAACAAAATATATTATAAATGACATTAAATTATTAGTATCATGCATTTTTAAGTTTTTTATATAATACTTTCCAAAAAGTGCGCTGAACCCTGATCGTTTTGGCTCAGTTGGATGAGCTTTGTCCCATGCACTGAAAAGTTGCTGGTTTGATTCCCAGTCAGGGCACATGCCTGGATTTCAGACTGTATCCCAGTAGGGAGTGTGCAGGAGGCAGCTGATCAATGTATGTCTCTCTCTCTCTCTCTCTCTCTCTCTCTCTCTCTCTCCCTTCCCTTCTCTCTAAAATAAAATAAAAAATGTATATATTTGTAAAGTGCACTGTGTCTTATTTTAAGAAATTTCACTATATGTTAATATAGTACAACCAATGCTGCAAAAACAACACACTTTGCAATATATAGACTCACATTAATTTACCTGAATAAAAACAAAAAATAACGTGTGCCCCACCTGTGTTGCTCAGTGGTTGAGGACCAACCCAGGACCAAGAGGTCACTGGTTCCATTCCAGGTCAAGGCACATGCCTAGGTTTGGGGTTCAATCCCCAGCAGGGGGCATGCAGGAAGCAGCTGATGGATGATGTTTCTCTATCATCAATGTTTCTATCTCTCTACCCATCTCCCTTCCTCTCTAAAAATCAAAACAAGACAAAAACTTAAAATCTTAAAGGTGATATAAATATTAAAATCATAAAGGTGATTCAAATCTTAAGGGTGTTACAAATTCACTATTAATGTCTCACTTTAGAAGATATACAGGAAAATATTTTATTTTTTAAATAAATTTATGATAGATTTCCAAAATAACTGAGGAGTGTAGTCAGTATTTAGGGAGCATATGACAAGTAAAAAAATAAAAACCAAAAGAAAACATACAAGAACATCTTAATTTTAAGATAATAGCTAAAATTACTGGTTTTGACATTTTATATTTTGATGGCCTATTACTAATGAAACCAGAATTTCTAAAAATATAAAATTCCCATGACTGCATGGTTAGTCAGTGTAGTAAAGCAATGTTATTTTACATTAAAATGTATTTTGATTTAATATTTTATAAATATACATTTATATACATTTTAATATTTATTTAATTTGTGTTCCTTGAAATAACTATCTATCCTAGCAATGTTGCTATAAAAATGCAAATTTGTCTTTAAATCCTATTTCATAGTTATTTAACTGTGATTAATAATAAATCTTTCAGCCAATGGACTATAACATTTAAGTTTTTGTTGATCTTGAAAGAAGCTGTTTCACTGAAGGAGGAAAGCTTACCTGTTGAATGTTAAAATCAATAAAAGTTAAATAAATTAGTCAATAAGTAAAGAAAATTTTACAATGATAATTCTGTCAATAATAGCAGAAGAAGAAAACAATAGCTAGAAGTGGGTATAGTTACAGGGATATCTATTGCATTTAATTGTTTTTTCTTTAATCAAGATGGGACATACTAGACCATGTTGAATGTTGCTGAAAATGATTCATGTGGGAGAAAGAAAGGGATAATGCAAGAAAATTAAAACAAGAGTGATTGGAATCCAGACACTAAAGAATTCATTTTCCTTTGAAAGGGACAGAGATATATATACCTCCCATCCATATGAAAAAAACTGCAAAAATAGGGAAGTTTACATAGTGTTCTGCAGAAGCTGAGTGAGTGTCCATCTAATTTACTCCATATGTTCTCTAAATTAAAAGGTAAAAGGGTTGCTCTGTCTGGTATTGAACACCTGAGGGGCATGGCTTGGGATTCTAGTAAAGGACACATACCTGGGTTTCAGGTTCGATCCCTGGCCTGGTTGGGGGGCATGGAAGAGGCAATCAATCAATGTGTCTCTATCACATCAATGTCTCTCTCTCTCTCTCTCTCTCTCTCTCTCTCTCTCTCTCTCTCTCTCTCTCTCTCTCTCTCTCTCTCTCTCTCTCTCTCTCTCTCTCTCTCTCTCTCTTTCTCTTTCTCTCAAAAAACAAATCAATGGAAAAAATCCTCTGGTGGGGATTTAAAAAAAAAAGGTAAAAGCTGAGATTGTTGGCAGGAGGAGAGTCTGTTATAAATAAAATGGAAAATTATATGTTAAGGGTCAGTATCATGGTTATAAAATGGGAAATATCAGGAGTACTGTGTCATCTCCCAAATCAACACTTCATTTCTTAGTTTTAGGCTGACATGATGTGGATGCTTGTGGTTTAACCTAGATTTGTTATCACTAGGTGAGTATAATTAGGGAAAAATAATACAGGGTATTTAAAAGTGAGATTAAGTAAGCAATATAAAGACCACTAAATTTTTTGAATATATAAAGGGAGTGATAAAACAAGAAATAATTATGGGGTTAACATTTTAGATGAATCAATATCTCAAAAATTATTGAAATGAGTACAATTTCAATATGTGGACTGGTAATATCAGTAGTACCACCTGAGTGAAGATTACTGAATCTAATATATTGAAATCAGTGTAGTTGTTATGATGAGCAAAGTGTTTACCAAGGAAATGGATACCTGTGGAAGGGGTAAATTTATTACAACGGTAATAACAGTGACAGAAGTAGAGATAGAAAAGAAGATTATGAGCTAGATAATGGATTCACCTGAATGGGAAACAGTATTCTGAATTTGGGTAGACATTACATATGAAGTGAGATAACGATATAATTCATTACCAAAAGCAAAAACAGAATTGGTATTGTTGAAAGTAAAAGCAGTGTAAATGGTTAAAAATCACACACCTCCTTGCTTTGCAGTACGCATGGTGTGTGCACAGTTGCAAAGAGATGCCAATGATTAATGGAAACATATTGAGTGGAGCAGTCATTTTTTGTTCGCTATGCCATCTTCCCTCCACTCACCTCTGACACCAACAATAACTATGATGGACTGTTTTGTGTTGAGAAACAGAATCTAACCTCAGATATCCTTCATGACTCTATCTTTCTGCTTTTCTTCCTTAGGGCTCTCTCTGATGTTTGGCACAATTAATACGTCCAGCAATAGCCTTCAACTAATGGGGCATGGGAGGTGGTACACAGCGCTAGGGAAACAAATGGCAGAGCCTCTTGTCCTTCAGACAGGCCTATGTATAGACTTAGAGGGCACAGGTGTGTTGAGTCAAGCAGCTTGCAGCAGTAACTTAATAAGCAAACATCTTTTTGTGGCTGTTCCATATTTGCTGTCCCATACTCCTATGCCCACGCCTTCTGCTTCCTCAGACCATTTCCAAGTAATCTAGCTAAAACCAACTCTTTTTCACAGACTTTTCCTTCAGACATTGAGATCTACACATGTAAAAGTTACAATTTTTAAAAAAATTTAAGTAAATGATATGAGAATTAACTGTGAAGAGGCCATTATAAGATTAGAAGATATAATTCTTCTGGTTAGAGTAGCAAGCTTCCTCTAGTCCCCAAAACTGGGATCCACTACTTATTACCATTTTATTGGGGTTAGAGACCCTCTATGTCCCTTGGGAGACTGTGTTTTGCATGTACAAGGTGTTTTGATATACTTTCCTGGGACTTCTTGTCTTTCGGGGGAAGTGTGTCTTCATGTTTCCTTGTCTGCCATGTTGCAAGTAACCAGAAAACAAATAAACAAACAAAAAAACAAACAAACAAAAAACTTATGTTCCCAAGTGTTGATTAAGATGGTGAATTAAAAGCCAATTTGCCAGGTGCACCACCTCCACACATATCTATCTCCTTCTTGAAAAGGCCAGAAGTGAAATCCTGCCATTTGAAAAAAATATAGGCTTCGCTTCAGAAGAGATTGACAGGTAGAGATTACCATGCTTGGCAGATGGTAATCTCAAAGGAAAGCCAGAATCTAGCTAAGTGTAAGAAAGGAAAGAGCAATTTTAAAGTGCATAGTGGAAGAACATAGAAAAATGGAAAGAGCTGGTATGTTGCTGTGCATGGAGATATAGAACGCAGTATGAGGAAATGAATCCATGTTGGATGAAATAGGCTCCTGCAGTTCTGTTGATGACTGTGGTGGACAGGTTTGTGAAGTTTATGATCTGAGTCCTAAAAGTCATTTTATGGGAACATATTCACTGTTTTAGTTATAATGGTTAGCAGAAGGTCTTAACTTTCACACAACCTTCTTTCTGGTGGGACTGTCATCCTCCTTGTATCCTAAGAATTTTAGGTCTGGTGGTTTCCTGGCTTCTCCTAGTCATTAGTTTATTGAATGTGGCAACCTGAGTGCTTGGTGTGATGGTTTCTGTGGGGTATTTGGTCTTGCCAGAATTACAGGGCATTGTGAATGCCATCTTGGAGTAGGCATGCTGCGATAGACATCTCAAAGTTTATCTTGTGGAACTTGAGGAGGTAGTAGTTGTGAATTGGCAAGACTTTAAGTCGCTGCAATATCTTTCTTAAGCTCCTCTCCTCTATGATTCCAGTCAGTGAAGAAGTTAAAAGTAAAAATGGTGCCCTAACTGGTTTGGCTCAGTGGATAGAGCGTCGGCCTGCAGACTGAAAAGTCCCAGGTTCAATTCCGGTCAAGGGCATGTACCTTGGTTATGGGCATATCCCCAGTAGGAGGTGTGCAGGAGGCAGCTGATTGATGTTTCTCTCTCATTGATGTTTCTTGCTCTCTATCCTTCTCTCTTCCTCTCTGTAAAAAATCAATAAAATATATTTAAAAGTAAAAATGGTGCATATGGTGCATATCATCAATTGTAGTCTTTGCCATTTTCAATTAAAAAAAAAAAAAAACCACACCTGTGTCACAGATACTTTCTCCGTAATATATTGGATGTATAAAGGAAATAGACATGCTATTTTATAAAATGTGAAATATAATTTTTAAAATTTTTAAGTCAATTAAAGTCAGTAAAGACCATTTGTATAATTTAAAGTAGCTTGCTGAGGTAGCATACCTAAGTAAATGAGATGACAATGAGAATTTGCCTGTGCTTGGAACCTGAAATTGGCCACCTCTTATTTGGAATGTACCCTGTTACAATTCTAGGACTTGTGAGTGTAGGGGAACAAAATGTACCACATGAAAAATGTGTCTCTTTGGCATGAGTATTAGTTTAAGCTGATTATTTTACAGAAAAACAGAAGACACCGGAAGTGTTCTTTGTTACGTCCCCTAACTTCCTGAAAGAATTTAAGATAGAAGGCCTGTTCCTGGAATAACTATCAGTCAGACAATATTCTGAACTAGGTTGTCTCTAGATGGTCCAGTAAACTTTGTTTACTAAACATTAACTTTTCATCTCCTTGTTGCCTTACTTTGCTTTAAAGTCCCAGACCCTTAACTCTTTCTCCTTAGTCCAGAAGGAGATATATACCTCATTTTGACTTACTGTCTTTGGAACTTTTAATTCTTATGTGAATTCCCCAGAAGTACATATTACACTTGAATTTTTCTTGTTAATCTGCCTTACATAATTTTAATTGTTTTACGAGCCATAAGAACTAAGAAGAGAAAGGGGGAAGTTTCCTCTCCCCCAAACCATTCATATGGTAGTATTTAAAATGGAGCCTGCTTTACAATGATTTTTTTCTATGAACAAAATCAATGATCGTTCAAAGTAATAAGACACAGTTGGCCTTCCACACCCACAGGCTCTGTATTCACACTTCAACCAACCACAGATCAAAAATACTCCAGAAAGAAAAAGTCACATTCATGTTGCTGACATGAATAAGTATGATGGAGTTAAGCCTACAATGGTTGTGTTTGTACTGGACATGTACAGACCTTTTCTGGTCATTATTTCCTAAAGAATACAGCTTAACAACTATTTACATAGCATATACACTGTATTAAATATTATAAGTAATCCAGAAATGATTTAAAGTATATAAGAAGATCTGGATAGATTACTTGCAAATACTGAGGGCATTTTATATAAGGAATTTAAACATCCAGGGACTTTGGTATCTAAAATGAGGGTTGGGTCCTAGAACTAAAACCACACATATACTGAGGGATGACTATAGACAAAAAATAATGTCCTCTTTCTAGTGGCAGACTGCCTGCTTCTTGCTGTGTCTTCAAGGGGTGTAAGAGATGAGGGATCTCTCTGGGGCCTCTTTTAGTTATAAGAGCCCTTATCACATTCTAAAGAGCTCCACCCTCATGACCTAATCACCTCCAAGAGGCCCACCTGCTAATAGCATCACAATGGGCATTAGGTTTTCAACATGAATTTGGGGAGGAAACAAACATTCAGCCTATAGAAGTGTTTTTCTTCACTTATTCATTATGGAAATCATTATTTATTAATAGTTATATTTAAATTTTTAATCTTGTACCAATCTGAATTCTGATCACAAACTATGATTAAGTTTATCAATTCCAATGTATGGATCATTTTTCCCCATATTAATATGCAATATTGAGACACCAGCTGAGTGTTCTGCAATTCAACTCAATTCTGACACTGTCTACCTGGAGACAGCATTATATCCCTCAGTTTAAGGGTTCAGTCATACAAGACTGACCCCTCTTCACTTCAGACAACCAATTGTCTGTTCCATCTGTCACTTGTGCTTCTAACTGAATTGTAGGTTTTAGCTTCCAACAACCTCTCTTTGGGTTTGATTATTTGCTAGAGTGGATCACAGAACTAAGAGAAACATCTTATTTACAAGATTACTAGCTAATTATAAAAGAGTGTTACTCAAGAACAGCCAAATGAAAGAGATGCATAAGGCAATGTGAACCCAAAAAAGATTTGCTTGATGTAAAGCCCAAGATAAAATTTATCTGCTAATATGGACTCCCTGTGATCAACCAAGAGTCCAAATTTTATAAATAATAAGAGCCTAGTAGTCATTTTCTGACAGGGGTTCCTCACCTTCTCTGTGTCTTGGGAAGAACCTCAGACTGAACTCTCAGTTTCCTGTACTATTCCATGCTTGTTTATGCCATCTGGGTCCACCACTGCAGGGAAAACCTGATCCTGATTTCATCTTTCTCCTTCCTACCAGAACTGCGTAAATTTTAACTCCATTTGCATCTATACTGACCAATCAGAACTGTGTAATTTGGACTGTACAATTTGGAAAAATCATTTGCATAAAATTGGGAATTTTGGCAGGAACTTTTTCTAAAAAAGTTGGAGCACAATTTAGGTTGCTATCTGAATCTGTGTATCCCAGGGTGCAGCATCCTTTGCTCAAATATATTCTTGTTATTCTTTATTACAGTGTAAAATTAATTTTTGTTTACAGCAAAGTATGGAAAAAGGGTTTGGAGCTTCCACGTTGTCTGAGTTCACCACTCTCCCTAAATCTTCACATGTTCACCAACCTGGACACTCTCCGAACCCTGTCCTTTCGGATTTCATAAAGGCTTCATTACATAGGGATGATTGATCAAATCATTGGCCCTTGGCAATTTATTCATCTTGTACTCCCTCTCCCCTCTCCAGAGGTAAGGGTTGGATGAGAACTGAAAGTTCTAACCCTCTAATCACATATTTGCTTTTTCTGATAATCAGCCCTGATCTATAGGTGGTGATTCAAAAGTCATTTCATTAACTTAACAAAATACACATTTATTATTCCATCGGTGCCAGAAATGGGACAAAAAGCAAATAGAGTTGACTCTTGAACATATGAGGGGTTAGGGCCATGGAACCTCCTGCAGTCGAAAATTTACATATAACTTTTGGCTCCTCCAAAACTTAACTACTAATAGCCTGCTGTTGACTTAAAGCCTTACCAATAACATAATAAATTAACCCATATTTTGTCAGTTATATGTATTATATACTATATTCTATAAAGTATGCTAGAGAAAAGAAAATTTTATTTAAAAATCATAAGAAAGACAAAATACATTTACAATATTTATTGACAAATCCACATATAAATAAATCCTTGCAGTTCATACCTGTGTGTTTCAAAGATCAACTGTATATTATTATTATTACAAATCACAATATCAAAAAATCATATATAAGTAGTAGAACAGAATTTTAAGAAATAATTTAGCCTGTCAAATGCTACCTTTGGTATATAAGTTTTGAACTCATTTTCTTCTACACCTTAAAATTACAGCTTTGGTGTATTATATGTTGACTGATTGAGAAATTGAAGCGGTATTCAAAGAAAAAATCACAGCATACCTTAAAATATTGAGCAAGCTACCAAAAATGTATTGCCAGCTACCAAATATGAATTGCCAGACTTACCAACCAAATTAGTATTTCCCAAGCTAATAGAAAAAAAATGTGCAAGAAAATAAATCACCTGGCTAACTGTAAAGCAAGAGTTTAATTTAAGCTACCCATCATATAGGTCAATATTATTACAAACAGTATCATACTTGCCAGATTTAATGTGTTTTATCTGCCATTTTTGTTACCTGACTAAAGGGGTTCGTTTGTCTACATGCATCAAAGCCCAACAAGACACAAACAGAAGTTTGCAGCTAGGAAAATAAGGGCTTATTTTCAGAAAGTGGCCCCTCCGGGTGACACAAGTGAGCTAGTGCTCTAAGACCCAGCTCCATGATGGCTTCCAGGGGCTGGGTTATACAAGATAGAAAATCATTAACCATGATGACTAAGGGAGTTAGGGTGTGGTCAGGGTAGTGGTCTCTACTGATTGGTTGGTGCTAGGGTAGGGATAGTTGATCAGGAAAACTGGTCCTGATGTCATAGTGTCTCTCCATCTGGTTTTGCCAATTTTCTGGTCCTGGAGCTGAAACACAACTAGATGTTATCTCTAGTTTGACTGAAACTCTGTCTCTGGGGTCAACAAACCTGAGGCTTTGTTTCAAAGATTCTTTGATGCTAATCAGAATCTCATTGTCTTGAGGGCTTAATGATTAAGGGAGTGGTCATGCAAGGAAAAAGGAGGCAGGTGAATCAGGGTGCTGGATGAGGCTGGTTTTAATCAAAGAGAAAGAGGGAAAGGTCATATTAAAGAAATGAAGTTTCTACGTAGTTACATTTCCAGTGGTAGATCATGGGACAGTGGGATTGAATGTTGGGAAAGGCATCATGGGCAGACTGTTGACCCTTGCAAAAGAGTGTGCTTGGTTGCAAGTGAGTGTGTCTTGGGTCTGGAACATTTCCTTACATGAACATAAGGAGCCTGCTCCCCTGGGGAAGAGTGCCTTCTGGGTCCTGTTAAGGATATTATTTCTCTCTTGCTGATTGGAATTTTAGGTAAGGTCTCAGAGGAGGATCTCAATAGAATATTCATCAGCTTTATGCTAATGTACCAAACTGAGGGTTATTCTCTTAACTTTACCTGTCCTTGAGTGTGGTTGGCAAATGGCACTAATTGGATTTCTGTTATCTGTCACCCTGAGTAAGGTGATTTAAGCTATCTATCCTCTAGTTGGGAAGGAGAAGTGCAAACCATTTACTCGGAAGTGTCCCTGGTTTAGGGAAGATAGGATTTGGTAGATGGCTGCAACTGCTTGGCATCTTGATTTTCTAGATGATTGCAAACTGCTGTTTAACTAACTGGTCTCAGTTTCCCTAATTTGCTTGTCCTGGCTTACTGGCCTGTCTCATACTTATACCACCATTCTCTTCAGCAGCTGACCTGGAGAGACACTCTGGCCATGGGGAATCGATGCTCAATATTGAAGCTGCTTCTACTCTGTCTTTTTTCTCTGTGAGTAATGCCTAGTTCTATCCTGTCCCTGTGTAAGTTGCATCTCTCTTGGTCACTCTGAGGCTTTCTAATTGAGGTAGGTTGACATCCTGGGACTGCTGCCCCCTGGTGGCAGGCATTGTTATGCTCTTTGCTATATTCCACCTAATGGGACTCCTCCCCTAAAGGTGGTAATGGTGTCACTAGCTTGAGAATTTACAATTATAACTTGTTTTAAGTTATCATATGTATTTAATTATTAAATATGAAACTATCTTTTTTAACTCTTGTTTTACTTAAAATTGATGTTCCACACATGTGCTAAAACCAATTAAGAAGTACATTGATGCAAATAGGTTGAGAAATGAATACTTTCCAAGAGTAAAATTAGGTATATAACACTTGACATAGTAAATAATATTTTTTTAGCCCTAACCGGTTTGGTTCAGTGGATAGAGCGTCGGCCTGCAGACTGAAAGGTCCCAGCTTCGATTCTGGTCAAGGGCATGTACCTTGGTTGCGGGCAAATCCCCAGTAGGGGGTGTGCAGGAGGCAGCTGATTGATGTTTCTCTTCCATCGCTGTTTCTAACTCTCTATCCTTCTCCCTTCCTCTCTGTAAAAAAATCAATAAAATATATTTTTAAAAATAATAACATTTTTTAAAGGGGGGTAATAACATTGTTCTGATTATCAGCTCATTTATATTCCCCTTGGGGTATAACATTTCTTGCCCTTATAATGATTTAATATATGTCCCTATTAAGAAATTACTATTCTTTAGATTCCTTAGCTTCATGTAGCTATGTTGCCATAATTTCTGGACAAATTCTAACTTGAACCATATTCTAGACAAAGTCTGAGTTTTTTTTTTTCCAGTTTAATTCTGCTCTTAAGGAAAGTTTAACTTTAAAAGTGTATTTATTCTATTTGATTGTTTATTTTCCTGTTTTGACTCATTCATGATGATTATTCAAACTCTTATTTCTGCTACAGCTTCAAGAAAGTTTCACTTGTTTATTAGAATGATGAGAAGCATTATTACTCACTATCCTGTTAAAAAATTCTTCTCTGGAATCCTTGAATATCAAATCTCCCTTTATCTTTTATTCATTTTAGAATTTGTCACCTTTTATTTGTAATGCTCCTCAACCTATTTTTCTCCTGATTACTTATAACACTTACAGCGATACATTGCATTCATGATAATACCCAATGTTAGTTAAATTTTATAGTATTAAAATTATTGATTCAGAAGCAAATCTTCTTAAATCATTTCTCATAAAGTAAACTAAAACAAACATTAAAAAAATTATATAATTAAATCTGATAATCTTTGATAAATATAACTAATTTCTGGAAAATATCATTTTTGTGCAAATATATTGGCAATATATTATTTGTATATGTGTCTGGTATCCTTATGCCCCATAAAAATACATTATTACATTGATTATACTCACTTTTTAACAGAAATAAAAATGGTTGAATTATAAAATCTTCTTTTCAATCACTAGATGCAAATAAAAACAAATAAAATATATGTAACTAGAAATTTGGGGAGAATATGTTGGCTGCTTAATGAAATGTGTGGTTTTCTTCCTCCTGAACTCACTTGTCTTTCCTTCGAGTCTGTGTTTAGCTGTGGCCCTAGGATGGCTTCCTAGACCATGGCAAGCAAGAAGCGACGCAGTGTGCCACTTCCATCTTGCCTCATGGATTCGACTCACAATCTCTCTTCTATGTTTTGTCACTTTCTGACGGCTACATACCTCTCCCAGGGCAACTTTAGTGCATTAATAACTTCCTAAACCAAACTCTCTCAGCCCTTGAGCAAGAAAATAACACTGATCTATTATTATTCTTAGAAATATGCTTCTTTTAAGTCACAGAAATGCAAGGACAGATTTATTATGGAAGACACCACAATCTTAAATTGATGCATTATATCCATGTATTGTTAGGTAATAGTGACTTGTGTTATAGAATTTCACATTTATCTTTCTTTTAAACTAATCTGGATAAAACTTATAATTTAAGATAACCAATTACACAACTCCAACATTTAACAAAATTTTGTTACCTTCTTTTAAGGTGATACACAGTAACTTAAAAATAACACTATAACCAACCTGAGATTTTTACCCTCATATAATAAATAAGCCATATGGAATATTGATAATGCTCAAGCCCATTTTTTTTCTTTTTTTTTTGTAATTTTTAAGGCTTAACACATTAATAAAAAGCCCCTTCCTTTACAATAATACTTTTCATTTTTCTTAATTTCTCTTCACATTCAGTATGAAAAATCATCTACAATATATGATGGGAAAACTGGAAAAGTAGGAAAAAAACATAATGAAGAGAAGCAGAATAAATAAGATTGTCAGTCCAAATTTGCAGCCAGTTTTTAATGGAGATTCTGTACCTTCCTGAGGTGATTGGCGACCATAACCCATCAATCCAGAAAGGTATATTTTGTTACCAGTTTAAACGTAGATCCTCTTGTCCAGACAAATACCCAAAGATCTAATATATAAAATAAGGGACCCAAACATATTCTGAAAAATGAAAGAGAGAGAAGTTCACTGCAGTGTGGTTTCCTTTCACAGATATTCAGTCTGTAGAACAGCTGGGTCTGCAGATTTCTGATTCTTAGGTGTGAAAGGATCCTGGAGGGTTTCCATCCTAAGTCTTCCTAGCCCATAGCATGCAAGAAGAGATGCAGTGTGTCGCCTGTAACATTTAAAAACATATCTAAAATAATAAAAGTGAATACATGCTAATTAGACCAGATAGCTGAACAACCTTCTGGACATCATTCTGGATGTCCTTCCAGACAACCTTCAGGATGAAGCCGGGGCTGCAAGGGCCAAGGCAAGCCGCCATGGCTGCAAGGCCCATCGCAGAGCCCTGGCCGGGTGGGCAGGGCCTCCCTTTGCACAGCATTGATCACAGAGCCCTGGCCGGGTGGGCAGGGCAGGCAGGGTCTCAATCAATGGCAGAGCCCAGGCCAGGTTGGCACGGCCTTCGTCTGCACAGTCTGCACAGCTTGGATCACAGAGCCTCGGCAGGGTGGGCAGGGCTTCCTTATGGGCAGTGCTGAATGGCAGAGCCCTGGCCTGGTGGGAAGGGTCTCCCTCCGCTCTGTGGTTGATTGCAGAGACTGGGAAGGGTGGGCAGGGCCTCCCTCTGTGGTGCATTGATCTGGGGACCTCGTGATCCATCTCCCCACAGAGGGAGGCCTAGGCCAGCCAAGTGATGGCACCCCCATGCCTTTTGCCCGCAGAGGAAGGCAACCGGTGGCAGAGTGGGGGCAGCACGACACAGATGGCAAGCAGTGGCAGCCTTGGGGGTGGGTCCAGCTGCCGGCAGCCGGGGGGAAGGAAAGCCCTGATAGACCCCTTCCCCTGCCAGCCACTCCCCCAATCGCCACCCCCCACCCCCCACCGCACTCCTGACCTTGATAGGAGGGAGGAGGGAGCCCAATTCCACCCGTCCCGCCCCCAGCCTGTGTCAAGGACAGAATATGTTTAAATACCAGCTATTGTCACAATGTACCTCTGAAGCCAAAAGAAGCCGGCAGTGTTGATACAATGTATCTGAAGATCAGTCATTGGCCAACGTACCTCAGCAGCCAAAAGAAAGCAGCGTCGTCAACAGAAAATATCTGAAGACCAACTATTGGCACAATGTGCCTCTGAAGCTGAAAGAAGCCAGCATCGTTGACAGAATATGTCTGAAGAACAGCCATCAGCAAGTACTACCAATACTGGTAGGAACTGCCTTCCCAGAGAAAATGAAGTAAATGAGGATGAAATTATCGAACATAGTTGTGGTGGAATGACTATTACATGTCAATTTTGCCTATCACTAAATTTCTCCGATGAAAAACCATCTGATGGAAAATTTACTTGATGTTGTAGCAAGGGTAAAGTTTATCCAAATGACATACATTTTCCAGAATACCTGGCATATTTAAAAAAAAATGATAAATGAAGATTCTGACAGTAAAAATTTCATGGAAAATATTTGTTTGATAAACAGTTCTTTTTCTTTTGCTTCAATGGGTGCAAATATTGCATCGCCATCAGGATATGGGCCGCACTGCTTTAGAATACAAGGACAAGTTTATCACCATACTGGAACTTTACACCCTTTGGATGGTGTTTCTCAGAAGTTTGCTCAACTCTATATTTTAGATACAGCTGAAGTGACAAGTAAAAGATTAACAATGCCCGAAAACCAAGGTTGCTCAGAAAGACTCATGATCAACATCAGCAACCTCATGTGTGAAGTAAACGAATTAACAAAATCATACAAGAAGCTACATGAGGTAGAAAAGGAAGCCCAATCTGAAGCAGTGGCAAAAGGCATTGCTCCCACAGAAGTAACAACGGCAATTAAATACAATCATAATAGTGATCTGGGCAGATATAATTCTCCCCGTGTAACCAAGGTTGCTGTCATATTCAGAAATGAAGATGGAGAACCTCCTTTTGAAAGGGACTTGCTCATTCATTGTAAACCAGATCCAATAATCCGAATGCTACTAAAATGAAGCAAATCAGTATCCTGTTTTCTATATTAGATGCAGTGATATATCCTATTCTTTTTCCACATGGTGAAAAAGGCTGGGGAATGGATATTGCATTAAGACTCAGAGATGACAGTGTAATGGGCAATGATACTAGACAAAATGTAAGGACATGAGTCACACAAATGCAGTGTTATGGATTTCATCTTTCCATCCAGGACACATTCAATCCTATTTTAAATGCAGGAAAGTAACTCAACAGTATATTGTCGATTCATATTCAAAAATGGAAACCAATCGAATAAATTTCATTAAAGCAAACCAATCTAAGTTGAGAGTTGAAAAATATAGTGGTTTGATGGATTATCTCACATTTAATCTGAAAATGACAATGTGCCCATTGGTAAAACAATAATACTTCCATCATCTTTTGAGGGTAGTCCCAGAAATATGCAGCAGTGATATCAGGATGCTATGGCAATTATAACAAAGTATGGCAAGCCTGATTTATTCATAACCATGACATGCAAGCCCAAATGGGCAGATATTACAAACAATTTACAACACTGGCAAAAAGTTGAAGACAGACCTGACTTGGTAGCCAGAGTTTTTAATATTAAGCTGAATGCTCTTTTAAATGATATATGTAAATTCCATTTACTTGGCAAAGCAATAGCTAAAATTTATGTCATTAAATTTCAGAAACATGGACTGCCTCATGCTCAAGTATTATTGATATTAGATAGCGAATCCAAATAAGGAACAGAAGATGACATTGACCATACAGTTAAGTCTGAAATTCTGGATGAAGACTGTGTCCTCAACTTTTTCAAAATGTAAAAACAAATATAATACATGGACCACATCCTTGACTTTTTCAAATTGTAAAATCCAATATGGTACATGGACCATGTGGAATGCAAAATCCAAATAGTCCACGTATGGAAAATAGAAAATATTCAAAGGGATATACGAAAGAATTTCAAAATGCGACCATTGGAAATATTGATGGATATCCCAAATACAAACGAAGATCTGGTAGCACCATGTCTATTGGAAACAAAGTTGTCGATAACACTTGGATTGTCCCTTATAACCCGTATTTGTGCCTTAAGTATAGCTGTCATAAAAATGTTGAAGTCTGTGCATCAATTAAAAGTGTCAAATATTTATTTAAATACATCTATAAAGGGTACGATTTTGAAAATATTCAAATTTCTGAAAAAAAAATATCAATCATGACAAAGTACAGGACTTCATTGACTCCAGGTATGTGAGCGCTCCTGAGGCTGTTTGGAGACTCTTTGCAATGCGAATGCATGACCAATCTCATGCAATCACAAGATTAGCTATTCATTTGCCAAATGAACAAAATTTGTATTTTCACACTGATAATTTTGCTGAAGTTATAGATAGGGCTAAAAGGCATAACTTGACTTTGATGGCTTGGTTCTTATTGAATAGAGAAGATTCTGACACATGTAATTATTATTATTGGGAGATTCCACAGCATTATGAGTTTAATAATTCTTTGTGGAAAAAACACCAAAAGGGCAGGAATAAAGTATTAGGTAGACTGTTCACTGCGAATTTTAGAGAACCAGAATGATATTAACTTAGACTTTTGCTTCTGCGTGTAAAAGGCGAGATAAGTTTTGATGACCTGCGAACTGTAGGAGGTGTAATTTATGATACATTTCGTGAAGCTGCTAAATATCGAGGATTATTAATCGATGACACTATCTGGAAATATACGATTAAAGATGCAATCATCCTTAATATGCCCAAACAACTACAGCAACTTTTGGCATATATATGTGTGTGTTTGGATGTCATTCTGCTGCAGAAAAATTATGGGATGAGAATAAATCTCATTTTATTGAAGATTTTTGTTGGAAATTACACTGAAGAGAAGGTGCCTGTGTGAACTGTGAAATGCATGCCCTTAACGAAATTCACAAGGTATTCACATTGCATGGAATGAAATGTTCACATTTCAAACTTCCGGACTATCCTTTATTAACGGATACAAATACATGTGATGAATCCTACGAGAGACAACAGGCAGAGGTTTTGATAAATTCTCTGAACGATGAGCAGTTGGAAGCCTTTCAGACTATAACTTCAGCCATCAAAGATCAAACTGTACACCCCAAATGCTATTTCTTGGATGGTCCAGGTGGTAGTGGAAAAACATATCTTTATAAAGTTTTAATACATTATATTAGAGTTTGTGGTGGTACCCTCAGCATCTACAGGAATTGCTGCAAATTTACTTCTCCATGGAAGAACCTTTCATTGCCAATATAAATTACCAATTCCATTAAATGAAACTTCAATTTCTAGATTCGATATAAAGAGTGAAGTTGCTAAAACCATTAAAAAGGTCCAACTTCTCATTATTGATGAATGCACCATGGCATCCAGTCATGCTATAAACGCCATAGACAGATTACTAAGAAAACTATGAATTTGAATGTTGCATTTGGTGGGAAAGTTTTCCTTCTCAGAGAGGATTTTCGACAATGTCTCAGTGTTGTGCCCCATGCTGTGCGATCAGCCATAGTACAAACGAGTTAAAGTACTGTAGCGTTTGGGGATGTTTCAGAAAGTTGTCTCTTAAAATGAATATGAGATCAGAGGATTCTGCTTATAGTGAATGGCTAGTAAAACGTGGAAATGGCAAACTGGATAGCAGCTTTCACTTAGGAATGGATATTATTGAAATCCCCTGTGAAGTTATTTGTAACGGATCTATTATTAAATGTGCAATTCTTTGTCCAAAAAAATAAACACGTTCAAAAATTAAATGAAGAAATTTTGGATATACTCAATGGAGATTTTCATACATATTTGAGTGATGATTCCATTGATTCAACAGATGATGCTGAAAAGGAAAATTTTCCCATTGAATTTCTTAATAGTATTACTCCTACGGGAATGCCGTGTCATAAATTAAAATTGAAAGTGGGTGCAATCATCATACTACTGAGAAATCTTAATAGTGAATGGGGTCTTTGTAATGGTACCAGATTTATTATCAAAAGATTACGACCTAACATTATCGAAGCTGAAGTATTAACAGGATCTGCAGAGGGAGAAGTTGTTCTGATTCCAAGAATTGATTTGTCCCCATCTGACACTGGCCTCCCTTTTAAATTAATTTGAAGACAGTTTCCCTTGATGCCAGCATTTGTGATAACTATTAATAAATCACAAGGACAAACTCTAGACAGAGTAGGAATATTTCTGCCTAAACCCGTTTCTGGCACAGTCAGTTATATGTTGCTTTCTCTCGAGTTCGAAGAGCATGTGACGTTAAAGTTAAAGTTGTACATACTTCATCACAAGGGAAATTAGTCAAGCACTCTAAAGGTGTTTTCACTTTTAATGTGGTATACAGGGAGATATTAGAATAAGTTTAATCAATTTATTAGTCGTTGTTTGTATCAATGTTGTTTTTATATCATGTTTTTGTTGTTTTCATAACATGTTGTTTTTATATCATGTCTTTGTTGTTATATCATGTTGTTATTATTTATTAATTAATAAAGTTATATATTATTTTCATATACATTTTACTAATTTTCTTTCATCTCTGACACTCCCATTATAATGAAAAGGCAAATAACATTATTAAATATTTCCTCTAATTAATTCCCTTTCAATGTGCATGGATTTCATGCATTGGGCCACTAGTATATTAATAAAAGCAAAAGGTACTAAAATAAATAACTATATTCTGAGAAATACATTAATATATTCATGTTAAGAAATATATTTATTTTTGTAGGCTGATATACATTGATTATACCAAAATTCCAAGACTGGTATTTAGCTACCTAACTAATAACATTGACTTACTTTATTTCCCTGAACTAGGTTTCCTCATCATAAAAGGGAGGTAAAATATGTTAGCTTATAGCTTTACAGTAAGAATTGAGTGAGATAGAATAATTCCTAGCACATAGAAATTGTCCAATCAGTGTAATTTGTAATTTTGATTTTTAATAATGGTGGTGGTGAAGGAGGTACAGTAGGCATAGTAATTGTTTTGGTTCTTTTTCGATGTTTGCTTGGTCATACAGATGTCTCTCAAATATGCCTCTTAGATGAAATTGCAAAATTCATTTCAAATCAGATACCCACACTGTTTTATAAATTTTAAACAAAAAATGGCATTAGCATTTATGAAAATAGCTTTTAGTAATTGATTACTATTTGCTAGACAGTGACATTTTATAATTGCCATAAACTGCAGCTGAGAAGCAGTTTTAATTTTTGATCTCCAAACTATGGCGGATTTTGGCTTCAAGGACTATATCTAAATATTTTAAGCAAACTCAGTGAGGCAAGATCAATCTTCTTGTTTTCAATTCTAGTTACTTTTGCCATATAATATTTTGCAATGATAGCAAAAAAGCAATGCCAGTACATAAGCAGTATATAAAACTTTAAAATAGTATGATTTAACATTCAAAATGCTGAATATTGAGGGGAAATATGTGTCACATAGAAATATTTTTTTGTATTTTTTCCTAAAGTTAGATGAAGTAAACCCTGTAAATTACACAATAGCACTTTCTCAATAATTTAATCTATATTTAAATTTATTACAAAAAATGCACACTCTGTGCACATTAAGCAAACAAGTTATTTACCATATGTAATTGCAAATGAGAACACACTCTAAGGACTAAAGTTTACTAACTTTTTGTGGAATGTTTTAAAATATAAATAATGAAATATAATTTGTCATGTATGATCATAAAACTGTGAATGTATTTCCACTGATATACACTTCCAGCCTCATTAACTTATTTTATAGGCTTTCATTGATATTCTGAGCCTAAAAACTTTTAGTGCCGAGTAATAATGCATGGGGATATTTTCTTTCTAATATACAGTTCTTAAGGTGTTACTAATCGCCACACTTATGTTTGGCAAGAAAAGTGGAAGACAAAGACATGCCTTGGCCTTATTGTATGAAAAGTAAGCAAAAATGGTTAGCACAGTTGCCTATAATTAATGAAAGAAAAAAAAACAAAGTTCTAAGAGAGCACAAAGCAATTCTTATTCAGTTATATACTTAATTTACTCTTTCATTTATAACATTCAAATAGTTTACTTTCCTTGTAATACTTATTTCAATGGACATTGGTTTTTAAAGGGATCAATAGCCCCATTATAGTAGTCACAGTCATTTGGAATATTGAAATTATATTGTTATGTTAGTTATGCAATCCACCTGACTCAGTTTAGAAGAGAGAAACCTATGCTTATATAAACTCATGAATAAGATAGAGCAGGTAAATTAATTCATTAAATAAATCATTATTTTTAAAAGAAAATAGTTACTTATGAAATATATTATTCAATCTGCATGATTTATAACTCATTAATATTTTTAGAGAAATAGTATCCCCTTTGATTTTTCCAACCAAAATTTATGGAACACTTTTTTTTTTAATTTGGCATTGTTAGAGGTGCTATTGATGTAGCAATTTAAAAAAACAGTATTCTTTATTCTATCATGTAATTTATAATCTGGTCAGAATAGGTAGAAAACAGATATGTAATCCGATAAGTGAGAAATTTCAAGTGGCAATTAATAGCATGAACCAAAAAAGGACAGTGGAGTAGAGTGTGTGGGGTAGCAAAACTAGCTTCTCTGCTTAGGTAACTAGAGAAATGTACACTGGGAAGATGTTGTGTGTGTGTGTGTGTGTGTGTGTGTGTGTGTGTGTGAGAGAGAGAGAGAGAGAGAGAGAGAGATGGGAGTGGGGCAAATAAAGTGAGGGAGGAAGTGAGGAAAGAAGGGAAGAAAGAAGCAAGAGAGAGCACAAAGAAGACTCCTCTGTGTATAAATTGATATGGTGGTGTTTCTGTACCTGCTTCCATTCAATTCTTATAAGATTCTAGACCCAACTCAGTTCAAGAACTCTTAAACTGGGAGGTGGAGGGCATCAATGGGGAAAAGAGGGGACATCTGTAATACTTTCAACAATAAAGATAAATTTAAAAATAAAATAAGATGAAAGATTAAAAACCTGATTAAACCTTTAGCCAACCTCAGTTATCCTATTATTTTTATATCACTGGCTTATTATGTCTTTAACAGCTTAATTTGATAAAACAGTTAACATATTATTTTAATAATTTAATTTTCTAATGAATGTTTTTGATACAAACAAAAAAAGTTAAGTTTATCATTTACTTATTACTATTCACTATGATTTCCACACACAGCCCCCACCCCCCTGCCCCAGCAAGAATTACTGTTTACTTTGACAGAAAACTGGGAAAGGCAACGAGGTGATAGAGCTTGAAAAATTTAAGCATGCCATCTGTTTGGATGAAGATGCAAATAATCACAAACATTGGGGCCTTCAATACTCCAGGCAAAATTGGATTCATGTTTGTTTTCTTTT
Organism: Cnephaeus nilssonii; assembly: GCF_951640355.1. Taxonomy (NCBI): domain Eukaryota; kingdom Metazoa; phylum Chordata; class Mammalia; order Chiroptera; family Vespertilionidae; genus Cnephaeus; species Cnephaeus nilssonii. The sequence goes on along the minus strand of NC_137079.1, from coordinate 65,880,270 downwards.
TGAAAAGAGTGTTTTTTGGTGTTGTCTTTTTTTTTTTTTTGGCTTTTATTCTTTTATAATTAGTTAAATTAGTAACCATTTTTAAAAGAAATGATGTTATTTTGTACTATCAACAGGTGTCATAGTATAGCAAGGCCATTGTGGCTTAGTGGTTGAGCATCCACGTATGAACCAGGCGCTCACAGTTCAATTCTTGGTCGGGGAACATGTTGTGGGCTCAATCCCCAGTAGGGGCATGCAGAAGGCAGCCAATCAATGATTCTCTCTCATCATTGATGTTTCTATCTCTCTCTTCCTCTCCCTTCCTCTCTGGAAATTAATAAAAATATATTTAAGGAAAAAAAGGTGTCATAGTATATACACAAATATATTAGATATACCATTTTTCCTAACATATTTGACAATTTGTTCAGTTATATCTGAAAAAGTACCAAAATGATAAACTGCCAAGTTGAGAGACTTAATTAAGGAAAATTTATACCAATTTAATTGCTTCTCATATTATTTTTGTCTTAATTAATTACCTCTGCTTTGGGCAAAATGAACAGAATTGAAATGAGTGGAAGATGAATTAATCACATTCCAGTCAAGTTGCTTGCTTGTTACTTTTGTAAAATATATTTGGGAGAAGAAAACGAATCCTTTGGCTATACTCAGATTGAAATTATATTTCGATTACTCATGCCATTCTTTATTCCATTTTTATTAATGATCAAATTTAAATCATTTTTAAATGCTGGATGGGAAAGGGCCAAATTATGTAATTTTTATTGGTAATGTGGAAGAATTTTGGAAAAACTTCACAAATATTTTAGAGCTTTAAGCTATTTTTCTTCAAGTTGATGAGTGTAAATGTAACTATTTTTTCATCATTTCTCTGTTATATGAAACTAGAGGCCTGGTGCACAAAATTCGTGCATGGAGGGGGGTTGTCCCTCAGCCCAGCCTGCACCCTATCAAATCTGGGACGGGCAGTTGGACATCCGTCTCACAATCCAGGACTGCTGGCTCCAAACTGCTCACCTGCCTGCCTTCCTGATTGCCCCTAACCGCTTCTGCCTGCCAGCCTGATCACCCCTTAACCACTCTCCTGCCAGCCTGATTGATGCCTAACCGCTCCCCTGCCAGCCTGTTTGCCCCTATCTGCCCTCCCCTGCAGGCTTGGTCACCTCTAACTGCCCTCCCCTGCAGGCCTGGGTCCCCCCCAACTTCCCTTCCCTGCAGGCCCAGTCGCCCCCAACTTCCCTCCTCTGCCAGCCTGGTCACCTCTAACTGCCTTCCCCTGCAGGCTTGATCTCCCCCAACTGCTCTCCCTTGCAGCCCTGGTCCCTCCCAACTGCCCTCCCCTGCTGGCTATCTTGTGGCGGCCATCTTGTGTCCACATGGAGGCAGTCATCTTTGACCACATGGGGGCAGCCATCTTTTGTGTTGGAGTGACGGTCAATTTGCATATTAATCTTTTATTAGATAGGATGATAATTTAATCAGGAAGGAAACCAAGGTTAAGTAATATAAATTATCAATAACTCCAGGTTTTTATATGATTATTTTATAGGTTTAATAGTATTAAGCAAATTATATCCAGTTGGTGGTTTTCTCTAGGAGATGAATGAAACTATGATGTGGATTGTCCATAATTGAAAACATAGTTTATATGAAAATAATAGCACAGTCTATAAATCTAGTAATATTGGAGGGTACCATAGACAGCAAATTAACATGGAGGAAAAGTATTATTAAAATGAAGGTATCCTTTTCTTGATAATGAATGACCTATTAATTGAATTTATAATCTCAGAAGATCATTTAAAAAAAAAAGAAATGTTAAATCAACTTGTTTAATCAACAATCCCAAAGAATTACATATAGCCCTAACCGGTTTGGCTCAGTGGATAGAGCGTCGGCCTGTGGACTCAAGGGTCCCAGGTTCGATTCTGGTCAAGGGCATGTTTCTTGGTTGTGGGCACATCCCCAGTAGGGGGTGTGCAGGAGGCAGCTGATTGATGTTTCTCTCTCATCGATGTTTCTAACTCTTTCTCCCTCTCCCTTCCTCTCTGTAAAAGATCAATAAAATATATTTAAAAAAAAAAGAATTACATATAACTCTCTGTAAACCAAATGGCTTTCCTCCTACCTGTCTTGCTGCTTCTGCCTGACACTTTTTTTTTACCTGAATGCTTATATTTAGCTTCTAAAAGAATATAAAATTTTGAATATTTATTGTAATGTAGATATGCATAAAAACTCTATCATAATGTCCTTAGAATAAACTTAATAATGAATAAAACAAAATTTACTGATGATGATTTATAAACATTATATATGTTTTTACTTTCCCCATATCAAAGATCAAAAGAAAGAAAAGTAAATCCCCTAGCTACTGAGTTTCAAAATAAATTTAAATTTATGACAGTTAATAAGAGTTGAGTAGCTATTATCTTATTTTAGCTGGTCCCTTTTAGCCTCATTAAGGCTTTCTTAATGATAAGGGAAAGGTAAAAAATTGTACTTATTTTCTGGCAAAAGCAGCTATTCCATGATCTATAAACTGAGACATTACCAATGGAACAGAAAACATGCTCTTAGAGAAACAGCCATCCATATAATAAAAGGGTAATATACAAATTAACCCAATGGCAGATGACCAGTTGCTATGACATGCACTGACAACCAGGGGGCAGATGCTCAACACAAGAGCTGCTCCATGGTGGTCAGTACACTCCCACAGGGGGAGCACCACTCAGCCAGAAGCCGGGCTGACAGCTGACGAGCACAGTGGTGGTGGCAGGAGCCTCTCCCACCTCCACGGCAGTCGGACATCCCCTGAGGTTTCCTGGACTGCAGAAGGGTGCAGGCCAGGCTGAGGGACACCCCCCGCCCCCAGTGCATGAATGTCATGCACTAGGACTCTAGTAATTTAATAATCAAAAAGAATTATCTTGGAAGAAAGCTATCAGTTAGATATAGAGATAGAAAATAAAACATTAATTAAGGCACCTAGTGACTGTGAAAGAAAGAAAAATAAGAAATTTGAGATTTATTATTTTAAAGGAAAATGGTGGAGAATATTTTAGAATTGAAATAGCATTCAGATTGAAAAACAATAGTAAATAAGATCAGGAAAGGGAAGTTAAAGTGTTAAATGTTAATAAAGTAAAATAAAAACATTATCTATTCATAGTGGAAAATCATAAAGCAGATTTTTCCATGGAATAATAGGAAACAGACTCAAAAGAGATTTCTAGTCAGTAGCAATAGATCACAGTGTCAAAGCATAAGGTGAAATATTTGTCAATCTAGAATATTTTACCTAGCTGTTTTTTATCTTTTACTTTTAAACTATACTTTTATTGCTGACACTATCATAGATCTCCCCCCTACCACCCCCTCCTTTGCCCACCTCACCCAGCCCCTGCCACTTCCTTCCCTCTGGCCATCACCAAGCTATTGTCTGTGTCTATGGGCTGTGCATATTTGTTCTTTGGCTAATCCCCTCACCTCCTTTAATCCAGTCCCCCCTTATCTTTCCTCTGACACCTGACAGTCTGTTCTATGTATCCACAGTGCCTCTGTTTCTATTTTGTTTGTCAGTTTATTTTGTTCATTAGTTTCCACATATAAGTGAGATCATATGGGATTTTTCTTTCTCTGACTGGCTTATTTCAAATGTGCAATGTATTTATTTATATTACATAAGTATATACACTTTGTATATATACTATGTACAATGTATTTATTTTTATTACATAAGTATATACACTATAATTATTTTTAATGTACATTGTGAGTTAATTATGTAAGTGGCATAGTATTTTCTTCCTTCCTCAACATGAACAATTTATCTGTGATAATGGATGAATCCACAATTTGACAACAATTGATTTTACACTTGGAATTACAAAATACACTTAGAAATTAAGGATGAAGGTAATTCATTTTTCATGTAATTTACAAATATAAATTCTATAAGTTAGAAATTATGTACCACTGAGTCTTAATATCATGAAATACAACTCATGAGTCTGATTGCAATGGAAGAGTTAAAATTATAAGTGTCTTAAATTATTATTAAGGGATTGTCAGATGATGGTAGAAATCTAAAATTGGGAATTAAGTTCTATTGTTATTTGACCTATTGTCTCTAGTATTAAGTCATTTTTTATCTGGCTTTTAATCCTAGGCCCACATATTGAAATAGAAAAAATAGCTACATTTACAAATATTGGAATGGAATATACATATGTATATACATATGTATATACTAGAGGCCCAGTGCACTAAATTTGTGCATGGGTTTCCATTTGTGAGGGTTTCCATCAGCCTGGCCTGTACCCTCTCCAATCAGGGACCCCTTGGGGGATGTCCGGGACCCTGTGGGATTGGACCTAAACCGGCAGTTGGACATCCCTCTCCCAATCCGGGACCACTGGCTCCTAACCGCTTACCTGCCTGCCAGCCTGATTGCCCCCAACTTCCCTCCCCTGCTAGCCTGATAACCCCTAACTGTCTCTGCCTTGGCCCCTGCCACCATGGCTTTGTCCAGAAGAAAGGATGAGCGGAAGATGTCCGGTCGACCCGGTCTAATATTACCCTTTTATTGGTATAGATCGTAACATCAAGACAACAAACTGCATGGGTTTTTATTAAAATTGATGATAATTTGGCTTATTATACTTAACAAAAACAATAACAAACATAACAATAACATGAAAACAACAACATATGTAAGAAACTGCAAGGATAATTTGAATTATGTTCTGATCACCTTAATGTAATTAACCTGGTTGTTGGTGAGTGAGTTTGCGCTTTTAAAGGAGATGGTTTCTAGAGAGAACAATAAAAATTTTTTGGGTGTAAAATATTTCATCCTTTTTCTCACCTCTTTCCCACATGTTGGCATACAACATACCAGACTTCATAGATGTTATTAGGGTAAGAGAAATCTTGTTAGTATTGAGGACCAATGAAAATATCTGCCAGTCAATGAGTTTATCTTTAGAGTTCACTTCCTTGATATTTAGCTGTCAAAATGTACAGGGCAGATTGTTGACTACCAAGAGCAATGTTTTCTTCAAATTTTGCTTCTCCTAAATAAATAAAAGATAAACTTTGAGCAACACACTTAGCTTTGATGCAGCAGTAAACAAGATTCTGTGGTTATTTGATATCCAGTCTCTCTTTTCAGGGGATAATTTTTTCACTCTTCTGAAAATCATTTGAAGTGAATCAGAGTGGGGCCTGCCTGTCTGACTTTCTCCAATATCCTTCAACAAAAGAACAGCTAATGCCTCCAATAGAATATGAACTCCAGACCAAAATAATAAAGTGCTTTCAAATAAAAATATAAAAATAATCAACAGTTCATGCTATCGGTTATTGTTTGAAAGGACATGAGCCTTGGTTGGAAAGTTTGTAAGGAGGACATTCTGAGACAAGGGAAGTGCGCAGAAGGCCGCCTGCCCTGTTTATTGGAATTCCAACTTAGAGGAGTGCTAAAGGCGGTGTACCCGTGCAGATCCGGGTGTTTACTGGAATCCTTATACTTAATCTTTGGGTGTCCTTGCTTACACAACATTACAAACACATGTGTCCTCCCAAGATTACTTACCCGACTGATTGTATCTGAAAGATAAACTGTATCTCCAACTCCTGCTACAATAAAAGCCTAATGAGGCAGGCAATCGAGGCTGCTTCGTTCCTTTAGCCAGCCTATCCCTTAGCACTCTCTTTCACAGCAAACACTGTGTCAGAGTAATCCACTCATCCATCACTCAGGGTCTGCTGGTCAGCCCCAGCAGGTTATAGCAGATAGATAAAAAAATAATGATATTAAATATTGTTAAGAAAATTAAGGTAATATTTCAATAAAATGAGACAATAAGAAATCCAGAGAAAATACCAATTGTAAAAGCAATATAAAATGAAGAAAGAAACTGATCTGATAAATAACACCATGGGTGTAGATAAGTAATGAGTTACTGAGTAGGAAGATCTAGTTCTGTCAGGAAGAATTAAAAACAAAATGTTGAGTTATATTTTGTAAGATTATTGAAAGCAAGACAAAAGAAAAGATTTGTGTCATAACAATGAAAGTCTCTCTTTTTTAAATGGAGAAACATAAAATTTTAAATTAAATGAAAAATGAAAAAATAAGAATTTTCTTATTTATTCACAAAGTTTCAAATGAAAAATAACTAATATGCTCCAGACATATTAAAATAAAATTTAACAACATGAAAGGTAATAAAAATTAAATTCTTCCACAGAAAAACAAATGATTATGCAAAAAAGGAAAATTTCTAATAAGATTCAGATTTTAATTAAAATAGAGACTGTCTTAAAAAATAAGTGTAATAATTTTTCTTAAGGAAAAAATAAAAAATTATAATTCTATCTCCTGCCATATTCTATTTTAGTAATATACATATTTTAAGTCATATGAAAATTCTTATACTGAGTAAGCTTTGTTTAGTTTACATACATTATTGAAATAAAAAATATAGGGAGAGGGCTATCTCAAAAATAGTTATGTATAGTATTATGAATGTTGATAGTTTTACTTCTTCCTTTCTAATTTGGATGCCTTTTATTTATTTTCCTTGTCTTATTGTTATGGCCAGGACTTCCAGTATTATCCTACCTAATAATAGAGTAATATGCAAATTGACCGTACCTCCACTACACCCACCAGCCACGCCCACCAGCAAACGGTTGCAGGGACGCTGGGGTGTGACCGAGCCTGCAGGGATTGCAGGAAACCACTGGGGGTCGGCTCCTACGATCCTTAGCAGGGACGCTGGGTGCGGCCGAGCCCAAGGCCGGAAAAGCCTCTGGCAGAGGCTTTCCAGGTCTTGGGCACCAGCGGGGAGCCTGCACAGATCGCAGGAAACCACTGGTGGTCGGCTCCTAAGATCCTTTGCAGGGACGCTGGGTGCGGCGAGCCCAATGCCGCTGCCCGGGGCCAAGTCCCGACCCTGAAAGAAGGCAGAAGGCGGTGGCCACAGACAAGGCCTGGGTCCCTGGTGCCGGCAGAAAACTGGTGCAGGCAGCCAGGTGAATGAAGGTCTATTGCACGAATCTTCATGCAAACGGGCTGCTAGTGTTAAATAAAAGTGGTGACAGTGGGCATCCTTATCTTGTTCCTAATCTCAGAGGAAAAAAATTTAGCTACTCATAGTTGCATATGACATTAACTGTGGTTTTATTGTATATAGCCTTTATTATGTTGAAGTATGTTATTATGTTGAGGTATGTTTACTCTATAAACACTGTTGAGATTTTTTTAATCCTAAATAGATGTTAAATTTTGTCAAATGCTTTTTCTGCATTTATTGAGATGATAATATGCTTTTTATTCTCGGTTTTGTTAATGTGGTGTAATCACTTTGATTGATTTGTGAATATTAAACCATCCTTGCATTCATGATATGAATCCCACTTGATTTACCTTTTAATTTCCTTAATGATATCCTTGTGAACAATATGTTTCAAATTTTATAACATTTAACTTTTCTGAGTTTTGAAACTTGTCCAAGAAATCTCAACCCAAACCAGGGTCACAAGACCATGTTTGTTGGCATTATTTTAGAAGCTTTATAGTTTTAAACTTTATATTTTGATTTATGATCCATTTTAAATTAAATTCTGTGTATGGTTTGAGGTAGGACACAAGGCTATTCAGCTGTCCATACCAAAGTTTATTAAGAATATTTTGCTTTCCCATTGAATTTCTCTGGTGTCATTGTCAAATAACAAATGACCATATATGTATGCTTGTTTTTGAAATAATATCTTTCTAGTCCATTGATCTATTTATATACCCTTTTGTCAATACCATACTAAGTTATAGTATTTTTTGCAACAATTTAGATGGATATCAAATAAATCGTGCAGAGTGAACCAAAGTCTCAAAAGGGTACATACTATATGTTTCCTTTTGAAATAACACAATTACAGACGTGAAGAGCACAGTAGTGAATTCCAAGATTATCAGAGGAATTACTACATTGCATTATAAGCAAAGTTTGCTTTTTAAAATTGTGCTCCTCCACATAGTTCATGATATCAATGTACTATCATTATAATGTATTATTTCCTTAAAACTAATATGACAAAAATTAGACAGCCAAAATATTTAGTAAGTATAAAAATTTGATTCTAATTATTATAACATAAGATATGAAGAATATAATGAAAATATGTATAAATATATAATAATGAGTAAAGTAACAAAATTTGGAATAATTGAATTGTTAAGAAAGGAGTCTACATTTATTAGTCATCATTTTCAATAGAATTATGATGTTATCTGAGGATAATTCACAGAAACCTTGGTAGATAGCACACTGCAAATCAGTGAGAAAATATAAAAGTATGATTATAAAATAATGTGGAGGTAAACATCTAAAAGTTCTTTAACAAGGGCAGAAGTATACATTTGTCTACACTGATAACCAAAGCTTAATGAACCTTAATTACCTTAATTAAATTTGGTTGGTAAAATAATAAAGTTTATGTTCCATGATATAACTATTCTTGTTGCTCAAAAATCTTAAAATATAAGTTTAAAAAAAATCTCTTATTTTAAAGTAAGTACATACAAGGTAATAAAGTTAATATCATTAGTATATTAATACATTGTTTGCAACTATTGTTTTTTAATATTGTAATTAATAACTTTTGATGTAATAAATATTAATATCCTTAGTGTCTATAATTTGTAATTATACCTTTTCTCTAAGTATATATTCCAGATTACATTTTTTAAATTTTCCAACTTAATGTTATATTGTAATTTTGTACCTTAAGCTAATGATGATTTATATTTAATTGTTTATCCACTATATATAAAGATGATATTTTCGTTACCTAACACAGTGATGCTTATTAATAAAAATATAGATTTAAGTAAAATTAAAGTTAAAAAAATATAGCTACAGCATAAAAATATTATAACTGCTAATGTTAAGGATGAAGAAGAAAATTTTTAATTTCATCCTGTTTATGTGATGATGCACAAAATAGCCCTCATTAATACTTTTCTATTATTCAAAAAACTATAACTGTCCTGTCCACATCCTATACTTCCCCAGCTTTTGGCTCTGAGTACAACTTGGTAAATGTCCCATGGAAACAAACTGGAAAACTATTGTGGGTTCACCAAGGTCTGAGAATCATTGGGATTCTGATCTCTCCCACTAACCAATTCTTGACACTAAAAAGTGTGGAATTTTGCCCTTTTTTCCATTAAATGTCCTCTGTCACTGCTGGGTTTGCCCTGCATCCCTGCATGAATCAGAAATGTAAGCAATAATTGATCTATTCCGTCCTATGAAGGGCTTATTTTTCTGAAAGTTATCTTGTTTATATTTCTAAGAAGCTATTATTTTGTAGCTTATCTGATATTTTCACAATGTTAGTATAGAAATGAAAATCTCCTGCAAATTTGAACACCCTGACCTGAACAAGCCCATAACTATTTATTGAAAAACTAAATGAAATATAATATTTACTGGGAAATAAGTTCAAAAATTCACTCACAAAGACTTAAGAAATACTGAGTAAATTATAAAATTGCAAAGTTTATAGGTGAGTGATATTAAACCACAGGATGTAATTTTTTTGTTATTTAAACCTTTTCAAAATCCAGAACACAACTTAAAAGCCTCAATGCATTATTATACAGGAATTAGAGGCCCAGTGCACGAATTCGTGCATGGGTGGGGTCCCTCAGCGTGGCCTGTGGGGATTGGGCCTAAACCAGCAGTCCAACGCTGCCTGCCACTCCTGCCTGCCACTCCCGCTCATCCTGGCCCCACTGTGCCCAGTCAGTTCTGATCAAGCGAGGTCTGCACGTACGGCTGCAGCGGAGCTCGCCAGCCATGAGTCCTGAGTCTGGTGCCCCTCCCAAGAAGGAGGGGCTTCTGGGACTCAATCAGCCCTCCAGAAGGGTAGTGGGGTGCCCTTGCCGGCCTGGGATCCGGATCCATCCCTCTGATGTTCGCACCGGTTGTCTGGAGCCACCTGGTGGCTGCTTTTATATCCTTTCTTCCTTTCAGAGCATCTAGGGAGGGGAAACAGCTGCGGGGCCTGAGGCCAACTTCCAGGAGGCCAGCAGTGCTGTCGGAATCATGCCGGCAGTGCCAGTCCATTGGTCCCTGGCTTGTTCTCTGGGCCTCTAGGATGGGCTGTCAGCTGAGTGGCACTCCCGCTAGGAGAGCACACTGACCACCAGGGGGCAGCTCCTGCACTGAGTGTCATAGCAACCAGTCCAGGGCATTTCAGTCTCTTAGGCTTTTATATATAAAGATAAATCTGAAACAGAGTCACACACAGATAGTTGAGAAAATGTTAACCACCACACAAACTTACGTATGATCAGAGTCTGGGCTAGTATTTTGCAGAGAACAACACAGGAGCCAGAATGATTACTAACTGGCTGTGTATTTCCCATGGTGATGTGGCTGTGCCTAATTCTCTGTTCCCGCTGCCTGACTGGCACTGATTGGCACTTGTCAGAGCCTGGGTGGCTGGTGACTATTTTAGAGTAGGTATTAATTAATTTTTAAAGATAATTATTACATTTATGTGGTTGTTTCCACCATTTCTTTTATGATATTGTTATTCATCTTACTATTTTTCTAATATACAGATGCTCCTCACCTTAAGATGGAGCTATGTTCAAAAAAAACCCATCAGAAGTTGAAAATACTTAGGTCAAAAACACACTTCATATACATAATTTACTGAATATCATAGCTTAGCCTACCCTTCATTAAGCATGCTGAAACCACTTATATTAGCCTACAGTTGGGCAAAATCATCGAACACCATGGGTACATTATAGAGTATTGGTTGTTTGCCCTCCTGATCATGGGGCTGGCTGGGAGTTGCTGCTTGCTCCTGCTGCCTAGCATCATTTGAGAGTACTTAAGGCATCTCACTAATTCAGAAAAAGTCAACTTCAAAATTTAATACATGGTTTCTACTAAATTCATATTGCTTTTTCCCCATCATAAAATAAACAAACAAAAAACCCAACTATAAATTGAACCATTGTAAGTCAGAGACTGTCTGGATTCATATTTTAAATAGTCTCTTTTGTCTTTATTGTTGCAAGTATTCCAGATGTTCCCCTTTTTCCCGCCTATTGACCCTTTCTAGCCTGTACCCACCTCCTGCCCCAGGCCTTCACCACACTATTGTCTGTGTCCATGGGTTATGCATATATTCATATAAATTATTTGGCTAATCTCTTCCCGCCCACCCACCCACCCCTGCCTTCCCTCTGAGATTCCACAGTCTGTTCTATGATTCTATGTTTCTGGATCTACTTTGTTCATCAGCTTATTTTGTTTGTTAGATTCCACATATGAGTGAGATCATGTGATACTTGTCTTTCTCTGGCTGACTTATTCAGCTTAGCTTAATACTCTCCAGGTCCCTCCATGCTGTCCCCAAGGGTGAGTGATCCTTTTTTTTTTTTTTTTTTTTTTTTTTACTGCTGCAGAGTATTCCATGGTATAAATGTACCACAGGTTTTTTATCCACTCATCTACTGATGGGCCCTTGGGTTTTAGTTATTTTAAATTGTGCTGCAATGTTTCATATTTCTTAGGATACATTCCAGAAGTAGAAACACTGGGTCAAATAGCAGTTTCATGTTAAAATGACAATGAGGTATCACCTCACACCTGTCAGAATGGCTACCATCAACAAATCAACAATTGACAAGGGAACCCTAGTACACTGCTGGTGGGAATGCAAACTGGTACAGCCAGTATGGAAAGTAGTATAGAGTTTCCTCAAAAAATTAAAAATGTGATTGCTGTCTGACCCAGTGATCTTACTTCTGGAAATATATCCAAAAAGCACTGAAACACCAATCAGAAAGAATTTCCACCCCAAAAATAAACAATATGTATTTCCATTTATGTATCTATTTCTTCATTTTTTGTTAATATTATGTAGTTTTTTTATATAGGTGATATACATACAGTCTTTTTTTGTTTATTCTTATATATAATCTATTTTCATGCTTGTAAGTAGGAGTTTTTTATTATTCTTTGCTAAATAGTTAATGTTTCTTCTCAGAAAAGCTTATTCAAAAATAAGCCTAATTTACTGAACTGTTTTTTATTCCAATTATTGGAATTGATAAAGAGTAAAAGAGATATAAATCATACAGATCAATTACTCTGGAGACAACTGAGAATGTTTTCAAAGAATTGGTTTTCCCAAAAAGTGTTGGGCTCCAAAGCCAATTCTCTGGAAACTTCAAGGACTAGATAATGCCAAATGTTATTTAAAATGTTTCAGAGCACAGAAAGAAAAGAGAAGCTTTGAAATTCTTTTAATAGAGTCAGTATGATATTGATGCCAAAATCTAGAAGTACAGAACAATCTCACATGTGAATATTGAAGCAAATATCTTAAATAAAATATTGTAAAGTAGAAGACAGAAGAACTTTCAAAGGAATATGCAGCATGGCAAGTAGGGCTTTATTTTGTGGTTCAATCATAAGAAATCTATTTCTATATTTTAAAATCCTAATGTTAAAAGAAAAAGAAAATCTTCACAGATGGCAAAATGTCTTTTGGTAAGATAGATGATAGATAAGTACATAGATATATGCATACATAGATACATACTTAAATTATAAATAAATGTAAAAAATCAGAAATAATCTTAAAAATGCAACACTGGATGAATATAACCACCCTAGTCTTATTTTTGTAGTAACTTAACAATACTAGAAATTAATGTGGGAACAAAAGAGTTTAAGTGGCTAAATTTGGCAAGGAAGCAAAATCATTATTATCTGGTATGATATAACTGAATTTTCAAAATTATCCGTTGAATAATTATTATATACCATATTAAAATGTATAAAGATAATATACAAAAATTAGTTTATTTTTTGTATTCACCACTTCCTAAGTAGATTACACAACAGAATAAACATTTTTATTTCCAGCAATAACATAACTGAGAAATACCTTTAAGCTGATTAAACAAAAAAATGTTCATAACTTTCTAAGGTGTATTTCTACTGGTTTCACTTTTCAAATCTCTTCTTATTCATAATATTATAGTCACACTTTATCCTTTGTTTTAATTTGCAACTATTGGACAAAGTCCTTATGAAATATGTATGCATCCCAATTTTAATTCTCCTCAATCATTTACTTGAAAGGTACCCAAGATGACCCTAAAGCTTTTGTGTAATAGCATGTGAGAAACCTGATCAGAGTAAGCTGGATATTCAAGGCCAATTTGAGTTTGGGGGCACTGTCCAGAGTACGCCAGATGCTCCAGGCCAAGTTTCCCAGACCAATTTGTCATATGCAGGTGCAAAATGAAGGACGGAGTGAGTGATTGTACTGTACGCAATGCGGAGGAGTGCCTTTCTCTAGCCCAAATATTGATATCACTATTTTTCCAAGTCTCTTTTGTCTAAGTTGGTATGAAGATGTGTTACTGTCCTAGCTGGTTTGGCTTAATGGATAGAGCGTTGGCTTGTGGACTGAAGGGTCCCAGGTTCAGTTTCGGTCAAGGGCACATGCCCAGGTTGTGGGTTTGATCCCCAGTAGGAGGCATGCAGAAGGCAGCCAATCAATGATTCTTTTTCATCATTGATGTTTCTATCTCTCTCTCTCTCCTTCCTCTCTGAAATCAATAAAAATATTTTTAAAACAAATAAAAAACTAATAAAGATGTGTTACTGACCAGCTGGTGCAAGGCTGTTTTTTTAGCAATGGCTCCCATGTTTGCGGCTACTTTGAAGAATTTGTTTTGTCTGATGGCTTTGAATTTGTCATGCCCCCTTTACACAAATAGAAATCTCCTCATGTATATTACATATACTATAGATGTACTATATTACAAATACATAGAGATGTGTGCAAACATTTCTAGATTGACACATACCAAAATTGGTGACAGAATTATGTTTCAGAAGGGGAACTAGCTCTTTTTAAAAATATATATATAATATTTTTATTGATTTCAGAGAAGGAGAGAAAAAATAGAAACATCAATGATGAGAGAGAATCATTGATTGGCTGCCTCCTGCATGTCCCATACTGGGGATGGAGCCCACATCCCTGGCTTGTGCCCTTACCAGGAATCAAACCATGACTTCCTGGTTCATAAGTTGATGCTCAACAGCTGAGCCACACCAGCCCACTGGGGAACTATTTCTTTAGGTGATTGGGCTATTTTGAAAGTGAACATTTGCTTTCACTCTAGTATTTCTATAATAATTGGTATTTTTATAATTAGAATATATCTGTGATCCAGAAATAGTGAAAAATGAGAATATAATTGAATAAAGTATGGCTTAATTTGACTAACTTCTATACTAAAAACAGAATATTACAAAAAGTAATTTGATAATATTTTGATTATTTAAATAATAAATACCATTTGTTTAATAAATGCTACTTTAATGAAAAATTATAATATACTAGAGGCCCAATGCATGAAATTCATACAAGGGGCTCAGCCCTCACAACCTTGGCTGCCTGGACCCTCACAGCCCCGGCTTCGTCTGGAAGATAGTCCAGAAGGTCATCCAGATGGTCATTCCACTGTTTGGCTCTTCGGTCGATTTGCATATTACACTTTTATTATTATAGATAGATATGTATCCTATGAGAAAATTAAAGAAACTTTTCTAATAGGAAAAAATATAATCACATTATTTTTATTGCAATTTTATTTATGAATAATACTATGAACCAAGAATAGATGGATTTTCATAAATCATAAATAATATGTATTTAAATTCAATATCCAAGATACTTGGCCTACAAAATATCTGGAGACATTCTACCTAAAATTAATAATAAAGCAAGAAGTCAAAATAAATTAATTCATTGCAATGGCCATGTTCTATATAATTAAGAATAGAAGCTCTGTCGTCAAATTTCATGGGCATGCCCAGCCAGTGTGGCTCAGTATTTGAATGTTGATCTACGAGCCAGAGGATAAAGCTTTGATTCTCCTGTTTGGGGCACATACCTAGGTTATGGTTTTGATCTCCAGTGTGGGCTGTGCAGAAGGCAGCCATTCAGTGATTCTCTCTCATCACTGATGCTTCTATTTCTCTCTCCCTCTCCCTTCCTCTCTGAAATCAATACAAATCTATTTTTTAAACAATTTCATGGGAATAAATTAAATGTGTGTGCTTGAGTATTTTTTCAAAATTTTTATTGATTGATTTAAGAGAGAGAGAAGGGAGAAAGAGAAAGAGAGAGAGAGAGAAAAATTTGTTGTTCACTTATTTATCCACTAGAGACCCAGTGCATGAAATTCATGCACAGGTAGAGTCCCTAGGCCTGGCTGGCGATCAGGGCTGATCGGGGCCTTCCTTCCCCCATCTGCCAGCTGCCAGCCAGGGACCTCCTTCCCCTTCCTTCGTTCCGCAACACCCTCTGGTGGTAAGCACATGTCATAGCGAGCAGTCGAACTCCTGAGGGGACAATTTGCATATTAGCCTTTTATTATAGAGGATTTATTGGTTGATTCTTGTATGTGTCCTAACTGGGATCAAATTCACAACCTTGGTGTATTGGGAAAATGCTCTAACCAACTGCACTACCTGGCCAGCATTTTATTTATGGCAATGGGTTTCTTTGTGGCCCAGAGTAAGTTAATTTAATTTATTATAAATTTTATTGTGTATCATATGGGGAAAATACTAATGCTTACTCTATATAGTTTTTATAGAAATAAATGTTAAACATATAGTGATTACTTAACAAAATGTATTTGCTCTTTTAGATACATCTATTCAAATATCCAGAGCCCTATACAATCAGCCCTAGCAAAATTTTCCAAAATTACTCCTCAGTACTGATGTTCCACTTAAAGCAGGTGTTGATACATATACCAATTGATATTCTCTTATTTTTTGCACTATCTGTAATTTGGTCTTCCATCCTTACCCAACTTTACCCATGCATTCATTCAATGTGTTTGTTCTATGAGATGATAAACAAAGTAGCTTGTACAATTCCCAGAGAATTGTATACACTCAGGACTTATGTTCCACATAGCTCATTTAGCTACACATAGTCTTCTGAACTCCCAAAGCATTTATAATATACTAGAGGCCCAGTGCATGAAATTCATGCACAGGTAGAGTCCCTAGTCCTGGTCACCAAGCAGGGCCAATTGGGGCGTTCCTTTCCTGGCTGCTAGCTGGAAGCCACCCCCTGGCTCCAATCCACCCCCTGGTGGTCAACACACGTCAGCGAGGGGTGGTCAGCTAGGGGTCAAACTCCTGGTCGGTCGAACTCCCGAGGGGAGAATTTGCATATTAGCCTTTTATTATATAGGATTCCATCCAATTAGTCAATTATGTATTGATTGTTTACTATTAGTAAGATCTATGAATGTTTCCATGTTTTCATATTATGACTATATATATTACTTTAATTTTCTCATGTATGTTTACTGAAATCATATTTCATTCTTTTTTGTCCAACTCAGTTATAGAATGATAGTATAGTACTTTTTACGTTGTATAATGAAAGAAATATTATTAGATAATTTACCACATAATATTTATTTTATAATATTTGTTTTGATCACCTTTATATACCCAACATTTCCACAGGAATCATATAGTGATTTAAGGAACAATACTAAAAGTTTGTTTGATGTTTAGTTTTTTTCATTATGGATTATGGAACTACTTGATGCTTCACAATCTCTGAATTAACATTTCTTATGACCAAGAATCTATTTTAGAAAATGTGAGTACAAGTAATCTTTGAACACAGAATTATGACAAATAGCCTTTCAAATTGATAAAATATCCCATTTAACATCTTGGGTCTTCTAAGTGTACACCATATATTACTAAGCTAAAGAATTTTTAATAACAAATTTATTGTTTCTCTAATCTTAATTCTATATTAATATTATCTTTATTTAATAAACAATTCTTGAAACTTATAATTTTATGAAAATATTAACTGAGATATATTTTGCCTATATATGTTTAACATTTTTATTTCTATATTCTTATAGAATTTAAATATTCTCTATGCTCATAATAAGATAATATTTTACAACATAATGTGTAAAATAAATTTATTGCTATATTTATGTGTGATAACATTTTTTTTAAATTAGGGAATTATTTTATTAGCAGAAATGTTTATTAAGTTTCAATAAATTAAAATGTGAGTATGTTATGCTTTTCCTTCCATTCATTGGGGAGTAAATAAGATATAAATCACACAATGTAGACTAGGAAACATATTAAAAGATGCCAATGTATGCTAGTTTTAAATTGCCTGTTCTATAAAGTATTGGTCTTGCGTTTGGTGACTACACAATGAAGAGATACACCCTACCTTTCCCTACAGGTTCTCTCAGGTTTCCACATTCAAATTGATTATTGAATGACAGGATTATTACAGTCCTTTGTCCAAATAAATTTCCTTCCTGGAGCTAACATTTACTTAAATTCAAGTAAGTTTATATTCATTTTTCAGTCAGTGAACAATAGGAAATTTTCATAGATGAAAACATATCATTTTATGTTCTTCAAGTAAATACTAGAGGACTATATATATATATATATATATATATATATATATATATGTATATATATATATATATATATATATATATATATATATATATATATATATACTAGCATTCCCGTTGCAGGAAAAATCCTGCAATAGGGTTTCCTGCTGCACTCTACCCCGCCCCGCCTCCGCTCCTTTCTTCTCCCCTGGCCCCGCCTCCGCTCCTCCCTTCTCCTCCCCCCCCCCCCCCCGGCTTGCTTGCTTCTCCGCAGCTTTGCTCCCTTCAGCATCTCTTGGCTTCTTTCTAAGCTGTCTTGATATGCAAATTAGCCGCCATCTTTGTTGGGGTAATTTGCATACTCGTCCTGATTGGTTGGTGGGCGTGGCTTGGCTGGTGGGCGTGGCTTGGCGTAGCGAATGTGCGGCCAATTTGCATATGTGTCTATTATTAGGTAGGATATATATATATATATATATATATATATATATATATATTTTTTTTTTTTTTTTTTTTTTTTTTTTTTGGTTCTCTATACTTTAAAGTAGAATGCTTTCAGAATACTTTTTGGTAAAGACTCATGAAAATTGATAGAACTTCTGCTGTTATTTTCTGATTAACAAATTATGTTATCTAAGTCACTCTTAATCATTTACCTGGCTTTGCACTATCACTTCATTTTTTTCCCATTTTCTTTTTATTATTATTATTTTTAATTACAGTTTATATTCAATATTATTTTGTATTAGTTTCAGGTGTACAGCATAGTGGTTAGACAATCATATACTTCACAAAGTGCTCCCCTTGATATGTCCAGTACCGACCTGGCAATACATAGTTATTACAATATTTTTTTATCATAGTTCCTTTCCTGTGCCTTACATCCCAGTGACTGTTCTGTAACTACCAATTTGTACCTCTCAATTCCTTCACCTTTTTCACCCAGTCCCCCAACCTCCTCCCTGCTGGCAACCATCAGTCTGTTCTCTGTTGGGTTGTTGATGTTCATATTATTGAGTTTTGACAGTTTTTAGAAGAAAAAAAAAAGATAGAGAAAGAGAATGCATGGACATGGACAATATGTGGGGAGGAAGGTGGATGGAGGTAGAAGATGGCATAGAAGGGATAAATGGTGATGGTAAAAAAAATTAAAAGGAAAGAATGAAAGATAAGCTAAGAGTGGGAGAAAATATTTACAAATCACATATTTGACAAAGGGCTTTATCTAGAATATATGGACTATCACTTCTTATTTTTAAAGATATTTTTTTAATGCGGGTAGTTTATTTTGGAAGTGAATATATGTATAACATGATACTTAAAGTCTTTTAATCCAAAGGAATAAAAATCATAGTAATCACATGTTTTCCATACACAAAAGCTATTTTTATCTACAGTTTCCTAGGTAAAAACAACCATTGTACATTACTTTGGAGAGGGGAGAAAAGGTTAAATAGCAAAATGTGATCTTTACTCCTGCATTTGATAACCCATGGTAGTTTTCTCTACTTGCTGTCATAACAAAAGGAAATTGTAAATTGGAGTACTTTATTCTGAAAACTTGCTACTGAAAATAATTTTTCTAAACTCTTTCTAGTTTGAATACATTTTAATTTTAAAGAATATCTGTGTCAGTTTCTTGATACCCCCTAGAAGAATCCTTAATGAGTTTCTGTCACAGCTTATTTTCACTTTTTTGTTAGTATAAATTAACACTTCATTTAAAAGTATTCATTTATTTAAAACAAGGTTTCCCTCGATGGAAATGGTGGAGTAAGTATTTTCAACTACAATTAAGAGCAAGTAATGGAAAGATTTAGTGAATTCTTAGAATATATAGTGTTACTTGATACTCATCTTTATTTTATTATGGATGGTGGCAATAGAGCTGATATTATAATCAATAACATCTACACGTGCAACAAATATTTCAGATCCTGAAATAATATTATTTTACATTTTAATGTACACAGAACAAAACTGCTGACAAAAATAGTCAACATAAAGTTTCATTATATCACATGGTTATGACAAAAGAATATATGATAATGAATATTCACAGTAACTTTAGAAACAGATTGTGCCTATATTCATATTTTCAGGATAGTTTTCTTTCTGATAGTTTAAAAATATTGTTTTAGTTCTATTAATGACATGATCATCAAATATATACATATCTATAGTCTTAGCTAGTAACATGTTCATAAACATAGCTCTATTAATAAACAGAATTCAAATGTAAAATTTTGGAATATTATTGGGTACATAATAAATTTCTTGTAAATCACTTAACTTGCTTAAAAAGTAGTCATTGAGATGGCAACTTGAACCCAAATGATTTATTATATATATGAAAAATTGAGTAAAGAAGAATGCCAAAAACACCTAAAACATCTAAACAGCCTGCCTAGATGTCTAATGCATTCCTACCTACCTATTTCCTCTTGATAATCAGATTCACTTTCTCCCCTGGGTGATAAAACCTCCAAATCTGCAAAATCAAGAGTTGCAAGGACATGAAGCACATATTTCCCAAAAGAGTCATTAAATTACCTCACCCAGGATTAAGCCTTTCTCTTGACAATCAATGGTTCTCCACACCCCAAATATGGAAACTCTAAAAAAAAATCTTTCTATTGGGCCAGCCACAACTATTGTTAATTGTGTAACACATCTTAATTTTTCCTTCTCCCAAATCCTGCTTCCTTACTATTGTTTTCACCTATATTGATTCCAACAGCACTCTCTAGAATGATGGTAAGTGGGATACTCTAGCTCCCACTTCTTGGATTTTAAACCATGTATTCTTCCTACTAAGTTTACAGACCCATATAAGGGTCTTTCATATATTACAGTATATCATGTAAAAATGGCACCTCACTCATAAAGCATACCCTTTGAGCTGGATTCTGGAAATTGTAGTTTCGAAACAATCAGTTGATACCATGATCTAGCCCTCATTCCTGCATCTGCTTTGTGTAACATGTGCCCATAGGTCTGATATTTTAGGTGAAATCCTAGTAGGTAAATAATTCTGTAAATCTATGGAGAGCAATGCTACCTGAAGTTCTCAATGCAGGAAAGTAACCTATATTTTGGAATATGTGTTTATTCCTGTAAAAAAAAAAAATAACTGCTGTCTCTTCTAGGTCACCAGAAGTCCAAGATAGCCAATTTTTAACCAAGTCTTCAAATGCTCTCCTCAAGGGTTGGGGGCTCAATCTTTGTCCCTGTTGCTCACAGGTTGAATAGCAAAAGTGGTAATGGATTCACCAAGCTTGGTAAATAGGAATTCCAGCTGGCAGGCCAATGCATAACCCCCGTGCTTGCCACCATAATGACTTCATTTGTGTGCTTTCTGTGCCAACTCTAGAAGAGCCAATAACAGAAGGTGGCTAACTTTAGCTGACTAATTTATTTTGCCTCCATAGTTCCTTAATTCTCTTCCACAGGGGATGACTCTTTGGGACATTAACATGTGATAGGAGGATTTGAATTTCCCTATGTCTATTAGAGAAGGATAGGAAGAGAAGAGAAAGGGAGGATAGCTCTTTCTTTATTTGTAAAATTAAAAACATAATGCTTATTTATAAATTTTAATAAACATTTTTATATATAAAGCAGAAAATATTTTACAGAGTTTTATCACTCCTTATGGAACCTCAACAATAATAAATCAAGGCACAATGATTACAATTATAAGGAAGTTGTTTAGAAGTGATAAAGATACATAAATTTAAAATTATATATATATACTTGATTAAATACACAAAATAAATACTTATTATCAATGTACAAAGACAAATGCCATGAAGGAAGCATCACTTCAGAAAAATATACGAAGCAAATTAAAAATGAACACAGCTAAATGGTTGTAAAGGGATATCACGATCATCAAAGGAAATGAAAATATCAGCAAACAATCTGCTTATTACTGTGCAAATCATATGTCTCAAAGATCTGTTAATCATCTTTTCATGGGCATTTCATACATGCTTTGTTCAGAGTTAATAACTAATTAGCACCCTGTCCCCAAAATGATTTGCTTACTGCATAGTCTGAAATAAAATTATACAAGCTAATATTAACTATTTAAAATAAAAATACAATGAATTCGCTAATGATGGAACAAAAATCTGCTTCAAAATATCAATACCTAGAGACAATGCCAAGAAAACTGTATAATCAATTGATTTAACCAAAATTCTAATGTGTAATATATAATATATCCATCAGTATATTAAATCAAAATGATTGATCAGGTACATATGTGTGTACATACCTATATATGTGTGTATGTCTGTGTATAAACACTTGCATGTACATATGCATATATATCTATATAAATACATATGTAAATACATGCATATGCATATACACATATGTTTGCTGATATGAATTATTTAGCTGATTTAAAGCATAATTATTCCTTTTTGTTTTGGTTTTGGGCTTAGTTTTGTGTCTTGTTTATATTAAAAGAAAAAAAGTGTATTTAGATTTTTGTGCTACTGTTTTATAAAATATAAACTACGTGCTTATATCTTGTGAAATAAGTTTTACCTCATTAACATGCTCCTTTTTTCCTGCAATGATATTTTTTAACAATTACTATTTGTGATTTATAATCAGTTTTCCTACAATAGTTTACTTCAAGAATATGTTGCATGTTATGTATCAGTGTTGTTTCAAATTGTTTTATTGCTCTCATAGAATACTTTAACCACTTGGTTTTCATCAATTAATAAAACCACCTAGTGACTGTCGCAAGAACTATTTAAAGAAATTCTCTTGCTCCTTTTCCACTTATCATTTATCTGAGAAAAAAATCCAACACAATTCTTATAACACTCTTTTATGTCCTGGCTCAAAAAATATTTCATTTTATGTAAATAATGTATTGCTTATACATAAAGTCATTTTTAATAATCAAAACTCCTTTCTCAAATTACTATCATGTATATCTGAAAAACCTATATTATTTTTATTTCTAAAGAAACATTTTCCTTAAGATTAGGAAAACTCCTCTGCCCATTTCTTAGTGGATTGCATTGAGTTGCATGAGTTCTGTATATATTTCGGATACTAATCCCTTGTTGAGGTTTTTTTTTTTTTTAAATATTTTCTCCCATTTGGTTGGTTGCCTTTTTGTTTTGTTGGTGGTTTATCTTACTGTGCAGAAGCATTTTAGTTTGATATAGTCCCATGCATTTATTTTTGCCTTTACTCTCCTTGCCTTTGGGCTCAATTCATAAAATCTTCTCTAAGATCATGGTCTAAAACAGGGGTTCTCAAACTTTTTAAACAGGGGGCCAGTTCACTGTCCCTCAGACCATTGGAGGGCCGGACTATAGTTTAAAAAAAAAACTATGAACAAATTCCTATGCACACTGCACATATCTTATTTTGAAGTAAAAAAACAAAACGGCAAAAACACCCGCATGTGGCCCGCAGGCCGTAGTTTGAGGATGCCTGGTCTACAAGTTTAGTATCTATGTTTTCTTCATTGTTTCAGGTCTCATGTTTAGGTCTTTGATCCATGTTGTGCTACTTTTTGTATATGGGGACAAACCGTAATCTAATTTAATTATTTTCAAGTGGCTTTCATTACACTTGAAGCCTATGTAATCTTACTAACAAATGTCACCCCAATAATTTTATATATATAAAAGGCTAATATGCTGAGTCCAACCATCCCACTGGTCGCTATGATGCACACTGACCACCAGGGGAGACACTCAACGCAGGAGCTGCTGAGCTGCAGTGACTTGGCAGCAGCGGTTCTTGGGTGATGTACCCTGAAACCAGAGCGGAGGGAGCCCAATTCCTCGCTGGGCCGCCTGATTCCACCTTCAGCAGTGGGTTATGTTGTTGCTGGGGCACTGTTAGCCCCAAATCTGGCTTACTGCACACGTGCGTTTGCTTTCCACACCCTGTATGACAGCAACTTTGCATAGTGCCCTCTCCCACTCCGGGACACCTCAGGGGACATCAGAGAGCCAGTTCTGGCCCGATCCCCACAAGTCAGGCCGAGGGACCCCCCTGCTGGAGGGACCCCACTCACTCCACAAACGCAGGAGAGGGGCTATGAGAAGTTGGCTCTAGGGCATGTCCGCCCATCTTGCCCAGTCCTGCCCCGCCGGCCACCTTCTAATTAATTTCCTTTCAATGTGCACAAATTTGTGCACTAGTTTAATAATAAAAAAAAAAAAATTAGGAAAATTTACACCCAGGTTTTATAAAGCTAAAGCAAAATATCTAACTTCATAGCAGAATGTGAATGTTTAAATTGTTTTGTGAAGGAGATGATTGTTATCTTTGCTTTGATACACTGGAAGGAATATTTCAGTGTTTTTCACAGAAAGAATTGAATTCCCTGGGTGGAAGGAAACATCTCTCTTACTTTGTCTGTAGGATTTGATGCCTGGATAAATTTTTTTTAGGAAGAATAAAACTTCCCTACCTTTGGGTAAGGGAGAATTGCCTTTCCTTAACAACATGACTTGTAGTTAAACTGAGCTGTCCATTTCTTTTGAGCTACATTTGCCAACACTAATTATTGTAAACAAAATGAAAAAGATTTGTGCACAGGATATAAGTGAATGTGATTGGGTTATAAGGAAACCCAAAGATGAGAGACTGATCTACAATAAGACTTCTTCAAAAGATGTTGAGTAATTCAGTCAAGAGAGAGCCCATGCCAAAGGTCAAGATTCTGAGCACAAGAGTTGTGTTGCTTAGAGTCTGAGTGAAAAAAAAAATAAAAATGCAAGTACATTACCTCTGGCCAAGAAATGTATTATTAAGTTGTCCTGCCTTCATATGAAAGTAATCACTGCCTAGTATGTGACATAATTTATGGTTCATCACTATCTGCATATAATATGAAAATGTATCTCTGAATCATCTCTCCAGAACAATAGAGAAACCAAAGGAAAACCTTCCCCTCCTCCACAAGCACATTTGTGATATTATTCTGTACACGGAATTGGGCTGAGCTAAACATGGGGGTAGAATGAGAAGAAGATGTCACCTCTAGCAAGTAAACTTCAAATTGTTCTTGACAATTGCTAGTACCAATCAGCATTCCAAGTCAATTCATAAGTAGGAATAAGTATTACATATTAATAGCTAAACAAAGATTTTAAAATAGTCTGGATAGTCTCTACAGTGTTTTATATACTATACTTACCCCCTTTTTTCTAATACTTTTTATTTCTTAATTATTACCAGTATTTCTTAATTTTAAATCTATAAAATTTACACTGATACACTTTAGGTGTCACTTCTTTATTTCATTTCCTATATACATATTTCTACTATATTCCAAAAACAAATACAGAGTATTTAAATTGTATTTTGAGCTAAACTGACTTTTGTGTGTATGCCTTGCCACCTGACCTATACTTGTGATTTTACTGCTTGTCTTCTAACTTTGTCCATTGAGTTCTGAGGACTAATAGTGACTGTGCTGCACAAAGTGAAAACCAAATTCTTGCTTTGGTTTCTTAATGAAAGCTGATAGACCTTCAGCTTAGTAAAATGGCTCAGAATAGTATACTTATCTGTGGTACATTTTGTTTCCAGAGTCGAAAATGATGAAACAACGTTGTGCTTCTCTTTTAAGTGGTGGATGATTGGAGCTACAATCTGCATTTCACTCTGGAAGAAATATCCTGATATCACTCCCCCACATATGCCATGACTGCTGGAAACTTCACTCAGGAGGAAGACTACTGCATTTTCATGAGGCTAATCGCTCAGCCTCCAGAATGCATATATCTTACCAGCTCATTCAGGGAACTGGCTTCTTTCTTCCCACTAGGTCTTGGCGCTATAAATGTCACAGACCGATATGCTATGCTATGGGGTAGTGAAATGAACAAGGCCCCTGTGGGTTAATTAGAATCTTTAACAGGAGAATTGATATACTAGTAACACACAGGCAGGAAAATGAGATTATATTACTGTTTCCTGATAGATTGAACCAAATTACATCTGGTGTTTTCTCTTAGAGAATAGAGAAAAAGCCTTTAAGAGATGGATAATTTTCATTCCAGGGGATGCATTAATTTTCTCCAACTTCATTTTTCAAGACATCTGTCTCCTATGCCAACCAATCAGATAAGTTAAATGTGGATATGTGATCTGCACTTTTCAAGTTTTAGCAGTAGAACTTATTAACATAGTTTACATACTAGTAGTAATGTAGTATTGCTATTGCTTTTCTATTTTGATAGGCAAGTTTACTTTCAGAGATTACACTTATTCATCCTACAGTAATTATTCTTACTTTAAAGGTTAGAAAACCAATGCTGTGTATGTCTATTTTAATATATTCAGGATCTTGGAAGGTATTCATTAGCTGGATGAATGAGTGCAGAAAACTCCTAGTGACATGAAATCAGTTCAAAGTTCACTTTGACCAGCAGATCACTAGTAAACAACTTCTGGATCACAGGGAATTAATAGCTCAGTAAATCAATCAAATAACTGGAAATATTTATTCTTCTAATGAATATTTACATTGGTAAATGGCCAAGTCTCTTTTTGGATGGAAAACTAAAAGAAAAGTTTATAGTACACTAGAGGCCCGGTGCACAAATTTGTGCATCAGTGGGGTCCCTCGGCCTGGCCTGTGGACATCCCCTGAGGGTTGCGAGAGGGTGCAGGTCAGCCTGAGGGACCCTACCAGTGCATGATTGGGGCCGGGGAGGGACCACAGGAGGGCTCCAGGGCATGTCTGGCCCATCTGGCCCAATCCCGATTGTCCGGACCCCAGCAGCAAGCTATCCTACAGGTTGGAGTGTCTTCCCCCTGCTGGTCAGTGCATGTCATAGCTACCAGTCAAACGGTAGAATGGTCACTTAGGCTTTTATATATATAGATAGTTTAAGATAGTAACCAGGATCTTTCATTAAGTCTTAAATCTCTGCCTGCTCTTCCCTCCTTCCAGTGAATGATACTGCACATAGTTTATATTTTATAAAACTGTAGCACAGAAATCAAAATACATTTTTGTTTTAATCCTTCCTTTTTAAAAATTATCTTCATTGTTGAAAATATTACATATGTCACCTTTATTATTCCCTATTGATTCTCCCACCCCACACCTACCCCTCCCAGGTCTT
This sequence comes from Cnephaeus nilssonii, assembly GCF_951640355.1. NCBI lineage: Eukaryota > Metazoa > Chordata > Mammalia > Chiroptera > Vespertilionidae > Cnephaeus > Cnephaeus nilssonii. Next base: position 65,853,594 of record NC_137079.1, on the reverse strand, counting down.
CACCACACTGTTGTCTGTGTCCATGGGCTATGCATAAATGCATATAAATTCCCTGGTTAATCTCTCCCCGCTGCCTTCCCTCTGAGATTCCAGTCTGTTCCATGCTTCTGTGGCTCTGGATTTATATTGATCATAAGTTTATTTTGTTCATTAGATTCCACATATAAGTGATACTTATCTTTCTCAGACTGGCTTATTTTGCTTTACATAATACTCCCCAGGTCCCTTCATGCTGTCTCAAAGGGTAAGAGATCTTACTCTTTTACTGCTGCATAGTACTCCATGGTGTAAATGTACCACAGCTTTTATAGCCTCTGATTTTCTGGGCTCTGCCTCTCCCCACCTTCGCCTTCCAGCCAGCTGTCAATCTCATCACTCGAAAGTCTGTTTCCGAAAGAGATTTAGGTAGAATTGGGATTCTAGGCCTCTGGGTCTCCCATGATGTTCAGATTCCAGGGAAAGTGGTGGGTGGGTGTCCCTGTCCCAGAGCTACTCCTCTGAAGTGTCCCAGAATAGTTCCCTGCCCCCAGCTGGGCGGAGACCCTCTATGCAGTTCAGTGGGACCACCTGGAGTTTCTGTCAGCTCTCCCACGCAGGGAAAGTACCAGACAGGTTCCCGGGATATTGGGATGGATGGCCCCACCCCCAATTGAGTCACTGGTGCTTCCTGAGACTGTTCAAACCCATAGGCTTGGATTCTTCAGTTGTCTCCTCTGCAAAGGTCAAGACACAGAGTGTGGGAGGCAGGGCTTCTGAGGGGCAGGGAGGGTATTACCTAGGGCAGTGGTCAGCAAACACATTAGTCAACAGAGCCAAATATCAACAGTACAATGATTGAAATTTCTTTTGAGAGCCAAATTTTTTAAACTTAAACTTCTTCTGACACCACTTCTTCAAAATAAACTCGCCCAGGCGGTGGTATTTTGTAGAAGAGCCACACTCAAGGGCCAAAGAGCCGCATGTGGCTCACCAGCCGTGGTTTGCCTACCACTGACCTAGGGTGTTTTGTTTTTCCCTTTTCCCTGAGCTGTGGCTTCTGGGAGCGGCTAGCTCCTTTCAGGAAGAAATGGCCGTTTAGGTTTGGAGAGACATGACCGCATGCAGAACGCCAGGCTGCTGCTTTTCCAAGTCTCCCCACAATGCTTCCCACCCCAGCCTCTCCTAAGGCACTTCAAGTCTGAACTGCACTCCCTGCACCAAAGCCTTGGGTGTATACAGTAGCTGCAAATGAAACTCCTGTGCTCTGGATTTTAAACTAACGAACAAGAAAACAGAAAATGAGGTTTTCTCTGTGACTGGCTCTGGTCCACCAGCTCCAGACCCCGAGGCAGCCAGCTGTCCTGGCGCCTTTCAGGGGTGGATATTACATGGGCCGCTGGTCTCGGCTCTGGCGCTCTGGGCTGTGGAGCCCAGCCTGGGTTCTGAACCTCAATCTTCTTAGGGAACAGACACTCCGGAACCCCAGAGTTCCTTCCTCACTATTAACCACCTGTTTGCTGCCCTGGAAGCTGGGCCAGCTGCTCTCTGGACCTCACCCTCCCTCTGGTCTCCAGGTGTTTTCTGTCCTTCCTTGATATACTAGTAATTCTCCTTCTCAGCTGAACCTCAGTTGGTAATTCTGGGTGTATGTTCCCCACTTTTGTTTCACTTCCAGTCTGGCTCTGGGAGGAGGTCCAAGAAAGGTCTGCCTATTTGGCCACCATTTTTTCTCCTTCATCAAAGTATATATTTTTTTCTTTTTGATATAAAACAAGAAAAACTTAAGCCAAAAACAAAATCATGAAGGAATCATTATGTTTTAAATCAGCTAAACATCTCAGGTTATCAAAAAATATGTGTATATGCACATTGTATATGTGTTTGCATATATCTATATACACAAACATATGCATATATATACATTCATGTGTTTATGCACAGACATACACACATATACATATATGTTATACTAGAGGTCCGGTGCATGAATCTGTGCACTCGTGGGGTCCCTCGGCGTAGCCTGTGGGGATCGGGCTGAAACCAGCATCCCAACGCTGCCTGCTGCTCCTGCTCATCTCAGCACTGCGCCTGCCACCACCGCCGCTTGGTAGGCTCACTGCCGCTCCACTGCGGTCTTCGGGACGCGGCGGCCAGCCATGAGCCCTGTGTCCGGTGCCCATAGGTCAGCTGAGCAACGTGCCTGCTGTGGGAGTGCACTGACCACCAGGGGGAAGATCCTGCATTGAGTGTCTGCCCCCTGGTGGTCAGTGCACGTCATAGGGACCAGTCAACCAGTCGGTTGGTCCTTCGGTCACTTAGGCTTTTATATATATACTAGTGGCCCAGTGCACGGATTCGTGCACATTAAAAGGAAATTAATTAGAAGAAATATTTTAATATTGCTATCTGCCCTTTCTCAATAACAGAAGTGTCAACCAAATTCATGATCGACAATGACAGATCGAAACACACACATGCGATTGCTGCCAGCGAGAGCTTTATATGTACTGTGCATGTGTAAGCCAACTTAGCCTTTTATAGATATAGAATAAACTTGCTTAATTAGACCTGCTTTCTGATTAGCTAAACTTTTTCCAGCCCAGTGACGCATCCCAACTTCTCTTTCAGGTAATTGTCAGCAACACAGCAGTAAATATCAACACGAACCAGATTATTATTGTAGATCATGCAGGGAGAACAAAAGGGAAAATATTTAACTCCAGCAGTGTTTGACTATATTCTGTGCAGTGACAAAACCTGAAGTCATTTTCAAGGTCCATTTTCTAAACTTTCTAAATCTCCATTTTTTAGCTAATGAAAAGAAAATAGGATTCTACCAAGTCTCCTACCTACCTACTCCAGGAATTCTGTGAGGTTCAAATGAGATGAGGCACAGGAAATGCTTCATAGACATTTGATTAAAGTGTGAAATGTTTCTTTTTTTTCTTTTCCTTTTTTTTTTTTTTTAAGTGTGAAATGTTTTGTTTGCACCTGGCTATAAAGCAAGTCCTGTTCCTGGGCTGAAGAAACTGCAAAGAGGCTAGTCGTTGCTAGGGAGAGGAAGTTGGATATTGCTACATGATGTCATTACACGGATGGACACTTAGCATATTAGCCTTTTATATATATATATATATATATATATATATATATATATATATATATATATATATAGATAGATAGATAGATATAGATATAGACCAGAGGCCCGGTGCACAGATTCATGCACAGGTGGGGTCCAGCCAGCCTGCCCTGATTGGGGCTGATTGGGGCCAGGCCATCAGGGGGTAGGGGACATGGGTGGTTGGCTGGCACCGCCTCTCATTAGGGGGGCTTGATTGGCTGGGGGAGGAGCCACAGGCCATTGGCCAGCTGGCCCTGCCCCTAATCAGGATGGGGGGGGGCACTTGGGGGTGGGACCATCCAAGGGGAGGGGCCATGGCTGGCTGTGGGAGGGGTCGCAGGAGGTTGGGGTGGGCTGATCAGGGCTCCAATTGGGCCAGATGGCAGCCGCATTGCGCGTCATAGTGACTGGTTGTTCTGTCGTTCCAGTCACTTGGCTTTTATCCTATATAATAAAGAGGTAATATTCAAATTGACTATCACACCCTCACAAGATGGCTACCTATGACCAGGCCGGCAGGGGGGTTAGTGAGGGACAACCGAACGACTGAACAGCAGGCTGCGTGGGGTGACCAGGCTGGTGTGGGGGGGGGGCATGATGGGCAATCAGGCTGGCAGGGGGGGGGCAGTTGGGGGCGACCAGGCCAGCAGGGGGGGAAGTTGGTGGTGACCAGGCTAGTGGAAGAGGCAGTTAGGGGCAACCAGGCTGGAAGAGGGGAGCAGTTGGGGGCAACCAGGCCAGCAGGGGGGGGGACAGTTGGGGGCAATTAGGCTGGCAGGGGGGCAGTGAGGCATGACTAGGTCAGTGGGGTGGGGGGCAGTTGGGGCGACCAGGCTGGCGGGGGTGGCAGTTAGGGGTGACCAGACGAGCATGCAGAGGCAGAGAGGGGTGATCAGGCCAACAGGGGTGGCAGTTAGGGGCGACCAGGTAGGCAGGCAGGTGAGTGATTAGAAGCCATTGGTTCAGGATTGTGAGAGGGATGTCCGACTGCTGGTTTAGGCCTGATCCTCGGGCCTAAACCGGCAGTCGGACATCCCCGAAGGGTCCCAGATTGGAGAGGGTGCTGGCTGGGCTGAGGGGACCCCCCCCATGCGTGAATTTCGTGCACCGGGCCTCTAGTATATATAGAAATAGACACACACATATGAACCTTATCAATTGTTTTGTTTTAATACACTGACGTGGTTGCTTACACATTAGAGTATGAGAGAACAGTGATATGCAGTGTTATTTAATTCTATCCAAATGTTTGCATTGCATACCACAGGTTCAAACTGTTTTCTAACTTTCAGATGAGAGACCAGGTGAAATGGATTACTGAACATAATTTAACAACCTGCAGAATAAGCTTCCTTTTCACCATGAGCTTTTCCCACAGCAGCTGCCATATCTGTCAAAGCCAGGCCTTCACTAGGAACTCTGTTTTTACCGCTAAAGTTAATATCTTGATTGTTTGGTCATTGTATAACATGAAGATCCAATATCCTATACACAAAGCAAACAAATGCTTGGATCTTTTGTAACCTACTTATCTAAATTATGAAACCCAGATTTCCATATTGTTGTGTATAGTTACATTCCCTACACAATTTTCTATTGGTCAGAATATGGGTGAGAACAAAATTCACTTTGGCTAGAATGAGGGTGGGGAAGTGATCACATAGAGTTAAAAAGCTTGCTGAATTATATGAGTGTTTAAAAAACTTACTCTAGCCTGAGCTTCTGACTTCTAAAGCCATAATACATTAAATGTGCTTCCTTAGAAGCCGCTCTCTGTCATATTCAGAAACCGTAGAACTAAGACCAATACATTAGTAGATCCCAGCTACAAATGTTGGTTCGAGATCCATGACTTTCTGCTCCAATCAGAAAGTTTCCTGCTGATTTGCAGCTGCAAGAACTTCACCACCTCCGGCAGGATCTGGAATCTCCAGCACTGCCTCTTTCTCTTCATTTGTCTCAGTTCCACATTTAAGTTTACTGTAAGTATAACTTCCTGATGAAATCTGAAAAAAACACACACTTTTTAGTGTTCTAGCCTCTTCATGTTACAAATGATGTTGGATGTTTGTTAAATGAGGTAATCCTCAATATCAGCCATATTTTAAAAATCTCTCACCCATTGTTAGATTCACTTGAATTTTTATTGTAATTCACTCACCATTTTTTTTTCTTTTTTAAATTATTAAAAATTTTCTTGGATTTTCTGCACAGAGTTGAGATTAAAGCATGTGCTCTCACAAGACCATTTCCAGACTTAAAGACTTTACCAAAATCAGTAACCTTAAATATCTGCAAGACTTTTCTGAGCACATTTTATTTTTAATATATGCCTTCGTTATTACACTGAATGCCCTAAAACGTGCTGCCCTATAAGCATTTTTGGGAAAGAATTATTCCAAATTTCAATATGTCAGGCTGTGATTAATCAACCCTGTTCCCCCAAAGATTAAATTACTACTGCAAAAGGTCAATAAATGCTAATGATTGTTATCTGGCCTTAGAGCTATGAATGGAATTCTTAAAAAACGATTTAAAAAATTAAAGTTATTATAGAATAAATGATTGGAAAAGTCAACTGAATTTGTTAGCTATGTTGTGAAAACCTTTATTTATGACTCAACAATTAGTGTCCCATTCTTCATAGGATGTTGTGCTAAAAAGAACACCAGTCATATGGAATAAATATTGGTCCTTATTATCATTGAAAAAGAATGGAAAGAAAACAATTGCACACGTTTGCTCAACAGTACGTATTATATGGCTGGTACTTCTAAATATTCTGAGAAGTATATAAAAAGGAGACTGGAGATGTTTCTGGAGTTTAAATATAGTTGAATTCACAAGCACTGGGCTCTTAATTTTCATGTGTGCTATCTTATTTAAATTCAGGGGGAAAATTATCACTATAAAAATAAAGAAATGAAGGCTCATATTTGTGAAGTTATATTCATGAAGTCAAACAGAGAGTGTGTGTTATCAGAAATCCAAGTGCTATAACACCATGTTGCTTACAGTCTGAAAGGACAGGCAGAAATGTGAACAACAAATTTTCCTAAAATGAGTAGAATGATAAGCATATCAGTAGAAATACAGAGTATTTTGGAAAGCTAGAAAAGAGAGTGATATACTTTGAATGAAAATACAGAAACTAATTCATGATGGGAAATTATGCTTTTGAAATTATCAGATTATCTTTAACAAGCAAAAATTTAGAGAAAAGCATCTATGCCTCTCAGCCTATAATAGTGGGTGATTCCTAGAACATGACATTAGTAGAAGAATATATTCAGAGAAGCTTGAAACAGAAACCCTTGCTAAAAGCCTTTAACAGTTCACAATTAATTAAGGGAACTGGGATGATAATACAATGGAACCAAAATAAGATTTGAAGAGGATACTAAAGTTAAGCCTTCAAAATTTAGAGTCCAATGGAATATTATGTGTAAACTAGAAGCCCAGTGCATGATTTAATCATGCAGGTGTAAGCTGTCTGTCCGCTGGTTGGCAGCTCCGAAGTACCTGGGCCCCTAGGGCGAGGCGGGGCGGGGGCGTGGTCCTCCTGGGGCCAGAGCCCAGGCCAGGGTCTTGCCTTTATCTCCCGCCCAGGAAGGCTGGGGCCGCCGCCACGTGCTCCTGTGGCCCAACTGCCGCCAGACTCCTCCCCGGGGAGCCGCGCCGCCCGCTCACCGCCCGCCGCCTCCAAACCTCCAAAACGCCGGCTGGGCTCGCTGCCCCAGAGGCCTGACTGTGCCATAGCACAGCCTTGGCGCAGACGCTGAGCTTGCATCGCCGCTGGCAACGCGAGCTCAGCATCCTGCCGGCCCAATCACCACCCCAGCCACCCCGAGTCCCGCCCCCTGTGTCACCCGCTGGCCCAATCATGGGCGTAGCGGAGTGATGGTAATTTAAATATTACCTTTTTATTATGTAAGATGATATGGGAAACTAAAACTATTTCTGCTAGTTTTAGTATGGTAGACTGAAAGTATTTTGATGCTAATAGAGACAGCAGAATGAAATGTTTGGAGAAGGGGTAGAAAAAATACAATTTTGAGATATTGTAAGTTGCTTATTAAGATGGGGATATTACAAAAACAGGCCAAAATTCATTAAAGTCAAAAGATTAAAAGGTCAGAATAAAACTGTGATTTAGAAGCCATGAATGTAGAGAAGATAATTGTGGTGGTGAGATTGAAAATTTATTCTGTAGAGTATTTTGTAAAGGTGTTGAAAACAGAATTTTACAAAATTCCCATACTTAAAGATCAGGTAGGCAAAAGACTGATTTAGGAAAACAAGGTTAAAGAAGGAAGAGAACAAGTAGAATACTCAGAAGCAAAAGAATAAGGAATTCAAGCAGAACCTTTTTTTTCTTTCTCTCTCTCTCAAAGGAGAAATAGTATGAAGGCATGATAATTTGAATTTCCTAAGTTAGAAGTTGCAGTAGATTTGTTTGGAGTATTAGCCTTTCTCAAAATGTATCCTTTAGACTTCTAGACATATATTATAGATGTCACACATGCATTAAAAAGGAAAAAAAAATGTATCCATATTCAAATTGGTTTGAGAAAAAGTTATAATCTATATAACTCACTTGGTGTTTCCAGATATGCTTCAGCACATACAAGGCTTTAAGAACCTCTGAGGTAGAGAAACCATATGAAATTTGCCTTTAAATATAGTGTCTCAATATTGAGATAATGAAGTCAGAAAAGAATAGAAAGTTGATATTAGAGAGAGAAAGTTTTACTGGAAAGAGAAAGTACATAATGTAGAGTTCACTAGGAATATTTTTCTCTAAGTCTAATAAATGGTAATGTTTGATTGGTTAAAGAGCAATTTTTTGAGGATTCTATAGAGGATTTTAGGTTCCACTAGGATGTTTGTGAGGCAGATTTTGTACATACTTCCAGTTTACTTTTAAGTTTAAAAGTAATATTACTTTTATTAATGCAAGTTATTTAACATAAATAGTTGAAATACAAAAATTAATATGAACAAATTACATAAAGGGAGGTTACTTTCATTTTGTTCAGGTCATTGATATATAGTACTTTCATTATACAGAATAATAAAGATGCAAGTTGCAAGTGAACAAAAGAGTAAATAAGAAGAGTAATATCTTAAAATTACAGCAGTTCCTAATCTAAGACTTGAGTAGTACAGACTTGAGTTTGTTAAATAAAAGTAGCTGAAACATTTAAATGCCCTAATATTATATTTTCATTTTATTATTTGCCTATCTTATATTTTTTATTAATCTTTTGAGAGAGGGAGAAGGAGAGAGAAACATCAATGTAAGAGTTAAACATTGATTGGCTGCCTCCTGCATGCTGCATGCCAGTGATCAAGGCACAACCTGGGTATGTGCCCTGACCAGGAATTAAACTAGCAACCTTTCGGTGCATGAGACGATGTCCAACCAACTGAGCCACACCAGCCAGGGCTGCCCATCGTATTTTATGGCATTTCTATCCTTCCAATTGTTCAGTTCAGAAACATTGGCATGAGCCTTGCCTTCTCAATTTCTCCCACATCCCACATACAAACTATTAGGAAATCATGCTGACTCTACTCATATTTACCATTCCACTGCTTAGAACTTGGTGTGCTCCTCCAGCATCCCTTGCCTAAATCACCACACTATCTTAAAATTGGTATCCCCACATTTCCCTTTCTGCTCTACAAATCTATTTGCAAGAAAGTAGACAAGATAATAAGGCTTTTAAAATGTGAACTTTGAGCTTAAAGTCCTCCAATAATCCCCCATTTTACTATGAATAAAAGAGTGTTGTTTTTTTTAATTATGATTTTACAACGGTCCACAAAGCCCTACCTCAGTGGAATATCACATAAGGGGCAATTTACCTCCAGAGGACATTTGGCAATGTCTAAAGACAAGTTTGATTATCACTCCATTAGTAGAAGGTTCTACTGGCAACAGAGGGGTGGGGCCCAGGAAAGTGCTAAATATCTTATAATGTGCAGGATGGCCTGCCCACAAAAAAATGATCCATTTCCATAGTGCGGAGATGGAGAAACCCTATCCAAATGATATGAACCCCACTGTATTTCAGATTTCATCTCTCACTAATTCCCTCCCCCATTGCTCACTGGCTCCATTCTGTCACTCTACTTTCTTTTCCACAAACAAACCAGAAACATTTACTTTAATTTATTATTAATTTTATTTTTTCTAGCTTTATTGAAATACTAGAAGCCCGGTGCACAAAATTCGTGTACGGCGGGTGGTTGTCCCTCAGCCCAGCCTGTACCCTCTCCAATCTGGGACTCCTGGAGGGCAGTCGGACATCCCTCTCACAATCCAGGACTGCTGGCTCCCAACTGCTTGCCTGCCTTCCTTCCTGATTGCCCCTAACCGCTTCTGCCTGCCAGCCTGATCACCCCCTAACCACTCCGCTGCCAGCCTGGTTGATGCCTAACTGCTCCCCTGCCAGCCTGTTTGCCCCCAACTTCCCTCCTCTGCCAGCCTGGTCACCCCTAACTGTCCTCTCCTGCAGGGTTGATCACCTCCAACTGCCCTCCCTTGCAGGCCTGGTCCCTCACAACTGCCCTCCCTTGCAGGCCGGGTGCCTCCCAACTGCCCTCTCCTGCTGGCCATCTTGTGGTGGCCATCTTGTGTCCACATGGGGGCAGGATCTTTGTCCACATGGAGGCAGCTATATTGTGTGTTGCAGTGATGATCAATCTGCACATTACTCTTTTATTAGATAGGATAGAGGCCTGGTACAGGGGTGGGGGCCAGCTGGTTTGCCCTGAAGGACATCCCGGATCAGGGTGGGGTTCCCTTGGGGCGTGGGGCGGCCTGAGCGAGGGGCCTGTGGTAGTTTGCAGGCCGGCCACGCACCCTGGTGACCCAAGATGAGGCCCTGGTATCTGGAATTTATTTTCCTTCTACAATTGAAACTTTGTAGCCTGGAGCGGAGCCAAGCCTGCTGTTCCCTCCGGGGCAGCAGCCATTTCTGTGGCAGTTAATTCACCTTCTACAATTGAAACTTTGTAGCCTTAAGCAGGTGAGCCTGGCCAGGGTTTGCGGAAAGCTTTGCTTCCCCTGTTGCCGGCGGCAACCCTGGCCTGCTCTCTCAAGCTCCATTCTGCCGCCATTTGTTTGAATTTGTTTACCTTCTATAATTGAAACTTTGTAGCTTGAGTGGAGGCTTAGGCCTGCAACGGCTATGGAAAGCTTGGCTTGCTCTGTTACCTGGGAAACCTTGCTCTCTGTGGCTGTAGCCATCTTGGATTGGGGTTAATTTGCATACTCGCCCTGATTGGCTGGTGGGCGTGGCTTGGCTGGTGGGTGCGGCTTATGTAGCGGAGTGATGGTTAATTTGCATATTACCATTTTATTAGAGAGGATAATTGACCTACAACATTGTGTGAGTTTAAGGTGTGAACATGATGATTTGATACATTTATAAATGACAAAAATATTGCCATCACAGCATTAACTAACAACTACATCATGTCACATCATTAACATTTATTTTATTGTAGTGAGAATATTTAAGATTGAATTCAGGCTTTTATGCCATTTTTGTCTCTGCCTGAAACTCTTGTCACTCAGATATCCACTTACCCAATTACCTGATCTATTTCAAATCTTTGGTCAAATGTTATCTTCTAAGTAAAGCATTGCCTACCTGCCTCCCCTGATCTACTTGTTTATTTTGTTATAGCCCTTAATAATTTTTGCATACTATGTACTTAACATATAGTCATTTTGTTTATTGATAATTGTTATCTTCTACCAAAATGTGAATTCCCTGAAGAGAGTCATTAAGTTTGTTTTGTGTGGCCATTTATTCAAAATATCTGGCACAAAGTAGGCATTCAATAAATATTTATTAACTTAAGTAATTTACTTTTTACCTCATTTATTGTATTTCCAAGGAAATTTTGACTAATATCTTTATTAGTTTGTGTGAAAAAAAAAGTGCTAATTTTTTATCTTCCATCTGGGTTGGCATGACCTGTGGCTAAACATATTCCTGTTTGCTTGCTTTTTTTTTCACCTTGGAGAAAGATAAAAATACATTGCAGCCTTGTATTTTCTATTGTTTATGTGTGGCAAAGAAATATGGAAGATAAAAAAGGGGAACTGTTGATTTCTAAGGGAAAACAAAAATATTAGAATGCAGACTCCTTCTCAGCCATTATTTAGTGCTTTTATACCTTTAAAAAAAAACAGTGTCCTAAAACTATTGCCCAAATTTTTCCATTTACATATTTATATCTCAGTAAAGCATCTCCATGTAGGTCATTACTGCTACAGCAGGAAACAATGCATTGGGATATTGGAGACTGATTAGTTGCTAGGCTGTGCTTGTTAACATGCAGACTCTTGAGTGAAAATTACATTAGCATATTTCTTTCCTTGTCCAGGATGACACACATTTCTCTTTGCCTGCCTAATACTATTATCATGTTTGCACATTCTTGTCCTGGGAATTAATTTTTCACAGGTTTTTCTGTTTGCTCCACTTTTTCAATCTATTTTTGATTCTTTTAAATTTTATGTTTATGGAATTCTGGCATTAGCTAGTGAATTGTTCAAAACAGCATTTTCTTTTATTTTTAAAAAATTTTTTATTTTGGGTTAGACCCTCACAGAGGCTATGGTTAGGGTTTGACTATGGGATGCTGTGCTCTTTTAAATACTTACCATTTATACGATTCTCTCTGCTTTCTTTCATATAGCATGTTCACTGCCCTAAACATTTCAAACTTATGCATTTTCCCCAAACACTCTCTACTCTGATTTTTATTCTAAGAAAATATAACTGTGCAACTGTCACTAAACATAAAACCTATTAATTCCAACAATTAAATGTATAAAGATGTAATACATGAATCTGCAGGAAATGCATCAGAATGTAACATATGCTAATAAATTTAAGTTTAGAATATGTCATTGAAGTTTTATACTTTATTGCAAGATTTTCAAATGAAGGAAATAAATGGAAAGTAAGAAAAACTTAATAAATATGAAATGTGTTTTAAAAGATAAAAGCTAATAAATGAAGGGTTAAACAATAATTTAAAAGGCTTCTGGCTTAAATGGCAGAGTAAGATTACACTCTGATACATTTTCTCTATTCCCAACACATAACAAAGATAAATAATATGTAACAGTAGAAATAAGAAGTCATAGATTATCTCAAAAGCAAGGTAATTATCTCCTTTCACCAGAAAATTAAAAAGAAACTCAAAATAATACTTACTAGTAGAGCAATGCCAACAGACTGTTGTTGCTTTGAATTTTGAGGCTGGCAATTTAAAGACACTAAAAAACTCCACCTGAACAGACAAGTCCTAGGAACAAAAAAGGGTGAAAAAGGCCCTGGCAGGGTAGCTCAGTTGGTTAGAGCATCATCTCAATACACCAAGGTTGTAGGTTTAATCCTGTCAGGTCAGAGTACATATAGGAATCAACCAAGGAATGCATAAATACACTGAGTGGCCAGGTTATTATGATCTCTGAACGCATAATAATCTGGCCATTCAGTGTATATCCTATATAATAAAAGACTCATATGCAAATTGTCCCCTCGACCAGGAGTTCGACCAGCAGGCAGGCCAGCCAACCACCCATGTCCCCTCCCCCTGGTCAAGCTGGCCGGACTCCACCCATGCACGAATTCATGCACCGGGATATATATATATATATATATATATATATATATATATATATATATATACTGAATGGCCAGATTATGTGTTCAGAAATCATAATAATTAATAATCTGGCCACTCAGTGTAAGTGGAACAACAAATCAATGTTTCTCTCTCCCTCTTCTCTCTCTCTCTCTCTCTTTCTTTCTGTCCTCCATCCTCTCTCTCTCTAAAATCAATAAATAAAAGTTAAAACAAGAGGATAAAAACCATAACATTCTGTTCACAGATATTTAGATTAGATAAGTTAATAATTTTGAAAGTGTTAACATAAAAAAACAAAAAAAAACATTCAAACTTGTCAAGAATTTTTGTGAGTTTAAGCCAAACTGTTGACAATTGCCAAAAGCAGAATCTCAATGGATTGAGATAGTGCTATGGAGAATGGCAGTTTTCCATCTTGTTTTATACATTACCATCTAAGGAGGAGACATAAGTGGGTTACATAAAATCCACTGGCAACAGATTAGGGAGGTGGGAGAAAGCAAAGTGGCGGGGGGGAGGGGGACCTCTGGGATTGGATAAAAAGCAAAATGATAGACACATGCTTCTTTTACACAGGTGGGTATAGGATAGCTAACAGTCAGCAATTAGCAAATAACAGTAACAATGAGGGAATGTGTGGTCTCAGCTTGTGCACCAGGGCTGTGCCCTGAAGGGTCCAGAAAAAGGGAAGTTTCAAGTTGTCCTGACTTTTCACAGGTATGTTATCTTAGATGCAAGAAGACAGTAGGCTCAGTAAAGATCGAAGTTGATCTTTGTCAGGGAAGGTACTGGCCTGGGACATAACTACCCACTATAAACTGACTTTTAATTAAAGGTTTTGATTTCACATCATCCTTTGTGGCTACTTTACATCTCTTGAGTTTGCAAGGCCATCACACAGGCCTTTCCAGAGTTCGGTTAGTACATGGCCCCTTTTCATCCACAAAAGAAAAGAATAGTGATATTGAAGAAGTCATCCCCTAGATTTCCTAAGGACTCATCAGAAATGCATAGTCCAAATACCAAGAATGATCAATAAAAATACATTCACACCATCCATATCATAATTACTATGGAACATCAGGATAAAGAGAAAATCTTAACTACCAGAATAGAAAAAAAAAAAAAAAAGATTACTTGTAAAGAAAAAAATTGATAGAAAACATTCTTCTTTATACTAGGAACACATTCCAGGAATAAGAGTTATATCATGTATTTGTTGGAGAATAATGTTGTCTGTCCTGACTTCCTTGGCCCACAGGATTTTCTTTCTCCTTTAACTTCTTTAGCATTAGCACATAATATGCATTGGTTTCCTTGATGACTAGTATATGTAAAATTCAGTTTCAACTATTCGGAAACAACCATGACATTGTATTTATAATTTTGGGAGGCATACACTTGACTATCAAAAGGAGACTGGTATTCCGAAGTGACACCTGACTTATCAAGTAGCATCGACCTATCTATATGGCCTAATAGATCTTGCTTTGCTCTTGCTTTGCCCTTGCTCATGCTCTAATGGTAGATGTCAATTTGCATGGGGATTTAATTCCCAAATCAGTAGGGAAGTAAGTAAATGAAGTGCCAAGGTTGTGCAGTACTTGATGTAATTGAAAGGGTTAGCTAGCTAGCTTAATTAGGAAGGTTTAGGGAATAAGGAGGATCCATGGGAGAGGAATGCATAGATGGAGACTTGAAGACGCCAAAATACTCAACATACTTATACAGAGGATAGAGAAATGCCACAGGAAGAGGGGGTCCAGGATGATGGAAACTTTTCTGGCTGAGCAATTAAAACAGCCATAAACCAAGGACAGACAGGGGTATCTCTGGCCTGAGCAGCCAGGAGATGAAAGGCAACTCCAACCAGCAAGGTAAGGGGGAGAGACAGAGGAGAGCACCACGTGGGCTCTGAGCTTTGAAACTAATTATATGTAGCAGAACGACCAATGAGGACCACATGGGGTTCCGAATTAAGGAAAGGTCCAGCAAAGAACTGCAGCATATATAAATTGGAGACAAAAGGACATGAGGCAGGATGTCTTATTTTTCCCATTAGAGAAAAGAGAGTGAGAGCAGGCTTTTCCCATTGGGGGGCCCCTCCCCATGGGGTACCCTTTGGGGATCACCTTGCCCAGATGAAGTTTGTATCTGCTTCCAATAAACTTCTACATTTTTTATTAAAGAAGCTTTTTTTGTCCACGAGTTTATTCTTCAAACTTCATGAGGACAAGAACCCATGGGAAGAAAAGTCTGCACCCTGAGCCCCAATTTCATAATGGGACATACAAATAAACATATTTATTTTACTTGAATTAGACAACAGTTTAGTTATTTATATGAAAATAACATTTGAGATGAAATATATATTATATATGTTATATAATATATTATATACTCTTGTTATTTTGATCATGTGCTGAACTCTCTCAGGAGGTAGTGTATTCCCTGGTTTTATAAGCCTGATTTACTGGGAATATGAAAGAGGAAATTCATGAATCAGGTACTCTCAAAGTGCAGTCTTTAGTTTACTTGCATGTGAAACATTTGCAAATTCAAAACCTGAGTCACTCTACCAGGCAAAGAATCATGAGCATCTGAGAAGTTTTTGTGTTTTGTTTTGTTTTTTTACACCAAAGTGAATATGAAATAGTTACTAGCAGAAAATAGTCATCAGTGCCAGCTCTGGCCATATTCGTTGCAGAATTAAGGAATCTAATGGTTATGAGCAATGTATTTCTTATTCTGATATGCGAAATACACTTTGCAATTTATTTCTCTTTTCTCTCAATCCCATGCCATCTGACATAATATCTTAATAGCAGTAAATTGATTTCTTGATAATTACTAGGAGTATTAAAGGGAGAATGGGAATGTGAGTCAGCAATAAGAATAAACTTCTATAAAGATGGATAAAGAAATGGCATATCTTCTTTTCAGGGTACAATTCTGGTGTGTTTATAGCTGAGCAGGAAAGATTGCATTATGGTTGCCTTTTTATGCAATTTAAATTTTATTTTACACTTTTTAAATTTACTTTGGACCTAGCATGTCCTGGGGTTTTATATACTGAACTGCTTTGCTCCAGATAGTCAAGTTCAATAGCAGTTTCCTTTCACATTTACCTTTTTTTGTTTGTTTAAGAAATAGTAAGTATGTTTCAATTTTTAAAGTTTTATAATCATTTTATTATAAATTTATTTAAATCACTTTGGAGCCAGCATGTTCTTAGGCTTCACCCATTCATCAAACTGCTCTGTTGTGAGATAGCCAAGTTCAATAGCAGTTGCCTTTGAAGTTTATCCATTTTTGTATGCTGTTTTAGAAATCTTTGTTATTTTTTTCATACCCTATATAAGGAATAAAAGCTATCACAAACATTTTTCTATTGCCTTACTTTGAATTTAAGCATGGTTAAAGGATGTATATTGATGCCAAATTGACAACGGGTAGACATCAGTGGACTGTGGTATGTCAATTTAGCACTACATTTTCCAAAAGGACAAATAGTTGCAGGTTACTTTCAGCTACAGGAAACATTTTACACACATTTTTGCATCTAAAAAGCAGAAGGCAAATCCTTTTTATGCTTAGACGCTGGGCAAGGAGCACCAGCTGCTCTTAAAGGGCATCCATGCTGTCACTAATCTATGGCATCACCAGTTCTCAGCAACTCCCTCTCCGATTTCTGAATCCCAAGCCAGCATTTTTTAAAATTTTTGATTCTGCACGTAAACTTCACCTCAGCTGAGCTAAAGGGGGTAGTGGGCTGGTGATGAGGACTGAGGCTGATACCCAGGGTGGATGGGAGGATGGGGCATAGCTGTGAGTGTGGGGCTTGGCGCAGAAGCTTGGCACAGAGTGCTGACCCAGAGCGTAGCGGGCTCTGTGGCGTGAACAGAAACACTGGTCACAGGCAGCGCTGCAGTTCCTCCGTGGGACTAATTGCTGTGATCGGCGCTGCATGAACAGCCAAGCCAGCATTTTCCACCTGTGGGAAGCCGTTGGGCCCAGAGCCCCTTCGGCTTCTCCATCTCCTAGGCTAGGTAAAAAGGAAAGGAACCAGCTTCTCCTGCTGGTTGTTATTTTGAGGGCGCAGGACTCAGAGAGCAGCACGGGTTCCAGCTTTTCCTGGAAAATTCCAGTTTGTTTAAGCACCTCCACACTTTCCACCTCACGTGCTGATTGTTATCCCTCTCCTTCTACCAAATGCCTGTCCTGCTGCTACAGCCCAGCACAAGACAGAGTCTAACATAACCTGTTTAACCAGCTCTCACAGTTGTATAAAGCTAAATTCCTACAACAAATCCCTTAGTTATAGACTGTTAGTAATTTTGTTTCTTTGATGAAGCCAGAATGATATATTTCTAGAAATTCAAATGAAGTAATTGTGTTCTACAGTTCAGTAGTGTGTGTATGTGTTTCTCCAATCTTATTCTCCTGCTGTTTTGCTGGACACAATCAGGAGTTAGTGTGTTCCATGTTATTGAAATGATCCAAATGCTGGCATATTGAAAATGTTATAAAAGACATTGATAATTCATATGCCTTCAAAGTGTGGTCTGTAGATCACCTGCACCTAAATAATCTTTAATCTCTGAGGTTTGATAAACTGCAGAATCTAGAACTGTTTCTCAGACATTCTAATGACTAAATCTTGAAATTTGTGGGGGTTTTTTTGGAATTTTGGGTTTTATATATTTGAACAGCATTCCCTTATATTCAGAGTAAACTCCAAGTGGATTACACATTTAGATACTTGTATTTTTTAAACTTTTAATGCATTTATTGGGGTGAAATTGGTTAATAAGATCATATAGGCTTTCTCCTACCCTCCCTTCCTCCCCACATTCCTTCTTTCCTTTATCTTTACTCCTGCCCTCCCTCCCCTTTTCCTTCCTTGCCACCTTAATTTTTTTCTTCACTTCCTCCCTCAGACCTGCTTTGCTCCCTCCCCCATTTCTTCCTTCTTCCCATTCTCCTTTTAATCTCTACTGGCTCCCCTTTAAAACTTTTCTTCCTTCCTTCTTTCTCTCTCACGCACATCCTTCTCTACTTACTTCCACTATTTTAATATCTGTCTGCCTGCCTAATTATTCACTATCATTTTCTTTTCTGACTCCTACCTTTAAAATCTGTCCCCAGTACACAACTATACTTGATTTTCATTATAGCTCCTACAGTTCACTCACACATCCTCTTTCCTTCTTTAACTCTGCTCTCTACTGACTCCTTTATAAAGCTCTTCCCTCCCTCCTTCCCTTCTTAAAGCTTCCCTTGTGGGCGGGGGGGGGGGGGGGGGGGGCGTTAACCCCCAGCCCAGGGCTCAGCCCCAGCCAGGTGTTTGCTCCCCTCCTTCCCCGGCTTCCCCGCTGCTGTCCTGCTCCCATTCCCTGCCCTGGACGCCCGGCCCCGTGAGGATAGCTGAGGCCGGAGCAGCCCGGGCACTGCTGCTGCAAAGCAGGAGCGCCTCCGCCCAGAAGGCCTCATTCCGTCCTCCACTCCCTCCTGGACCTTGGGCACCTCCCAGCCAACGGCCACCACTGCCCTCCTCCCACGTCTGGGCGGGTCTCCCTGCTCTGTGCTGCCCACGTCCCGCCCTCACCCCCTCACCCCCACCCCACCATCGCCACCCCCTTTCGCATGCAGTTACCTTCCCTTTTCCATTCCTCTGCCTATCGTATCCTATCCTTCCCCAGGTCTTGCAGCTGCCTGAGCAGAGGGCGGGGTCCCCGCCTGCTGATCCAGTTGTGAGGTGACACTGTAACAGACAAATTTGCATATTTCTCTATTATTAGATTAGATGTTCAACTCCACGTATAAAAGAAATTAAACTAAAATATAAGAAGTACAAATTTTAATCTAACACTTGACAAAGCTCCCTAAATTTGAAAGCTTACACCTTCTGTGAGTCTATGAGGAAACAGACATTATTATGCATTGATAGTGTAAGTGCAAATTCCAATCACTTGAGAGTGATTTGGCAACATGCATCAAATTCCAAATGCATTTACTTATTGACTGTGCACTCTGACCCTTAAGACTTTTCTTATGTATATATTTTGAACATATAAAATGACATTTGGATAAGTTGTGTTGTTTTTTTTTCATATTGGAATTGTACTTTGAGCAAAAAATGTGAAACAAGGTGTCACTTAGTAGCACCATAAAGAAGTAAAATAAGGAATGATAATAACTTATAATGCCATGCCCTTGTTAAAAAAAAAGATGTAGAAAGCCTCTGTCAAGTATTCTAGAAAAAATGACCAGGATTCATTAAGTGAACAGAACACAATGTATAAGTTTATATAAAATATTATAGTGTGTAAGAAAGTTAAGGTAAGAATATATATATACTATAGGCCCAGTGCATGGATTCGTGCACCAGTGGGGTCGCTCAGCCTGGCCTGTGCCCTCTCGCAATCCAGGACCCCTCGGGGGATGTCAGACTGCCAGTTTCAGCCCAATCCCCATGGCCTGGGGGGTCAGGCAGAAACAGGCAGTCCAACATCCCCCAAGGGATGTAGTAGTGCGAGAAGCGGGAGACAGTGGGGGAGGAGCCTGAACCTGGGCTATTTGCCATACAGCTTCCCCCTCATCCTGCCCTCCTGTGCCTGCCACCATCACTGCTGAATAGTGCCGCCGTGGAAGTGAGAGAGGCTCGCACTGCTGCAGCTGCTCTTGCCAGCCATGAGCCCTGCATATGGCGCCTGTGGGAGTACACTGACCACCAGGGGGCATCTCCTACATTGAGCATCTGCCCCCTGGTGGTCAATGTTCATCATAGCAACCAGTCATTCTGGTAATTCAGTCATTCAGTGGTAATGGTCTCTTAGGCTTTTATATATAACTAGGGGCCTGGTGCACGAAATTTGTGCACTGGAGAGGGGTCCCTCAGCCCAGCCTGCCCCCTCTCATATACTGGGAGCCCTCAGGGGATGTCCTACTGATAACTTAGGCCCGCTCTCCGTTGGGAGCTAACTTAAGCCGCAGTCTGGCCTCCCTTTGTGGGAGGCGACCGGGCTGATCAGGGGAAGGCATCAGCCCCATTACCCTGCTGCTGCAGCCACTGCCAACCACTGCAGCCACCAAGGTATTTTCATCAACACGGACTCCAGTCCCTTCACCAAGAAAAAATGAAAACTTTCTTTAGGCATTTTCAAGATGTGTCTTTCATAGGATATGACATTTCTTTCTTTATTTTTCTTTTTATCCATTGATTTTTTTCCCCAACCCTCCAATCCCAGGCTCGGCTCCTGCCCAAGCCTAAAGCTTCCACCCCAGGCTTTAGGCTTGGGAAGTCCCCCCCCCCATTCTGATGGCCAGCTGGGAGTGACCTAAGTGCCGAGGAGGTTCCCGGGACCCAGGTATGTGTGAAAATTAACCGCCATCTTTGTCGGGTTAATTTGCATACTCACTCTGATTGGCTGTGGACATAGCGGAGGTATGGTCAATTTACATGTTTCTCTATTATTAGGTAAGATTGAATTTGAATAAGATTCACAAGAAAATAAAAATAGTGACTAATTGCTTAGAAGAAGATATAAAGGTAGTTATGTTGAGGATAGCTGGAAATTTCAGTGTACACTTAAATTTTTTTTTGTACCATGTGAATATAACTTCTATGTAGAAATGAAACTGAACAAAATAAAATAAAATGACATGAAATTAAACCAGGTTGTTCAGATGCACACTAAGATTTGAGAACCACTGACTTACATTGTTGGATTAGATAACACATAAAGTTCTAAGTGTATACAGTTTTTAATTCAATGTTTATTCATGTTTCCTGATAAAAATATAAACATTTTCACATGCACACATTCTATATCTTCACTCCTTTATAATATAAACAGAACTTCAACATTCAATTCACCTAAGTCTTTATCAACAATACTAGAGGCCCGATGCACAAAATTCGTGCACGGGGAGGGGTGTCCCTCAGCCCAGCCTGCACCCTTTCCAATCTGGGACCCCTTGAGGGATGTCTCACAATCCAGTCCTTCTCACAATCCAGGACTTCTGGCTCCCAACCGCTCGCCTGTCTCTGCCTGATTGCCCCTAACCGCTTCTGTCTGCCAGCCTGATCACCACCTAACCAGTCCCCTGCCAGCCTGATTGACACCTAACTGTTCCCCGGCCAGCCCAATTGCCCCTAACTGCCCTCCCCTGCCAGTCTGGTTGCCCCTAACTGTCCTCCATTGCAGGCCTGGTTCCTTCCAACTGCTTTCCTCTGCTGGCCTGGTAAGCCCTAACTTTCCTCCCTGCTGGCCTGATTGCCCACAACTGCCCTCCCCTGCTGGCCTGGTCCCCCCAAACTGCCCTCCCCTGCAGGCCTGGTCACCCCCAACTGCCCTCCCCTGCAGGCTTGGTCCCCCCAACTGCCCTCCCCTGCAGGCCTTATCACCCCCAACTGCTCTCCCTGCAGGTCTGGGTTGCCCCCAATTGTCCTCCCCTGCTGGCCATCTTGTGGTGGCCATCTTGTGTCCACATGGGGACAGGATCTTTAACCACATGGGGACAGCCATCTTGTGTGTTGGAGTGATGGTCAATCTGCATATTACTCTTTTATTAGATAGGATAGAGGCCTGGTGCGTGGGTGGGGCCAGCTGGTTTGCCCTGAAGGGTGTCCTAGATCAGGGTGGGGGTCCCCTTGGGGTGTGGGACGGCCTGGGCAAGGGGCCTGTGGTGGTTTGCAGGCTGGCCACGCCCCCTGGCGACGAAAGCGGAGGCCCTGGTATCTGAAATTTATTTACCTTCTACAATTGAAACTTTGTAGACTGGAGCAGAGCCAAGCCTTCTGCTCACTCCGTGGATGCAGCCATTTCTGTTGGTACTTATGTATCTAATATAATTGAAACTTTGTAGCCTGGAGTGGAGGCCTACGCCAGCCAGGGCTGCAGAAGGTTAGCTTCCTCCATTGCCGGGGGCAACCCTTGCCTCCCGCTCTTTCCAGCTCAGTGGCTGCTGCCATTTCTGTTTGGATTTGTTTACCTTCTATAACTGAAACTTTGTAGCCTTGAGTGGAGGCCTAGGCCCGCAAGGGCAGGCAGAAAGCTTATCTTCCTCTGTTGCCTGGGAAACCCAAGCCTCCCTCCTGCTCTCTGTGGCTGCAGCCATCTTGGTTGGGTTTATTTGCATATTTTCTCCTGATTGGCTGGTGGGCGTGGCTGGTGGGCATGTCTTATGGGTGTAGTGAAGGTACGGTCAATTTTCATATTACTCTGTTATTAGGTAGGGTATTACCCCAATACATTTAATGTAAATGAAAAATCCTACCTAATAAAAGAGTAATATGCAAATTGACCCTAACTCTGCTACATCCACAAGCCACGCCCAACAGCCACACCCACCAGCCAATCAGGAGCAGATATGCAAATAAACCCAATCAAGATGGTTACAGCCACAGAGAGCAAGGTTTCCCAGGCAACGGAGGAAGCCAAGCTTTCCGCCTGTGCGGGGGCCTGATGCGGCGGGGATCTCCCTTTTCCGTGGCCAGCACGGAGAGAGATGAAACTGGTTCTTGATAGAGGCGTCCAGGGATTGAGAAATAAAGAAATAAAGAGAGACACAGAAGTAGATGCAAGCTGGGTCCCAGGTGGGTCGCTGACCTCTTCTGCTGGAGAGACAGACGACTCCCTGAGCCACACAGCACATTTATTTATACTCCCATATACAAGGGGGGTTCACTGGAAAACTTAAGATTAAAGGAGCTTGGGAGGGCCCAGGTCTATTTCATTTCCTCTTCTGGTGCTAGACTGGTTCCCACATCTCAAAGCCCTCTTCCGGAACCTAGACAAAGGTAAGCCAGGAAATGACAACACCTCCGCACTCCTGGGCCGGGGTGCAACTGACATGACTCTGTCAAATATCTTGGGCTTAGCAATCTAAAGAATGTCCATGTGTCTTCCCAGGGGGCCCTCTACATCTCCCCCATTTTTAATTTTTTAATAAAAAATCTTTGCATTTACAGACCAGAAATAAGAATGAAAAATGTTTGAGTCCCAATTTCAATGTCCAATAATTCCTCATGTGTACATGTCAATAATGATATCTGGATGGTAGACAAATGGTGGCGATGCAGGCCCGACCATCTCTGGTTTGGTCCTGGGCATCCTGCAGTGACGCACTGCTGCTGACTGCTAGCATGGCAAGGTGTCATCAGCGTCTTCCATCCCTCGACTGTTTCTCCTCTTGTCTTCATGGTTGGAGCAGACCTGACAACTCCTCTCCTGCAGGAATCCACATGGTCTTGGAGTTGTTTTCTGAAAATATACAAACATATTCTCGACCAAAAGTTAGTAAAAGAATCCTTTCTATAGATTTGACTTGGGATCCTTTTCATTTTTTGCCCAAAATGATTTTCCTTTGGCTTATTCTGATACCAAGTGTGTTTTTTTCATAGGTATCCTGCTCTTAGTATTATAAATGAAAATTAGTTTTCAAAGTAAAATTTTTCTGGATATTTTCCTTACATAATATTTTTCCACTATCCCCCCTTTGTTTTTGATTTAATTATTAGGAGGCTTTTGCAAAATTTTTATAATGCAGTCTTGATCACTTTAAGTTTTAATTTTTTTTTTTTTAGATGCACAAAAATATGACTGCTTTTAGGTTCATTACATGTTAAGTAATTTTACCATGAAATGAACTACCAATAGAAATTTTAGTTAATACTTTACGAACAGCCTTTTGCACAATTAAATTTTCTTGAATATTCAATTATTCCATTTAGCCAATTTAATCTGATAATTTGACTATTTTACTGTTAAAATTTTAATACTCTTAACAACAATCTTAGTTTATCCTGTAAATGTTAATGGAAAGGTTTATTTGCATCCTTGAGAAAGCCCTGAGCATTCCTGGATTTAGGCTGGATTTAGACATAGGGCAGCTGCCATGGGCCAACTCTCTGTTGCCTGAGTCCCAATCTAAGCTGGGCCATGTCTCTCTGTTATCTGGGTCTCTTTCCGATTTGAACTGGGCCAAGTCTCTGTATGTTGCCTGGGTCCCAATCTGAGCTGGGCATGGGAAGCGCGAAGCAGCCATGGGGCAGGAGACCTCCCTCAGAAGGGGCGAGTGTTCAAGCCCCTGCAATGTTGGGGGGGTGAGGTTCTGTGCCCCACCTCTGTTGACCCCCAAATTCTCTCCTGATGGCCCCTTGCGACTGTGCCTGTCTTAGGTTGTTCCTCCCTTGAGGAATCTTACCCGTCTTTGACTAACCAGCCATCCTCCGGGGCCAAGCAGGGTGATGTGAGGTTCAGTTCTGTCTCCTTGGTAGCCTATGCCCCTATGGCCTCCATGCCCAGCACCTGCCTTGGGATCCCCTCGCCTGCTGGCGGGGCCCTGGCATTGATCAACATATCTTGGGGAACCCAGGTTTCTTCTCCATGGAGGGCCCAGCTCATGCCATTGTGCGAGAGACAGATCCATGGTACCAGCCATCATGAGGCTTCAACCTCAGCATGAACTGAAAACTCAGGCAACAGCTGTGGGAGGGTCCCTCTTGGCAAAAAGGGCCAATATAGAATGCTCAATTGCCTTCCCAAGGGGGCCTTCCACACAGTGGAAGGGATTAAATCCCTTCATGTCCTTTTTAAATTGCTGCCAATCATTCAAAGAATTAGTTTGTAAGTTTGTTTGGTATATGCTGTTGTAAAATATCAAAAATTATAATGACATTGTAGAATAATATGTAAGGATATCCTTTGCTCTAGGCCATGGCAATCCAATTTCAAACTGGCTGTCAATTATTTAGTTACTCTGTTTTGCCATTTTTGGGGCCAAAACCTTCATAACATTTAAAGTATATTTATTAATTTTTATTTGATAAGGCTTTCCATGCAATTTCAAGTATATTAGGTCTTTTTTAAAAAGGATTTCCTTTAAGAAGAGAGGATAAATTTCTTGTATTACTCCGGGCCCTTGGAGCTTTCCAAGAATCATCTCTGTTAAGACCTTGAAATTTTAACATGGTAAAAAAACCATCAAATATATATATATATATATCCGTATATGATTTAAAGATTATAATACTTTTTTATAATTATCTTAATATATCAAATTTAAACTTTTTAGAGCTGGCCAGTCAAATATTTTTAGCATGTCCTAGATTAATAACACAATAACATTTTATATTTCTAAGAATAAATACAAGACATAATCAATTAAGAGCTTCAATTCTGACCTCTACGTTTCATGCAATGCATACTCAGATCAACATTTCAGTATTATAACAATTCAATACATTTAGATCATTTAAATTTATCATTTGATTTAGTAAACTTCCAAGTTCTTTTTAAATTTCCAGCGGATAGGCCTGGCCCAGCCTCAAAATTTCAAAATGGTCACAATTTTCCTGCTGGGGAAGTCAAGAAGCAAACTCTCAGCCATTCATATGTAAACTTGGCTATCTACTTCCTGCTATTTACTTGCCTCTGGTGGGAAGTTTCAAGAGTTACTTTAGATGTCTTGGGAAACTGGCCTGTATTTCTTTCTCCTGTTCATCTTTGCCATTTTTAAGGCCAAAACAGTCTCGGGTTTTTATTCTGCACACAGCAAAAAGTCAAGTTCAGCTCAAAACTATGCGCACTCGGTTCTAAACTGGCCTTTTCCCTTTACATGTGCACAGAAATCCCGGATGCATTTATGAATTTGTAAAAGCTTTAAGTCATTAGCTGGAAAATAAATAAGGATGGCGAAGATGAGACCTCTCAAAGTGGCCTTTCCCCCACCTCCTTGTTTCTTCAGGGGAAGTTTCAGTAATGGTCTGGCATCTACTGTTTTTATTTTTTTTACTTTTTCAATTTTTATATATTTTTATTTTTTAAGGAAAGAAAAAGAGTGTTAAGATAAAAGAATTATTAGCAGTTGCTGAGAAGTTCCTTTTATCCTTTTATACCTGGTTACAAGTAGTTTACACATGGAGGCAGAGGAGGTGCAGATGGTATTCTTAGAGACTTGCACCCTTCCATTGCACCCCACATAGACATTCTTAAGCTCTCCTGTGCTGAATCAAGGCCATCACCAATTGAAATAGGAATTTTTTTCTGGACTTTTGCTGAGTATTGGTCACACAACTGCTTTCTAACCTTTTCCCAGGTTTCATCAACAAAACTTAAGAAAGAAATCAAGAATCTGACTATGCTTAACAGCATCTTTGAGCTATGAGCATAGTTTAAAGCATTTAGAAGGATTACCCACGTTTTACACCCAGCTAATTCGAATTTTACAACAATCCACTCCTTACCTTAAGTCTGTGGTGCGCGCACACTTCTAGGAGCGATCCCTTGCCTCTTGCCTCTCGTTGGGCGTCACTATGCGGGGGCCTGATGCGGCGGGGATCTCCCTTTTCCGTGGCCAGCACGGAGAGAGATGAAACTGGTTCTTGATAGAGGCGTCCAGGGATTGAGAAATAAAGAAATAAAGAGAGACACAGAAGTAGATGCAAGCTGGGTCCCAGGTGGGTCGCTGACCTCTTCTGCTGGAGAGACAGACGACTCCCTGAGCCACACAGCACATTTATTTATACTCCCATATACAAGGGGGGTTCACTGGAAAACTTAAGATTAAAGGAGCTTGGGAGGGCCCAGGTCTATTTCATTTCCTCTTTTCTGGTGCTAGACTGGTTCCCACATCTCAAAGCCCTCTTCCGGAACCTGGACAAAGGTAAGCCAGGAAATGACAACACCCCCGCACTCCTGGGGCAGGGTGCAACTGACATGACTCTGTCAAATATCTTGGGCTCAGCAATCTAAAGAATGTCCATGTGTCTTCCCAGGGGGCCCTCTACACGCCTGCCCTTGCAGGCCTAAGCCTCCACTCAAGCCACAAAGTTTCAATTATAGAAGGTAAACAAATCCAAACAGAAATGGTTGGCAGCCACTGAGCTGGATAGAGCAGGCCAGGGTTGCCCCTGGCAACAGAGGAAGCCAAGCTTTCCACCTCCACCTGCCCTGGCTGGCCTAGGCCTCCACTCCAGGCTACAAAGTTTCAATTACAGAAGGTGAATTAACCCCAAAAGAAATGGCTGGCAGCCACGGAGCAAGCAGGAGGCTTGGCTCCGCTCCACGCTACAAAGTTTCAATTGTAGAAGCTAAATAAATTCCAGATACCAGGGCCTCCACTTGGGTCGCCAGGAGGCGTGGCTGGCCTGCAAACCACCACAGGCCCCTTGCTCAGGCCATCCCACACCCCAAGGAAACCCCCATCCTGATCCGGGACACCCTTCAGGGCAAACCAGCTGTCCCCCACCCCTGCACCAGGCCTCTATCCTATCTACTAAAAGAGTAATATGCAGATTGACCATCACTCCAACACACAAGATGGCTGTCCCCATGTGGTCAAAAATCCTGTCCCCATGTGGACACAAGATGTCCACCACAAGATGGCCAGTAGGGGAGGGAGGTTGGGAGTCACCAGGCCTGCAAGAGAGGGCAGTTTAGAGGGACCAGGCCTGCAGGGGAGGGCAGTTAGGGGTGACCAGGCCAGCAGGGGAGGAAAGATGGGGGCAAACAGGCTGGCAGGGAAGCATTTAGGCACAATCAGGCTGGCAGCGGAGTGGTTAGGGGTGATCAGGCTGGCAGGCAGAAGCGGTTAGGGGCAATCAGGAAGGCAGGCAGGAGAGCAGTTGGGAGCCAGCAGTCCCAGATTGGAGAGGGTACAGGCTGGGATGAGGGACACCCCCCCTCCATGCACGAATTTCGAGCAACAGGCCTCTAGTACTAGTATAAAAATAAAATAGTCTTGTATCCATATATCCAGAGGTGGCCTCCCTTTTATTTGGTCTTATAAGACTGATATCTTTTAATCCACAAAAATCCTATCTAATAATAGACAAATATGCAAATTGACCATACATCCGACACACCCACAAGCCATGCCCACAAGCCACTCCCACCACCCAATCAGAGCGAGTATGCAAATTAACCCAAACCAAGATAGCTACAGCCACAGAGAGCAAGGTTTCCTAGGTAATAGAGGAAGCCAAGCTTTCCGCCTGCCTTTGCCAGGCCTAAGCCTCCACTCAAGCTACAAAGTTTCAATTATCGAAGGTAAACAAATTCAAACAAATGGCGGCAGAATGGAGCTTGAGAGAGCAGGCCAGGGTTGCCGCCGAAACAGGGGAAGCAAAGCTTTCCGCACACCCTGGCCGGGCCCACCCTCTTAAGGCAACAAAGTTTCAATTATAACCCCAACACAAATGGCTGCCAGCCTCAGAGGGAGCCCCAGGCTTGGCTCCGCTCCAGGCTACAAAGTTTCAATTGTAGAAGGAAAATAAATTCCAGATACCAGGGCCTTTGCCTGGGTTGCCAGGGGGCGTGGCCGGCCTGCAAACCACCACAGGCCCCTTGCTCAGGCTGCCCCATGCCCCAAGGGAACCCCACCCTGATCCGGGACACCCTTCAGGGCAAACCAGTTGGCCCCCAACCCTGTACCAGGCCTCTATCCTATCTAATAAAAGAGTACTATGCAGATTGATCATCACTGCAACACACAATATAGCTGCCCCCATGTGGTCAAAGATCCTGCCCCCATGTGGACACAAGATGGCCACCACAAGATGGCCAGCAGGAGAGGGCAGTTGGGAGGCACCCAGCCTGCAAGGGAGGGCAGTTGAGAGGGACCAGGCCTGCAAGGGAGGGCAGTTGGAGGTGATCAACCCTGCAGGAGAGGGCAGTTAGGGGTGACCAGGCCGGCAGAGGAGGAAAGTTGGGGGCAAACAGGCTGGCAGCAGAGTGGTTAAGGGGTGATCAGGCTGGCAGGCAGAAGCGGTTAGGGGCAATCAGGAAGGCAGGCAGGCAAGCAGTTGGGAGCCAGCAGTCCTGGATTGTGAGAGGGATGTCCGACTGCCCATTTAGGCCCGATCCCACCCGGATCGGGCCTAAATGGGCAGTCGGACATCCCTCAAGGGGTCCCAGATTGGAGAGGGTACAGGCTGGGCTGAGGGATAACCCCCCTCCGTGCACGAATTTCGTGCACCGGGCCTCTAGTAACTTTATAATTATCTCAGAATAAAAGGGCTTAGGTTTAAGGTATTCTTTAACTATGGGAGGTAAGAGTTTGTAAACAATAGGTTAAAAGTTTTCCAGGATTTTACAATGAATCATCTATATTAACTGGCTTTAATTGATAAGAAATATTGCTATAACATCACTAGGATAGTGGTGTATACTTTAAATATAGTAAGCTAGAGAATGAAATCCGTGCACGGGCGCGGGGGAGGGTCCCTCAGCACAGCCTGCACCCTCTCGTAATCCAGGACTCCTCAGGGGATGTTGATCCTAAACCGGCAGTCAGACATCCCTCTCACAATCCGGGATGCTGCATGCACCAGTGACCATAGTTTTCATACAGGTGAAAGGCATCTTGCTGTTGTATGGGCAGCTACATTGTTTTGCCCTGATTATAAAAAGTAGTACATAACATCATCCTTCTGAGGCAGTAGTACCATTTTCCCATCTTATGGATGGAAAAACTGAAGCAGAGAGAAGTTAAGTAATTGGCTTTGTCACAAAGTTGTAAGTGTCAGAATCAGGGCTGACCACAAAATGTACAAGTCAGAGTCCATACATGTCATCCTGTCTTTTCAGTGTTAGAGTAGCCTTGCCAGGTTTTAAATTTTAAGTCTAAGAGACTGTTCCCAATATATAGGGTAGGGTCCCTAGGCCTGGCTGGCGATCAGGGCCATCTGTGGGGTGACTGGCGGGCAGGGAGATCGGGGGGCCCTCACTGGCATCTGCCTTGGCTGGCAACCTGGTGCTGCCTGCTGGTCAGCCCCATCCCTGCCACCACCACCTGTCGCTTCCGTCTGTGGGGTGACCGGCGGGCAGGATGATCGGGCAGTCCCCGCTGACACCTACCTTGGCTGGCGGCCTGGTGCCATCTGCTGGCCAGCCCCATCCCCCCAATTGCCACCACCAGTCACCTCCCTCTCGGGGGGGGGGGGGGGCGGGGGCAATGTGCACCATAGCAACTGGTCATTCTGCTGGTCATTCTGCCATTGGGTCGATTTGCATATTAGGGTTTTATTATATAGGATGTAATATGACATGTTAACTGTATTTTCCAGATTTTTTAGAATTCTATAGATTTCATATTGATGGACAGGCAAATTTAGAATTTATATCATTCATTTATATAAATGGCAAAAGGAATAGAAAACATAAGAGGAATACCACATTAGCAAAAACAATAAGTGTATCTACATAATAAAAGCCTAAGCAACAGTTATAACAACCAGAACAACCAGAATGACTGGTCGCTATGATGTGCACTCACCACCAGGGGGCAGACGCTCAACACAGGAGCTGCCCCCTGGTGGTCAGTGTGCTCCCACAGGGGGGCACTACTCAGCCAGAAGCCGGCTCATGGCTGGCAAGTGCAGCGGCATTGGCGGAGCCTCTCCTGCCTCCATGGCAGCGCTAAGGAGCAGTGAGCCGAGCGGTAAGGAATAGCGAGCAGGCGGGCAGTAAGGAGCGAGGGGTCCCTGGCTGTGAGAGGGATGTCTGCCTGCCGACTTAGGCCTGATCTCGCCAGCCTGCAGGCAGACATCCCCCAAGGGGTTCTGGACTGTGAGAGGGTGTAGACTGGGCTGAGGGAACCTCCCCACAGTGTGTGAATTTTGTGCACTGGGCCTCTAGTATAAGATAAACTGCTTTTCTTTACTTCAGCAAATAGTTTAAATATGTCAAAGCAAAGTAGTTGTTGAAGGCAGAATGTTAGGCTGTAAAATCTAAATTTCTAACTTTAATTAATTTTAAGGAATTTTAAGTAACTTTGACTTTCAAATTTAAAAAAATATTGTTTGAAAATTTGCTTTAACTTTAGTTAACATTTCTCTGATGCCTGATAGATATAGGCATGATTATTCATGTGCTAAATAAAGTGTACTTAATTACAAATTTGAGTTACTGACCTCAAAACAATTATTGTACTCACTTGAACATAATTTTCTTTCTAATTACCTGAATAAATTGCTGTGTTCACTCTACACTGCTTTTTTATTTCACTTTGCCTATTGTTTGCTCTCAAACCTGACTTTCAACATCCTGAAGATGCTTTTATGGGAGGCATTTCATTTTCTCTGATGGAAATGAGTAGTTTGAAGTGATTTTATTCTGTTCTCTGACAAGTGATACAATAGAAAATGGCCATCACATTCTGGAGACCATATATATTTTTTTTTTAAAGAAACATCCAGAAATGCTAAAAGAAAAAAAATAGGAACAAAATTAAAAAATGTAGCCCCCTAAAAACCAAACTCATTTTCTTTTACAAAATTCTAAGTTGGCTTTATAGTTGAAGTGTGGCCACATACATTTGTTTTATTCAATTAAAACACTTCAGTAAATAATGAATAATTGACACTTAATTTAGTAGTATTTTTTCCTAATAATATTCCTTTGTAAGACTATTCTGTTGGGATATTGTTCTGAGCTGCACCTATGATTCCTGACTCACTAGAATAAAAATAATATTTTAGAGAAATATGAATTTTTTTTTCTTAATTGTCTGGTAATTATTACTTAACTGGAAAAAGAAAAAAAAAAAAGAACAAGCCCTTGCCAGTTTTTCAGTGGTTAGAGCTCTGGCCTGTGCAACAGAGTGTGAAGGGCCAGGGGTTTGATTCTGGTCAAGAGCACATATCTGGGTTGCAGGTTTGATCCTTGGCCCCAGTTGGGGCTGATGCAGGAGGCAACCAATCGATTTGTCTCTCTCACATCGATGTTTCTCTCTCCTCTTGCCCTTCACTCTCTCTCGGTTCATGGTTAACGCTCAATCACTGAGCCACACCAGCCAGGCAAAAACATGGCTACTTTTAAATGCAATTGATAAGTACTAATATTTAAAATTTGAATTTTGAAACCTCATCTACTTTCAAAGTCCAAAACTTCTAAATAAATAATGGACTTCATAAATAAAGTTCAAATTTTGCTGAAAAACTTTGTCATAATAGTCATAGTACATAAAATACATTGACCAATATCACATATCATCGTATATTATCATTCAGTGTATATCACCTTTTTAAAAATATCCTCACCCGAGGATATGTTTATTAATTTGAAAAGGGGGGAGGGAGAGAGGTGAGAGAGAACCATAGATCTGTTGCCTTCCATAAGTGTCCCTACCAGGGGACCAAAGCCAACGTAGGTATGTGCCCTGACCAGGAATTGAACCCGCAGCACTTTGTTGTATGGACTGACACTCCAACCAAATGAGCCATCCAGCCAGAGAAAACTGTATATCAGCTCTTAGTTGCATAACTACTATCATCCTTTTCCCTTCTTAAATGTAAAACATGGATTTCATAATAAATGTGATTTAAGTATAATATATTAATTTTCTTATACATTATTTTCTGATTTATATTTTACACATCCCTATCTTTTCCTCCAGCCTAAAACCTTTTTCATATTGCAATTCTGTAATCAAAAATTAAATTTAAGATATCTCCCAGAAGACCAAGAAGAAATGAATATATGGTTTAGTTATTTTCTTCTCTTTCTTTTCTATTTCTTACTTTGGGATACTCTCTGTTTACAGCATTTGTTTTATTGATTGATAGTCCATCACTATGCCCCCGTAGTAAAATTCAACAAAACACAGTAATTGAGGGTCTAATTCTGTTTAATAACTTTACTAGGTAAGTATTTATTATGCACTTAATATGTACTATCAGTTGTTTTCAATACTGAGAATGCAAAGATAAATAAGACATTCCTTCTAACACAGAGGGAGCCATAGCCTAAAGGGAAATGAAATAGGCTTGTTCTTCTGCCTGACATTTTCATTCATCCTTTTCTTCATTATGGGAGTTCTTGATAACTCCCTGCAGTGTGTTAGTTTTTAGAAGTAATCCAGAGGTGAATTAGAAGGTATTTAACCAACTAAGGACTCATATTTTGTTGTTTAGCAATATCAATCTTGCCACTAGTCAGAAAACAACCTAATTGTCTAGTTCTAGTCATAGAAGAAAGTCTGTTTCATACTATTTTTTGTAGGAGCAGAATTTAGCATAGATCCTAGCAAAAAGTAAATGCTTTCAGCAATGACAGGGACACGTTAGAAAGAATAGAATGATCAGGAAATAATAATTATGTTTATATGGATATACTGTGGAGATAATTCAGGAGGCTGTGAGGAGATGGAACTGTGTATTGGACTATAAAGAACCTGGTGTAAAGTGATAACAGATTTGCACTTTATCCTCTGGCAAATGTTTGTTTGTTTGTTTTTATTTTTTATTTTTTTATTATGTAAGATTAAAGGGATCATATATGTGATTTAGAAAGATGGTACTGATTTAACTGTGAGGCTGGATCTGAAGAAAAAGAGCAAAGAGTCAATGATAACACTTAGAAATCAACACTGCCTAAGAATAAATCATGATTTTCATAGGCCTGAATTAGGTCATGTTGAAAAATAATAGAAAATAAATAATATTTAGTTCTTCTATGAACAGTATGTGGAAGAAACGAGTTACAGATTCATGCAGTGATTTATTCAACAGTGAATTGCATGAATGAAGCAAAGTGCTATATTCTATGGCTAGAGCAACAGACAAAACTAACAAAAATTCTGATCACATGGTGCTTAATTTCTAGTAGGGGAGGCAAGCATTAAGCAAATATGCAAAATAAATAAGTATTTAAAATGATGATAAGTACTATTATAAGAACTTCGGCAGGAAAAGAGATGGGGACTAAAGAGTAGTAGACATTATAAATGGAAAGCCTTAATGATACCTGAACTTCAGGCAGGGAGTCATACAGTTCCCTGAGGAAGCACAATCCAGACAGAGTGAAAGGCAAGTTCAAATTCATTGTTTGGAGGAGCAGAAGAGTAGTGAAAAACAAGGCCAGACAGTAGAGAGATGTATAAAAGGTGTTTCTATATGGTCAGTATTGCCTATAATTGAGTTGCAGAACCAGAAATAGATCTTTACTCTACAGTTAGATTTGAGTTGGATTTTGTAAAGATTTGAGTTTCCTGAAGAAAATCCAGGAGAAACATTCACTGAGCTAATGAAAGTTTGGCTTGGCAGTTCAGAAAGCAGATCAGGGATACAGAGTAAGAGGAATCATACAAGTTTGCAAAAGACCAGTCTTAAAATAAGAAAAAATAAAGGACTGAGTCAAAAGCAAAAAAAAGAAGAGCTCAAAAACATAGATTGTGAACATTATTGAATATGTTCTAGAGAAGTCAGTTCAGAAAAAAAACTGAGAATATATCATTGTATTTGACAAATAATGTTCAGCATTATTTACAAGAGGCAAGACATGGAAACAACCCAAGTGTCCATTGCTGAATGAATGCATAGAGTATTATTCAGCCATAAAAAAGGCAATTCTACCATTTGTGACCACATGGGTGGATTTTTAAGTTTTTATTCTATGTGAAATAAGTCAGACAGAGAAAGACAAACATGGTATTATCTCACTTATATGCAGAATCTTAAAAAATAACACCCAAACAAAAAAGACAAAATTGATTTAAAAAAAGAGACCAGATTTGTGGTTACTAGAGTTGGGGTGGAAAGTGGGGAAATTTGAAGAAGGTAATCAAAAGGTGTAAAATTTCATTTATAAGATAAACAAGTAATAGAGATGCAAAGTACAACATGATGACTACAAGCTAACACTGCTATAATGTATAGGGAAGTTAGAGAATAAATCCTGAGTTCTCATCACCAAGAGAATTTTTTTCTTTATTATTTTCTTCTTTCATTCCTTTTTGC
Organism: Cnephaeus nilssonii; assembly: GCF_951640355.1. Taxonomy (NCBI): domain Eukaryota; kingdom Metazoa; phylum Chordata; class Mammalia; order Chiroptera; family Vespertilionidae; genus Cnephaeus; species Cnephaeus nilssonii. Next base: position 65,819,065 of record NC_137079.1, on the reverse strand, counting down.
TGTATCCATATGAGAAGATGAATGTTAGCCAAACCTATTGCGGTATTCATTTCACAATATCTGTAAATCAAACCACCATGCTATATACCGTCAACTTCACTGTGATGCATGTCAATTATAGTACTCAATAACACTAGAAAAAAAATTTAAAGTATATAACTATTTTTTCATCTTTAATGTTTAAATACAAGTTATTTTTAAAATATATTTTTATTGATTTTTCAAGAGAGAGAAAGGGAAAAAGAAAGAGAAACATCAATGTGAGGGAAATACCAACTGGGCTGCCTCCTGCATGCCCCCTACACAGGATTGTGCCCGACACCCAGGCATGTGCCCTGACTGGGAATTGAACCAGCAACCTTTTGGTGCAAGGGATGACACCCAACCAAATGAGCCACACCATCCAGGGCATAAGTTATTTTTATATCAAATTGTCAGTTATACAGAAAAAAAATAATTTACAAACTGAAGTACTCTATACCTATTATGTTTATGTTCTACTAGAGGCCCGGTGCACAAAATTTGTGCACAGGGTGGCAGGGGGAATCCCCCTCAGCCCAGGCTGCACCCTCTCCAATCCAGGACCCCTTGGGGGAGGTTCGACTGCCAGTTTAGGCCCCATTCACAGGGCAGCAGCAGTTAGACATCCCTCTCGCAATCCGGGACTGCTGGCTCCTAACTGCTTGCCTGCCTGCTGGCCTAATCGCTATCTAACTGCTCCCCTGATGGCCCCCAACTGCCCTGCCCTGATGGCCTGATGGCCCCCAACTGCCCTCCCCTGCCCACCTGATTGCCCCTAACCACCTCTGCCTCAGCCCCCACCACCGTGGCTTGGTCTGGAAGGAAGTTGGATGTCCAGAAGATGTCCGGTCACCTAGTCTAATTAGCATATTACCCTTTTATTAGTATGGATGGTTACTGAGCAGTTCATTCTGGGATACATGGGGAAGTGGTCTTATGACTCAGAGACCAGGGACTCGACAGGAAGCTGGGAGGTCTGGTCTCACTCAGCAGAGGATGGGGCTGGGATCATGAGTGAGGCCTGGACTGTGTTTACCTCCGAGGAGCCTCCCTTCTCCAGGCACCACTTGCTCAGAGGCCTCCCACACACACCCCGACATGGGTTCAAACACGCAACCTTTCAATGTACAGGACGAAGCTCCAACCAATGAAGCCACCTGGCCAGGGCAGTTATTCTTAGCTTTTATTTTATTTTTATTTTTTACTCTTTTTTATTAAATTTTTATTGTTGAAAGGTTTATATAGGTCCCCTTTCCCCCCATTAATCTTTTCCAGCCTACAACCCCCTCTAGGCCCTCACCACCCCATTGTCTGTGTCCAGGGATTATGCATATATGTACACAGACCATTGGTTGATCTCTTCCCACCCACCCACCCTCCCCCGCCTTCCCTCTGAGGTTCCACAGTCTATTCATGCATCTGTGTCTCTTTTTGTTCATCAGTGTATTTGGCTCATTAGGTGTTAAAAGTGCTCTGGTTGTGATCACTTGGGTTTTCTAAAGATGCAGTTATATCATGTACAAATCTTTTTTCTTTTTCCAATTTACTTGTGGACACATTGGGAATATAGATACCAGAAACAGAAGTCTGTGAATTAAGTTGGGAATAGGATGCTTTTTCTTTCGTTACGTTGTGTATGTGATCCTGTGCTCCCGCCGTGTTGAGAACACCGAGTACTCTGGCTGCAGGGAAGCTCTCATTGGCAACTCATCCACATAGAGCCATAGCCTCCCTCTCCATCAGCCGTAGCTCCCAGGACAGACGCATGCACCCCTCAGCAGAGGTGGGGGCACTTGGCCACCTCCCACAGGATTGCCCCTATCATCACCCGGTGGGGCCCACCTTCTGCATATCATCCTCTTGTTCCTACTCCCAGGCCATTCCATGCACTTCCTCTCAACCAGCCCCCTCTCTCCTCCCATCATGTCCGGAGCCCCAGGTGCTGTCCCTGTGAGGTCTGTGACACTCCCTACCAAACCATTTCATCTCATTCTTTCATGGTGTCCAGTGTTTTTTCTGCCTTGTTAACTTGGTTTGAATCTGAATGGAAATGGCTCCATCTTCTATTCCATTTGTATCCTTTCCATCCCTAAGTTAATGCCGTGTCCTTAGTATGTGGCTATGAGATGTCTCTGTGACTGAGCTAGGAAACCTTTCATGTTTCTCTTTCCTTTTCTTTCATCTCAGGATAACTGAGCTCTGTGGTTTGTGTGGGACCAAAGGCTCTGGGAATACAATGCTGAGCCCTCTAAACTCATTTTATTCTTCATTGTATTATTTAATTCCTGGGGTTGAATTAAACATGAAAATAGAAGAAAATATACCCTTAGATATACAATCTGAGCTATTACCCGGAGATTTCTGCGGGAGCTGACACTGAGTTATGAGACCCATGTGTTTATTGGTCAGTTTCCTCAACTATGGAACGAAGGTTGAACCTGCCCCTCGGATCCTTTGGAGGTTGGATATGATGCATCCAGAGGGATTAACTGGCGGCTCGGAGAGTAAGATCAGAAGTCAACAGACACTTGTTTCCTTTACCTGGACAGAGATAGAAAAACACAACTCTTTATCATAACACCTGGAAGGGCTATGCCTGTGGGAGGAGGTGCAGGGAACCCGGGCTTCCCCCTTGCTCCTGCCCCGCCCTCCCTTCCTCCATCCCTGCACTGGCCCAGCCACCATCAGGGAACCGCCCATCTCTCAGGGAGGAGCATGCGCAGTTTCTTGCAGACACTGAAGCAGCTGGGGAGTAGGGAGGTGGTGGTTTTTCCCCCCTGAGGAGGCACTGAAGTCCTTGTTGAAGTCTCTGCTCTGGAGCCTCTCACAGCTGTGAGTCCTCATCCAGGAAGGCTGTGCAGTGGAGGCTCCACGTGCCTTTCAGAAGAATGTCAGCTGGGGGAGGGAGCAGGAGGTCTGCCTTGCGCCCGCTCGCCTATCCCCAGTCCCGCTTCGCTGCCACCCAGCCCGGTTCCCTGTGGCTCTCCATTGGCCATCCAGCCTGATGGGAGCCTGTGGGCCAGGGGTGGGGGAAGTGGAGGGGAGGGTCCAAGAGGTGCTCCATGCACTTCCTGGTTACCGGTAGGCCTTTCTGGTCATGATGACCCTAGGCTTTTGGCCTTGAGCCGTTGCGGACACCCGGCTCCCCCGCCTCCAATGGCAGCCCCCCTCAGCGGCCGCGTGCCTCTCAATGGCCGGATAGGCCACCCCAAGTCCCGCCCCCCAGCCTCCCACCGCCCAATCGTGGGCGTAGCGGAGTGATGGTTATTTGCATATTACTCTATTATTAGATAGGATAGACTTTCATTGTAATTTTAGGTGGAAGGAATAGAATTATATTTTACACATCCCTATCTGGTATTCATTTAAACTATATATCTTCTGATTCTAAAGTAATATTTTAATAGTTCTGAAACAGTCTCTATTTTACATACAGCACTCTTGATTTTCTTTTTTTTAATATATTTCTTTATTGATTTCAGAGAGGAAGAGAGAGAGATAGAAACATCAATGATGAGAAAGAATCATTGATCAGCTGCCTCCTACACACCCCCTACTGGGGATCAAGCCCGCAACTCAGGCATGTGCCCTTGGCCAGAATCCAACCTGGGACCCTTCAGTCTGCAGGCTGACGCTCTATCCACTGAGCCAAGCTAGCTCGGGCTTGATTTTAAATAATATTTCATAACCTTTGGATTGAACATTTTATATAACTTTAACCTTTTGCACTCGAATGTCGAGTGTGACTCGACACAGTTAGCATCGGTAGCAGCTCAAGAAAAAAGCAAGCGAGTGCAAAGGGTTAATGTTAATATTACTCTTTGGACCTCTATTTCTAAACCCTTTAATATCAAGTAGAGAAGGAAACATACTAGAGAAATAATTGTCATAGTACATTCCAGGATAAGGCACAGTGTGTAAGCCCATCACTTAAGCTCACTTATCCTCTGCTTAAAAAGAAGAAGTCAGATTCATGATGCTGATATTCAAGCATGTGTATTCCTGGCACTCTCCTTTAAGATGAGAATATAGTTAAGATGCATCCACATTTTCAATAAAACATCACTTATTTGGCCGCACACTTGGTACGCAGAAGACATGAATCTTTTTTTAGCCAATATCAACAAAATGCTTCCTTGTAGTACATTAGTTGTGTACTAAGCTGTTTCTATCAATAACTATGTTGAGAAAATGAATGTTCAAAGGGATATGTATATTAACTAAACCTAGAGATAGTGAAAGTGATAGCTATGTACCCAATCCTGATTTTAGATTCTCAGATTGTGAGACCTAAATTTTGCATTTTTATAATTAATGAGTCCTTCAAGAGGATTTCTTCCTCTCCCAACTGCTTTATTATTATTTTTTTTTTACCTTTATTCTGTTGAATAGAGTTACAGTGAAAAGAGCATGGGTTTTCACATGATAAAACTATGCATTTGAATGCAAATGACCTTTGAAACTTTACTATTGAGCAAGTTTCTTAAACCTATATAATTTATTTTCTTTAAAATGAAAGAATATGTACACAATTACATTTGTTTGTTTTGTTAATTAAATCATATGTACACAATGCCTAATGAAAACAGAACCTCAGTAAACACTGATTGTCTTTTCCGTATCATTGGTTGTGTTATATCCTTTTTAATGTAAACTGTCTGAGATTATTTTATAGGAATAGGTGCATTAATAAATTAACAAATGTATATTTGTTACCAAAATCTGCTTGTGAACAAGATGAAGGTAAAAGATATGGTGGAAATTGGCCATCATAACAAGAATAATCTTCCATAAATAAATTACTCTATAGACATTGCTATTTAGTTAATCTTGCTTTTTTCATTAATTTTATATTTGCCAAATTTATTCTTGTTTATTTATTTTTGGGAATTCCTATAAACAATTATGTGGTGGTAACAAATTGTAATGCATTTAAAATAAAATATATTAATGAATATTATAAACTGCTTTGAGAAAATGTATTTTATTATTGATATACAAATTTCATTATTTTTATGAAAATATTGTTCACTGAGAATGATTCCCAATTAAGCAAGGTTTTACTGGAATATGTCCCTTGACTGTACACTATCTGACATTATAAACCAGTTTGTTAAAAAATTCCAATTTTGTGTATTTATAATGGTGCATATCTGATACTAAAACTGTGTTTCTCAAAATAAATGTCTGGAAAATTATATCATCTCTGAATTTAGGAAATGGATGTAAGATGAAAGTTTACTAGACTTTAATATTCAGCCTCTAAATGTTCATCTTTACCTCAACTCAATATACTTTGTAGAAAACAGTAACTTTCTATCACAAAAATAATTGTTCTCTGATTCAAAGTATAAAAAGTTCACAGTTAGAGAATAAAATATATGTCAATCATCAAAATTACTAAGTTATATCAGAACTTTTTATAGACACAAAACTTCTATAAAGTCTTCAAATGCACCTAATCCTATCTAATAAAAGAGTAATATGCAAATTGACCATCACTCCAACGCACAAGATGGCTCCCCCCATGTGGACACAAGATGGCCACCACAAGATGGCCAGCTGGGGAGGGCAGTTGGGAGGGACCAGGCCTGCAAAGGAGGGCCATTGGGGGCAATCAAGCCTGCAAGGGAGGGCAGTTAGGGGTGACCAGGCCGGCAGAGGAAGGAAATTGGGGGCGACCGAGCCTGCAGGGAAAGGCAGTTGGGGGCAACCCAGGCCTGTAGGGGAGAGCTGTTGGGGGGGACCAGGCCTGCAGGGAAGGGCAGTTAGGGGTGACCTGGCCTGCAGGGGAGGGCAGTTAGGGGTGACCAGGCCTTCAGAGGAGGGAAGTTGGGAGCAAACAGGCTGGCAGGGGAGCAGTTAGGCATCAATCAGGCTGGCAGGGGAGTGGTTAGGGGGTGATCAGGCTGGCAGGCAGAAGCGGTTAGGGGCAATCAGGAAGGCAGGTAGGCGAGCAGTTGGGAGCCAGCAGTCCTGGATTGTGAGAGGGATGTCCGACTGCCCGTTTAAGCCCGATACTACTGCCCGTTTAAGCCCGATACTAGGGTGCAGGGTGGGCTGAGGGACACTCCCCACCCCCGTGCACAAATTTTGTGCACCAGGCCTCTAGTTATTGATAATGACAGAACTTCTTTATACTACATTCACAAATATTGGTATTGCTCAGCATGTGCAATTATTGCTGAAATTCGGAGGATAGAAGAAATAGAGTAGATTCAGAGAATTAAATCATTAACCAAAATTCTAATTCACAGGGAAAGAAATGGGAAATTCAAAAATGTGTATTTTCAGAAAAAAATTCTCCCAGTTTAAATGCAACTATGTGATGTTATAATTTTGCTAACAGTATTAACCAGTAATCAAAATATTTACACATTCTCCACTGACCAAATGCCCTCTTAGGTTAATAATTTTTGTTTCAACAATACTTAATCATATTTACTATAAACTGCAATGAGAAGGATTTTTGAATGTCCATCGTGTGCTTTGTACTATGTGAGCACACTTTGGCATTTCTATTTCTATAACTCAGAAATGTAAACTTGATTTCACACTTAAACAGGAACCTAACTAAAATATGAGTTATTGAGTGTTCTGTTTCATTGAAAAAAAATTGTTGTACATACATACACACACAACATGTAAACTAAACCACTTACTGAGGACTGTAAATAACACATCGCATGCCCCTATTTCTCAAATGTAGCATACACTGGAGTTCTATTTGAGGAATTTTACTACAATTGGCTGTCTTCCACATATTTTTTTTTTTCCAAGTTGGTTTTATTCATAGAGTTAGTTATAAGTCTACTTGGAGTTTTGTACATAGCAAAGAGAAATATGTATCGTTCTAATATTTCTTTCTCTTGCTTATATTTTAGGCTATCTTCATGTTCATGTCATGGGTAGTAAGTTTACAGCATAATTTTCTTTATAGGAAAAATATTCTGCAGTTGCATTCTTTCTGCCTTAGTTGATTTATGATTTGGTATATGAGTTAATACTGTCTGAAAAAGTTTTTTGAAGGGCAGGGGGGAATAAGAATTGAACAGAGATGAAGGTCTCTCTTGGACAGGTCTCTCAGGAGCAGCCCTATGAAGTCACTATATGGCAGCATAAATTGCCAGGTTTCTCTACTGTGTTTCTCTCTGCTGTAAAATGAAGCGTTAGTTTCTTATATTCATGCATACACAGAAAAGAACATTAAAATGGATATAACATTTACATTAAGAAATAGAAACTCTATCTTCAATCATCTATTTTTCAAATAATTTTCTCAGCAATTCTCTTACTTAGCCCCATAGATGTGAATAATGAGGATGCCTACTTATTTCCTAAAACATATACTATCTCTTAGCCTACTCAAAAGCATTTTTAAACATATTTATGAGGTATAAAAATATGTCATTTTTCTTATCTAAAATTAGCATGAACTTTTATTGACCTATGTGGTTCAGTGAAAAATAAGCGTTGTGGTTAAATTGTACTTTGAGATGTCATCAGTATCATAATTTTTCAAAAATAAATTAAAATTCCAATTATATGAGTTAACCCTAAGTCTTCCAAATAATTTTAGCAGTTCCATACTGTGAGTTTACTACTTGTGTTTTAAAAAGTATTTATGGATTAAAATGGTTTTCTTCAGTACATTTGACTTGTCATGCATAAAACAATTAAAAGACATACATTTTCTATAGAATACAATACACTAAGGACATTTTTTGTCACTACATTTTTTAAAGAACCATTTATTGAAGATATAACTTCAAGACCATATAATGCATGTGGTGTTATATTATTAACTCCTTATCAGCAGGCATATACTGTTTGTGGAACAATAGGTCACAAAAGGGTATATTTTGTGACACAAAATATAGTTAAAATAATGAGGCATATTTCAATAAAACTTTAATCTTGGTCTAACTATAAATATATTTTACATAAACTGCTACTTTTATGAAAGTACTAAAAACAATATCTACCTGAAAGAATGACATGCATTTCTGTAAAGTGCTTTTTAAATTTTCTTTTAAAGTATTGAGTATACTGAAATAAAATAACAAATCATTTAAATGTTTAATTCCAAACAACAGGAATAATATAGCATTGTATAAATGCTTTTGGAACATTGAATTTAAATTACATGCTCTACTTATACCTTTACTTAAACTCTCTTAATCTAATGTAAAAATGTGATGTTATGAGAAACTGTCACAAAAAGAAACACATCATATTCTCAGGAAAACATAAGGCTACTTTTATGACAAATCTTTTTATTTCTCATGGTCAAGGTGCGAATTAGTTGTTTTTTCAATATCTTCTGCCAATAGGAGGTTCAGTGATAGCTTATTGGTCATAGTCACTAGTATTATTTCACCTGTCCTTGGTGTTAATTGGAAGATGTGTCTCTCTATGAGTCAGCCACTTGTTTGCTCTGAAGTTAAATTGACATTTACTTCTAGGGTAGCTTTATAACACGATTGGATATTTGAATTACAACAGTCATTGTAAAACCAATATCATCCTATCTAAGAATAGACAAATATGCAAATTGACCGCACCTTCGCTATGCCCAAGCCACGCCCACCAGCCAAGCCACGCCCACCAACCAATCAGGACGAGTATGCAAATTACCCCAACAAAGATAGCGGCTAATTTGCATATCAAGACAGCGTCAAAAGAAGCCAAGAGCTGCAGAAGGGAGTAAAGCTTCGGAGAAGCAAGCAAGCCGGGGGGGAGGAGAAGGGAGGAGTGGAGGCAGGGCCGGGGGTGAAGGGAAAAGCAGGCGGGCTGGCCGAGAAGGCGGGGCGGGCGACAAGGGAGGAGCGGAGGCGGGGCCGGGGGCGAAGGGAAAAGCAGGCGGGCTGGCCGAGAAGGCGGGGCGGGCGACAAGGGAGGAGTGGAGGCGGGGTAGAGTGCAGCAGGAAATCCTATTGCAGGATTTTTCCTGCAACGGGAACGCTAGTATATTATAATCATGCTAAATTATAAATATTATATGTAGTTGTATTTTTGGTAAGATGGTATGTGATTTTTATATAATAACTAGAGGCCTGGTGCACGAATTCATGCATGGGTGGAGTCCGGCTGGCCTGTGCCAATCGGGTGGCCAAGGGGAGGGGTTGTGAGCAGTTGGCTGGCTGGCCCCATCCTCTGGTTGAACTCCGGGTCGAACTCCCTGTCAAGGGGACAATTTGCCTATTAGCCTGTTATTATATAGGATACATATTTTTTTTCTAAATGTAAACAAAGAAAAGTAACTGAATTATCACAAGATAAATAAAATTTAATTAAAATTGGCATTAAGTAAGTATGAAAACTTTTCCATACATTACTATACAGTTTTCCTTTGTATTTAAGTTTATAAAATAAAAGCATCTGCATCTTTTAGTTACCAAATATATGAGATATACTTGATATCCATAAATAACTGGGATTAAACAAAACACATTAAAACAAACTGACAATAAAAATCAGCATACGGTGGGCCCAGTAAGTACTTTAGGGAGCTATTATACTGCAATTGAAAAAGATAGATTGGCATTATTTGAGGGGGAAAAAGGGAATTTGGAAAGATGGGCTTCTATTAGACAAATGCATTAGAGAAGAACAATAAGAAAAATAAAGATTATTATATGGCAAGTATTGTATGTTCCTCATCCTATAGTAGTTAAGAGTGTGAAAATTTTATTTCTGTTAAACAGAGGTAATACTAAACAGATAGCTTATTCTTAATTGTTGATTAATCTTTCAATGCTAAACTATGTTACTATACATTTTTCCTGTAAAGCAGTAGAATGACTAGAGATAGTTTTCCTCTGTTCCATTGTTTGCTTATTATTTTATTAATTATTACTTTAATTATTTCCCATATGTCATCACTTTAAAATCAAATTGGAATTTTGTATACAGACCCATCTTCTAGAAAAATAAAAATTCTGTCAAAATATGTAAAAAGGAAGAAACAAACACATGGTGGAAATCCAGATCTTAAAAATGTCTCAATAAATAGATATGCCTACATATAAATGTATATATTAGTGACTAGCATATGTTTTAATTTATGAGTAGTTCTATTGGAGTAATTAGAAATTATAATATTTCAAGTGTATTATTAAACAAAATGTGATATTCATATTGAGAAATATTAATATTCATTTGAAGACAGTATAGATTTATATCATTTTTTAGTAACACAAAGATAGGAGATCCAGTAAAGATAGAAAAAAAAGGAGTCCATCATTTTGGAGTGACCTAGAGCAGTGATCGGCAAACCGTGACTCATGAGCACATGCGGCTCTTTGGCCCCTTGAGTGTTCTAACGCCACTTCTTCAAAATAGACTCACCCAGGCCGAAAACCGACTTCTGCGCATGGGCCAAGTAGTTTCAATGGCACTATACGTGCATGCCCGCACGTGGTATTTTGTGGAAGAGCCACACTCAAGGGGCCAAAGAGCCGCGTGTGTCTCGCGAGCCGCGGTTTGCCGACCACTGACCTAGAGGAAGGGAATCCAATGAAGATAACAGAAAGAGAAAAAATGAAAAACAAACAAGCAAACAACAGTCACAAAAGAAGGAACTTTAAACTACTAGTGTTAAAAATAATGTCAAGAACATAGCTTCAGTAGAATGTTTTTGTTGCCCCCAGGATCTTGAAAATGAATTATGTTAGACCCCACTGATTCTTTTTGTGTGACATAGTATACTATGGGAAATTTACTCTTATCTCCTTAGCTTTGATGTCTTCCCAGAATGTGACTCATTGCAAAGGTTTCTCCTATCTGGTGGCCTTTCTGACTCCACTATAACATAAACATTATTACATTATGAACCTCTAAGTCCACCACTGCTGTTTAACTCCATTCCCCTCCAATATTTGTTCCCAGAGAGTCCAGCTCTAATAGAGACTTAACATTTCCTAATTATTCCTTTTAGGATTCCATAAACTCTGATTGTTATAAATGCTTTAGAAAAAAATTTACATGTTATACATTTCTATTTTTAATATGTATTCCCCTTGTTAGGGGAACCTTATACAGTAGGTCCTCAGGTTACATCAGAGATCCGTTCCTACGGTGCGATGTAATGCAATTTTCACCGTAAGTCAGAACCCACCTACATAAGCACCTACGTCACTCACATGGAGCACATACACAGCAGTAATGAAGTGAAACAGTAAAAAAAATTTAAAAGAAAGATAAGAATTCCTGACCTTTACTTGTGGTAAATCCTATATAATAAAGAGGTAATATGCAAATTGACCCTCACACCCTCACAAGATGGCCACCCCCTTGTCATCACAAGATGGCTGCCCCCACATTGTCACAAGATGGCTGGCAGGGAGGGCAGTTGGGGGCCACCAGGCCTACAGGAGAGGGCAGTTGGGGAGGGGAGGGACCAGGCCTGCAAGGGAGGGCAGTTGGGGGTGACCAGGCCTGCAGGGGAGGGCAGTTGGGAATGACCAGGCTGGCAGGGGAGGGCAATTGGGGGCGATTGGGCTGGCAGGAGAGCAGTTAGGTGTCAATCAGGACGGCATGGGAGTGGTTAGGGGACGATCAGACTGGCAGGCAGAAGCGTGTTAGGGGCAATCGGGCAGGCAGACAGGTGAGTGGTTAGGACCCAGCAGTCGTGGATTGTGAGAGGGATATCCGACTGTGGGATCGGGCCTAAACCGGCAGTCAGACATCCCCCGAGGGGTACCAGATTGGAGAGGGTGCAGGGTGGGCTGCGGGACACTCCCCCCCACCAAATGTACCAATTTCATACACTGGGCCTCTAGTAAATAATAAAAAACATAAAGCACATATGTACATATGTTGAAATTACGGAACTTTTTTTTTTTTTTTTATAAGTAAATGGGAGATGGCAACGTAACCACAAAACAACAGACATCGAGTCCGACCTAACCCAAGGACTGCCTGTACTCTTTAACTGATTTGATTATTGCATTAAATGAATAAATATTTTCACTTTATAGTAAATATAATATGTCTCAAAGAGTTAAAATAACTTGTTCAGAGGGCATCAAATAATAAAAGCAAATGCAAACCCAAGGTTTTTTGAAGATTCAAAAGTGAAAACACTGAGTGAAATAAATTCTGATTCTGTATGTATAAAGAGAGTAATTTGGTTTACAAGGTAAGTATTTAGAGAATTAAGTTGTTAAAATATCAAAAGCCTACTGATAAATTCTTATCTTTAAACTAAACAACTGTTTCTCTGACATACTACTTAAACAAAATTTGAATGTAAAAATCTAAAATAGATACAAATTTAGGAATCTCTTAGGATTAATAGATTCTTATTTCAATATCAAATGAGTGACATTACATAAGTGCTGGTTCAAATTTTATTTAAAATTATTTATATATCATATAGTCTAATTCCCTCAATGTATCACAATGTAACTGGAACACATGAAAAAACTAGTAAGGTTTTCTAGAAAGAATTTTAATTACTAAGAGTTTTACAATGACAAAACTTTTACAGATTTGAGAAAGTAATTTCAGCTTTCTCTTATTTACAATTTCTAAAAACAATGAGTTACATCACTTATTTAAAACACAAATGTCAGTGGAATTACCTCCTATTTCTATCAGATTTTTTTATCTAATATTTATCACTTATAAAATTAAGCAAAGAGCTTCAGTAGAAGCTCAAATGTACAATAAAACATTTTGTTTATTGATTAAAAATTGTTTAGAAAGGCTGAAAGGAAATACAGCAATTGTTAGATATTACGTTAAAGTGAATAAAGTATATGTAATTTCTATTCTTCCTATTGTTCTTAATTCCCTAAGTTCATATAATGAGCATTTGCTATTTTATTTATAACATTAATTTTATTTATTTTTATGTTACTATCTATTTACTTATTTATTTTACATAATGCACATTTGTTATTTTAATAAGAAAAAATTAGCTGGGCTTTAAAATATTTAAGTTCATTTTCATATGAAAAATGACAAATAGTTCTTTATGAGACTAAAGTTCTTTAAAAACAAAGCATTTAAGTCTCAGATGAGTTGGAATTGAAAAATGAATGATTTTAACATATGGTATAGTAATTTTGCATTATGAATAGTAAGAACACAAAAGTGGGCCCTTTTTGACAAAAACTTTTCATATAGCTATGAAAATAAATATATTTCTATTTTGTAGATAATCAAAATATATTCTAACTTTTCATTTTATTTTTTCTAATAAACCTCATTTAATTCTTCTTTCTGTATATTTTTTGAAATATAATTTTCTGGTGCTATTTTTTGAAAATGCCTTTCCTCTTTTTTCTCTTCAAAGATTACTAATTTTTCCATGCCATGCTCAGATTCTCCCTCTTTCTAGATGAATTCTTAATATAAACTTTACTGATTTTACTCCTTTCCAACAAAATTTTCTCTCAGTTTCCACATTTAAACAATTCAATTAAACTATAAAATCTAATTAAGTTGTAAAAAAAGAAGGATGTCTTACCCTTTGAGACAGCATAGAGGGACCTGGAGAGGATTATGCTAAGCAAAATAAGACATTGGGAGAAAGACAAGTATCACATGATCTCACTTATATGTGGGATCTAATGAACAAAATAAACTGACTAACAAAATAGCTCAAGAGACATGGAAGCATGGAACAAACTGAGGAATCTCAGAGGGAAGGTGGGGGAGGGTAGGTGGGTGGGAAGAGATCAACCAAAGCACTTATATGCATATAAGCATAACCCAGGGACTCAGACAATAGTGTGGTTAAGGCTTGGGGAAGGGTTGGGTGGAGGAGGTCAATGGGGGCCAATGTGGGACATCTGTAATACTTTCAACAATGAAGATCTATATATCTATATATGTAAAAGCCTAAGTGACCAAACGACTGAAAGACCGGTCGACTGGTTGCTATGATGCTCAATGCACAGGATTGGGCTCCCTCCTGTCTGGATGGGGCATGCAGGAATCAGGCCAAAACTGGCTATCCAACATCCCCCGAGGGGTCCCCGGATTGCGAGAGGGTGCAGGCCAAGCCGAGGGACTCCACCCATGCATGTGTGCACTGGGCCTCTAGTCCTATCTAATAATAGACAAATATGCAAATTGACCATACCTCCAACACACCCACAAGCCACGCCCACCATCCAATCAGAGCGAGTATGCAAATTAACCCAAACCAAGATGGCTACAGCCACAGAGAGCAAGGTTTCCTAGGTAACAGAGGAAGCCAAGCTTTCTGCCTGCCCTTGCCAGGCCTAAGCCTCCACTCAAGCTACAAAGTTTCAATTATAGAAGGTAAACAAATTCAAACAAATGGCGGCAGAATGGAGCTTGAGAGAGCAGGCCAGGGTTGCCACTGGCAACAGGGGAAGCAAAGCTTTCTGCACACCCTGGCCAGGCCCACCCACTTAAGGCAACAAAGTTTCATTAATAACCCCAACACAAATGGCTGCCGGCCTAGGAGGGAGCCCCAGGCTTGGCTCCGCTCCAGGCTACAAAGTTTCAATTGTAGAAGGTAAATAAATTCCAGATACCAGGGCCTCCGCTTGGGTTGCCAGGGGGTGTGGCCGGCCTGCAAACCACCACAGGCCCCTCACTCAGGCTGCCCCACACCCCAAGGGAACCCCCACCTGATCCCAGACGCCCTTCAGGGCAAACCAGCTGGCCCCCACCCCTGTACCAGGCCTCTATCCTATCTAATAAAAGAGTAATATGCAGATTGATCATCACTGCAACACACAATATAGCTGCCCCCATGTGGTCAAAGATCCTGCCCCCATGTGGACACAAGATGGCCACCACAAGATGGCCAGCAGGAGAGGGCAGTTGGGAGGCACCTGGCCTGCAAGGGAGGGCAGTTGAGAGGGACCAAGCCTGCAAGGGAGGGCAGTAGGAGGTGATCAACCCTGCAGGAGAGGGCAGTTAGGGGTGACCAGGCCAGCAGAGGAGGGAAGTTGGGGGCAAACAGGCTGGCAGCAGAGTGGTTAGGGGGTGATCAGGCTGGCAGGCAGAAGCAGTTAGGGGCAATCAGGAAGGAAGGCAGGCAAGTAGTTGGGAGCCAGCAGTCCTGGATTGTGAGAGGGATGTCCGACTGCCCGTTTAGGGATCCAACTGCCCACGGGGATCGGGCTTAAATGGGCAGTCGGACATCCCTCGAGGGGTTCCATATTGGAGAGGGTACAGGCTGGGCTGAGGGACAACCCCCCTCCGTGCACAAATTTCGTGCACCAGGCCTCTAGTATATATATGAAAACACATATGGGCAAAGGACCTGAATATACACTTCTCTAAAGAGGATATACAGATGGTCAGTAGACATATGAAAAAATGTTCAACATCACTAATCATCAGAGAGATGCAAATTAAAACCACAATGAGATGTTACCTAACACCTGCCAGGATGGCTACCATCAATAAATCAACAAACAACAAGTGCTGGCAAAGATGTGGAGAGCAAGAGCTCTAGAGCACTGTTGGTGGGAGTGCAGACTGGTGCAGCTAGAAAGCAGTAGAAAACAATAAGCAGTTTCCTCAAAAATTAAACATGGAACTGCTTTTTGACCCAGCAATCCCACTTCTGGGAATGCATCATAAGAATCTGAAAACACCAACCAGAAAAAATACATGGACCCCTATGTCATAGCAGCATTATTTACGATAGTCAAGATCTGGAAATAGGCCAAGTGCCCATCAATAGATTAGTGGATAAAAATTCTGTGGTACATTTACACAATGGAATACTGCAAGGTTATAAAAACGAAAGAACTCTTGCACCTTGCAACATCCTGGGAGGACCTGGAGATTATTATGCTAAGTGAAATAAACCAGCCAGAGAAAGACAAATACCATAGGATCTCACTTATATATGGAATCTAATGAACAAAATAAACTGACAAACAAAATAGAATCATAGGCATGGATATATGGAGCAGACTGACTGATCTCAGAAGGGAGGGGGATGGGGGACTGGATGAAGGAAGTGAAGAGATTAGCCAAAGAACATACATGTATATTCCATGGACTCAGACAACAGTGTGGTGAAGGCCAAGGGAGATGGCAGAGGCGAGGTGGAGGTGGGCAAAGGCGAGGGTGGCGTGGAGTGGGTGGAGGACATCTGTAATAGTGTCAACAGTAAACAAAAAAATAATAAAATCTATTGTCATATCTTACTTTCTAAATTGTGCTTCTGTATGCTTAGGAATCTGATAATTTTTATGGTGGTCTGCAAAGAAAAACAAGCAAATAAAATTGAAAATGCCTGTTGACAGATATTAGGGAAAATGAGCATACACTGTCATGGTTGGTAGGAGAATAAATTGATAGAGCTGATAGCACAGCCAAGTGAGAGAAAAGAAACTGACACTCTCTGTCAGTTTTGATATATAGATTGGTCGTTTGGTCACTTAGGCTTTTACGTATATAGATATATAGATCTTTATTGTTGAAAGTATTACAGATGCCCCACATTGTCCCCCATTGACCTCCTCCACCCAACCCCTCCCCAAGCCTTAACCACACTACTGTCTGAGTCCTGGGTTATGCTTATATGCATACAAGCGCTTTGGTTGCTCTCTTCCCACCCACCTACCCTCCCCCACCTTCCCTCTGAGATTCCTCAGTTTGTTCCATGCTTCCATGTCTCTTGATCTATTTTGTTAGTCAGTTTATTTTGTTCATTAGATCCCACATATAAGTGAGATCATGTGATACTTGTCTTTCTCCCAATGTCTTATTTTGCTTAGCATAATGCTCTCCACGTCCCTCCATGATGTCTCAAAACTGACACAATTGGTCTATAATATTTAAACACTTATGCAATTTATTAATTTATATATAAAATATAATTTCAATGCTTATGTACACATTCATTCATACAGCTTCACAGTTTGGGGGAAGATCACCACATATTTGAATTATGGGAAAATATAAAGAAAATTACAGAGTGAACATTCTTGAAATAGGTATTACACAATGATACTATGGTACCCTTCCAAATTATAGAAATAAGTCTTCCTGGAAGAGCAGAGTTATGAATCAAATACCAATAGAATATTTGAGTATTAGGTCAGGCAGCAGATGCGACCAGATGTCATAAATGAAGGTGTGTGTGTTTGTGTGTGTGTGTTTCCTATATGTGGCTACATGGTTTGGTCTTTTAAAATTTGGTAATAATCTTGGATATTTTTTAACGAAGAATGCTAAGGTTAAGAGCTCTATACCAGCACTATGGAGATTGGACTGGGTTTGCAAGTACACTACATTCAGCTCTGGCTGTAATCCAGGATAGAAATAAAAAGGTCCTTAAAAGAATGTGGGATGGGGTTGTCTGGTACCAAATAGAAAATAGTTGTGAAAGTTATTGATTGCAGATAATGATTTGAACAAATTTAATAATTTATTCAGATATCAGAAATGAGGGTATAAAGGAATCTAGACTTTTTATATCATGAACCTCACACAAAAGAATTCTATTTTAGAACACATAGTAATAAATAGTTCGACCAGAGATAATCACCTGGCAATAGGACAGAGATTAATTGTATACAATTCATGGCACACTACAACATAAGAACCTCTGCTCCACATCACTTCTAGGCTTCTGCTTATAAAGCTGAGTGAATGATAGAGAGAACCTTCAAGTATTGGTTTTGAGGGCAGCAACGACTGGTGAGTGAAGTTCTGGAAAAGTTAAATAAATCATAGTGCAGATATCAGCATGCAATTAGAAATTCTGCATTTCAGGAGAAAGCAGTAGTAGGAAAGAAGGATTTAAGGATTATCGACTGTTAGGCACTGGCAAAAAGCGATGGGTGCACTTAAAATAACACAGAATATAAATGAGAGAGCTCAGCAAAAGAATCCAGGATGCACTAAAGTTTAAGGAGCTAGACTGAGATGGGAATCCAAGAAAGAACACTGGTAGTAAACATAGAGAGAAGTTTGAGGAAAGACAGATAATTTTATCACAGAAGCAAGATGAAAGATGAGTGATCCACAACATTTAATGCTCCACAGCAATCCCAGGTGTAAAAAGCAACAACTGTTGAAACTGGAAACTAAGGTATTTTGACAATACCAGGGAGAACAACATAAGCAGAATGCTAGGCAGAATGCTAAAGAATGCACATGAAATTTGAGTTGAAGGAACACTGTAGGCTACCCTTTTAAGAACTTGTACTGTTTGGAGAAGGGAAAGCTGCACTAACTACACAGGTAGATTATGATGGAATGGCAGTTTTTATTATTAGTTTCTTATGTCCATTTCTTTGTTTTATTTTATTTATTTTTTAATGGAGATGCAGGGACAAGGCAGAAAGAGTAATACTAGAGGTTAAAAAAATGCCAATAAAAAGGAAGAAAAGACAAATGATGGAACAATGTCCAAACAGGCAGGAAGGTTAGGATATAGATAAAAAAAAAAAAAATGGAAAGTTGCCCTCCTCCAGGATAATAGAAACAATTGCATCTTGGAAAGTTAAAAGGGAGCTCCTTTACAGTGCAGACAATTTTCTAGGACAAAAAGGTAAAATATTGATAAAAATCATCCCCTCATTAAATCTACTAATTTGTGAATTAGGAGGCAAGATTGTCTATTGTGTGAGAAGGAATCTGTGAGGTGAGGACTTTAAGAATCAAAGAGGATTATGATTCAAAGAACTTAGAATGACTGTTTAAAATTGAGAAGTATTTTTAAGTGAATTTATTGGGGTGACATTGATTAATTAAAGTTATATAAGTTTCAGTAGTACAATTCTACAATACATCATCTGTACATTGTATTGTGTGTTTGTGAGCCTCAAGTCAAGTCTCCATCACCATTTATGCTGCCTTTATCCTCTTCTACCTCCCCCCACCCCCTTCCCTCTGCAATCACCATACTGTTGCCTGTGCCCATGATTCACTCCTTTTAAAATTTGCTTTATCCCTTCCGAGTTCTTATGAATTTACAGATCATGGTTATGTGATGTTTTTCTACTTACATTCAGAAGTAAAATTGGAAAAGGCAAAAGTTTGGTTTAAACAATATTTAGGTTTAAGGAACTGAAGTGACAGAAAACCAGAAATGTTTGGGCAGAAGGTTAATGTATATAATAAATAAAAAGAAATTACTGTCAGAAATAGATTTGTTTAGAATAAACATAAGGAAACATATGTTCTGAAAATTATAAATTTTGGGATAAATATTCAGAATTGCTATTGTATGCAATATGTTCCATTTAAATTTCATATTCTTATGGAATATGCTGTTTAATTTCAGAAAAGGTGTACAAAGTAAGTCATAAGCATAATTTCTTAGACGATCCTCTCAGAAACTGTAATCACAATTCAGACTGTACTGCCAAATTAGACACAAAATTATAGATTGAGCATAGAAATCACAATGTATGAGCAAAGCAGAGAGGAGTCTGGGATTGCTGTTGCAACTATATCTTTTTTGCTACATGAGTGTGTTCTGTTGCAGAGGTAGCAAATGAAGTCCATAAATAATATTTGCAACAACATCGATTACACCAAACAAAAAAAGAGTAGCTGTTTCAGTCATGAGACATCTCCACTGTATACTATGGTATTTGTGTAGCTACAGGACTTTTAATAGAAAGCCATGTTCATAAATCCATACATTCTAAGTGTGTTTATTAAGCAATTCAAAAGGGTACATTCTGATAAGAACATTCCATAGACAAGGGCTTTTCTACCAGCAAGTATTTTAATATGTTTCAAACAGGTTTCTCATAGACTGTTTACCAGGAGATTTGACCAGACCATCTTTATTGTTTCTTATCTGCAGACATTCCTCCAGCGAAGTGAGAGACTCATCTATAGGCCTACTACTAACCATTCTATTCCAGCACCATACTTCTAGATTTGACAATCTGTGATCTCCCAACATTCATTTAAATGTCTAGCTTCTCCTGGTGGGAATTATAAAATACAAATTATTATTATTATTATTATTATTATTATTATTATTATTATTATCTGTGCCCTCATTACTAAACAATGATATCAAGTAGCTTTTGGTGATTTTCTGCATATTTGCAACTCTAACATCAATAAAGTTAAACTCCTCAGGTAAAAAAACATTTTAGATAATGTCAAGATCTACTTCACCACTAGTTGGTAAACTTACACCTCTTGGACTACTCTGAAAACGGCTTGATTTAGAAAAAAGATATTTGGTTTTATTTTTTCCAGCCTACTAACAAATTTTGTTTGTATCTATGTAAGTTTGTGCACATGCTGCCTGTGTAAGTTTAGTCCCCTATACTAGTAGGTAACAGAATGAGAAGCTAGAGTTGTGTAAATGGATATGTCAGTTATGGAGTATAACAAATGGCCTACATCTTCATGTATTTGGGGCACAAACACACTTCTCTAAATGTTCAACATGAAGTTTAAAAATTGTTCATAGCACCCCAGAATATTACAAACTACCTAACACTCATGTATAAGAAAGAAAATGTACAAACAAACAGGGAAGCAGAAAAATGTCACTCTCATTCTTGCAGGTCCCTATAGTAGAGATGAAATGACCGTACTGAACAGATATTTAAACAGATCACTGAGACAGAATACTTTGAATTGGCTTTACTTTTATTTAAGAAAATCCTACCAAAATCTATAAACCAGCCAATAAAATGTCATGATTAACTGCATCAAATACTGCCAAAAGATCTAACAAAATCACGACAGACAAGATCCATTGTTGCAATCAAAAGGTCATTATTTACTTTCAATACAGCAGTCTCAGCACTATGATAAGGATGAAATCCTGATTGAAATTGCTCAAATGAGTCAAATTGCATCATGTGTTAATGTAATTGATTACAACCTCTTACACTTCAAGCAGAGACTAAATTAAAAAATGAATGATGGTGTTGCACTTTGTCTACCAGTAATGAAGCCTTCTGCAGCACTTCTGGCTCAGTATAAATTCATGGTCATTTGAAGAGTTGACCTAGAGCCAATGACAACAACAACAATAACAACAACAAAAATAAAATCTCTTATAAAGCTCATAAATGCCATTATAAATATTAATATTCTGGTGCAAGACAGAGAACTGGAAACTGCTGAGAATTCATCTCCCACTCTAAGAGAACCAAGTAAAATCCAAGAGACTTTACTAAACCCCAAAAATAATTGTCAAAAAGGTAAAAGAAGGTTACAAATTATAGACCATTTCTTCATATCTACTTAGGTGTGTACAAATGGTTACTATCCTAAATTTAATGATAATGTTCACATATAATGCTCCTCTCAAGGCTTTGCTATTTAAGGATATACAAAGGACATACTGTTAGATCTTAGTGGTCCTCACTCCCTTTGGTTCCTCTCACAGATTATGAAAGACAGGAACTTGTCATTGACCACAAGCGGATTGATTGCTCCAGAGGCATTTCAAGAGCATCCCAAGATAGACAAAATCAGAAAAAGTGCTTCAAGGATCATAATCAAACCTGGCTCATCAGGTATGCATTCAATTCATTTAGGAAAAATAGATTAAGAAATAAGTGTTGTTATGTAATAATAATAACAAAGGTAACATTTATGCAATGATTACTTTTTTTTTTTTTTAACCAGGAATTATTGTAAACAACGTATCTACATATGAAAGTAAATGTTTGCTTTAGGTCCATCAAATAGCCCCTAATCTGCAAAGTAATTACAGTTTTGCAACTAGAAAACCAAAACACAGAAAAGGGATTAAACTAATTCACTCTGAAACAAGTACAAAAGTTTGAAATTGAATTCAGATATTCTGGTTCAAGAGCCTACACTACTATCTTACAGCATCATTTTCCCCTATGTTTTCAACCACTTACGTGATTAGTAACAAGGGAGAATACATTTCAACTTTTAAAACATTTTTTATTATCATTGTTTTTAATCATCTCCTGAGGACATTTTCCCATTGATTTTTAGAAACAGTGGAAGAGAGAGGGAAAGACAGAAAGAAACATCAATGTGAGAGAGACACATCAATTGGTTGCCTCCTGCAAGGCCCTGACCAGGGCCTGGGCCGGGTGGAGCCTGCAACCGAGGTATGTGCCCTTGACAGGAATTGAACCCGGGACCCTTCGGTTCACAGGCCAATGCTCTATCCACTGAGCCAAACTAGCGAAGGCCATTTCAACGTTTATACCACATTGCACTAACTTTACAACAGTTATATATACTTTGGTGCACTGAAAAATATATCCATGCATCTATTCATCTATTCATCTATCCATCCATAAAATGCTTCAGAATGCTAAAGGATAAATCCCTAATTATTATTATATATGTAAATATGTACTATGTAGATATGTATGAAATAAGTTAATCATAACTGGATATTCAAAAAAAGCATACGAAAAATTATGACAGTATATATTTTCTTTGGATTACATTGTATATCACTAACTATTTGGGTAAAAGGATTTCTCAATATCATTGAGTATCAATCCAAAAAAAAAAATCACACACAAAAACACATTTTCTTTAGTAATACTCTAGTTTTTTCTTTGGCTTCTTTTTCTTTAGTAATATTCTTTCCATAATAAACTGTCTTAGCAGAATGACATTATGACAGTCAATCTATTGTTATACATTTACACTTAAAGACACACATATTGAGCTTTATATTCTAAATATATAAGGTATAACAAGAAAGAAATCTAAAATGTTTTGAACTGAAGTAATTATATTTAAATAATTTCACACAAAATCATCTCTAAATTCTGTTAAGTTCATCAGCTGTTCATCAACTGATTTTCTGAAGTGGCAGAGCGACCTAGCACACTGTATCTAATGACAAAGAAAGTGAATGCAATTAAAATCCAACCTAGGGCAAAAGCTAATAACTGACAAATGAAGAGAAAGCACTAAAGATATGCTAAAATTGTGAATTAACCTTGAATGGAATAATGCCAAAAGCTCTAATTAATAAATTTCACTAATAACTTTCCAAATTCTGAAGTCAATCACTCGTACTTTTAAGTCAAGTGTCCAACTATCTCAGGGTGGTTAGGAAATGCTAACTTCCTTTTATTTCTGAGCAATTTCAAGTTCTTCCATCAGTAGTTATTTTACTTTTAATTTCTTTCCTATATTTATTGCAGATTCTGCTCTTTTCAATTTTTGTTCATGTTTCATGCTTCTGACTTCTCATTTAGTCACATCATAGGTCGTAAAACTATACTTTATTCAAAAGACCACTGAGCTTACTTCGCCGACTATTTAATGGACGTTGAGCAGAAGAACCGTGGTTGAATTTCCGTTTTACCACTTAGTAGATAAGTAGAGTTGAAATTAACCTCTTGAATCTCTGCTTTCTCCACTGTACAGGAATTTAAAAATAACTACATCTGCAGATCACTAACAAGGAACAAATGTGTTACTTTGAATGTATCCTTCACTTATACAGATGTAAAATATTTTCAATGGTAAATGACAGTTCAACAATACCCAAGGGTACAATTAGGAGAATGAAAAATGGCAATATATGTCATGGATTTTAAGAGGTATAAAATAATACAGTTCATCATATTCAATTCAGCTTTTTTATTTTATTTTATACAAATGAAGAACTTATTGTCACAGAGATAAATGTATCCGAGCTCCCACAAATATCAGACTAGGGACTTCAGGAAAAGTCTCTTGAATCATGGCTATGTTTATTTTTTCACAATATAATCATTCAGGATATACTAAGCCGAGAAGTTGCGGATATATACTGACAGGAAGAAAAGGCATGATATCCTGTTTCCAAATTGGCACTAGGCTATTTTAGAAAGTCATGCCAAATATAAAACACTAAATAAAGAGACTAGAGCAGCATTTCAAGTCTGCCTTTGAATTTGTGACTGTGGAGAAGGTACAAATCAGTCTACTCCATTTCATTCATTTGTAAAATAAATAGAACAAGATCATCTATAATGTCCTTTTGCTCAGGCACTCAGCTTCCTATTAGACCCCCATTGCCTGTAGCATGCAAGGCTTAAGAATTTGGCCTTATAATAAAGATCAAGTAGTTAAATCCTGGCTCAGCCAGGTACTCTCTTGAACTTTGACAAACTACTTGGTCTAAACTTTTTGTTCTCTAAACTGAGGCTATAAATACTAGTACCCATTCATGAAGATGCTTTGAAGATGGTTATAATTAACAAAAAGCTCTTTGCACATGGGAAGTGCTCAGCCAATAGGAGCTAGCCATTTCCACTAGGATCATGAACGTGCACCTACCAGTACCAGTAGAGCTTCATCCAGAGCAGGTGCTTAAGTATGAAAACTGCATAGAAAATGGGGTCAAATTTTTTCTAAGCTACTTGTGTATTATTCTGTAAGTGATATAATAGGTAGAGATCAAAATAAAAAAAAAAGGAAAGAAAGTTCAAAGATTAGAAGTTTAAGGAAAATATGAATGAACCTAATAAGTAGCATTCACAATAAATGGGTATCAGGACATTAGTAAATTAATTTTAAAGAATCTAATATCCTATATAAAGAAGTGCAATATGCAAATTGACCCTAAGGGTGGGTGAAACGACCAGTCACTATGACGTGCACTGACCACCCGGGGGCAGATGCTCAACGCAGGAGCTGTCCCCTGGTGGTCAGTGCACTCCCACAGGGGGAGCTCTGCTCAGCCACAAGCTGGGCTGACAGCTGGGAGCTCAGTGGCGATGGCGGGAGCCTCTCCTGCCTCCTGGGCAGTGCTCCTTACTGTGTCTGACTGCGGCTTAGGCCTGCTTCCCATGGGGGGCAGGCCTAAGCTGTTGGGCTGCCAGAGTGATGCCTGACTGCCAGCTTGGGCCCAATCCCCCGGGGAGCAGGCCCAAGCTGGCAGGTGGACATCCCCCGAGGGGTCCCGGGCTGTAAGAGGGCGCAGACTGCACTGAGGAACCCCCCCCCCCCCCCGAGTGCACGAATTTTTGTGCACTGAGCCTCTGGTATCAACATAAATTAAAACAAGCATTTCTTTGTGTTCATTCATGCCTCATTATTATTTTACTAAAATACTCTGTCATATAAATGTTGCATATATGACATTGTTTATTTATCTTATGACATTATTTATTGAAAGAGTTGATGTGAAATGGTATTCATTCATACTGGAAATCAATATATTTTTAAAGATCCTGATATAGCAGGGATTATCAAAATTTTAATGGAAAAGGAAATGAGAACACATTAAAGAATTTATAAGTGCTGATTCAGAGAGGAGAGAAAGTTCTCAAAAAAGAGGGAGGATCAAATAAAAAGCAATAAGAAAGCATAAGTAACAGGGTCACTGGATTTAATATTTTTTGTGGGTTTTTTTTGCTAACATTAGACTAACATCTTTGAAGCAATTTTGCAGTAGGATTTGTATCTACGCCTTTGATATTTATGTTGTTTTTGATGATACAGCCTAACCAATAGTTAATGTAGGAGGATTATTTTCTTTCCTGACTTTGCATTTGAACTCTAATGAAACCCATAGCAGTGCTCTTCTGCGTGTGTGTGTGTGTGTCTTTATTTTCTTCTATTTATGAAATCATACATATGTACTGTTGAGACATTGGAATATTTGCAAATAAAAGTATTAAAAGTATTAAAATCACCCAAACTCACCCCACACAGATTAATAAATATGTTGATATACAGATAGAATTATAGGGTGTGTGTTTTTTTTTATTTTATTTTTATTTTGCATGTGGAAAGGAGGGACTTCCTCAGGGGAGGACTCTTTGTTTTGCCCTTCACATTTAGGAGTAGCAGCACTGTGCAATATACCAGACCCAAAGTTTTGTAGGGGACCCAGCCCATCAGGATGGTAAATAAAAAATATTTGTAAAATGATAGGTAAAAATTATCACACGTATTCTGATTATCAAAGATTTTTCAAAATTCTGAGATTTGAATCCTTCATAATAGTATTATATATGCTGTGTGTGTGTATGTGTGTGTGTATATATATATATATGTGTATATATATATATATATATATATATATATATATATGAAAATTACCTAATCAAATTTATGTAATTCTCATGCAAGCAATTCTGCATGAAGTAATTGCTGGAGTTAGACTTAGTATTTAACTTCAAAGTAACGCAATTTAATTTATTTGAAAGTAATTTTGAATGTCTATGCCACTCACTTTACCAGAACAGAATACTGTTTACTTAATTTTTTCACTTCTTAGAGAAAGTTTAGAAACTGGAAATGTAGGGTTATCCCTGTGGCTCACAGTTCTTTTCACCATTCCCATTCTTTCTTTCATCAGGTTTCTGTTCTGAATAATTCAATGTTTCTATGTATCGGGGAATGAATTATGTTGGAAACCTACCTAGAACAATGACACCACTTGGTAGTTTGGGGAGATTTACATCTAATTTAGCTTTTGAAATGTTTCACTTATACTCATTTAGAGCAGTTTGAACATCCATTTATATCTTAACAAAAAATGAATCACAAATGCAGTCCTAAAGCTTCCAGAAGGCAATCAGACCATAAAACATATCGTCCATCCAGTGTGGAGTACTTTCACAAGAAAACAAATGCAAATTATGTCAGATTTCCTTAGAATTTAGCAAGAAGAAAAATGACCCAATTTAACCATTTTACACAGGAAGAAAGAAAAATGCCTCTGCTTTTTGTAAAAATCAACTGTGTCAAAAAAGAGAATTTATAATAAACACATGGATTGATATGTTTTCTTCAGAAAAATAAAAACATGAGCCAGTTAGTAGACCCCTTTATTGTATCCAGGTTTTAACAAAGTATCCCAAAAGCAGGGTGTGAACTTGGGTTTTAATTTCCCACCTAGCACTGTAAATCCTACCTCAAGAACAAAGCTTGAAAACATAAAAAGGTAACCTCTATTAAGTATGAATCTGCCGCGACAGCTTTGTAAGCTAAGTAACATTGCCCTTATTTCTTTGTGGGGCTGCAGGTTTCTCAGACAGGTTAAGTCATTTGCTCAAGGTCACCTCCCTAGTATGAGGCAGGCAAGCCAGGCTTTACACTAAAGCCCCATGCTTTGTCCACTGTATCAAGTTGTCTCCATATAAGTAAAGATAAAATGATGGAGGAAATCGATGAGTAAATGAACTAGGCTGCATAACTTAGGAAAAAAGATTTTGCTTTGTCACAAATGAAATGTTTCCACATGTGTGGAATGACTGTTCGTTTTACGTTTACGTTTTGACACTTTATTTTGCAGTTTTGACTGTACTTTTTTTCCCTTTAGTTTTAATGTTTCAAACGACACATTTGTCTGCAGCTGTTTGCAGTTTTTTCCCTTTAGGCTCTATATCTCATGTAATGTGTGCTTTCTGGTAGTATCATTTCTTAGCGAGGTTTATTTAACTAGGAATCAGTTATCTGGTTATTAAAGTGTTATATTGTTAGAATATTCATGTTGCTTTTTCTTTCATCAGGGATCAAATTGCATTACATATGCTTAACTTTATATTTCAGTAAACTAAACAATGAATTTAAATCATTACGATTAGCTTTCTAACTTACCTATTATGCTCCATTGCAAACAACAATTCAACTGAAACCATAAAAACAATTGGTGCATATTAATGAGATTTTTCTTTTAATTTTAAATATGGATTTTCTGTAACAAAATTATTTTGCTTCAATATTGTATTGTGTAATTAATGTAACAAAATAATTACACAATAGAGTGTTCATGCACTAACTTTACAGCAAAACTATTACTTGTTATAAAAACATGTTCCAAATTAATAAATAAAATATATCATTAGCTCCATATAGCTGGAAAATATTAAATTGATGAATATAAAAATTGTATTATAATGTTTCCATGTGAACAGGTATTCACTATATAAATGTACTCAGTCTTATGTGTTTATACTTGTAAATACAAATACATACATTTATATGTGTGTATGCAGACAGAGAAAAAGAGAAATGGGCAAGAAGCTTGCATCATACAGTACAAGAGTGCCACCTTCTGGATTTAGTAATTTAGTGACAGGTTTTTATAATGTCCTTGGCTTCCAAAAAGTATTTATGATGAATGATTTTTCTTGTTAGTTTTCCTTAATTTTACTATTCATATTTAAATATTATTTTAATGTTATTATTTTTAACATACCTGGATTTAATTTTGCATAGAGAAAGATTTTCTAGATAATACAGATTTCAAAATTTACTCCTGATGTAGCAATTTGTACATCAGCGATAATAACAATGCCAAACCAAAAGAAATGTAATTAATTTCATTCATTTTCTATCATAATGAAGTCAGTAATAAATACAGATTTACCATATCTTGTACAAAATGTAATTGCAAAACATGTTTTAAAACAGATTTTACTGGACTGATATTCTAAATTTGTATACACCTTGGTTTTATATTAAAAGTATTAAAATGTAAAAGAAAATTCACAATAAATATATGAATACTGTGCAAGTACATTTACATTAAGAATGATCAGACATTGCCCTGGCTGGTTTGGCTCAGTGGATAAGCATCGGCTTGCGGACTGAAAGGTCCCAGGTTCGATTCTGGTCAAGGGCATGTACCTTGGTTGCGGGCACATCCCCGGTAGGGAGTGTGCAGGAGGTAGCTGATTGATGTTTCTCTCTCATCGATGTTTTTAACTTTCTATTCCTCTCCCTTCCTCTCTGTAAAAAAAAATCAATAAAATATATTTAAAAAAAAAAAGAATGATCAGACATTATGTGAATTGAGTGAACATGTCTTGGATTTACAGCTGTAAAATATACTTTATCCTTTGATAAAAGGTTCCCTTACCTATGAGGAAGCTGAATCATGATGTCCTTCCTCCCACACCCAAGACCTCACATACCGTATAAATTGCTATTTAAAATCTGAGTCATTCTCAACAGTCTAATAACTCATTTGAAAGAGTAATAAATAGTAATTGTTAATTTTATCTATATTATAAAAGACGTTGATCATTTTTCTATTAGATAAATGTCAATGCTTTGTTAGGGCACCTTGTTGACTGTGGTATTAGGGGCAATTTGACTTATTTATTTTCTTTTTGCTGGTATTTCTTCCTCTTTTCTCTATATTTTTTGGTATAAAGAGGAAATAGAGATTTTCCTGAGACTATAAAGAATATCCCCTATTTGAAAGCTTTTATTCTGCACATGGATAAAACTAATCTCGGGCTGAAACTGGTTTGGCTCAGTGGAAAGAGCGTCGGTCTGCGGACTGAAGGGTCCCAGGTTCTATTCTGGTCAAGGGCATGTACATTGGTTGCTGACACATCCCCAGTAGGTGGTGTGCAGGAGGCAGTTGGTCGATGTTTCTCTCTCATTGATGTTTCCAGCTCTCTATCCCTCTCCCTTCCTTTCTGTAAAAAATCAATAAAATATAAACTAATCTCAGTAATAAATATATCAAGTATGCATAAGAATCTTAAATATGTCAGAAGAAATATACTATTTTTGTGGTAGATAATATTTTATATTATATTATAAATATTCTTAGTCACTGTAATATGAATGCTAATTTTATGTAATCTGTTTTTTAAAGGTCTCTTAAAGAACTTTTAATTCTCTCTTCTTTGGAGGAAGATTGGGAGTTCAAGAATCATGACACCTCCATTATATGTGTAAAATTGTGATAAGACATTAGTTTAAACATGGAATAATACACTTGTCCAGATTCCTTACCCTAAAAACATTATCCTTTCACTTTCGAATCCCCAAATGACAGCTTCTCAAATATATTAAACACATGAGAATATGCAGTATACTGAAACAAAATGAAAGTAAGGAAACAATCCTATATAATAAAGATGTAATATGCAAATTGACCATCACTCCAACACACAAGATAGCTGCCCCATGTGGTCAAAGATGGCCACCCGCATGTGGACACAAGATGGCCACCACAAGATGGCCAGCAGGGGAGGGAAATTGGGAGGGACCAGGCCAGCAGGGGAGGGCAGTTAGGGGTGACCAGGCCAGCAGGGCAGGGCAGTTAGGGGTGACCAGGCCAGCAGGGGAGAGCAGTTGGGGGTGACCAGGCCTGCAGGGGAGGACAGTGAGGGGCAATCAGGCTGGCAGGGGAGCAGTTAGGCGTCGATCAGGCTGGCAGGGAAGTGGTTAGGGGGTGATCAGGGGGGCAGGCAGGCAAGTGGTTGGGAGCCAGCAGTCCTGGATTATGAGAGGGATGTCCCAGATTGGAGAGTGTGCAGGCCGGGCTAGAGACACACACCCCCATGCACGAATTTCGTGCACCGGGCCTCTAGTCTATAATAATAAAAACATAATATGCTAATTAGACCAGACATCCTTCCGGATGTCCTTCCAACCTTCTGGATGAAGCCAGGGCTGCAAGGGAAGCCCGGGTCCCGGGTGCCAGAGGGAAGCCAGTGCCAGCAGCTGGGGGAAGGCATGAATTTCATGCATCAGGCCTCTAGTTCATTATAATAGGAGAGAACTTTAATCACTTATGCCTTGTAAATCTACATGTAATACAAAGAATCTCAGAGTATTGTGGAAGATGATTCTCCCATTCTATCAATATATCAAGCTCGTGTTTTGAGGCTCCTGCACTAGTTTCTGTCATACAGCTCCCAATGACATCAGCATCTGTTCCAAATATAACACAAGCACAATTTGTATAAGAGTTTGCAGCTTTGTAAAGAATAGTATTTTACTTTCTAAATTATTAAGCCTAATGACAAGCAACTTCATGAGTGTGGTGAGCTCACTTTAGATGTATATATAACCATTATGAAAAATAATAGGAACTAAGCATAATATCAAAAGGACAACAAATTATTTTATTCCTTTGAATTTCTTCAAAGGAGATTTCCTGCAGTTTCCAATAAAGTTTTATTTCATCTAAAATTTCTTTTATCATCCAGTACGTTCCAAAAAATACTGTTTAAGTAAATAATTGAAATCTTTATATTTTGGGTAGAATGAGATAAAACAGAATATAAATTAGCATATAAAATTAGTAGTCTCTTAACTGAATGGAGAGTACAGTGGGATTTTCAGATACAAAGACACATATGTGTATATTTTATAACTCAGAAATATGTATACAGACTCAATGAGAGAATTCCTGCAGTGATTCTGTTAAGGATCTGTGTACGTGAAAGACTTAGAATTCTCTTGATAAGAATATCTTCCCAATGAAAGTGAAAGTTGAGTAAGTACTTGATGCAAAGAATGGTCATCTATGGGAGAGAAAAGGTACTTCTAAGTGAAGGCTGACACACCTTATGCATTACCCTTATGGTACAATTTTCAGATTCTTTCCAGGATTTCAAGAACATGGTGCTACACTGGAAGCATACCTATATAAATAAAAGAAAACCATCACTGAAGCTTCTACAAACAACTGAAAGCCCACAACTGGAGGTTGGTAATTCTCCACAATTTTGGAAGAAACTTATTTGTCCAAGTTTAAGAGTGATGACTCTGTTGATTGAAATGCATGTCACCCTAGTTGCCTTTGGAATGGTGGAGAAAGTCTCCATAGAAACTGGGACTCAATGGTTCCAGAAAACAATGCCTGTCAGGAGGAGAAGAGGAGGAAATGTCAGATGCTGACAAATAGTCCAAGTGACTAATCATCAGCACAGGTAAGTGAACCCCTGGGGAATTTAAATTGACTTCCATGTCCAAAATACTATGGACGGTGTTGAACCAAGGAAATGTAGTTTTAGTCATTTTTACTGTCAGTTTTGAATAATCTTAAATGACTTAGAAAAACATCAGGAAAAATAAAACCATGAGGCAATTCATAAAGGTTATGCTGTTCTTGAAAAGTGGTCAGATCTCCAGAACAGAATTCAATTTTTTGAAATTACTAAAATAGTACTAGGGCAATATTGCTAATTAAAGATTTCTCCATGCTGTGCTGGTTGTCATTGGAGAAAGAAAGAAAATTGCCCCCAAAAGATCAGAACTACAAACACAGCTGAAACCATGGGTGCTCATAGAATTATAACTGGTCTCCTAAGAAAGAGAGGTCAGAGCCCTGGCCCAAATCCCAGGCAATTGAATCTCCAGGTACTGACCACTTGATACCGTGGAAGTATTTCAGGCTAAACAAAACAAAACCAAAAACAATGATTAAAAGTAGAGTTTTTTCACAAAAATCTTTACTTACTTTTATCATGTAAAAAATTTGATTCTGTATTTTAAATTTCCTGATATAAGAAACAAGATTAGTGATTTATTTTGTGTGCATTTTTGAATGGCTTGCACCTTAAACACACTAGCTACAGTAATAAAATCACTGCTTTGTTCAAATGAACAATATAGTTGACCTGAGTGGTAAATATGTTTTAAATTTTCTGGGCCTTACATGTATATTTTCCATTTGATACATACTCTCATGCCCCTACTAACCATACTAACAACAAAGGGAGAAATTGAGTAAAAAGCCAGAAAAATTAATATAAGAGGTATCAGAAAGAATGAGTAACTTTTACTCTAAAGAAAAGCTTGAAGTCTCCATTCTAGAACCTTTACCGGTTCTTATTTCATATCAGAACTTCACAGAATGAGGGACTCAGATCTAAGTTCCCCTTAGGCCAGCATAAAACATATAAAATGAAAATGAAATATGGGAAAGAGGCCTTGGCGGCCTCTTTGTCAAGTTTGAGTTTTAAAAATAAGTATTATGCTTTTTATTATGAAATTGTTTTAATTAAATCAAAGTATTAGGGAAGATATTAAATGTTATGCAAATGTTTTTCAAAATGTTGATAACAAAAGAGATTGTTTTTTTAAGCATCTTTACACCAAATTCTGTGACAATAGAATCTAGATCAGCATACAGAGGGATTTGCAGAGACAGATTCAGATGTGTTTATCTTGTAACTCAGAGAGAAATAAAGATAATATGCATGCAATTTATATATTTCAATTTACTTAGTAATGATAATGTGTCTAATTTAAAGTCTTTCTTTTATACCACTTCCATAATACATAAATTTTAGTTTCTTATTTATTTATAAAAAAGAGAGACATTAAAGTAGCAGAAATATCAGTCTCAATAAAAAGAACAACAACAAATAATAATATATTTTTCTCTCCATCTACCCCTGAATCTTTTAGAGTTCTGTCAAAACCAATTTGACACCAGTATCTTTTTAATTATTTGCCTTATGGAGTTTCTCTAAATTATTTAACTTAGCACATATAGAATAAATCTAATTTTCCTGTACTTATACATCATCATTTTGGATATTATTTAACTAAATCACATCAATAAAATAACACATGCCAAAATTAGAATAAATAGTCACAGGACTAGTACAACTAATTCTTGGTAAGCACAAACACTCCAAAAATTCTCAATTTCCTTGATTATTCTATACTAGAGGCCCAGTGCACAAAATTCATGTACTTGGTAGGGGGGTTCCTCAGCCTGGCCTGCACCCTCTCACAGTCCAGGAGCCCTCAAGTGATGTCTGAATGACAGCTTAGGCCCGCTCACCAGGAGCAGGCCAAAGCCGTCAGTCGGACATCCTTAGTGCTGCTGCGGAGGTGGGAGAGGATCCCACCACTGCCACTGTGCTGGCCAGCCATGAGCCGGGCTTCAGGCTGAGCGGCGCTCCCCCTGTGGGAGCACATTGATCACCAGGGGGCAGCTCCTACATTGAGTGTCAGGGGATGTCAGAGAGCCGGTTTCAGCCCGACCCCGCAGGCCAGACCGAGGGACCCCACTGGTGCATGAATTCCTGCACTGGGCCTCTAGTTAAATAAATATAAGCATTGGTTAATCTGTTGTGTCTATTACATGGAAATAAATTATGGAAGTTTTTACTGAAATGTCTTCTCAGCAATTAAAGAATGTTCAAAAGTAAATATCAGAACCCATTTGTAAGTGAAACCTCTCATTCCTATGGAGAGGTTCTTCCTTTAGGCATATTTATTTCCAAAAATATTTTCTCTATCATTTCCCAGCTGTAGCTACTTGAGTCATTCTCTATGGTAATCAGGTTCATTTCTTCACTTAGCATCTGCAAATTTAGTTAGACTAACTTCAGTCAATCCTGTGAATCTACTTTTCTGAAATTCCAGCTGGTCAATAAGACACATAAGAACATTTTAGCACAAGTACAATTTCCAAGAGATATAAAAAATACAATTGCTTCTTTAGAAACAAATGCAAAAAAGGCTATATATATCTTTTTATGATCTAGCCACAAATTTCCTTAGAAAATAGTGTTTCTGATGCAAAATTGAAATATTCAAAGCAATATATATGAAAATATGCTTGTAAGGTATAAAGTTAGAAGTTGATATAGAAATCACTTCAGCAGTATGTTTTTTTAAATACTCACATGCACTTTATCCCAACATAGTTTATTCCATATGGGCATAATGTTGGGCTGTACTTTGTATTCTCCCCAAAATTCATACTTCAAAATCCTAACTCCTTACGTGATGGTAGTAGGAGGTGGGGCCTTTTATGCAGTGCGTCCAGAGAGCTCTCTCACCTTCTTTCCAACAAGTGAGGGAACAAGAAGACGTCAGCATGCAAACTGGAAGAGGGCCCTCACCATTATTTAACCACTAGAGGCTCGGTGCACGAAATTTGTGCATAGAGGGAAGGGGGTTCCTCAGCCCGGCCTGCACCTTCTCCAATCTGGGACCCCTTGGGGGATGTTCCACAGGGATCGGGCTTAAACCAGCAGTCAGACATCCTTCTCGCAATCCAGGATGACTGGCTCCTAACCACTTGCCTGCCTGCCTGCCTGCCTGATCGGCCCTAATCCCTCTGCCTGCCTGCCTGATCACCCCTAACCCCTCTGCCTGCTGGCCTGATTGCCCCTACCTTGCCCCCCTGCCTGATGATTGCACCTAACCTCTCTGCCTGCCTGCCTGATTGCCCCTAACTGCCACTGCCTCAGCCCCCACCACCATGGCTTTTTCCGGAAGGAAGTTGGACATCTGGAAGATGGCCAGTTGACCCAGTATAATTAGCATATTACACTTTTATTAGTATAGATAGATTATATAGGATAGTATTGCTTAAATAGGGGGGAAAAGCCTTTTTCAGCAGGAGATGCTCTTCACAGACAAAAACACATAATCCCTATATCTGGACTTATAGCCAGCCATATGCACTATACTGCCAAACCGGTTATTAAAAAATTGAATCGCTTTCTTACACCTTACACCAAACAACTGTTGCCCTTAGAACCCCTCCTCAGCCCCCACCTTACATTCTGCCTTCACAGTTCACCCAGAGTAGGTTCTGATTGGTCAGTTTCTATGCCAGTCAGTGTCAAAATTTCCACCTCCTAGGCAGCCATTGGCACCTCGCAGTTCACCCAAATTTGGATCTGATTGGTCAGTTTCTATGCCAGTCAGCATCTCCAGGCCTGTCTCTGGGCCTGATCATAGAGGTGGGGATGATCAGCAGCCACCCCAGGCTGCTGGCAAGTGGGCTGAACTGCTGAGCTCTGGGAGAGAGAGAGAGGCTTGGCTGCTGGCGAGGCCAGGAGAGAGAAGCAGGATCTGATCCGCAGCCACAGCTGCTTGGATCAGACCCTGCTTCTCTCTCCTGGCCTCGCCAGCAGCTGCGGCTGCTACTGATCAGCCCCACCTCTCTCTCTCTCCGAGAGGTCAGCAGTTCAGCCTGCTCGCCTGCTGCACTCACAGTCTGGCATTCAGTTGAGCCTTCGGTCGTTACAACCCTGGCTCTTTATATATATAGACTAGAGGCCAGGTGCACAAAATTCGTGCACAAGGGGATGGGTATCCCTCACCTGGCCTGTGCCTTCTCTCAATCTGGGACCCCTCGGTAAGGGTCCCTAGGCCAGACCAGTGATCAGGGCCTATCAGGGCTTTCCTTTCCCCCAGGTGCTGGCAGCTGGCCCTGCCCCTGCACTGCCACTACTTGCTATCTGTGCGGCGCTGCCCACCCCCGCCCCTCTCCGCCACCAGTCACCTCTGCAGGCGATAGACATGGGGTGCAATCACTTGGCTGGCCTGGGTCTCCCTCTTTGGGGCAATGAATTGTGGAGCTCCCCCATCAATCGCCCTGCAGAGGGTGGACTGGGCCTCCCTCTGCAGGGTGATAGTGGAGCGAAGGAGGATCCCCCCAACCAATTGCATTGTACCTGCCTTAGCTGGCCTGGCACCAGTGCATGTAATAGCATGGTCGACCAGAAGGTCATCCAGATGGTTGTTCTGCTGGCCTGTCATTTGGTAGATTTGCATATTACACTTTTATTATTATAGATACTGCACCATGATCTCTGACTTCTAGCCTCTGGAACTGTGAGAAATACATTTCTGTTGTTTATAAGCCATTCAGTTAATGGTATTTTACTATAGCAGCCTCAGTAGACTAAGGAATGTATGTCTACTTGAGAGTCAGTACTTGATATTTTACATTTTTCAAAGCTTCACAGTTATTCTTAGATGGGCGTTTCTACATCTGAGAAGTGATTGTCTACAGTTATCAGCCACAGATCACAGAAAAAAAATTGCTTGGTGGAAGGGAATAGAGAAACAAATGTAGATAAAATGAAAAGAAGCATGTTTGGGTTCAAAATCACTAAAACATTGCTTCTTTGTGGCTTGATTTAGAATCCAAACTATGTGAGTGAAAATTTCACTATATAGAACTCTTCTATCACATGATTAATTGGGGTACTGTCTTCCCACTGCCTCTGGAAAATGAGGTTTCCCCTTTAGACTGTGATATCTAAAACACTTATTCCTGAGAAATTATCTGAGTCTTTCTTCTTTATTATGTTATTTTGACTACTGTGCTGCTGGTACATCAATTCTGAATGAAATGAGAATTCTTTTTTTTTTTTCTTTTTCTTTTTCTTTTTCAAATGAGAATTCTTAATGTTAGGAGAGAGACTCCACCATTTTCTTGTATGGCAGGAATGGGTCCCATATGTTTTTCCATTACTTGGATTAGAAAATGTCCTCAAAGAGATTGTTGAACTAAAATTGGTGGTGGTGGAGCCCTCTCTGGCTTGGCTCAGTGGATAGAGTGTCAGCCTGAGTACAGAAGGGTCCTGGGTTCGATTACAGTCAAGGGCACATGCTGGGGTTGCGGGCTTGATCCCTAGTATGGGGCGTGCAGGAGGCAGCCAATCCATGATTCTCTCACATCATGGATGTTTCTATCTCTCTGTCCCTCTCCCTTCCTCTCTGAAATAAATAAAAATTAATTAATTAATTAATTAATTAAATCAAATAAAATTGGTGGTGGTGGAGGTGGGGTGGGCTGATGTTCCTTTAGCCTCTATCCTCCAATATTTGTTCTTTCTCAAATCTCCCCAATTTTGGACTTTGACTTTTCAAACTGTAAATACTTTTACCTCTTCTATTCTTCGAAAAAGTTTGACCTCTCTGTGCAGTTGGACAACTTGACTGGGATTCTTGTCATATTACCTTTTCGTCCCTATTTTCCTCTTACATCTGTCAAATGTAACATGAATCTTTAAATACTAATTTCCTTTCTAACATATTAAGAACCAATACTACTTACTGAATTTAAACAGTTCTTCCTTTAAGAAAGAAAAGGAAAAATACTTTTGTAAGGAACAAAAGAGTCTTTAGGCTGATGCATGCTTTCTCTAATTTGGGATGTTTACTTTTGAAATCCCCAAACTCTGTTGTTAACATCACAGACTGGGAAGCATTTTTACTTCTCACTGCTGTTTTCCTCTGGTTCTGAGTAAACATGAATCCTGGAAGCAGGGTATTTCCAGCACAGACTGTTTACACTTTCTGCTAAGCCACTGTTTGCCACACTTTCATTGATTTTTTCCTCCTCTCCAATTCAGGAAGATAATTCGTGTGCTGTAAAGACCCTATTTCTCTTTATTCATTGATGTAGTCTCTACTATAGCACTGGGTTTGAACCTACACTCAGCAGCTCTGAAATATATAACCATGATCAATGGTTATCTAATCAACAAAGCAGATCCAAATTGAGAGCCTGAGATAAATTGCCACAGGCTATAGGATTTCACAGAAGTTCATCCCATAATGATTCCTTTTGTGATCCTGGATGTTATTCTAAACAGAATAAAGAGGGAGAAGATTTGTGATGGTCAATATAATTCCAACTAAAGCACCTGGAATTAAGGATCCAGTGCCTGAAATAAATCACACAGGCAAACTGTGCTTTATCGAGCGGGTTCACCTTACCCATATAAACTTCATTGCTTTTACAATTTGAAGTCCAAAACAAAACTCGTAAGGTCCCCTAAATGAAGTCCTACACATTCCTCTGTCAGAATGTGCCTGCTTGGAAAGTTGCCTCCCAGACTAGTAGCAACGTTTCAAGTTGATTTATAAATACAAAGGAAATCTCATTCATTCATTTATTACTGCATGCATTTTTTGTATAGATATTTCCTGGGGGGAAAATATAATGAACAACATAAATGATGAACAAAATTAGATCCAGAGACATAGAAGCATCAAACAGACCATCAAACCTCAGAGGGAAGGCAGGGGAGGGTGAGGGTGGGGGGAGTAAGAGGTCAACCAAAGGACTTGTATGCATGCATATGAGCATAACCAATGGACACAGACAATAGGCGGATGAAGGCATGTACTGGGGGGTGGGAACGGTCAATGAGGGGAAAAGGAGATACATGTAATACTTTAAACAATAAAGAATTTAAATTTTAAAAAAGACTAAACAACAAGTCTGAAGTATTCTTCTAATCATATGTAGCTGTTTTAGTGAAAAAGAGTAACAACACATGTTCTATTCTCCAGAAGATATCTGTAACAGAGGTGATACTGAACAGAAGATTAAAAAACTAATTTTCTAAAATTAAGGTAAGCAGTGAAGGAAAAACATAGAATGCAGGTTTGGGACTAACTTAAAGAGAATTCCCAAGTCATAAACATTTCCATCTGAAAATATACCATACATAGACATGATGCTTTAAGTCATATTATCTGTGATAGCCTGTAATATGTCCTTTTTCATTCTTTATATAATTTATATGTCTATAATGTGTGCTTTTAGCCCATTGGCAAAGGCATGTAGTACAATGTAAAATAGAAATGGACATAGAAAAACATGTTTATTTGGTTCCCATACTCAGAGGAAAATCATTCAATAGTTTCCATTAAATATGGTTTTGTACAAAAATTGTTTCTTTTATTTTTTTCTGAGATACTCATAATAAAATTAAATAAATCCTATTTCATTTTATATATAATTTTCAACATCAGCAAGTATGAAATTGTATATTTTTTCTTATAAATTTAGACAATTATAGATTTTTACCTTTTTTCCCTTTGCTAATGTGCAATTATTGTTTTTCAAATATTAATTTTCCTCCCCTCAAAATTTTCCAGACAAATTTTGGTATTGAAGTTATTATGGCCTCATCAAATAAGTTGGGAATTGAACCTTCATTTACTTCTTTCTGGAAACTCTATGTAATTTAGGTCATATTCATTGCTTAACAATTTCAAAGAATTAACAAATAAAGTCATGTGAGCTTAGAGTTATTCTAGTGAAAAAGTCTATTTATGAATTCAATTACTTTAAAAACTACAGGGCTATACAAATCCCATATAATAAAGAAGTAATATGCAAATTGGCCATCATTCCAACACACAAGATGGCCGCCCCCATGTGGTCAAAGATGGCCACCCCCATGTGGACACAAGACGGCCACCACAAGATAGCCAGCAGGGGAGGGCAGTTAGGGGTAACCAGGCCTGTGTGGGGGGGTAGTTGGGGGCAATCAGGCCTGAAGATGAGGGCAGTTAGAGGTGACCCGGCCTGCAAGGGAGGGCAGTTGGGAGCGACCAGACCTGCAGGGGAGGGCAGTTGGGGGGGACCAGGCCTGCAGGGGAGAGCAGTTAGGGGTGACCAGGCTGCAGGGGAGGACAGTTAGGGGCAATCTGGTTGGTAGGGGAGGGCAGTTAGGTGTGACCAGGCTGGCAAGGGAGGGCAGTTAGGGGTGACCGGGCCAACAAGTCAGGGCAGTTGGGGGCACTGAGGCCTGCAGGGGAGGACAGTTAGGGGCAACCAGGCTGGCAGGGGAGGGCAGTTAGGGGCAATCGGGCCAGCAGGGGAGCAGTTAGGCATCGATCAGGCTGGCAGGGGAGTGGTTAGGGGGTGATCAGTCTGGCAGGCAGAAGCAGTTAGGGGCAATCAGGTAGGCAGGCAGGTGAGCGGTTGGGAGCCAGCTGTCAAGGGGTCCCAGATTGGAGAGTGTGCAGGCTGGGCTGAGGGACACACACATCCCTGCCCCCGTGCATGAATTTCATGCTCCGGGCCTCTAGTATTATATATATTTGTATGTGTGTCAGTTGTAATGAATCATGATTTCTAAGAAATTTATCTACTTTAGATAAATATTCCAATTTTTATCTTAGCATGATATTTTCAAGATCCATCCATGTTATTGCAAATGGTAATATTTCTTATTTAATATTTTCTTATGTACTACATCTTCTTTATACAATCATCTTCTAAAAAACATTTGCTTACTTTCATGTGTGGCCATAATGAATAATTTGCAATTAACATAGGGGTGTGCACCACGCCAGCACAGCCAAGGGTTTGGCGAGCCTGAGGGAGGGCCAGTGAAATATGAAGAAAAAGACAGACAAGAGAATAAGCTGGGTCTAGGTGGATCTTCTGTGCCTTGCTGAGGCCACAGAACAGATCCAGACTGCAAGCTGATGCTTTATTTATAGTCAGGGGCAAACAAGGTAATTTACAATGTACTTGTAAGTTTCACTTGTTTTGGCAGCACTTGTTGCCCCTCCCTCAGCCCATTAGCTACCCAGGAAAGATCTAGGGAGCAGTCACAAGATCAAGCTTAATTATGCTTAGAAGGCTGTGCCCTCCAAGCTGGGACTTGTTTGCGACTTTGCCAGCAGGTCAGTCCGAGGCTTAACCCTATAACAGCTCCCTACAGGGGTGCATATATCTTGGCAAATAAATGTTTTCAAACTTTTTGGGTAGATGTCCAAAGAAGGGTATTTGGGGTCATATGGTAACTACATTCTTATTTTTTTTAGAAAACTTCATACTGTTTTCCATAGTGACTGTGCCAGTTTTCATTCCCACCAGCAGCGACTGAGGGTTACTTTTTTCTCCACAACCTCTACAACAGTTGTTATTACTTGTCTTATTAATAACAGCTATTCTAAGAGGTGTGAGGTGGTATCTCATTGTGATTTACATTTCTCTAATAGCTAGTGAGTTGAGCATCTTTTCATATATCTGTTGGCCATTTGTATGTCTTCTTGGGAATAGTGTCTGTTCAGGTATCCTGCCCATTTTTTAATTGGATTGCTTTTTTTGTTGTTGAGTTGTATGAGTTCTTTATATATTTTTAATATTAACCCATTATTAGAGGTGTTTTTTGCAACTATCTTCTTCCATTCAGTTGGTTACTTTTGTTGTTGTTGTTGATGATAGTTTTTTTGTTTGTTTTTTATGTGCAGAAGCCTTTTAGTTTGACATAGTCCCATTCATTTTTTTTTTTCTTCACTTCCCTTACCTTTGAGGTCAAATTCATAAAATCTTCTCTAAGGTCCATAAATTTAGTACCTATGTTTTCTTATATGAAATATGATGTTTTAGGACTTATGTTTAGGTCTTTGATCCATTTTGTGTTAATAGTTGTGTAAGGTAACCAATAGCCTGGTTTCATTCTTTTGCATTTGCCTTTGAAGTTTACCCAGCACCACTTATTAAAGACTTTCTTTATTGTATGTTTTTGGCTCTTTTGTAAAAAATTATTTGTCCATATACACGTAGGTTTATTTCTGGGCTCTCACTATGTTCCATTGGTTTGTGTGTTTGTTTTTATGACAATACCATACTGCTTTGATCATTGTCACTTTGTAGTATAAATTGAAGTCAGAGAGTGTGATATCACTGCATTTGTTCTTTTTTCTTGGGATTGCTCTGGTTATTTGGTGTCTTTAGCGGTTCCATACAAATCTGATTATTTTTTGTTATTTCTTTTTAAAATTCCATTATTATTTTGGTAAGGATTGCATTAAATCTATATATTGATTGGGGAAATATGACCATTTTGAACTATATTGATTGTTCCAATCCTTGAACACAAAATATCTTACTATTTTTTTTGTATCTTAATTTTTTTTTAATAATGTCTTATAGTTCTCAGTATATAGGCCCTTCATATCCTTTGTTAAATTTATTCCTAGTTTATTCTTTTTGTTTCAATTGCAAAAGAAATTGGTTTTAGTTTATTTATTTTACTGAAGTTTCATTGTTTGTATATAAGAAAGCAATGGATTTTTATACATTGAATTTTATATCCTGCAAATTTATTCTGTATTTGCTATTGTTTTCAATAGTTTTAGGGTGAAAACTTTACGGCTTTTTATATAAAGAATCATGTCTTCTGCAAAAAAAAAAATGACAATTTTACTTCTTCATTTTCAATTAGAATGCCTTTTTTCCCCCTTGTCTGATTGCTCAAGCTAGTACTTCCAGTACTTAATTGAAGAATTATGAGGCCAACATTACCTAATGTTACCTTGATACCAGAAATTGGCAAGAATAACACACACACACACACACACACACACACACACACACACACACAAAACAGACCAATAACTCTGATGAACAGAGATGCAAAAACCCTAAACAAAATATTAGCAAATTGAATACAACAATACATTTCAAAGATAATACCTAACATCAGTTCTTCTAACAGACTAATGCTCATTTACTCTCAAATTTGTCTATCTCAAGCTATAATTTTTTAATCTAAAGGATTTTCTTTACACTATATATATTTAGTATAGACATAACCATTAATTAGCTTCTATTCATCTGAAAATTGGTTTATTTCAACTTCTGTTTTAAAGGATTTTTTAGTGTAGATTTCTAAGTTGACAGTTATATAATTCCAGCACTTTAAAATGACATTTCATTGATTTGTAGAATCCATTATTTCTGCTGAAAACTCATGAATCCATTTTACTGGGCTCCCTTAAAGGTAAGGTGACTTTTGGATAAAGGTAAAAGTGTTCAAATTAGAGGTCATTAATAGAATAATCTATTATAAGGAGTCTTTATTGAATAGTTTTTCTTCTCTTAGTTTTTTCTTGTGTCACAGCTTTACAATTTTTTTTAAAATATGAATTTTTAATTTTATATTTTGTGTCAGTAGCAATAGCTACTACATTATAAGTGAAAGCAGACATTCCAATAATTTTGTAATTATATTTTTATTGCAATCTATATAGGCATATTTGCCCACACTCTGGAAATAAAAGGTAAATATTGACATGTTTCTAAGATTTTATAAAAATTACAATTTGGACAAAGGTGTTTACTCATTAAACATCTTAAATGTCTTAAGTTAACATATAATTCTGTGTAACGCTGATTCTTTAGTGTTCAAACTTTTAAATAAAAATTACTAACAGACACTGAACATTCAATGGACCACACAAAATGACATTCTATTTTAAATAGTATAATTTGTCTTATGATTTCCAATTGCTATCAATTATTCTCTAAAAGCTATAAAAAATAATATACTTTAATGCTTATGTGGAGCATGCTCTACAACCATCATTATTGCCACATATGCTGCCTGAATAGTATTTTACTCTTATTAATTTTAAACTGTTACTATAAATGTATTTTGTACAAATTACATAAATAAAAGACAAAATCAAATTAGTGACAAATTTTACATATTAATAAACAATAGCAATCTTTCCTGTGAAATATGCTCATATTTATTTGATATATTACCTGAAATAAAACAC
Source organism: Cnephaeus nilssonii (assembly GCF_951640355.1). Lineage (NCBI taxonomy): Eukaryota > Metazoa > Chordata > Mammalia > Chiroptera > Vespertilionidae > Cnephaeus > Cnephaeus nilssonii. The sequence goes on along the minus strand of NC_137079.1, from coordinate 65,775,325 downwards.
ACTGTACCATAATTACAGATGTGGAATTTTGTTTCTTAATAAACATCCTATATAATAAAGAGCTAATATGGTCATCACGCCCTCATGATGTCAAGCTGTAACAGCTCAGACACTCAACACTGGGGAGAGGAATGGGGACGAGCCAAGCACAAATGAGCTCGTGAGAGAGGAATAGGGAGCTGCCAGGCACAAATGTGTTCACGAGAGAGGAATGGGGACTACCCAGGCTGCGGCCCGGGAAAGAGACAAGTCGCATGCCCCATGGTCCTGGGCACCTGCAGCTGCAGCCCAAGCAAAGCCACCCATCCACAGTCCCCTGCAGCTGCAGCTGGCCCGGATGAAGTTGGCCCGGGTCCTGGATGCCTGTAGCTGGCCAGAGGGAGGAAAGCTCAGGTTTTGGGTGCCTGTGATCGGACGGAGGAGGGAATCCTGGGTCCCAGGTGCAGGGCGAGGCAGAGGCAGTTAGAAGCAATCAGGCCTGCAGGGGCGCAGTTAGAGGCGATCAGGCAGGCAGGCAGAGGTGGTTAGGGGCAATCAGGCAGGCAGACAGAGGTGGTTAGGAGCAATCAGGCAGGCAGAGGTGGTTAGGGGCGATCAGGCAGGCAGGCAAGCAGTTAGGAGCCAGCGGTCCCAGATTGCAAGAGGCAGTCGGACATCACCCAAGGGTCCCGGATTGGAGAGGGTGCAGGCCAGGCTGAGGAACCCCTCCCCCGCCCTGTGCACCAGGTCTCTAGCTGTCTATAACATGGCTGGAATTATTAAATATTAATTCTGTCATTTCACTTTCCCCAAACTCATTTATTGGATTTTAAACACTAAACTACACATTTTTAGATAGAAATGAGAAAAACTCTCTAGCTCATCCTCCACAATGATTTCCAATAACTAATAAACTGCATTACCTGAATCTTGTCATCTAATCTGAAACAGTTAAGATAATGATTCATAACGTGCCTTTTTATTATGGAATGGAAAATAGCTTCTGCCTTCCACGTTGATTACACTACTGCTAATTATATATATTTTGACTTTTGGGGAAAGCATAAAGCATTATAGACTTAAAGAAATGGATGCAGAGTATACTAATAGAACTAAAATTTCTAAATAGCTTTTAGAATATAAATTAACTTGCCATTTGCCATTTTATCAATTATTTTCATTTTCTATTTTAGGACAATTTATTTTTAATTATTTAATCATTTGATTATTTAAAATGTTCATTTTAAAAATATCTACTATGAGTTAAATCTGTGAGGGATAAAAAGAAAATTGTCACTCTGAATAAAGATTCTAATAATATAACGGAAAGACATTAAACAATGATTTTAATTTTCCAAAAACTTAAACATATTTTTATTGAATCATCTAGATTTTGTGTCACAAATACAAATATAGAATTAAATGTATGATTTTTTATCATTAGTACATGCGCAACTTTTCATTAAAATTAAAATCAGCATGAACTATATAGAAAACAAAGCTTTCAAGTTTTAATTGGCTTAATCACAACTTCATTTAACTTTAAATATACAAATAGAAAACTTTCTTCAATATACAAAAGTATTACTGATGAATTAAAACTATGAATTTGAGAGTTGAAGAAACATGATTGGATATTAAAGACCATCATGTTAATCATCATTATTTCCTTAACTAAATGAAAAGCAATTTAAAATTAATTCCAATTCTTTAATTAATTATAGTAATGAGTATGTTTGATTAATGTAATTGTTTCTAACAGTTTTATATTCAGGCAGAATGGAATGCTGATTTTTAATATATAAACTTTTCACAATATTATAAAGAGGCTTATTGGGGTATTTAAAGATGGCATAGTCTATCTTTTTTTTTATTTGAAGACATGTTATACATAGATCCATACATTACTTTTTTTTTCACTATGTCAGTTGTTAAGTATCTATATTGGAAATATTACTTACCTTCCCAAACACTCATATAAAAGAAGTTAATATCTAACTCACAGAATTTTGAAGAAAAATGATGCATATAATTAAAATTCTTTCTAAATTTTCTAGACACACATAAGGTATAATTATAACACAGATTTTAAAATCATAAAATATGTATGACCATGAAATATGTAGACCATAGAATATGTATGGTCTCTGTCATACAGCCATAAGGTCTGCTCATTTCTGCTTAATTCTGCCCTTGTAGCACAGACGATATGTAGGCAAGTGGGTGTGTCCGTTTTCAAGAATTTATTTACAAAAACAAGTGGTGGGCCTATCATTTACTGTCCCTTGGTATAAAGGGTAATAAACATCAAATTTTTAACAAGTTTAATTATGAACCACTGTCAATATAAGGAATACATTTCATTTAAAGTATGCAGTTGAGGTAAATGACTCCTGCTCAAATTAGAGAGACCTTGCCAAATCAAGCTTTCTTGTCTATCTACAAACAACCAACAAAATGAAACATATACTTCACATAATAGCATATCAGAAATGAAAGAGACATAGTGGAGAATATCTCATAGTGGAGATAGTGCCCATAACAAAATAAGGAACACCATTTGCTATAAAAATAAAAACAATGGATATATTTCAGAGACTTATTTAGAAAGAGTTACTTAAATCCCAGAATCATGCCAATGCGGGGGCAGGTAGGGGTGGAAGGGAGACATCTGTAATACATTCAACAATAAAGATAAATTAAAATAATAATAATAAAAATAAAATAAATCCCTGAATCACACAATTCTGTAAGAGTGAAGAAAAAATGAAAATGGAGTTGATGGATATGACTTAATTTCTAGTTTAAATAATTTCAGAAGGATTTTGTATGCTTTTTACAATTGACCTAAAATAAGAGAAATTCATCCTCTGGGCTCTCTATTTCTACTTTGCTTTTTTATGCTGTCAGGTCTTTCTGACTGTCACACAGATATCACCATATGACACAATTTGAATATCTCTATAACAGGCAGAGGGATCCCTTAAGTATATGAACTACATAATGTCCATCTAAAAAATTATGTAATATTTTTATAACTTAAAGTTCAGACTGCTTTTCTTGGCCCACAAGACCCTTCATAATATGGTTTCTACCAACTTAAGAATGTAATCTACTCACTGATCTTTTCTTCAATCTCTGAGCTCCAACCCATTGTTTTATCTGGTACTTGAAATAACAAATTCATTTACATCTAATGGCCTTCATATGACCAATTCTAATCTTCCTCCAGATCTTCACATGGCTGGAAGCTCATTCAAATTTTATCAGAGTAAATATAATTTGGGAGTGGCTAGTAGGTTTTAACAATTATATTTCATGTATTAATTTAGAGATGTTGGTGAAGCATCAAAATCAGAGATGTTAAGTAGACAATAGAATATATAAATGGGAGTTTACAGGAGAGCACTATACTGAAGAGTGAAATATGAGAGATGTCAATATTTGTATTATTTACAGATACAAGAAATGATTAAATTACTTAAGAGGTTAAGAACATGGTAATAGAGAAAAGTTCCCTTTTTATAACCCGTGGAGATGAAAGACATGACATGCTAACAGAAAAGTGAGCGCATAGAAACTGAGAGTTGAGCATTTTAGTAAGGAGATAGAGACAGCTTCTCTAGTAAGCTGCCAAGAGGCAGAATACGTGAGGTCAGAAAAATATCCATTCAATTTCTCAAGGTGAAATTTCTTAGCTTTATTGACAAAAGCTAATTTCAGGGGTTGGTTGGAATAGAAAACACATGAAACAGATCATAGTGGGTTACAATATATTGATATTAAAGCATTAGGGACAGTTGAATAAATCACTGATTTTGAAAATTTAAGGTCAGGACAAAGACTAAGAGATAAAGCAAGAAACAATAATACAGAATGAGAAAGAATAAAAAATACTGTATAGTTGTTTCATTTTGGGGGAAGGCTCTGCTTTCCTTGCTTTATTTTAGAAAGGAGATTTCAGAGCTTATGTGTATCCTTCTGGATGCATCAGAAGAGAGGCAGAGCTTGATAATACAAAAGCAACAGGATTTCCATGCCTAGACAAGCCCAGCAGAGGCAGCCACAAACCAAGGATCTAGATCCTTGTACCTTGAAACAGGTTGCCAAGGGCATGGCATAGACAGTGTCTAATATTGGCTTGCACCATAATCCCTTCCAAGAGGCCCAGAATAAACATGCCAGTGGCCAGCTTCAGACAACATTGGAGCAGGATCCAATAAGCTTCACAAACAGCATATCCAAAGGGAGGTCAGACCAGGCATTAAACTCAGCTGAGGCAAGCTCTACTGTTTTCTTTTTTACTTATTTTTTTTTCTTTTTCCATTTCTTATTCTATTTTGTTCTTTTTTGTTTCCTATTTTTCTTTTGTTATTATTAATGTTTTTCTTTTCACATTACTTTTTATAATTTTTCTTTTATTTTTTTCACATTTTTCTTTTCTTTTTTGTGTTGTTTGTGTTGTTTGTTTTGGTTCCATCAGCATCTGTAGAGCAGTTTGCACTCTATGATCAGGGTTGAGTCTCACAGTCAGCCAGCCTCGAGGTTGTTCTAACCCATGAACAGGCCAACACAAATGAAGTCCTAATTACAACAGGAGGGCCTACATAATCAACAAAAGGGGCGTTCCTAGAACACCCAGCTCAGGGGAACAAGAATACTGTACCACTGGGTCCTATAGGGCACCTACTACATAAGGCCACTCCACAAAGATTGGGAGTTATAGTATTATATCTAATACATAGAAACAAACACAAAGAGATAGCAAAAATGGGGAGACAAAGAAACAAGCCCCAAATGAAAGAACAAGAGGAATAGCAAAAAAAAAAAAAAAAGAGCTAAATGCAATGGGGGGCAAACAACTTATCAGATTTAGGTTGAAAACGATGGTTATAAGATGTTCAAGGAATTTAGTGATAACTACAACAACATAAAAAATTATATAGAAACCATGGGAAATAATGAGTTAGAAATGAAGAATACCATACCTGACATCAACTTGGAATTTTGAAAAGGAAAATTAGGGATTACTGTAGAGTTGTTTGATAGTGTTAAATACCATTTTAGGTATGTGATTCTGTATTTGTATAAATCCTGTCATACAGACTTTGTTTGTGACTAGACACAGTTATTAACTTATTGCTTAGGAAATACTCCTTTCCTTGACTTGATATAGATGGCTTTTGCCTGGACTATTTTTTTCCCATATGCACTTAGCTCAGAAATACTTTGACATTTGATACGTTTGTTGGAGTCTCAGTAGACAGAGCTTTAATCCAATGTTTAAATAAGAAATAAGGATTAGCTACATGGAAATTGATGTTATAAAGAATGGTGACAGGAGTAGCAAAGGACTAGAACTCTAAAAGACAAGAGCTAGTAACCAGGATATCTCAACATGGATACACAATATGAGCTTCAAAGGAACAGAGATGTATCCTTACTTTCCTCCTCCTGCTCCTCCTCCTCTTTCTCCTTCTCCTCCTCTTTCGCCTCCTTTTTCTTCTCCTTCTCCTTCTTCTTCTCTTGTTCACCATTGTCTTGTTCATTTCCCCTTTTTTTGCTTGTTTATTTATCTTTTTAGAAAAATATAAATAACTACGTTGGACATGTAATGAAGGAAAGAAGGGAAAGGAGAAGAAGCAGGATAGTGCTCTCAAGCCCAGGACTGAGAATTATCGTATTATAGTTCTTTAACATAAGAAAATCTCAGGCATTATTTAATAACTGCATATATACAAACCCTCTCCCAAATGTAATTTCTGTTCTGAATGAGGGGAGGGGAAAATGTAGACTTTGTAGTCCTAAACTTCACAGTGAGAACTTTTAGCACGCATTTGAAACACTTGTAACTATAAAACATTTAGGATATACAAGGTGGGGCAAAAGTAGGTTTATATTTGTTTGTATGGAAAATAATACAGTAATCAATAAATAATAATACAAGAATAAACTGTGTTTTGCATACTCACAACTGCAAACTTACTTTTGCCACACCCTGTATAAAGGAATCACTTTCACTTCCTCTGTCTCTCTTTCTCGGTGTGAGTTTTGTGTTATATAAACTATTAAAATATGTGACATGAAATTCTATTGAATCTGATGTAGAGAATATTTTTTCAGCGTTGCTGAAGGAGGAACACACGAGGCCAAAAGGGGTAAAGAATTATGAATTTATTAGGTCATATGGAAAACCAGATGGGCTGAGTGCCAAAATGCTGCCAGCACCCAAAGACAGGAGTCAGAGGTTTTTAAAGGACTCTAGGTGGGCTTTTTCTGGGAGGAGAATTCTCTGTGCATGTCTGGATCCTGAGAAGGTTCGCAGGGAAGAGATAATGGTCGTAGCCAGTGGAATGTGGTCTAAGCAAAAGGGAATGTTCATTGTGAAGTGGCCTACCAGTAAAGGTCAATTCCCAGGGGAGGGGTATTGATTAAATTTTTTTATCAGACCTAACAATTCTTATACAATTCAGAGGCAAAGAATCCCTAAAGAATGATTGAATAGTCAAATGGCAGTTAAATAATGGTTGAAATGACCAAAGGCAGTTGAGAATCTGAAAAATGCTCTGAAAGATCAGTCTAGCATTGTACCCCATTTATTATGGCAGGGATTAAGTCAATTTAATGAGGCTAAATGTGCAATTATTTTTTTTAAAAGAAGAATGTAGATACATGCAGGTAACAGCATAGTGATGGTATTAAGGACTGAACAGTGAGTAGGAGGATAAGTGGGATAGCTCTCTCAGATGGCAAGCAACTGTGGATCCTTAACTGAGGTAGTAGAGAAAGTGGTTATGACAAATATGTTACAGAATTGCGTACTTGTACAACAGAATTAAATTATGTATTTGTAGATTCTAGGATAGTAAACTTGAATGGAGAAATGTAGTGGTTGAAAACATGGTGGTTTTTTTTATGAAGAGTGTGTTATAGGCCTAATAATTCACAGTTCTGCAATGACCACTTGGTGTGTAGGAGTCTCTCTGTGAAAGGACAAATATACCATCCATAAAATATTATGTCAGAGCCTTTGGAGTGTCTAATGAACTATTGGATGAAGTTGGTGAAACAAGACTAATTATTTTGGTCCATTCATTAATAGGACTAGAGGTCCGGTGCACGAAATTCGTGCATGGGGGCAGGGGTGTCCCCTCAGCCCAGCCTGCACCCTCTCCAATCCGGGACCCCTCAGGGGATGTCCGACTGCCTGCCGGCCTGGTCGCCCCCAACTGCCCCCCCACCAGCCTGGTCACCCCTTACTGCCCCCCCTGCCAGCCTGGTTGCCCCCAACTGCCCCCCCCCCACTGGCCTGGTCACCCCATGCAGCCTGCTATTCAGTGGTTTTGCCATCCCTCACTAACCCCCTGCCAGCCTGGTCACCCACGCAGCCTACTGGTTGTTACTCTTACTGTGACGGCATCCAGGACAATTTTGCATATTCCTCTATTATTAGTATAGATACTTTTCAATGTAGCCAGTAGCATTCTAAGTAGCAGTCTTAGAATCCTCTTTATTATAAATATTCTTGGATAGTTGCCTACAACACACATATATAACTTATCACACTGATATAATGAACAGATATTATCATATAATTTTTATTTCAACCATCTTTTATGACTTAAGAAACTCATACAGAGGAAGGTAGTCTAATATGTTTACCCTTATCATTTACCCATTCCATTTTCTTTTAGTTCTGAAGTTTGTGGTCTTCTGCTGTTATTTTCTTTCTATTTGTAGTGTTTTTTGGCCATTCTTTAAGAGTGACAAATTCTATTTGTTTTTCTTCATCTGAGAAAGTCTTTATTTCTTCTTAATTTCTGACATTTAATTTCCTCAGATAAAATATTTCCAGGTAACATTACTTTCATTCAGCATTTGAAAAAAGTGCTATTTCCTATGGCTTTCATGATTCCAAAGAAGAAAGCTTCTGTCATTCAAACTGGTGTTCTTTATATGTAATGAATTGATTTTTTTTTCTGGCTGTTTTAATATTTTATCTTTAGTTTTCATCATTTTAATTATGATGGTGGGTGACACAGTGTGGATAATTTAGGTTTATTTTATATGTAGTTCACACAGTTTCTTGGATATGTATTTTTAGGTATTTCATCAAATTTGGGAAGATGTCAGCCATTATATCTTCAAATACTTTTTCAGCCACATGCTTTTTGAGACTGATGATATGAAGATATTAATATGAAACCTTTGGTATTGTCTCACAAATACATGAAGTGCTTTACATTTTATTTTGAGTCCATTTTCTCTGTTGATTAGATGGAATGGATTTTATAGTTCTGTCCTCAAGTCACTTATCGGATCCTCTGTCATGCCCACTCTACTGTTAAATCCATTCAACAATCCATTTTATTTCAGTTATTGTATTTTTTCAGTTATTGTAGTTTTCAGTTACATAATTTCCATTTGGTATCTTTCTGTGACTTCTTTTTTTTTGCTGATTTTTATTTGTCTTAAGCAGAGTTATTTTTATTGGAGTATTATTGTGTGGTTGTGGTTGTCTTAAAATTTGGTCAGGCAATATGAACATTAGATTCATTTTGGTCCTAATATCAGTTAATTGCCTTTTCTTATCAAGTTGTCTTTTTTCTTGTTCTTGGTGTGACTAGAGATTTCTTTTTATTTTATGCTGGACATTTGGATATTATGTTAAGAGACTTCTGATTTTATTTAAATTGTCTGGGCCAATACTTAGGATAGTGTGTAGGTCCTAACTTGTGCCAGCAGACTGACTCACAGATGCTGCCTGGTGCTGTGGGAGAATGGATCTACACACAGGCTTTATTCACACTGCTGCAATTGTTAATCAGGGCATGACTCTCCCAATCCACTGACACTAATGTTGCTGTGGATTGGGCCACTTCTGTCCCATGATTGATATGGGACCCTGATAAAGCTCACACAGCTGTGGATCAATCCCAACCTATCCTAGAAGCAAGACCCTCTTCTGCCCGGCACTGTTCAGGGTAAAGAATAGATCCTAAGATCCCCAGCCAGTCCGCCTTCTTCTTTCCAATTTTCAACATCTTTTTATGATTGTGTTGATTTCTTTTCAGCTAACTTAATTGCATTTAGGAGGGAGAAACAGATAAATGACCCTATACCATCATTTTCTAGACCAGAAAATTTGATTTTCTTAGTATATAGTAGTATTATCTCACACATTGGGTTATTAAGGTTATTGCATGAGTGAATACACAGGTTCACATGTGATAATGCATAATACTTCAAGGACATCATGTACAACTTTGCAACCAAACGATATAGAGTAATAATTGCTGTTGTCATCATTATTATGATAATTAATCATGTATATCACTATTCAGTTAATAATTCTTACCTACTCAACACTTTGCTTTTCTTACCTCCCATTCTGATGCTCTTGTTATCTCTTTTGTGCATGTTCATGCACATAGTGTGCTTAATATTTTTAAATGTTTTCATTCTACTTTAATATGTGTGCAGTCCTACAATACAGGGTTCATCTCTTGTGTAATATAAATAAATAGTATTTGAGTAAGAAACATGAATAGGAATTATCAAATAATTGCTGAAGTAAAAATACCATAGCCAGTATAGTATAATCATCCATCTTGAAGTTGTTCCAAATTTCTTCTGCAGAATGAAAAATTGATTCAAAAATTTCAGCCAGTTGAAAGGAGAATTTGACTGCTACCAGAATATATTCATGCTGGGTGACATAGCACATTCCCTTTGTATATTCCCTTGATAACTAAGATTGAAAAATAAAATAAGTGAGTAAACAATTGTTATAATGATTACTACTTATAAAATAAAAATAATGATGGTTAAAATATATTTTATACATTTATTGAATTTTAGAAGAAATTACTGAAGTGAATATAGAATGAATAAATTAAGTTATAATGAAAAATCAAAGAGATGGATATCTTCCTAGGACCCTACTGGAAATATGTTGCTTAAAGAAGAATGTATTTTCAAGACCCTTCCAGTGTTCTATGTAATTCAATGCAGAGAGCAATATTTTAATATATAGACATGCTTTTTATTTTCTGAAACACCTTTGTGTTAGGTAGGAACCAGATGCCAGTGAAATCAAGAAGACATTAAAAAAAAATGTCTTCTCACCCAGCTTCCATCCCCTCCTCTCTGACAGCTGTCAGCCAATTCTCTGTATCTACGAGTCAGTTTTTATTTTGTTTGTTAGTTTATTTTGTTCATGAAATTCAAATATAAGTGAAGTGATATGGTACCGGTTTCCTCTAAAGGTGCATCATTGCACATAAACTGACCAAGACCACTTTTACCTCATACCACTTGCTCTTTGTTACAACCAGACACCATTTTAGTTATTGTTGTTTCTAGATAATATCTTGCTCACTTTCATCTTAAATACTTTCTATGTGTTATTCCCTCTGCTTAGAAGGTCTGTACCAGATTTTTTATTTCATAGATGGCTTCTCATCTTCAGAGTATTTGTCCTTTTGTCCAAGAATAAATTAAATCCCCTTTCATCTACCAGTGCGATGATGGGATTAATTCTGTTTGGTGGCAGGCTGACATATTTGAATCTAATTCTGCAATATAGTAACTGTGAAATCTTAACACAGTAATATACCTTTCCATTTCTCATTTTATCTATAAATTGTGGCTAATAATTGAATCTAAGTAGTTAGTGTGTTTTAAAGATTAAGTATAGTAAAGCTTACAAGATGGCTTGGCACAAAAAAAAACACTCAGAAATTTATTAAGATGTATTTACCAAATATATATATTTCTTTCTGTGTAAAATATTGTCTCCTTTTTTATATTTCAAAGAAAATACTAGGAGTAGGAGGATGCTAGAGATTTGAGGCCTATCTTACATTTTATTGAAAGGTAGAGGTTTCTTCTACAAAATGAATCATAAAGATTTCTAGTTTTTAATCTATTAAGTTATTATAAAATAATATTATAATAGATATGAATCTTATTGTTTTTTAAATATGAAAGAAATAGACATAGAATAATTAGACATCATAATTTCTTTATTCTTAATTATGTTTAATGTAGGTATAATATTTAATGGTTACTTTCTTTTGCATTTTTTACTAGTTGAAGAAGAATAAAATAGCATGACAGACTGATAATACCTTTAAGATGCTTTGGCCTCTTTGGTGTTTAATATACAGGCTACAGAATAGCTTCTTATATAATTAATTGTCCCTTCTAAAAACTCCTTTTAAAATAAGTTATAATACTAGCATTATCAGTAGATAATTCTACTGATGGACAAAGGATGATTCTACACCAAAGAATATTTACATATGAAATTTCAGTCACATTTTCAATCATTTCACAATTTTACAAATTGCACTAATGTGTACTTTCATAGGAGGGAAATTCTTCACCATGGATTTTTTTTTTTTTTGAACATAGATTTTTTTTTCTCTTGAGTAAATATCTAGAAGTCAAATAACTGGATAATAGGGTACATACATTTTCAGATCTTATTTCCTAATGCGAATGTACTATTTTATATCCCAACCACCAATGTGCTTACTCCACATCTTCATAAACATTTGATGCTGTCAGTCTTTTTAATTTTAGCCATAATTGGGGTGTGTTGTTTTTTGCCCATTTTTCCTATTGTTTTTTATTCCCCTTGATTTATTTTTTATTGTTTCTTATAATAAATCTTTACTGTTCAGATTATTACAGGTGTTCCTCTTCCCCCCCCCCCCTCATAGTTCCCCTCCACCTAATTCCCCACCCCACCCCATGCCCTTACCCCCCGCCACTGTCTTCATCCATAGGTGTAAGATTTTTGTCCAATCTCTTCCCGCACCCCTCAGACCCCCTCCCCCCTGAGAATTGTCAGTCCACTCCCTGTCTATGTCCCTGCTTCTATTATATTCCCCAGTCCATTCTGTTCTTCAGAATTTTTATTCACTTGATTTTTAGATTCACTTGTTGGTATGTATATATTTGATGTCTTTTTATTTTTCATAATTTTTATCTTTACTTTTTTCTTCTTCTTCCTCTTCTTAAAGAATACCCTTCAGCATTTCATGTAATCCTGGCTTGGTGGTGATGAACTCCTTTAGCTTTTTTTTGTCTGTGAAGCTCTTTGTCTGACCTTCAATTCTGAATGATGGCTTTGCTGGGTAGAGTAATCTTGGTTGTAGGTTCTTGCTGTTCATCACTTTGAATATTTCTTGCCACTCCCTTCTGGCCTGCATAGGTTCTGTTGAGAAATCAGCTGACAGTCATATGGGCACTCCCTTGTAGGTAACTAAATGTTTTTCTCTTGCTGCTTTCAAGATTCTCTCTTTGTCTTTTGCCCTTGGAATTTTAATTATGATGTGTCTTGGTGTGGTCCTCTTTGGATTCCTCTTGTTTGGGGTTCTGTGCGCTTCCTGAACTCGTAAGTCTATTTCTTTCACCAGGTAGGGAAAGTTTTCTGACATTATTTCTTCCAATAGGCCTTCAATATCCTGCTCTCTCTCTTCTTCTGGCACCCAAAAAATTCGGATATTGGTACACTTAAAGCCATCCCAGAGGCTCCTTACACTATCCTCACACTTTTGGATTCTTTTTTCTTTCCGCCTCTCTGGTTGGGTGTTTTTTGATTCCTCATATTCCAGATCTTTGGTTTGACTCTTGGGGTACATTGATCTACAGTTGAGTTTCTGTATATTCTTTATTTCAGACAGTGTATACTTAATTTCTGACTGGTCCTTTTCCATTTTTTTGGCATTCTCATTAAGGTCCTTGAAGGTCTCACTAAGTTCCTCAGAGGTCTCTCCAAGTTTCTCAATGGTTTTTAGAAGATTCTTGAGTAACCTTATAAATGTGGTTCTGAACACTGTGTCGTCCAGTAGTTTACTTTCCTCCATGTCTCCCGTTCATGACATGCTTCTGTGTCTCCACATTTTGGCTGCCTCCCTGTGTTGATGGAGTGGCTTGGTGTGGTAGGTGACCTATAGGGGCCAGTAGCTCAGCTTCCCCAATCACCCAAGGTGGTCGCTCTTAGTACACCCCTTTGTGGGCTGAGTGCAAAGTCTTGGTGTAGTTAAGTCTTGATTGCTGTTGATACACTGGGAGAAATTGACCTCCAGACCAATTGGCTGTGAGGACCCGCTGTGTCTAAAATGTGAGAACTGCTGTGCTGGAGACATGCTTTTGGTGCAGGACTTGTTTCAGTGGGGCTTTGGTGCTCACTGAGTCCGCCTCCCGAATGTGTCACTTATGGATGTGAGGAGTTGAAATCTGGTGTCTCACACTGACCACTAGGTGCATTGGCTTCTGGATCTCCAATGGGGTGCAGGTCAGCTACTGTCTGAGGCTGCCCTGCAGGTGCTACAGTGAGAACCACAGTCCTCTCCTCCTGCTTGGAGCTTGGAGGCTTTGGCGCTGTCTGTACCAGGTTGCAAGTTTACTAGGGTTAAACTGCAATAGAGAAGGCCATTCATATGCAAAAGCCGCTGCTTGGAGCTTGGGTGTGTTTGTAGATTGTGCGGGGCGGAGTCTCAGGGCGTCACTAGGCTAGGGCATGGCAAACAGCGATGGCTGCCAGTGAGCCATCTCGACTGTGTCCCGGCGTCTCGTGCCCTGGCACAGCAAACAGTTATTCTTGTGGGCAGCTCTGAAAGCACGCCACCCTCACTTTCCGACCCAAGGACCAGGTTGCAAGTTTACTAGTTTAAACTGCAATAGAGAAGGCCATTCATATGCAAAAGCCGCTGCTTGGAGCTTGGGTATGTTGGCAGATTGTGTGGGGCGTAGTCTCAGGGCGTCACTAGGCTAGGGTGTGGCAAACAGCGATGGCTGGCAGTAAGCCGTCTCGACCGTGTCCCCGCGTCTCGCGCCCCGGCACAGCAAATGGTTATTCTTGCATGCAGCTCTGCAAGCAAGCCACCCTCACTTTCCAACCCGATGGCAGACAGCCCAGTTTCTCCCCAGAAACTGGATTTCAGAAAGATCAGGAGCTTGTCTCTCTTCGGGCCGAAGAAAGCAATGCTCACTGCCAACCGGGCTCCACCACCAGCTCGCCAACAGGGCTACGCCACCAGCTCGTATCCCGCGTGCGCCCCTGTACCTCAGTTTTTCAGCATTTGTGCCCTGAATGCTCTTTTCTCTTTCTAGTTGTAGAGCCTTCAGTCAGACAGCTTTTCCTGTGGTTCTGAGTGATAAGCGTTTTGTCTCTTAGTTGTAGTTATGAAATTGTTGTGGAGAGCAGCAGTTAAAATGTTTACCTATGCCGCCATCTTGGATCTTCTTCACCATGGATTTTAATATAATGATGTCCCAGCTCCACTACTTCCTTAGGAATGTCCAGGTTGTAAATGAACTTTTAAAGTAGAAGTCAATTAAACTATATAGTCTTCAGTACCTCAATTATTTAAAAATCTCTGCAGAAGTTTTAGCTATACAGAAACATCCCATTATTTGATACAAAACTATACTTTGCTAAAATTAAATTATTTCCTCAAATATAAAACAATTAATTTTTGTAAATGACTTTTCAGTAGCCTACTAAATAGATCAAATAGTTTAAAGAGTGATTATAAGATGTAATTGTGTGATGAGGAATTGTTAAATAATTATCATAGTCTAACTTGAATATTTTTTTTTAGATTACATAAATAATAAATCACCAAATAAGGATTTACCTTCGATGCCCTGGCGGGTGTGGCTCAGTTGGTAGGAGCATTGTTCCTGTACACCAAAAGGTCACAGGTTCGATTCCTGATCAGGGCACATACATAGGCTTTGAGCTCAATCTCTGGCCCTGGTCCAGGGCATGTGTGGAGACCATCAATTGATGTTTCTCCCATATATGTTTCTCTATCTATCTATCTATCTATCTATCTATCTATCTATCTATCTATCATCTATCTATCATCTATCTATCTATCTATCACCTATCTCTATCTTTCTATTCCCCTCTCTCTAAAAAATCAATGAAATATGTCCTCAAGTGAGGATAAAAAAAATAATAAAAAGAATTTACCCTTCACAGATTCATTGCTTAAAAAAATCACTATCCCTTTATGTTTTTTGTTATCAAAAGGAAAAAAACACAATAAAACATTTATCTGAAGCATTAGAAATATTCAAATGTTAAATGGTTACATTTCTATAAAATGTATTTTGGAAATTAGAAATACTTATGAATTGTTAATGAAGGCATATATCTCATTTTACAATGGCTCTAGAGTGTTTACTGGCTATAAATATGACAAAAGGTAATAAAATAAGACAAATTATAACAAAGAAATGAATACATAAGGCATTGAGTTATAGGCAGGTACTCATTTTGAATTGAGTTTGCTTACCCACATGTACTGTAAAAACAAACATATCAGGCTGATTGAAGCTTAAGATTACTTCAGGAATATATATGGAAATAAAATATTCCTACTGGGTAACATGGTCCAGCATTGAATATGAAAGCATGTGACATTAGTGACCATGTTTCACATATTTAACTCAGATTAGAATATGTTTACTAATAACATGGTGTATTCGAATATGCTAGCTACTACAGATTTTTTAAAAACCACTGTTTTAATATTGAAATATTAGAAAATCTAGTAAAACGGTAAGAAAATCCCATTGATAAGCATAAATTATACAAGAATATTACATCTGGATTATGAAAATTTAAGAGAAGTAAAATATATCACAGCTGGTCAATACATCAAAGTAAAAAAAAAAAGAGAGAGAGAGAGAGAAAACATCTTGATAAAGAATAAGACAAGCTCCTTGAAGCAATGGTGTTTTAGATAGGCTCTTAAGTAAAAAGGTAATTTATGCAGGCACATATTTAGGAGGGAATGTCTTTTTGAAAATAAAGAGGAATGTAATGTATAAGTACAAAGTGTGTTACATGATAAATCATGGAATTGGTTGGAGTGTCATGTGTAAAGAATGAGAGTGAAAGGTAGGATGGGACCACATTGTAGAACATCACTGTTTCTAAGGTTAGGAATGTTGACTAAAATAACTGGTGGTGGTGATTCATTATGTGTTGAAGATCAAAGAAGCATGCTTGGAACTGTTTCAAGGTAATGAATCTCATATTGTGATAAACAAAGATGGAGATGTGTGAAGAGGCAAGGATAGTTAGCATGCCCTATAACAAGAAGACATGGTGAGAATGGGAAGAAATGGATAGATTTAAAGTGAAATACAGGTTAGATATTTTAGAGTTGTGCAGCTGATTAACATAAGGGGCAGGTGAACTAAAACTCATAGACACAGAGAACAGTATGGTGGTTACCAGAGGGAAGGGGGAGAGGGGTAGTATAGGGTAAAGGGCTCCAAATATACAGTAATGGAAGATGATTTGACGTTGGGTGGTGGGTATGCAATGAAATATGCAGATCATGTATTGTAGAAATGTATATGAGAGTGCACTGACCACCAGAGGGCAGCTCCTCTGTTGAGTGTCTGCCCCTCGTGGTCAGTGTGCATCATAGCAACAGGTCATTCTGCTGTTGGGTCAATTTGCATATTAGGGTTTTATTATATAGGATAATGAACCCACAGAAAGAGAAACTAAAAGAAATCAACCCCATTTACCATTGCAACAAAAAAATTAAGATACCTAGGAATAAACTTAACTAAGGAGGTAAAAGACCTGTACTTGGAAAGTAAGTTTATCTTAACAGCACCTTAAACATGAGTAAAATTAAACAAAATGAAATTTAAGAAATATAGATGTATGACAAAAAAGAGAATAAATATGGTGAAATAGAAAACAACAAGAAAACTCTTGAGCTAAATAATAGACTCCACAAGCTCAAATGGAAAGTGACCCTATATTTCTATATGGCATTGATTCTGAAAGAATCATTTGGATTATATACACTTAGAGAAAATATTAATGTTAGCGCCATCGATGAGAAGAGGCTGCTGAAAACAAACAAGTTTGCATAAGATGACACTCCACTCTCTGTATTATAATGACATGATAACAGAAGATATCCAAAAGTATTTTCTTATTATAGTCCAGAGGTGAGATGTAACTTGCAACTGCCCATTCAAAATTACACCATTTTAATAACCTGGTTATTAATAACAGGAAAGGAACGAAAGGAAAGCTAGATAGTATAGGCATGCCATTTGTATAGCTTTGCCAGGAAGCTACAGTTTAATCCTCTCCAACTGTTCCCCACAGATCACTGGGGGAAGGGACTGGACAAGAGATACATGCCCAGTAATGTCTGGGTGAAATAAGAAAATTGCCTGTCCGTTATATCTGGGAGCCGGGCATTGGCTAAAATAGGCGTGACCACTGCAAGGGCGTGATATCTGAAATACACAGACTGGTGAACAAAGGGAGTTCCCTCCCTGGCCCTCTTGCTCTCTTGTTGCAGAGGGTGTGCTCTCGTGCTCTGCACCCGCCTAGATGGCCCACAGCCCTGTGGCCCCCCCGACACAGTGGACTAATGGGCTGTGATTAGCCTGATGCCAGGCTGGACTTCACCCCACCGTGGAACAGGAACTCTGGACACTGGCTTTGCTTCTGGCTCTGCTGCAGCCCCAGCTGCAACTTTTCCAGGATTAGCTGAAGGGAAATGGGACTTTGGAAACTGATGGATATAATTACATGCATATAAAAATCACCCATTCTTCTGTGCCAGTCTTAGAAAATTATTTTTCTCAAGATATCGTATGAACTCCACTTCCACTACCAACAGAGAAATTCCACCTGTGCATTTCTCTGATAACAAAAGAACTAACTGTGATCTATGAGAGAGTAAAGAGCAGAAGCACAGATGGTAGTTTTCCCATTCATATTTCTCCCCTCAGTAATTTCTATCACCACTGACATTTTGGGTACGTGAGCAAGCCCACATCCATTCCCTCCTATGTGTTTCTACATTTGCTGTTTGCATCTGCTTCATTTGTTCTGATTCTTCAGGAGCAGCATTTTCATCAATTAAGTTTCAACCTCAGTTTAATGTATTAAGAGAGACTTTCCTTGACTATACTATATAAAGCAGTACATGGCATTTCTTACTTTCTAAACAAAACACTTCTTACAAAGCTATTCTTGTTATTTGTTTTATTATTTATTTATCCTCTTTCCCTGCCTCACCTCTCCTTCTCCTCAACAACTAAAATACAAGCCCTATAACAGCAGGAAACTTGCATGACTTATTCATTATTGAATTTCTAAGAAATATCAGATAACAGGGATTTTATTTGCCTTCTTCATGGTTGTACTCAGGAAATAGATAGTTTTTAACATTAAGAAAAATTTAAGAAACACTACTTAAGTGAATGAATGACTGGAATGAATGAATAAATGAACAAATTAATGACTAAAATATGATGGACAAAAGTTGGCATGTGGATATTTAAAAATTAGTGAATGAATCTCCATGAATATCAAAATGTAGGGTACAGGAGGAAGAAAAATCACAACAACAAAGCTACCAGTATGGTAGGAGAAAAAAAAGGGGGGAGAGCAGTATTTGGAAAAATCTTCAAAAAAAAGAGAAAGTTGCTAGTACTCCAGAAGACAAAAAAGATAAGGTCTCAAGATACTGTATGGGCTCAGCCAGTGTGGCTCAGTGGTTGAGTATTGACCTATAAACCAGGGGGTCAGGACACAGGCCCAGGTTGCAGGCTTGATTCCCAGTGCAGGGTGTGTAGGAGGCAGCCGATCAATGATTCTCTCCCATCATTGATATTTCTATCTTTCTCCCTCTCCCTTCCTCTCTGAAATCAATAAAACATATTAAAAATATACACACAAACTGTATGGGATTTGTCAATTAAGAGTCTATTTTGAGAAATGCCAAGTGATGGAAATTTAATATTTAGACTGCAGACATAAACAAATAAATAATGATCCACTTTCTTACCCATGCTATTGGTCTACCTTCTCAGGCTGGATTTTACTCATTATCCTAAATCAAACACTGAACTCAAGTAAAAAGATTATTAAAAGGACAACAGTTTCTTTCAACCTTTTATGAGCCTACTTTTTATAATGAACTCTTTTTATTTCCTGCAATAAACTTTTTAAATTGCTAAGGATAAAAAGATGAACAGTATATGCAGAGTAGGAAGCAGAAATTAAGTCATTTCATAAATAAGTAGTATATGGAGGAAGGGTTAAAAGGAGATATCAAGGCTACTGTGACATTTTCTTAGAGATTAGCTCTGAGTAGAGTTGTAATGGAAGACTTCCCTGAGATAGTTAAATGTAAGCTATGCTTTGTTGATTAGCTATGCAAAGGGAGAGGGTAAGATGGTACCAATCAGAGGCTAAAACTCATCCAAAAGCCTAAAATGCAAAGTTGAAGTCATTTGAGAAACAAACAAACAAAAAAGCCTAATACCCAATAGCTGGGGCACAGTGAGCAAGATGTAGAGAAGCATGGCATGCATTTAAAAATATAGGCAAAAGCCAGGTTATTCAAGGCCATACAGACTACTAGTATGTTAAGAATTGTATTTATCTCAAGAGCAATGCAAAAAAGCTATGAGGGGTAAAGTTACTGCATTGAGAATGGTTGAGAGTAGAAAAAGGCATTGATTAAGATTTTTAAGTAAGGAGAACAATAACTCTTGGTTTGTCAAGGAAGTTCTTGTATAAATCTATTATATTTGTGTAATTACTTATATCAGACTTTTTTATTTTCAAAAGTGTCCCAATCTGAAAAAATAAGTTATTATAGTAAATATAAAAATATTTTTGTGCTTCTCAGGAATTAGGGATTGAAGATGACATCAAGTGGATGAATTTAAGATGTTTTTAGATGTTGAATGTCAGGATTTGAGAGGAATATGAGAATGAGAATGACAAGTCAGAAATGATATCAATCAAGAATTTTAGTTTGTACAACAGGAAGAGGGTAGTCCCACTCACCAGAAATACTGGGACATGGTGCAGTTTTAATGCCAGAAGTGCCAGGAGTACAAAACAAGAGGGGCACTGAATAAATTCAACTTTTGACACCTGGAGTTTTAATGGTCTATGACACATCCTGTTGGACATATCAAGTAGGTAGAAAAATGGACCTGATACTTCAACTATAGTTCTACACTGTATTTCTAAATGGTAATTGAAAATAAAGTCTGGATAAAGTCTTGTGGTAGAGGTAACTGGCTAACAAAACACCAAGAACTGGTTGTCAAACATAAAATAGCAGAAAAAATAAACGTAAGCTATCAATAGATACCAAAAGAACATGAAGAGGGAGAAGAAAAATAGAGGATATGATATCCCACAATCTTACAGAAAAGACTATATCAAAAGCAAATACTGAAAAAATTGGAACTAAGTTTTCTAAAATGTTATATATGACTAGAGGCCCAGTACATGAAATTCTGCACTCGGGAATGGGGGTCCCTCAGCCGGGCCTGTGCTCTCTTGCAGTCCGGGAGCCCCACGATTGATCGCCCCTCGGAGGGAGGTCCTGCCCACCCGCCGCAATGCCACCACTGGGTAGCCTGGGCCTCTCTCTTTGGGGTGATCGCCCTGCCGGCTGGTGGCCTGGGCCTCCCTCTTTGGGGCTATGGTGGGGCCCCCTGACCAATCGTATCGCACGTACTTTGGCTGGCCTGGTGCCAGTGGGTGCCATAGCCTGGTGGTCCAGAAGGTCGATTTGCATATTACGCTTTTATTATTATAGATGAGGCCCAGTGGAATTAACTACCTGGGTGCAGTCTAAGGAAGTCTCTGATGGCTTTACATACAAATGAAATAAATCCCATGAAGCAATCATAATTTTAACCTTCACTAAATTTTTCTTTTGAACACAATGTCATTACATATTGTTTATTCCCATGCTAATTTTGTTGTCCTCTCACATTTTTTAGTTTAGGGTATTTTATCCTAATTAATGTTTTTGGCCATTTCAAAAATACAATATAATCCTTTTCTGATTTCTATGTCATGTCATTACTGCATTGTCAATCTTCCACTGTTGGCAACCACGCTGATTATTTTCCCTGAATTACTGAATGTTACATGAGAAAGCCACAAAATCATGCTAGTACAATAGTCCATTCAACAAACATTTAATGTGCCAGGCATTTATTATGTGCCAGGCTCTATGCTAAGCAACGGGGGCACCAGAATGTGAGCAAATGAGCAGATGGAATTCTCTTCTAAGTGAGTACATTTGGCCTAATATTCAGCAGTTTGCTAGATACTTGACTTTTTATAGACTAAAATGTATAGCTCCTAAAACAAAAATGTCATTACTGCATGAGAATAAGCTCTTGTTTTATTTATAAAAATGTGTGATTCACATAAGTTAAAGGAAATCTGAAAAAAATAATTATATTGTTAGAATATTCACTTATATTTGTGACAATCAGATAATTAAATGGCTCAAACAAAATTAATATAATATAATAATTCAGAAAATAATTTATATCAGTAGTTCAATATCTCATTAAAATGTTAAATGATTAAAAAGTAAACTACTAATTATTAGATAAATAATAAAACAATATGTAGCATAGCAATCATTGCAAAAACAAAACAAAACATCATGAATAAATTGGGAATAAATACAGCAAAATACCATTCTAGTAAATACTCTCTTTCACCCAATGCCTAATAGACTAACCCAAGTAAATCAGAAAACTACTAGATAAGCAAAAAGGTTAAAATCTCCAGATATACTTTACAAAACATGGTATTTAAGATCAACTTCTACTTTCTGCAATATGGCTAACTAAATATCTTGAAAATATATTTTATTCAACACACTTAGAGCAGATTGATAAAATGTTTTTAAAATCCATAAATACAGAATTGAGTTCACAGAAAAAGTGGAGAAAATATTCAATAGACAAGAACAACAAAAATGTAGGAGATAGCTAAAAATTCAGAGTGGTAAGTTACTTCTACAGCTATGGCTGCCTAGTATAACAAAACAAGAAGCTTGTGTTTCAATGAACATGTAGAGTAGAGTACAATATTGGTTTCATGTGGGGTATTGGGAGAGAGGTTTAGCTCCCAGTGAAGGTTTATGTAAGAAACAACACATCTACTGGCTGAGTAAAGAGAGAAGGAAAATTAAAAATTGCCTAAGCTAAGACTTGAGTGAAAATAAAGCCATTTTGAGTTCTAATACAGGCACATTCTGAAGAACATCTCCTCAGATAGTACTTCCTCAGAAAGAATATCTCTTGGTTTTTAATATCCAATTTTCCTATGAAATACATGTCAGCCAGTACATTACAGGAAAAGTATATGTACATTCACAAAATTCATTACAACATTATAAATGAACATGTGGGGAAATCTCAAATTACATTTCAAATGAAATTCATAGGATTTCAAAATCAAATTATGATGTTTGGAAAAACACTTGAAGTAGCAAACAAGGTGATATATATATATATATATATATATATATATATATATATATGTGTGTGTGTGTTTATATATATACACATATATATATGTAGGTGAAACTAAGAGAAGACATGCTACTATAGACAAAGGACCTGTTTGTTTAATCATATAAATTGCTTGCTAATCAGGTAAGATATTTTAAAAGTAGTTTACCCTGATATGATTGTTAATTTCTTACATATATGCATTAACTGTTTTATTTATGCTATTCAGAAATCCCTTAGCATGTTGCATTAACATGTCAAATATTTCATTATTTCTTTCTAAAATTATGCAAAAAATTTAATTAACTTTGTATAGTAACTCATTGTTGGGATTATATCAATTATACCTCAATTTAAAAAAAAGAAAGTAAAATAATGTAACCACATAGAGAAACCTCAAAAACATTAAACTGAGTGAAATGACTTACCAGGTCATTTCACCCAGTTAATAATGCGGATTTTTTTCAATAGATGGAGTTACACATTTATTGATATATATGTGATTTGATATGTATGCTATTTTATTGTATTGACAGAAAGCCTCAAAACTTCATATGTCAAATTTTCTGAAGGTGTTAACATCATAGATATTTTTTACGTGTAAAAGTGTCGAATTCCGTGCCAAAAAAAAAAAAGCATTTGCGGCAAGTTTTAATTCATTACTTTATTTTGAAGAAAAGTGCTGCTGAAAGTTATCCAGTATACTTTGGGAAGCTTATGGTGAACATGCTCCATCTCAAGATACTTGTAAATGCTGGTTTAAATACTTTAAAAGTCATGATTTCGATGCGAAAGACAAAGAACATCCAGGTCACCTGAAAAAGTTTGAAGACCAACAATTACAAGCATTATTGGATGAAGATGTGTGTCAAACTCCAAACAACTTGCAGAAAGATTAAATGTTGCTCAGCAAACAATTTCCGATCATTCACAAGCAATGGGAAAAATTTTAAAGGAAGGAAAATGGGTGCCACCTCAACTGAATGAAAGACAAATGCAAAACCCGAGAAGTCATCAGTAAAATGTTGCTTCAAGGGCACAGAAGAAAGTCTTTTTTGCATCAAATTGTGACTGGCAATGAAAAGTGGATTTATTTTGAGAATCCCAAATGCACAAAATCATGGGTTGATCCAGGTCAACCATCAACATTGACTGCAAGGCCAAATTGCTTTGGAAAGAAGACAATGCTTTGTGTTTGATCGGATCAGGAAGGTGTGGTGTATTATGAGCGTCTAAAACCAGGTGAAACCATTAATACTGATCGATACCCCCAACAGATAATCAATTTGAATCACGCTTTTATCGTAAAACCACCAGAATGGGCCAGAAGACACGGCAAAATAATTTTGCTTCATGATGACGCACCATCACACACTTCAAAACCAGTTAAAGACACATTAAAAGATCTTGCCTGGGAAGTATTAACCCACCCTCTGTATTCACCAGACCTTGCTCCTTCAGATTACCACTTGTTCTGATCGATGGCACATACACTTTCTGAGCAGCACTTCAAAACTTATGAAGAAGTGCAAAATTGGGTTTCTGAATGGTTTGCCTCAAAACAAGAAAAGTTCTATTGGGACGGTATCCACAAATTACCTGAAAGATGGGGGAAATGTGTAGCTAGTGATGGACATTACTTTGAATAAAGCACTTTTGATGTTTCTCTTGAAATTATCGTGTTTTCTTTGATTACAAAATCCACAATATTAACCAGTACACCTGATAAACAAGAAAACATAGTATCTAATTTCAAATCTATTATATACAGAAAAATAAAAGTGAATCACTGATGCTGAAAATATTAAGAACTGCTACTGCCTCTCAAAATGTGAGGCACAATTTCACAATAAAAGGAATAAAGAAACTTTCTGAGATGATGATACTTATCTACATCTTGATAGTGGTTAGGGTTACAAGTGTATACATTTCTCAAAGCCCATCAAAACACATTAAAATAGCCCAGCTGCCATGGCTCAGTGGTTGCACATCATGGTGCTATTCCCTGTCAAGGCACATGCCTGGGTTGCAGGCTTGATCCTCTGTGGGAGGTGTGCAGGAGGCAGCCAATCAATGACTCTCATCATTGAAGTTTCTCTCTCTCTCTCTCCCTCTCCCTTCCTCTCTGAAATAAAAATGTTTTTAAAAAAAACACACATTAACATGTATACTTAGACTCCTGCATTTTATGTATGTTTTCTCTAAAATGATCATAAAAAATACAGAACTTTAGCTAATTCTAGCATGTTAAAATGTAAACATGGGTGACATATAATGATATATTCCACTTATTTTGAAATAAATAAAAGTAAGAGATAAATGGATAGATTGATGGATACAAATACAAATAGATGATAAAATAAATTTTGTAAATTTTTTTGGAGTATTAAAATGTTTTTATAATTTTAATTTATCTTTATTGTTGAAAGTATTACAAATGTCCCCCTTTTCTTCCCATTGACTCCTTATAGCCTGCACCTGACCCCTACCTCAAATATTGTAAAATTGATTTGTCAAATCTTGGTAATAGAAAATGATATTCATAGAACATTTCATTTTTTGTACATTTAATAATGTAATTATAAAATGCCAGGGGAAATATTAATAACTAATAATGAAAATAAACCCCTTATATGGCCTTTCATGCAGAAATTATGATTTAAGGAAAAGGGTGATGGAATTAGACAGGGTTATCTATATAGGCTACTTGTGTCATTTAAGAAACCTCATCTTGAATATTAAATTAGGCCTGAGTAAGTAGGGGGCATAGGATGCCTGGTAGAGGCAAATCATGTACTTACTTGCATAGCTACACCATAAACCAAAATTAAACTTCTGAAAACATTTGTAGAACGTAAACTTAGAAGCAAATAAGAAAAAGGAAGGGAGTGAGGGAGGTGGAGGAAGAGGTAGAGGAGGTGAGAGAGAGAATAAATCAAATGAAAGAAGTATCAGTATGAAAACAAACAGCAGGAAAAGGCATGCCCTCAATTTCATATAATGAGATTTTCATATATAGATATAAAATTAGTCAAGTTTATCCAGCTAAGAATATTCTGTAGACAACTTCTCTTTCTTCTGTTCAATAAAATTAATTTATTTACCTAGAAGTCTAGTTCACAAGGAGATTACATTTATGTCTCATGACTTCTTCCCTTTCTTCTCAGTAAGGGTACACTAGTATATGGAATACAGGGGAAGGGACTGGAAAAGGGAGTTAACATTGAGTAGGCCAGTCACAATAATTCTAAATGTCCCATCCTATTTAATAAAAGAGTAATATGCAAATTGACCTTACCTCCACTACACCCACAAGCCATGCCCACCAGCCAATCAGGAGCAAGTATGCAAATTAACCCAACCAAGATGGCTGTGGCCACGGAGCAAGCAGGAGGCTTGGATTTCCCATCAATGGTGGAAGCCAAGCTTCCCGCACACCCTGGCCTGCAGTGGGGTGCGGGGAGAGATTGGACAAAGAACTTATGCCTCTGGATGAGGTCAGCAGGAGGGGGGATGGGGTTACGGTGGTGGAAGGCCTGGAGTGGAGAGTGGAGTGGGAACCAGGTAGAATGGAGCTATGGGGGGAAAAAACAGGAACATCTCAAAAAAAAATAAAAAAAATAAATAAAAATAAAATGTGTATTCTTTACTATTAAAGCCAGCAGATTACTCAATGGAGAAAGACTAAAGTCAGTTGAGGAATAAAAAATGACCACTATCTCTATTACAAAGTAACATTTTATTGGAGAAATCAGACAATGCAATTTGGTTTAAAAAAACACACAAATAAACAAATAAACAAAAAAACACACAAGTGATGTAAGAGTTGTGAAAAACAGTTTTATATTTATACTAGAGGCCCAGTACATGAAATTTTGCACGGTGGGGATTCCTCAGCTCGGCCTGCTCCCTCACGTAGTCCGGGACCCTCGCTCCTTACTGCCTGTCTGCTTGCTGCTCTTTCCTGCCCTGCTTGCTGTTACTTAGCGCTGCCACAGAGGCGGGAGAGGCTCCTGCCACCGCAGCTGCGCTTGCCAGCCATGAGCCCAGCTCTGGCTGAGCGGTGCTCCTCCAATGGGAGCGCACTGACCACCAGTGGGCAGCTCCTGCGTTGATCGTCTGTCTCCTAGTGGTCAGTGCGCATCATAGCGACCGGTCATTCTGGTTGTTCTGCCTTAACAGTCGCTTAGGCTTTTATTATATAGATTGATAAATTAAGGGAAAAAGGACAAAATTTGATGGGAAATACAAAAGACATAAAAAGGCAATATAAATCTAAGTACACAATACATTTTTATAATAACAGATTTGCAAATTTAAATACATTGTCATACATTTTTTTCCTACTTGTCAAAAATTCGAAACCTTGTAAACATAGAATGTTGGCAAGTCTGTGTTTAAACTGACCCATCCACAGATGGTTTGCAGGGCTGCCAAATGTTATACCTATGAAAAAGAATTACCTTTTATTTATCAAAATTATGTTTATGCTTAAAAATAGCTATTCTACTTCTAAGATATATATCTCCACACACATAAAAAGATGGTCATGAAATTACATATTCTGTCATCATCCTATATAATAAAAAGGTAATATGTAAATTACCATCACTCTGCTACGCCCACGATTGGGCCAGCGGGAGGCGCAGGAGGCAGGACTCGGGGTGGTCGGGGTGGTGATTGGGCCGGCAGGACGCTGAACTCGCTTCGCCAGCGGCAGCGCGAGCTCAGCGTCTGCGCCATGGCTGTGCTGCGGCACAGAAGGGGCCTCTGGGCCCCGGCTGACGAGGCGGTGCGGGCAGGCAGGCGGCGCGGCTCCCGGGGGAGGAGTCTGGTGGCAGTTGGGCCGCAGGAGCGCACGGTGGTGTCCGCAGAGGACGCGGGTTTCTGCACAGCCCGGGCCGGCCGAGGTAGGGCTCATGAGGGGGCAGGAAGGCAGAGGAGGCAGCAGCGGCCCCAGCCTTCCTGGGCAGGAGGCAAAGGCAAGACCCCAGCCTGTGCTCCAGCTGCTGGAGGACCACGCCCCCGCCCCGCCTCGCCCTAGGGGCCCAGGGACTTCGGAGCTGCCGGCCACACCAGGTGCAGACCAGCGGACAGACAGCCTACATGTGCATGATTTAATCATGCACTGGGCCTCTAATTTATCAATAAAGTTAAAGTATAGCCCTAATAAGTTTGGCTCAGTGGATAGAGCATCAGCCTGTGGACTGAAGGGTCCCAGGTTCCATTTTGGTCAAGGGCATGTACCATGGTTGCGGGCATATCCCCAGTAGGGGGTGTGCAGGAGGCAGCTGGTTGATGTTTCTCTCTCATCGATGTTTCGGGTTCTCTATCCCTTTCCCTTCCTCTCTGTAAAAATTCAATAAAATATATTTTAAAAAAATAAAATAAAGTTAAAGTATAAAAGAATATTTATTACTTTA
Organism: Cnephaeus nilssonii; assembly: GCF_951640355.1. Lineage (NCBI taxonomy): Eukaryota > Metazoa > Chordata > Mammalia > Chiroptera > Vespertilionidae > Cnephaeus > Cnephaeus nilssonii. The sequence goes on along the minus strand of NC_137079.1, from coordinate 65,747,561 downwards.
ATATTACAGCTTTTATGTAAATAAATATATGTGTATATATGTGTGGGGTGTGTGTATTTGCTTACTTAATATTGGTAATATAAACTATATCCTATATAATAAAAGGCTAATATGCAAATAGAACAGTGGAACAACCTAACGACTGAACAACCGGTCGCTATGACGTGCACTGACCAACAGGGGGCACGTGCAGAATATGGCGGGTGTCGGCCGCAGCGGGATGGTGGAGCAGGTGCGCAGGGGTGCCAGACCAAGGTGGGGCGCTGGTCACTTTTATCGGGGCGAGCCTCTGGTGGTTACTGAAAATTCTTTTCTCCTGTGCGCCATGGTCCCACTCGGTTCTCGCACCTGCTGCCGGCACCAGTCCCGCTCGCACCCATTGCCTGTGCCCGGCGCTGGCCCCAGTCACTCAGCAGCATTAGTGGGTGCGAGTAGCAGCTGCGGACCCCAACTGGGGCAGCAGCCACCACTCGCATCCACTGCTGGTGTCGGCTCTAATCGCTCCGTGCTGTCAGTAGGTGAGAGCGGGGCCGGTACCATCAGCACGTGGGAATGGTGGTGGCGGGATTGGGGCTGCTGGCAGACAGGGGACCAGGGACCATGTTGGGAGGGGATGGACCTGGGTGCGGAGGATGGGCTGAGATCCGCCCCTGTGCCCACCGCAGCCTCACGGCCCACAGTTCCTTTCAATGTACACGAATTCGTGCACTGGGCCCCTGGTATATATATATAAAAGCCTAAGAGACCATCCAACTGATCAACCATCTGACTGGTAGCTATGATGTGCAATGACCACCAGGGGGCAGATGCTCAACATAGGAGCTGCCGAGCTGCGGTGATTTGGCAGCTGTGGTTCTTGGGTGACACATCCAGAACCAGAAAGGAGGGAGCCCTATTCTTGCAATCTGGGATCCCTTGGGGGATATCAGAGAGCCAGTTTAGGCCCGATAACCCACAGGCCAGGCCAAGGGACCCCACTGGTGCATGAATCTGTGCACAGGGCCTCTAGTTATTAATAAAATGGTTTTCTATAGGGAACAATTTATAAGCAAAGTGATAGAAACAAGATATTTCTGTATATACTTTTTTAATAGTCAGGAATTAAAGCTAAAATAAAACATGAATGCTAAATTTTAACTAAAAAATAATAGAACCTTATTTTATATTAACATTTTAAGTACATATAAAAAAGAATAAATTCCATAACTTTAGAACACAGAACTATGAACAATTATTTGGGTTACATTCTGAGGACCATAAGAACTATACTTAATATGCAGTGTTGACTGAAGTCAACAGTTTATATACAATATAGTTCCTTGATACTCACAGCCACCCTAGAATATAAATACACTGTTATTTAGCCCTACTAGTATCCTTTTGTTAATAAGGCAATTAAGGTGCACAATACCTGATAAATTTGCTGTAGAATGAAAAATTGGATAATATGGCTCCAGAGTCTTCACAATCTATAGCTACACTGTTTCTATAATTTCCAAATGATTTTATGTCCTCATTCCTAAGTTTTATTTTCCCTAAGTGGACAATATTCCACTAACGGTTTGAAATGTCCAATCTATATAATACAATTACTAAGAATATATGCCAGATAAACAAAGGGGGAAAAAAGTCGCTCAAAAATATCAATAATAAAAATATATAACAATGGTAGATACACAGACTGACTGGTCTTTTATAGAGACAGATATTTGTTTCTGCATTAATTGTGTTCTAACATTTAATAAAATAAAAGTTTTAGTGTCTATTAAATGTGGTAAGCAGTGATAAAAAAAATAATTTACATTACTGCAATTTTCACATCTGTAAAGTGAAAATTCTGCTCTTATTTTTTCTGAAAAATGTTACCTTGACATTTTAATCTTAGAAAACTTTAAAAAAGGGTATTTTTTCAAATTTGTACTACTTCAATATATATGATTATTTACAAAAATCACTGAAAACTATGAAATGGAATTGTTTAAGAAAGTCAAATAGACCCATAGAAAGGTCAAACTTTTTTTTTTTTTAATTAAAGATCATCCAACTACCACCAATCTCATTTTTGGAAATTTAACCTAAATTGTTGTATTTGCATTTTATGCATTTTAGATGACACAAGGTTTCCCATTTAACAATGAGCAGTAATTCCTCCTTTTATATTTAACTGAAAAACCATTTAACACTGATGATAGTAAGCCTACCATGTCATATATTTTGAGAAGACAATATTAGGATTTTTTTTTTTTATTCTTCTCTTCTATGAATACTTATAAAGATACCACAGATACATTTTTTTCTTAAAAAGTTAATTTTCAATTATGATTATATGAATGTTTTGAAAGGACATACATTAATGCCTGTGATTGTCTGATACAAAAGTTATTAAAATCTTAAATAAACCAACATGTTATGACCTGTTGTTTATTCCCTAAGGCAATATAAAAGGATGCAAGAAACACACTACAATGGGCCTTTTATGATTATTCTGTCCATTACCCAGTAAATGCTTAAATACTTCTCCAAAACCAATGCTTTTTCAGTGAGAATCCTGATGAGTTAAGTACCCTTCATTATGATGAGCACCTATATATTTTCCTTTATGCACAACTTCAAGGTAACCAACTTACTGAATTATATTCATGAGGAACAAAAGTAAACATATTGTGTGTAAAGAAGATAAATAATAAGTTTTACACAGCTGCTGTTTCACTATTTTGGAAAAGTTACTTCATGCCAAAGTCATTGAATACGAAATCATTGGCATCTTTACTGAAACCCAGCACTTCTTGCACAAAAAAGCAGTAAATCAATCTAAGAGAGTGATGGGGGAAGCAAAGCAGGGCTATAACATCTGTTGAGTAGTTTATGCATCTGGCCTAAAGAAAGGTTTTCTTATTTTCATAAAAGGCAGTTTTACCAGACTGTGGGAGTAAAGATAGACCTTTACTACAAATCTTTGAATGGATGGCAAAGGAATTGAAAATAAAGTGTATTTCTATCCTTTTTTGATACAAGATAGAAGATTCATCCTATGGAACACAACTTTGCACACATGGTGTTGATTAATGGGCCAGAGTCACCTAAGACTTGAGTCTGTGTCTTAGGCTGAACTACAGGTAGTTCTGACTTGTGCACATGAGACCTTTTCACAGGCATGCTTATGTGTGTGACATAATGTCCCTAAAATACATAGTAAGATACATAAAATTCATAGAGATCATAAAAGTAGCAAATAAAACGTTATGAGAAATAAGCCCATTGTTACGTAAGGAAATTGGGAAAGGTTTAAGTAAAATATTCAGTTTTAAAAATAAATCTAATCATTAGAGAATGGGGGAGGGGAGCTTTACAAGTTAGAGGAAAATTCTAAACAAGTGTTAACAGACCACAAGATCAATCAATATGTGTCATCAATTTGACATTTTAAATGTGTTTTCCATTAAAATATATTTAATAACAAAAGGGGAAGTCAATTCATTGTCAGTGGTGGTAATTTATTATACTTTATACTCACTGCCACCCCTTAAGGGAAACATCGACCACATTGAATATCTACCAGGTAGAAACAGTTAAAATAGCTGAAACTACAGAATACAAAGAATCACAAAGACTAACATGAGTATTTTACACAGACAAGGGATAAAAGAATGATGTATTTTTCATATTCAATATGTGACAGACTTTAAAAACTGTACATTCTAGGGGTGACATAGAAAACCTCATCTATTTGTTCTGTCTTTAGAGGCACAGGTATAAAGCCTTGACGTTAGGTAAAAATTTATAAAAGGGGTAGAATCATGAGAGAGACATTTCTGGGACATGTGGGAAAATGCCTTAAGAACAACAGGATCATTTGTGATGGTAAATGTTGCTGAGACTTTAGGAAAGTTTCAAAGTTGTGTCAAAAAAACACACAAAACAATCACTGAGGCTTTCAAAGGAAAACAACTGCAAGTCAGACTACGAGGGTATCAATAACATATCTGGGTTTAGGATAATTAAATGTATATTGAGAATAGTCTATTTTTTTAATTGAACACCAGGAAAAACCATGATTTTGAGTATAACATAAATAGAAGCAAAATGTGTTTGTAATATAAAATATAGCTTTTAAAAAGAAATCGTCCCCCTCCCTGCCCAGCAAAATAGAGGAATACCACTTTAACCCATCTCTCTTACTGAAAGCATTGGACAACAATTAACTAGCTGAGGATTCTGAAGGTACTATGAAATAATGGATTGTGGAGAGGAGTCAAAACTTGGACTCCTTGGAGAGAGGAGTGAGTTGCTTTTTCTTCCCTTGCTTTTCACTTATGATTTTGACCCACAGTGGACCCTAATTACAGAAGTGCAAGCAATCATATGGTGATGGCTAACCTGCTAAGAGAAGCTGTATTTTCTGGCAAGCGTAATTTGAAAAGGGGGTCAATGTTGGCTAGAGAGTACAAGAAGGTTCTGGTGAAAAGAGAGCAGAGTAATGAAATTCTACAATTCTGTCTGTAAAATTATACAAGTCTGAAAATCAACCAGATAAAGTACTTATAACAGCATCAACCAGTGGACTAAAAAATAATTGTTGAATACGCCCCAAACAAGAGCAGAAGATACAATATTTTCAAGTGCACATTGAACTTCCACCAAGAAAGATCATAATCTCTGTCAAAAACAAAACAACTCTACATATTTAAAAAACAAAACAAAACAGAAATCACACAAAGCATATTTTCTTACCATAAAGAAAATTGAAGAAAATAACCAGACAGAAAGATACCTTAAAAATCTACAAATATTTATAAATTAGAGATCACATATCTATATAATCCACAGATCAAAAAGGAAGTCATAAGTAAAGTTAGAAAAAAACCGAATAAAACGAAAAACTGCAAAACTTGTGAAATTCTGCTAAATGTTTCATGAAAGAAAATGTATTGCATTAAATGTTATATTAGGAAGAGATATCTCAAATAAATTGCATAGTCTTTCACTTTGAAAAGCTAGAAAAGGAAAAGTTAATTCATAGCAAGCAGGAAGGAAAAAGTAAATCTGAAACTAGAAATCAATGAACTTGAAAACAAAAACAATATAAAAACTTACTGAAAGTAACTTTGTTTTTCAAATAAATCAAGAAAAAATGGTAAACTCTAAGCAGACTAAGATGAGAAAAGAGTAAATTACCAGTGACAAAATAAAGAGTAACATGGACTCAAAACATAGACTTTAAAAGTATATATTTGGCAACATTGATGATACTAAATTCTTAGACATAAACCGGAAACATTTATTTAAAAATAAATAGATATTTTGATTATACTACACTTATTAAGATATGAATTTTTAGTTTTCAAACTTTAACAAAGAAAACTTAAGCCCAGATGTCTTCATTGCCAAATTATACCAAATATTTGATCAAAAAATATTTCTATAGAAACCACCAAAATTCAATAGGAGGAAATACTTTGCAACTCATTTTTTAGGCCAGTGTTCCCTAATGCTAAAACCAGAAAACTTTATTATAATAAAATTGCAGATCAATGTCATGCACAGAAAAACAAATGTAATATTTATCAATATAATTTTAACAAATTGAATCCAATGGTATAGAAAATGATAAAAAAAAAAAACATGAACAAGTCGGGTTTATCATATAAATGCAAAGTTAAATCAATATTTGAAAGTCAATGAATATAACTCATCATATGAACATATTAAAAAAAGAGGAAGCATAGATTATTCCAAGGATGCAGGAAAATTATTTGTTAAAATACAACATTCATTTCTTATTAGAAATAAAAAATCTCTCAGCAAATAGCAATAGAAGCAAACATCCTTAATCTGATAAAGGACATCTATAATAAAACTAGACCTAACATTATACTTAGGGATAAACAAGTTAAATATCAAGAATATCCACACTCACCAGCCATATTTTTTTCATTAATTGGCTTTTTTCACTCTATTCTTACTTAAATTTTGGGGGGTAACATTGGTTAATAAAATTATATAGGTTTTGAAGTTTACAATTTTATGATATATTATATGTAAATTGCATTGTTTGCCCACCATCCAAAGTCAAATCTTCTTTTGTCACCATATATTTGATCCCCTTTACCCTTTGTTACCCTCCCAACCTCCTTCCCTCTGGTAACCACCATACTGCTGTCTATGACTTTTGTTTGTTTGTTTTTCTTATTTGTTCATTTGTTACTTTCAGTTTTATATCTCACATATGAGTGAAATTATATGTTTTTGATATTTTCTGTTTGACTTATTTTGTTTAGCATGATATTCTTAATCCATGTTGTCACTAATAGCAATATTCCATCTTTTCTTATGGCTGAGTAATATTCCATTGTACATATGTACCATATTTTCTTTATCCAATCATCTTTTGAGGGATGCAAACCATAGCTGTCACATATTTTTCATGAGTCTATTCAATAATCATGGGCTTTGAGAACATTACCTTAATACCCTAATGTCCACAAATAACGGTTTGGCACCCAGCATATGTAATTGTTGCAATAATTCAGGTAAATTCTCCTTTGTCTGAAAAAACTTTAAATTAATAGACTTTGCCTTATCTATCTCTATTTATTAATTACTAGAGGCTCAGTGCACAAAATTCATGCATGGGGGGTTGTCCCTCAGCCCAGCCTGCACCCTCTCCAATCTGAGACCACTCGAGGGATGTCCGACTGATCCCAGCCTAAACGGGCAGTCGGACATCCCTCTCACAATCCAGGAGTGCTGGCTCCCAACTGCTTGCTTGCCTGCCTGCCTGATTGTCCCTAACCGCTTCCGCCTGCCAGCCTGATCACCCCCTAACCACTCCCCTGCCAGCCTGATCAATGCCTAACTGCTCCCCTGCCAGCCTGATTGCCCCTAAATGCCCTCCCCTGCCGACCTGGTCACCCCTAACTGCCCTCCCCTGCCGACCTGGTCACCCCTAACTGCCCTCCCCTGCTGGCCTGGTCACCCCTAACTGCCCTCCCCTGCCAGCCTGGTTGCTCCTAACTGTCCTCCCCTGCAAGTCTGGTTCTCCCCAACTGCCCTCCCCTGCAGGGCTGGTCCCCCCGCAACTGCCCTTCCCTGCTGGCCTGGTCTCCCCCAACTGCCCTCCTCTGTTGGCCTGGTCCCCCCAACTGCCCTCCCCTGCTGGCATGGTCACCCACAACTGCCTTTCTCTGCCAGCCCGGTCACCCCTAACTGCCCTCCCCTGCTGGCCTGATTGCCCACAACTGCCCTACCCTGCAGGCCATCTTGTGGTGGCCTTTGACCACATGGGGGTGGCCATCTTGTGTGTTGGAGTGATGGTCAATTTGCATATTACTCTTTTATTAGATAGGATTTACTTTGAGAATAGCAAAGTATCCACCAATATTTGTTAAGATATATAGGTGTATATAAATGAATGGATGCTTGAAGGAATACATGAATTAAAAAAATTCTAAAACTTAATCAATTACTTAAGACTGTAGAACACAAACTTTAATGTGCATTTGAATCACATGAATGACCTATTAAAACATAGATTGCTGGGCCTTATTCCAGAATTTATGATTCAGAATTCGGAAGTTGGTTCTTAAAAACATATAATTCTAACAAGGTCCCAGAAATACTGATGCTGCTAGTTCATGGACCACATTTAGACAATATTTGACTTAACCTTTTGCACTCAGATGTCGAGTGCAAATTACTCTTTGAATGTATCAATAATTTGAAATATAAAAAAATCCAAATAAATAAGTTTGTATGAAAAGAAACTCCAATTTTTTATTCTACTGCTGCGCTTTGTAAAATCTGGGGTATTTAAAAAATTAAATCCCGAGTAGAATAAAGGAATCGAGAAAAAAGCAAGCGAGTGCAAAGGGTTAAGAGAATTAGTCTACCAGTGGTGAAAATATTACACCATCATGATATGTTTTAAATAAATTCTTGTGTTAAAAATTGACTGTGTTGTTTCAAAAATCTTAAATCACTTAAAATATAATATGCTTAGAAGAAATGCAACCAAGTATTCCTTAAAACATTTAAAGTTGAATATTACCAACCTTTTTTTTTACACATTTGTTTTCTTCTTTTTTCTTTACAATTTTTCAATTCTAAGAAGAAGCAGAAAGTATAATAAAATCAACACTATATGCTCCTCACTTACCCCATTCACCAAATGTTAACATTTTACTTTTGTCCAGAGTTGTAAAAATTTGCCTATTATTTCTTCTCTTTCTATCCCTTTTTCTCTCACACACACAAACATATGTGTACATACACAAATATACATTTTTTTCACTGAATAAAAAATTAAATTTCAGGCATCAGGCTACTAGGGTACTTCATGCTTAAATATACAAATATGAATTTCCTAAGATAAAGAACTTTCCCATACACAACCACAAAACTACAATGGCATCTGAAAAATGCAATATTGACACACACTACTATTTTGTACTATATGTTCCATTTTTAAGTTTTCCCAAGTGTTTTACTCACTTTTTTAAAATATTCATTTAATATCATGAAAATATCAAGTATTGTTTCTATTGACAAAACCAATCTGAAGTTGAAAAGAAGCAGAATAATGTCTGAATGGAAGCTTTTAACCCAGTTTGTTGTAATTTAATAAATTTCAAACTATTTCATCTTTTTTACCCATTTTTATTTGGTCTCATAAGCTCATTGTTGGTCATGTGAAGATGGAGATATTATGTTATGAATGTTTTATTATTTCTTATAATTGAAAGAGGGAATGTGACAAAATGAGATTAAGTAAGAAAACATGATATTCATTAGTAGAATAAAATGGTGAATACTAGTCTATTGCCATGGCAAGATGAAATTTCTCCCAAAGATATTTTTGCTTTTCATAATATTACAATAACTTTAAGACGCATTTTATATTCCAAAATAATATTATAAAAAGTCATCTCCAGCCCTAGCCAGTTTGGTTCAGTGGATAGAGTATCAGTTTGTGGACTGAAGGGTCCCAGGTTCCATTCCAGTCAAGGGCACATGATGGGGTTGTGGGCTCGATCTCCAGTGTGGGGAGTGCAGAAGGCAGCTGATCAATGATTCTCTCTCATCATTGATGTTTCTATCTCTTTCTCCCTCTCCTTTCCTCTCTGAAATCAATAAAAATGTATTAAAAATGTTATCTCCAAAAAAAAAAATAGATGAATGTAGGTAAACCAAATAATAAATAGAACAGGAATTATTGCATTATTTATATATTGACTATAAAGAAACAGTGAAAAGCATTGACTTTTTGGACAATTAAGACTGCCAAAATTTAAATGCCATCAAACTAAAATTACAAAAAAATGTTTCTTGAATATGTTACTCCTTCTACAAAGCCTGAGTGATTCACTTATAGTTCCAATTCATAGGTTCACACCTGTTCATATTTTATGAAAAGACGGTCAATGATTAATCAAATTTTACAGCTGTCATAGTACTGAGAAATGGTATGGAGAAGTTCAGCAATGCATAATAAATACCAGAAGAAAATATTTGAAGTACACATTACTGGTAAACAGTAAAAATATTACAGAAAAACTCTTCTACTTTGACTTCACCATTTGACTTTAATATGTAATAAAATCATATTCATCTAAAATAATCTTTTAGAAGTTAACCTTCTCTAGGAAGAAATTGTACTTGGCCTAAAATTGATTATCATAGAAAAAATTGAAAGTCAAATCATAATCCAATAGCAATCTAAAGAGCATGAATCATATGATTTTAGGTATTATTAGGGTCCTTCAGATGGTTAATAAATCCTCAAATTTGGTAAGAGGAAAGTACTTAAGTTTCTAGGGTAACATTAGAAGACAATAAGTAACAATCCAGATTTAATTATAGCCACTGCTCTTCCCAGGAGACAAACATTCATGATAAGTTGATTGTTTTATTTTAGAAATCAGTGAGTTCATGAGTTTTAGTTTTCTATCCCACGTATGAGTGAAATCATATGGTTCTTAGCTTCTTCTGACTGACTTATTTCACTTAGCATAATGTTCTCAAGGTCCATCCATGTTGTTGCACATGGTGCTATTTCATCCTTCCTTATGGCTGAGTAGTATCCCATTGTGTATTTGTACCACATCTTCTTTATCCAGTCCTCTATCGCAGGGCACATTGGTTGTTTCCATGTCTTGGCCATTGTGAATAAGGCTGCAATGAACATAAGGGTGCATATATCTTTGCGAATACATGATTTCAAGTTTTGAGTACATACCCAGGAGTGGGGTTGCTGGGTCATATGGTAGCTCTATTATTAATTTTTGAGGAATCTCCAGACTGCTTTCCATAGTGTTGTACCAGTCTACACTCCCACCAGCAGTGAATGAGGGTTCCCTTTTTTCCACAACCTCTCCAACACTTGATATTGCTTGTCTTATTGATAATGACCACTCTAACAGGTGTAAGGTGGTATCTCGTTGTAGTTTTGATTTGCATTTCCCTAATTACCAGTGAAGTTGAACATCTTTTCATATATCTTTGGGTTGTTTATATGTCTTCTTGGGTGAGCTGTATTTTCAGGTTCTCTGCCCACTTTTTGATTGGGTTGCTTGTTTGGTGTTGAGTTTTATGAGTTCTTTATATATTTTTTAAATTAAACCTTTGTCAGAGCTACTGTTTGCAAATATTATCCCCATATGGCTGGTTGCCTCTTTGTTTTGTTGTCAGTGTCTTTTGCTGTGCAGAAGCTTTTTACTCTGATATAGTTCCATTCATTTGTTTCTGCCTTTACTGCCCTTGCCTTTGGGGTCAAGTTCATAAAGTCTTCTCTATGACCCAGGTCCATAAGTTTGGTACCAATATTTTATTCTATGTAACTTATTGTTTAAGGCCTTATATTTAGGTGTTTGATCCATTTTGAATTAATTTTTGTACATAAATTAAAACAAACTATAATCCAGTTTCATTCGTTTGCATGTGGCTTTCCAGTTTCCCAGCACCATTTATTGAAGAGACTATCTTTATTCCATTGTGCATTTCTGACTTCTTTTTTGTAAATTATCTGTCCATATACATGTGGTTTTATAGCTGGGCTCTCTATTCTGTTCCATTCATCTGGTTGCCAGAGGAAAGTGGGGAGGGGGTCCTAATACAAGGTGACAGGAGAAGACTTTTGGTGGTGGACACACGGTGCAATATACAGATCTTATAACATAGAAACCCAACCCACATCTGAAACATATATGTTCACATTTGGCCGATGTCATCCCAGCCAATTTAACAACAACAAAAAAAAAATTTAATGGTCACACACATAAAAAGAAAGCATTGAGAGCTGCGATCAAAAGGGCATTCACTGAAAAAAAAATTAGCTGGGAAAGTAATGCAAGCAGGATACATATTTATAAGTTAGTGAAAAGTTAAGGATTCTGAAGAATGATAGCCAGAGGTTTGCTTTACCTAAAATACCAAATACCAGTGAATATGGGTGGTCTTCTGAGGAAATGTAAGATTTGGGTAGAGAACAGCAACAAATGTTTGTCATATTCTTAAATGCAGTTCCTCAATCAGGATTCGACAGTTTAAAACACAGAAGAACAATTTTATTATAGTAAGATAGAACTATTTAATTAAAAGAAAAAATTGTGTCCTAGAAATTGTCTAAAATTCTGAGTAGACACTTTCTAGGTTTTTTTTAATGAAATTTGCTGCTATTTTTTTTTTATCTCAAAAATGTTAGGAGATGGGAAAAAATAATGTTAATCAAAATATATATTTCCTGCTGAATATTTTCCAGAACTCAATTAAACCTACCATCTGTGTTTACGGTTGCATTTAGTGCAAAATTTACTAAATACTTTAATTATATATATATATATATATATATGTATATATATATATACACATATATATGTATGACACATATTATACAAGTTTAAACATCTATATGATATACAATATCATACACACACACACACACACACACACACAGACACACACACGTCAGGTGTGCCATAAAACTACTGAATACAAAGAGACTCTGATCATTTCTTTGCTTCATTGATTTTGTTTCTACCAAACCCTAGAGGCATCTTCAGATTTTATAGCTTGTTGTACTGCAGAATGACTGAATAGCAGCTTGCCCTTCTTGTATAAAACCTTAGAGGCATTTTAGCAGCTAAAATCTCTTAACAGCAACTTCTAAACTTTGATGTATTCACTGCCAAAATCATTCAGTTAAGACTTCATTCATCTTATTTGGTTGGTCCAATTTCTTTGGATAAAAATGAAAGTAGTTCTCTGAAATTTCCTTTGAAAATTATAAATATGCAGCAAGGTCATTTCTTTTGTCAGATGTTGTTGTGAATAAAAGCTTAGCTACAGGCAGACTGTATCAGCAAGACACTTCAGTGACCAAAACCACTACAAAGTTGGCTACCACCTTGATACATTGGGGCATTTATTTAGAGGAGAGATAAGCAGTCGTAATAGCCTTCACTATATTTCTCAAAGGCCAAAGGAAAGAGGAATTAAGAAATCCATTTATAGTTTATTTAGGGAAATGACACAAAAGTTAAGTGTTTATTTTAATTAATACTATCCAAATCAAGCTATTATTAAAGTGTCTTGATAGTTATTTTATGGGATTGAACAAAATATTATTCATAAATATAGTTTAATTTATTAATTGTCCCTAATATATATTTTCATAATGTAAGCTAAACCTTGTTTGAATTTTAAACATTTTCCAATAGGATGTCTTTTGATTAGGGATGATATTTGGTGCTCATATCCTTTTTGTTGACTATTGTTTTCTGATGGCTAGCATAGTGTATAGCATATAGAAGGAATACAATGCAAATCTTTGAATTAATGGCAAAATAAAAGTATTACCCATGTTTGGAAGCAAGAGGAGTAGGAGGAAGAGAAGAAGGAAAAAGAGAAGGAGGAGAAAAAGGAGAGGGAGGGGAGAAAATAATTTCTGACACTACTCAATTTATTTTCCTTCAAACTATTTTCTGATAGATAATAAATAAGCCTATTTTTTACTATGTGTATTAGTTCAAATAAAGGCAGTAATGCCTCAAAGAAGTGCAGCAGAAAAATGTTTTCATTCTCCCCACCACTATTGGTTGCTATTTTTTCTTCCCCTAAATGAGCAATGTGAGAAGTGGTGCTACTGTTCTTATCAGTTACTTCAATATTACTGGAATACTTTTGACATTGAAATAGTACTACCAGTAGAGAAACAAAAGTTGTAAGATGTCAAAGTTAGAGTGGGCCATGACCTGCTCTGCAAAATCATTGTTTATGTTCTAGAAATACAAACTTCACAGTGCAGACTTTTCTCTGTGTGTGTGTTTTTCTGGTGCGACAAAATTTCAATAAACATTATTTATATAAAGTCATTTCCTAGACACTATATTTTTCTGATAATAGTGTTTTCCCTTATTCAAATTTGTTATTTGGTCTGCATAATTTTATTATATACTCTGGTAATACAGATGTTGGAAATATAATGAATATCATGAATATCATTAATCCAGAAACAAATTGCTTATTTTTTATTTTCAGTGACTAATTCACCATGGTGTTAATCTCTATGTAGAACATGAAAAGTTGCTGGTGTAGTATAAATATATATATGCTAATGGTAGCTCCAACAAAGATTTCATATCCAAAATATATAAAGAACTCATAAAACTTAACACTAAAGAATCCAACTAAACAATGGGCAGAAGACCTGAATAGATACTTCTCCCAAGAAGACATACAAACAGTCAACAGATATATGAAAAGATGTTCAAGCGCACAAGCAATTAAGGAAATGCAAATCAAAACCACAACAAAATACCACCTCACACCTGTTAGAATGGCTATTATCAACAAAAAAATAATAATAAGTGTTGGAGAGGTTGTGGAGATCTGCTGGTGGGAATGTAGACTGGTGCAACCAATGTGGAAAACAGTCTGATAATTCCTCAAAAAATTAAGAATAGAGTTACCATATGACACAGCAATCCTCTATTGGGTATGTACCTGAAAAAGTCGAAAACATATATTCACAAAGATATATGCACCCCTATGTTCATTGCAGCATTATTCACGGTGTCCAAGACATGGAAGCAACCAAAGTGTCCTGTGATAGAGGACTGGATAAAGAAGATGTGGTACGTATACACAATGGAATACTACTCAGGCATAAGAAAAGATGAAACACTGCCATTTGCTACAACATGGATGGCCTTGATAATATTATGCTAAGTGATATGAGTCAATCAGAAAAATCTAAGAAACACATGATTTCACTCATGTGTGAGATATAAACATATGATGAAAAACTGATTTCGCCCAGCAGCTTACGAGTAAAAATTAGTGTTTCTTATTGTACTTTGTTGTTCACTTTTTTAGGATAAGCAGCAAGATAAATAATATTTAAAATCTCATGTGTACACAAACACAGACACCCACACCTCTTTGTGTGGATAAATGACTATAAATACATTTACAGATTTTGCACTTAAATATATACAAATATATATCTATAAAGACATATGTGTATTCATAATTTATATATATATAGACTCTATGTTTATTTTATAGAAATAAAAAGAAAGGAAAAAACACATAATTCAATATTTATTTGTGTGACTTCCTTGGTTTGAGTCTTGGTATTATTGATAAAGACATATTAATTTACTCTGTTATATTAATTTAGTTATTAATAATGATTTTTATTCATTGATTTCTCAAATAGCCAATAGCTTTTATTATTTAAAAAAAGGAAAAGAAAACTCCACATTGTTTTCCATAGAGGTTGTATCAGTCTGCATTCCCACCCACAGTGTACTAGGGCTTCCGAGTTTTGGCAATGCTGAATAAGCTACTATAAAACCTCTGTGTACAGTTGTTGTTGTTGTTGTTGTTTGTGTGTGTGTGTGTGTGTGTGTGTGTGTGTGTGTGTGTGTGTACATAAGTTTTTAATTGCTTTGTGTAAATACCAAGTTGAACAATTGCTGGATTATATGGCAAGAGTACTAATAAGTTTGATTTTGTAAGAAACTGCCATTCTTCCAATATAGCTGTATCATTTTGCTTTCCCACAGCAATGAGTGGGTGTTCTTATTCCTTCATATCCTCAGCAGCTTGTGGTGTTCCAGATTTTGGCCATTCTAATAGGTGTGTAGAGTTATCACACTATTGTTATAATTTGCTTTTCTCTGATGACATATTATGTGGAGCATCTTTTAATGTTCTTATTTGCCATCAGCAAATCTTCTTTGGTGAAGAATCTATTAAGGTCTTTGGTCTCTTTTTAATAGCTTTTATTTTTTTTCCATTTTCTTAATATTAAATTTTAAAGATATAAACTTTTTGAGAGTTTTTTCCCCTCTCTTAGGGACAACATCTGTCTACTCTCTTGACTTCTGCTATGCTTTATTGATTATTATCATAATCCAATATGTGATGTAAAGTGTAGTGATTAAAGTAAAATAATGATAAAAGTGAAATAACAACTTTAGTTATTGAGGGGAAGATTTCTATGAAAACAAATTTGAGAATTTACTTTACAGGACACATAACTTATAATTTTACAAACATGATGTTACCCTGCCACTTGAAAGAAAAGATGCTCAGACACGTCAGGAGCAATTCCAAGTGAAGAAGACATTGAATACATTCCCATGAGCAAGCAGCTTCTCCTGCAGCGAATGCCACTTACAACCAATAGGGTTGTGCTATTTGGGTGAAATCAATCATGGTCCTCTGTCACACCAAGATATATCAATTTCAGGAAATTCGTTGACATGAGACAGCCACCAATAGTCTGCCAGACATACTATTGAATAAGGTAGAAAGTAATGTATTCTAACATTAACATAAATAATTTAATTCTAATGACTGATTGGTTATTTGGGAGGAAGGGGAAGCTCATCCTTAATCTTTCCCCAGAGCATATTCAATCACACCGACTGCTACACATAAGTTACCAATTCCTTCCCCAAATCAGCATTCATGCAGCACAACAGTACAGTCTTAATCCTTTCACCATAATTATTTTATGTTCAAAGAATGTTTCAGAGACTTGATGGTTTATTAATATAATATTTATATATAATATATAATTTACATATAATATCTCATCATATTTATATGTATAATAGGTATTGTAGCTTTGTTTCTATAAAGAAAGTTTGAACTTCAAAAAAGGTAAGTGGGTAATTTGTTCAAAGTTATATCACTGGTAGGATTCACATCATGTTTAGTTTAAAAAAACAAAAGACACATTGACTTTCTCTCTTTCTATTATTATTTATACCTCCCGTGTTTTTGGTCTCCACATTGTTGATCTTGGAAGGCATTCTCAGTCTCTCTTGCTCTCTCCCCTCCCATCTCCTTCATCTCTTTCTCTCCCTCTCTCCAGCTTTTCCAAATCCTACCTAGTTTCTGAAGATATAACTTAGTTTCATAAAGTCTCTTTTAACTCTTAGTTAGTAACTTGCAATGCCTCCAGTGGTGTAAACTTTCTTTATTATAATTAGCATTAGGCCCAATCTGGCATTAACAATATCTATTTTTGTATTTATGATCATTACTTAGTTAATGTTTCATGAGACTACTACTGTGCTACCTATCTTTTTAAGAATGTGGAAATTCATTAAAAACTATTGAGATATATTAAATTAGGAATTTTCTAATTAACAATGTAAAGAGTTTATAATCCTATCTAATAAAATAGTAATATGCAAATTGACCATCACTCCAACACACAAGATGGCTGCCCCCATGTGGTCAAAGATGGCTGCCCCATGTGAACACAAGATGGCTGCCACAAGATGGCTAGAAGGGGAGGGCAGTTGGGAGGGACCAGGTCTGCAAGGGAGGGCAGTTGGGGGAGATCAAGCCTGCAGGGGAGGGCAGTTGGGGGGGACCCAAGCCTGCAGGGGAGAGCAGTTGGGGGCAAACATGCTGGCAGAGGAGGGAAGTTGGGGGCAACCGGGCCTGCAGGGAAGGGCAGTTGGGGGGGACCCAGGCCTGCAGAGGAGAGCAGTTGGGGGGACCAGGCCTGCAGGGGAGGGCAGTTAGGGGCAATCAGGCTGGCAGGGGAGCAGTTAGGCATCAATGAGGCTGGTAGGGGAGTGGTTAGGGGGTGATCAGGCTGGCAGGCAGAACTGGTTAGGGGCAATCAGGAAGGCAGGCAGGTGAGTAGTTGGGATCCAGCAGTCCTGGATTGTGAGAGGGATGTCCGACTGCCCGTTTAGGTCCGATTGTTAGGATCAGGCTTAAACAGGCAGTTGGACATCCCTCAAGAGGTCCCAGATTGGAGAGGGTGCAGGCTTGGCTGAGGGACACACACCCCCATGCATGAATTTCGTGCACTGGGCCTCTAGTCTATATATAAAGAGGTAATATGCAAATTAGGCCGGGACACTGTAATGGGTCACAACCAAACAGGTGGAGGTTGTGCATGCAGGTGAGGCCCTGAGCAGATACGGACAGGGACAGGGGGCTGAGCACCGGCTGGTAGAGGAGAGGGCGAGCCCGCTCGCAGCCTCCATGGCCGATCGCAGGCCCTGAGAGGCAAGGGCAGGCCTGCCCACAGCCTCCGTGGCCAAGCACAGACCCCGAGTAAAACATTGACAGCAAGTCCTTTCCGTATAATGGGGGCCTTAGAGGCCCACAGAAGGATCATTTCCTTCCCTATGAAACACATAACTCTGACACACTATAGACAATTAAATAAGTTACATATATTTTGACATTTTACAGCCCTGGAAAGTTACATATAATGATCATCAAAGTGAGAAGGTGAAAATAGTTTTTAGGCTTTTAGAGATTTAACTAATTTCTATCTAGATGACAAACCAATTCAAAAAGTGATGGTTTTATTGCCCTATAGGACATTAGCCAGATTGTATCTAATTTAGCAGTTTTACTTCAGTCTTTCATCTTTGGCAATCTCTTTGAATGGCATTATCATCCTGCCAGTCCCTTCACTGAGTTAAACAGAACTTGTGCATCTGCTATTATGTATTTGAATAAGAATTATGTATTTAACACATGCAAAATTTTGTTTTGACACAATAAAACAAAAGATCATTTGATTCTTCCCTGGAACACAGAAAAGCACAAACTTGAATCATTGGTGTGGCTTAGGCTAATTTTTCAAATATTGTTAATAAAATTCATGTAGGGATCATCACAGAGCCAAGAATTCTCTCTTTCAGGCCTACATATTCAGCATCTCCTAGGAGGAGGCCTGTTATTCTGTGTTTTGTTTTGTTTTGTTTTTTAATACTCACCAGAGGATATTTTTTCACTATTTTTTAGAGAGTGGACCAGAGGGAGAGAGAGAGGGAGAAGGAGAGGGAGAGGGAGAGAGAGAGGGAGAGGGAGAGGGAGAGGCCCCGCTCGCGGCCGAGGGCAGGCCCTCCCCAGCAGTCCCGCCTCTGTGTGTGAGCTGCAGAGGAAACACCTTTTCTGACTGCTCATGGGTTAAGCTCCCTGTATGCTACTTACAGTGTTCTTGGTAACTTGCCTAATAAGAATCCAAGAAGGTAATCTAGAGTTTTTCCATCTCACTCCTGGAGGAAAAAACGAAGGTCTACTGCTGCAGGGGCTAAGAAATGTCATATCCCACCCTCCCGGTTTGGCTCAGTGGATAGAGCCTCGGCCTGCCGACCGCAGGGTCTGGTTCAATTCTGATCAAGGGCATGTACCTAGGTTGCAGGCTCCTCCCTGGCAGGGGCCCAGGTCAGGGCTCATGCAGGAGGCAACCAATCGCAATGTCCCTCTGACATTTGATGTTTCTCTCTGTCTTTCCCTCTCTCTTCCATGCTCTCTAAAAATCAATGGAAAAATATGCTCAGGTGAGGAGAAAAAAAAAAAAAAAACAAGAAAGAAAGAAATGTCATATCCTATGAAAGAGACATCTTGAAAATGCCTAAAGAAAGTTGTCATTTTTTCGTGGTGAAGGGACTGGAGTCCATGTTGATGAAAACATCTTGGTGGCTGCGGCGGCCAGCAGTGGCAGCAGCAGCAGGGTGAGGGGGGCAGCACCTTTCCTTGATCAGCCAGATTGC
Organism: Cnephaeus nilssonii; assembly: GCF_951640355.1. Classification (NCBI taxonomy): domain Eukaryota; kingdom Metazoa; phylum Chordata; class Mammalia; order Chiroptera; family Vespertilionidae; genus Cnephaeus; species Cnephaeus nilssonii. The sequence continues at coordinate 65,728,518 of NC_137079.1, read as the reverse complement.
CTCCTGCAGAGGGAGGCCTACTGATGGCTTAGGCCCTCAGGGAGCAGGCCTAAGCCGTCAGTAGCACATCCCCTGAGGTAGGACATTCCCTGAGGGCTCTTAGACTGTGAGATGGGGCAGGGTGGGCTGAGAGACCACCCCCCAGGGCACGAATTTCATACACCAAGCCTCTAATATTAAATAAATCATTACCTACAGTAAACACAAAATATATGTAGTTCCCCTTTTATTTGAACTTTTTAGTTAAGAAATTATTGAAGCAAAACTGAATTCCTAGGAAATAGATAATAGAAACTTTCTCCATACATATCCGATGTACATAAAAATACATGAAAAGATTTTGCCTTCACAGCTTTGTTTATTCCTTTATATCACATTTAATCAATTTTCATTCCTCTGATCCAGAACTATTTCTTTCTATTTTGATGTAGATATTTTCCCTAACCACTAGCTCAAGTGCTTAGCCATTCACCCCTTTCTTCTGAATCTTTAGCCTCATGCATTTTATTGAGTTCTTCTACTCAGCCTATAAATATGCTCAATATTCCACAGCCTCTTATTCTCACTAGACCAATTGCTCTCTAGCTACAGGACTGCTTTTTGTTCTTCAAATGGTGTCTTCACTGTCTTTCTTCTTGTTCAAGGTCCTCATTCACACTTCAAGCCAAAGCAATTTGGATTCTAGATTCACCATTACATTAATGCCTTTTATACAGCAATCAGTTATTTAAGTGCCCAATAGTACAAATGCTGAAAAATCTGCAATATTTAAAATACATATCACCTACTTTTCATGAAGTTTTAGCTTTTTTTTTTTTACACCAATTTTCTTGGTTTTCAATTACATCTTTTGCTCTGTTGAATCTTGTTCACAGATTTCTCCTCAATCTTGTACCTTAACTGTTTCCATGACCCAAGTTCATACAATTATTATCTATTCATTAAACAATTAAAACCTTAGTTAATATCCTATATAATAAAAGGGTAATAGGCAAATTGACCCTAATGGCGGAATGACCATGGATGACCAGTTGCTATGACACGCACTGACCACCAGGGGGCAGACGCTCAACGCAGGAACTGTCCCCTGGTGGTCAATGCACTCCCACAGGGGGAGCTCCGGTCAGCCACAAGCAGGGCTGATGGCTGCTAGCACATCAGCAGTGGCAGGAGCCTCTTCTGCCACGTTGGCAGTGCTAAGGATGTCCAACTGTGGCTTAGGCCTGCACCAATGGGGAGCAGGCCTAAGATGTGAGTCGGACATCCCCCGAGGCCTCCTGGACTGCAAGAAGGCACAAGGCAGACTGAGGGACCCCCGCGAGTGCACAAATTTTCATGCACCGGGCCTCTAGTCATCTATAAACATTGCTTCATCATCACCTGTGTACACTCGTGAAACATTAAATTTCTTATACTAACTTTGCTTCCTGCATGTGTTTTTTAATAAACTATATTGAGATATATCTTATATAAAAGAAAGTAAACATATTACATGTTTAGTTCAGTGAATTTTGACAAACATGCACTTTATAAGCATCTGAATCAAAATATAAAATACATCCAACAAATAAAAATTTCCCTCATACCAATTTGCAGTCAAACCTTCCCCATTCCTACCCAAAAGTCTACCCTGACTTGATTTCTCGCATGATAGACTTGTTTTGCCCCTCTAGAACTTTATATGAATGAATTAATATAATTTATAAATTTTGCTTCTGGCTCTATTCATCTAATGTATCATTTTTGAAATGAATCATTTTGTTGTCAATATCATTAGTTTGTTCTTGTTTTATTGCTGACTAATAATGCATTGGATACATGTGCCAAGATTTGTTTGTATAAAATCTGTTGATGGACAATTGGCTTACTTCCAATGTTTTTCTGTGGACATATGTTTTCATTTCTCTTTGGTAAATAGTGAGGAGGGTTATTGTGTCGGATCAAATTACTTTTGTTGAACTGAGTTTTGTTGCCTATATTAGCTTTTGATTATACCTCATTATTTTTGCTTTCTAATAGTTGTTCTAGTATTTCAAACATGCTTATGGAAAGTGTCTCTATGAAATTTTTTCCTCTATATTACCTGCCCAGTGATTCAGAGGTTTGCTTGCTTGTTTGTTTTTAACCAATTCCAATATAATAAAAAGAAAAAGAAGAGGGACAAGCAAAATAGCTAACATAGATAAAACTCCATATTTGCTAGGTGCATACGTAAGTAAGTAAGTGCTTTTCACATATTAAAATATTTAATCCTAACAACATATGGTAGATTCTACTACTATCATCAATGTTTACAGAGAATATATGAGATATGCTCAAAGTCTTAGGGTTAGCAAGAGGTGGAAATAAGATTTAAATAGAGCCAATCTCACTCGAAATTCTACTCTTTACCATCTGCATATAGCTTCCATGATATTCCACTATAATATGTATCAATATTTATTGAAAATAAAAGTATATGAAAGAAAGGGAGATTATTGTAGAAGAATGAACTAGAGAATGATTTATTTTTTCATCAGTATTTAATTTCAAAAAAAACCTTTTCTCCACAGACATTTCAAGTGTTTACAATACAATAAAATATGCTAACTTTCTCAAATATATTCTAATTAATATCAGTGGGGTATAATTTTCATTAAAATACATATATTTTATTTATAGTCAATTCTAAAACATCAAGTGGCACATCCTTTCCTTAGAGCATTTACTTAAAACAAACAAACAAACTTGTAATTGTAATTTCTTTTGCTGTCCCTTTAAGATGTATGTGAATTTTTAAAAAAATTATTTTGCCAGTTTTACAGTCCAGTAGTATCTTTCTCAAGGACCTAGGATTCAACTCTTTGAAATGAAATACAACAAAAGATAGCACTCCTGTTAGTCTCTGGGGGATGGTAGAAGCCTAAGACTGATGTATGGTGCCAATTAGCAAACACAGGTGGACTTGTCGCAGAGAAAAACATTTGCAAACTCAAGAATAATGGAAAAGGCTCAACACATCTCATTGAACAAACACCTTCTGTAGTTTCCACCAGCTCATGCCACACTTAAAAAATCTCCCACCCTTTGTCTCAAAAGAATTAGGTCCAGACTAAGTTCTGGTCTATCTCTATTGCAATAGCCTTGAATAAAGTCCCCCTTGCCTAATTAAGATTATCCAGTGAAATTTTTGCTTTGACAAGAGAAATCTGGGAAAAGATTACTACCTTTTATGGAAAATGATCATGGTGACTGGTGCAGAGGAAATGTCCATTTTTCAGGCTAAATACCAATGCTCAGCACACAGGATTACTCCTGCTGGAGAAAACCTCTAACAATGACCTCAGGAAATAAGATTTGAATGAAAACACAAGGAGCACTACAGAGTGGGAGAATTTGGAGCCACATGGGCCAGAGGGAAAATGGCAGTTCCTTAAACACCTCAGGAATCACATTGTCTGCCTATTCTTGAGTAAAAAGTGATTTGTGTCACTTTTTAGCAAAGTAGTCCCTGAAGCTGACCTATAAAGAAGTAGACTTATAATTACCTTGAGCCCAGATTTCCTCTCCAGGCTGGTATGGCCTAGAGAATTATCTTTAACATGACAGAGAATGATGACAAAATAACTGGTGCTAACCATTTGATTTTTAATTTACTTCCAGAATAAATCTCTGTGCTCTTTGAGGTTTAAAAAAGTATATAGCTTTGAATTAACTATTTGAGTTCCAAATATCTCTGATATGGAATCTAGTGATTTAATTAAAAATGTAGATATACATATGGATTTGTTATTCTGTAAGAATTATATTCATCATTGTACTGTTTTCAGTTTGATAACTGGAACAATTTTAATATTATATGTTTAGAAAAAAAAGTGTATTTTTACAGACAAATCAGTTATAGACCTCACAATTGAGCTATTCTGGGAAGCTACCAATTTGTTTTTCTTAACTTGAAGATTAACTTCTTGATTAATATTCAAAGTTTAAACCAAGTATTTCCCATTTCAAACAAGCAAAAACAACAAAGCTCTCTAAATACATATACACACAGACCTCTTACAAAGAAGATTGCTTTGAGGATTATCTAAAAGCCTACTATCCACTCAGAACACCTGAAAAATTATTATCCTATATAATAAAAGCCTAATATGCTAAATGTCCAGTCATCCAGTCAGCCATTCAACCAATCAAAGTGTAATATGCTAATGATATGCTATGGCCGCTCAACTGCTCACTTTGACATGCACTGACCACCAAGCGGCAGATGCTCTGACCAGTAGGTTACCTTGTTGCTGGGATCCAGCTGATTGGGACTGAGCAAGACAGGCCAGACACACCGTGGTCTGTACCCGGCTGGTCAACCTCCCGTGTCCCTCCCCAGCCCCAATCGTGCACCTGTGGGGTCCCTCGGCCTGGCCTGTGCCCTCTTGCAATCCGAGACCCCTCAGGGAATGTTGGAGAGTCAGTTTCGGCCCGATCCCGCAGGCCAGGCCAAGGGACCCCACTGTTGCATGAATTTGTGCACCGGGCCTCTAGTACAATTATAATGGTTACATGTCCTTATATACCCAAGATGATTCCATTTCATGTCAGTTGCTCCAACATGTAACAATTATAATGGTTACATGTCCTTATATACCCAAGATGATTCCATTTCATGTCAGTTGCTCCAACATGTAACAATTATAATGGTTACATGTCCTTATATACCCAAGATGATTCCATTTCATGTCAGTTGCTCCAACATAATTATTGACTGACCAATATTGTTTCCTAATGTATCTCAATTTTTAAAATAAATTATATTGTTGCCCCAAAAATATTTACTAGTAGCAGTTGGTATTCCTTGTTTGCATGTAAACTCAAGAAAGTAGAATAAAAGTTTTCCTTAACAGAAACAAATAATAGCAAACATTACATGTCAATTATGAAAGTAACATTTCATTAAACCATAGTTTACATAATCATCTAAATTATTGATGCACAAGCCTTCTCTCACTCATAATTCTATCCTAAGATTCTGACACAATCCTGCTCCTTAAGTTTAATCAATTTTACCAATATTATCTCTGTAGCTAATCTTCACTTGAAGGGTGTACTTTCATTCCTTTTTAGATTCATGATTAGCTTTTCTCCACACAAGTTTTTTACCGTCCTCCAAATAAGCTTCCAAAATGGAGGAAGATACTTTGAAAAACTTGTTTAAAAAAGTTGCCATAGTTGTATGTTTTTCTTTGTGTATTGTGCTCTTGAAAGTTTTCACTGGATGCCTTTCTGGAGGCAACAGTTGCAAGACTTCACTCACATTCCAACTGGAAACATGTCCAGTGAGTTGTCCACAATTACAGAAGTTCATAGAGATTGCCAGTGTGGACTTGGACAAAATTAGAATGGTCTTAAATAATGCCTTATTTCTGAGAAATACTTGAACAATATACCAAAATATAAGTAAAGGAGATATTAAATAAACTGTATAAAATCACAGAATGCTAATTATGTTAATTATGAATGAATTAAACTTCCCAAAAGTCAGTTAATTTTAGTATTTTCAAAAACTGAAATTAAAAAATAATTATAAACAAATTATAACTTACTGTACAGTTTTCTTCCCTTGCCTCTTTTTCCCCCTATTATAATTAAAAGAATGTTTATTGTCAGCATTGCTGCCTAGGAATCACCCTCCTCTAAATATTTCATTTTCTTGTGTCATCAAACTAGTTCCATTTTTCTTCTCAACATTCCATAAGTAAGCTCTCAATTTTACTTTATTTGAATACTGTACTTATGCTGGGATTGACAAGTTTATATCGCCAGGTCATACCTCTCTTATGACATGTATATCTATTTTTCCCACTTAAAACCTCCCTTGGATATCTGACAGATATTTCAAACTTGATAACTTTCTGTTTCTTACAAAAATTTTCCTCTTCAAACTCTAGTCTCTCTAAGGAAGGTTCGCATCCATCTGATAGTTCAAAGGATAAATTAAGAACAGAGAGCTCTGCATGATCCTCCCATCACTTACTAAACAAATTGCAATCCATTCCCATGTCCAATCAATTCCTCCTCCTACATAAATCAGATCTACTTCCTTCTTTAGTTTTAACCATAGTCAACTTGTGTATGACCTTATGAACCTAATAAGTATTCTTCCCACAACACCTCACTGGTGTTCTGTTTAACCTAGAATAAAATCCTAGCATTACCACACTTTAGAATGCAATGCATTATCTGTCTCTTATTTCTCCTGCCCTGGTTCTACTTGGTAATTATGCCCAATAGCACCTACATTTAGATTTACTTTCTCAACTATGTCAGGATCTTTCATATAGGAGTCCATCTGTAACATGTAATGTTTTTCCTCTCTTCCTTCTGTTTGTTTGGCTATCTTTTTTTCATCTTGTATCTATGAGCTTGAATTTATAGAAAAGTCTTGCCTGATTGTCCTAATTTAAGCAGGTTTCCTCCTGCATTCTAACTTAGCAGTAAATTTATTTATTTATTGCCTGAATTTTGTTAAAAATTGCAATCGCTCTGGCTGGTGTCACTCAGTTGGTTGACCATGGCCCATGAACCAAAAGGTTTCATGTTTGATTTCTTGTCAGGGCACATGACTGGGTTGTGGGCTCAATTCCTAGTAGGAGGCGTGCAAGGGACAGTCTATCCATGAATTGCTCTCACATCAAAGTTTCTCTTTCTCTCTCCGTTCCTCTCTCTCTAAAAATTAATAAAAATATATTTTTAGAAAACTGCAATTAGCCCTAGCCCGTTTTGCTCAGTGGATAGAGCATCAGCCTGCAGACTAAAGGGTCCAAGGTTTGATTTAGGTCAAAGGGCACACGCCTAGGCTGCTGGCTAGATCCCCAGTAGGGGGCGTGCATGAGGCAGCTGATCAATGATTCTCTCTCATCATTGATATTTCTCTCTCTTCCTCTCCCTTCCTCTCTGAAATCAATAAGAATGTATTTTTTAAAGTTACAATTATTTTGTCTTTTTAAATCTATCTCCTCCAAAATATTGTCTCATGAAGTTAGATAACATGTATATACATATGAATCACTTCCAAATTCATGTTTTATAGATAAAAAAATCATCACTGTGGAAAGATTACAAATGATTTTATTATGTTTTGTTTGTCTGTGGGATTCTAAATTTCCTAATATGTGTTGATTTGAAATAAAATAATGTTGGCAGTTTAAAAATAGCTGAAATTATGTAGTGATTACAAGTGCTAGAAATTATTATATTGATCACTCACATACATTAAGTTGGTAATGTGCTAACCATGGGAGTGTCAATAGGTATATTAGAATTAATTACAGCTATGATAGTTTATACAATTTAGAGTCCCTTGGACATTTTATTTCCTGACCATTATTATTATTACTATTACTATTAATTTGTAATAAAGAAAAAAACAACATAGGGCTAGAAAACAATCAATATTTTGAATGAACTAGGCACATATATTGTTGAATATGTGATTTTATAGTTTACTTAAAATTGAAAGAAAACAAACTATTCTTTTAATATCATTTAAACTGCAATGCACAAATCCTATCTATGCAAAGAGTAATATGCAAATTGACCATCACACCAAGACCCAAGATGGCTGCCCCCATGTGGACACAAGATGGCCACCACAAGATGGCCTGCAGGGGAGGGCAGTTGTGGGCAATTGGGGGTGACCAGGCCAGCAAGGGAGGGCAGTTGGGGGGACAAGGCCTGCATCGTAGGGTAGTTGGTGGGGAACCAGGCCTGGAGGGGAGGGCATTTGTGGGCAATCAGGCCAGCAAGAAAGGCAGTTAGGGATGACTGGGCCAGCAGGGGAGGACAGTTGGGGGGATCCAGGCCTGCAAGGGAGGGCAGTTGAGGGGGCCAGGCCTGCAGGGGAGAGTAGTTGGTGGGGACAAGGACTGCAGGGGAGGGTAGTTGGGGGGAACCAGGCCTGCAGGGGAGGGCAGTTGTGGGTGATCAGGCCAGCAGGAAAGGCAGTTAGGAGTGACCGGGCCAGCACAGAAGGGCAGTTGGGGGAGACCAGTCCTGAAGTGGAGGGCAATTGGGGGGACAATGCCTGCAAGGGAGGACAGTTGGGGGGGCCAGGTATGCAGGGGAGGGCAGTTGGGCGGGACGAGGCTAGCTGTGGAGGGCAGTTGGGGTGGACCAGGCCTGCAGGGGAGGGCAGTTGGGAGCCAGCAGTTCTGGATTGTGAGAGGGATGTCTGACCACCCATTTTGGCCTGCAGACATCCTTCAAGGGGTCCCAGATTGGAGAGGGTGTAAGCTGGGCTGAGGAACACCCCCCTCCCTGTGCATAAATTTTGTGCACTGGGCATCTAATATAAATATAAACAGAAACAAACTTGAGTATTTTTACAAACATATAAACTAATAATAATTTAAAACATTTGCACTTAATCTTATATTTCATATTACAGATACATGGTTTCCTTTGCACAAAGTCTACAAATAATCATAATTGATATTCTTACTCCTAAGCACAAGGAGCCATCTGTTCTAAGTGCCCTGGCATGCAGACACAAAACTGGTTTCACACTATACTCCAAAATAGCGTATACCATTATAATCATCTGATTACATGCACTAAAAAGAACATAACATTCAATAGCATAAATGAAACAAGAAGAAAAAATCACATCTCTGAAGCTAAGAATTGAGTATCATTTGGGGAAAAAATATAAAAGAAAGCACTCTTGCTATATTAAGCCGTTGTTACCAATTTTATCTGCAAATCATACTTGAAAATATTACATATGTTGGGCTATTATGTAGCACAATGCATGTTGATTGGATATTCATTATCAAAGTGATTTACTGTATCTTTTCTGAATTTACTAAAATAATTAAACCCAAAATGTCCTTATTTTCTCAAAATATATATTGAGGACTGCGGCAAATATATAATAAAATCTATTTATAAAAACAAAGCAATATTTTTCACATTTGTTTTAACTATGGCCTTACAAAAATAGTCATTATTTATTCTTAAAGATATTTGTTTAATATTTTACAAATATTTTGTGAATGCCACATCCATTTGCGGCTACGGTTCAAGGTCTGGAGAAGGGGCTGACACACAAATGAATACACTAGACAAGAAACATAAATTTAGAAGCCCTGGAGGAGCCAGGCAGAGACCTTTCTCTAGCAGAGAGGCTCTCTGAAACCCTGGACCCATCAGCTTTTATTTACTTGAATGCACATTTGCCCTTTAGCAATGCAAACAGGCATACCAATGATAAAGTTTGGTAAACAATACAAGGATTATCAGGTTAGGCCCTAACCCTTAGGGGATTGTCTTCTGCCATTTGGCCAACAGCAGGGCAATATGCTGATTTTCAGCCCTGCTGAATATCAAAGTCCATTAGCCTTCCAGAGGACTTCTCACATTTATATGCTAACTACTGTTGGTCTTTGCCTCCAGCAGTATTTCAATAAAATTACTGAAATATTAAAGTGACTTTCAATGATTTCTACCAATTCCTTATGAAGTTAAGAGTTTCCTAACTTACACTGTTTTAAATACCATGGGAGTATATGTCATTCTCTCCAAGTTTTCTATTTGAAAGATAAACTGACAAGTTCAATCAGCCAGAATGACAAACAGGAATGGTGATTAAGATGTGCTTGTTTACTATTTGGAGTCAAAGGGGCTAATATGAAAAAGTACATAAGGCCCTGGCTGGGTAGCTCAGTTGGTTAGAGTGTTATCGCAATATGCTAAGGTTGTGAGTTTGATCTCCCAATCAAGATACATCCAAGAAGCAATCAATGAATGCATAGAGAAGTGGAACAACAAATCAATATTTCTCTCTCCCTTCCTTTCTCTCTCTAAAGTCTATAAAGTGGTACAAACTAAACATATTGTAAAAAATATATATATATAAGAAAGTAGATAATAAATGTCATCCAAACACTATGAGACTTTTTAAAGTCAAAATCATAATAACAATATAAATTATTTATTAACAATCATTTTTTCACTATCTTTCTAGACATCCAGCTTTTTACTTTTGGCTCTGACAATTTTATTGATGACAAAAGTGCTTTCTCAAAACTCATAATTAATTTCATATTTATTCAAATAGACACTAATTATGATATACTTTGTAGAATTCTTGAAATAAAGATGCCTGTGACATAATCAAAGAGCACACAAATGAGTTTGGAACCCTGAGAGAGCATTTGAATAAGTATTGATTCCCATAAATAAAAATATCCAAGGTAGTGGACTAACTTCTCCACACATTATACATTACTTTAGTCTCATGCCATGAAGAAATTGTTGATAAACATTTAGTTTACTTTTACGTCTTGGCTACTGAGAATAAATCTTCAATGAATATAGTTTGCCAATATCTCTTTGAGATCCTGATTTTAATTTTTTTGGATATATATCACAAAGAAAGATTGTTAATATTTCCATTTTTAATTTTTTGAGGAGACTCCATGATGTTTCCCATAGCAGCCACACCATTTTATATTTCCATCAAAACTCCATAAGAGTTTTAATTTCTCCACTTCCTCACCGATACTTATTTTTACTTATCTTCTTTTTGCTTTTTTCTATTTCTTTTTTTAAATTTTTTTTTAAATAATAGCCATTCTAATGAATGTGACATATCTCTTTGTGGGTTTTTTGTTTGCTTATTTGTTTTTATTGATTTGAGACAGAGAGAAAGAGAGATGTAAGAGAGAAACATCAATCGGTTGCATCCCATATGCGCCACAACTGGGGATCAAACCTGCAACCTCAGTATGGGTGTATGGAAGGACCTTCCAACCAACTGAGCCACCCAGCCAGGCCTCTCATTGTGGTTTTGATTTGCATTTCCCTGATGATTAGTGATGCTGACCAACTTTCCATATGTTGGTAGGCCATTTGGATATCTTCTTTGGAGAAATGTCTATTCAAATTGTTCCCCATTTTTTTAAATTTGATTTTTGTTGCTGCTGCTATTAAATTGTAGGAGTTCCTCATATATTCTGGATATTAACCCAGCTACATTATTTGCAAATATTTTCTTATATTCCACATGTTGTTGCCTTTTCACTCTGTTAATTTTTTTCTTTGCTGCACAAGTTTTTAGTTTGATGTGGCCCATTTGTGTATTTTTGCTTTTGTTCTTCATTCTTTTGGTGTAATATCCAAGAGATCACTACTAAATTCAATATCATGAAGCTTTTCCTATGTTTTCTTCTAGGAGTTTTATAGATTCAGACATTATTCCACTTTGGTTAATTTCTGCATATAGCATAAGGGTTCAACCTTATTCTTTTTCATGTGACTATTTGCCCAATACCATTTGTTAAGGAGACTAATATTTACTATTAGAGGCCCAGTGCATGACATTCATGCACTAGGGGGTGGGGAGGTTCCTCAGCCCAGCCTGCGCCCTTTCGTAGTCCAGGAACCCTCAGGGGATGACTGACTGCCGGCCTAGGCCCGCTCTCCTAAGCCGGCAGTCGGACATCCCCGAGGCATCCTTAGCCCTGCCAGGGAAACGGGAGAGGCTTCCACCACTGTCACTGCACTCACCAGCTGTGAGCCTGGCGCTGGCTGAGTGGCACTCCACAGCAGGGGCACCACTCAGCCAGAAGCTGGGCTCACTGCTCCTTAGCACTGCTTCCCTGTGGGAGTGCACTGACCACCAGGGGGCAGGCAGCTCCTGCATTGAGCGTCTCCCCCTGGGGGTCAGTGCATGTCATAGATACCTGTTGTTCCGCCGTTCAGTCGATTTGCATACTAGGGTTTTATTATATAGGATTGTATAGGTTTTACACATTTGTTGAAGATAATTTGGTCATATATGTGAGACTTTATATTGGAACTTCTTAATCTGTTTCATTGTTCTATATCTACCTTTACATCAGTACCATAATGTTTTGATTACTGTAGATTTGTAATATGTTTAGCAATAAGAAAGTATGAGAATTCAGCTATTTTTTTCCCTCAAGATTGTTTTATCTATTCTTGTTACTTTCAAATTGCATATGAATTTTAGGATGGATTCTTTTCTATTTCAGCAAAGCATGCCAATGGAATTTTGATAGGTACTATTGAATCTATAAATAGTTTTGGGCAGTATGAACATATTAACAAATTAAGTCATTCAATCCTTGAAAATAAAATGTATTTCAATTTATTTGTGTCTTCTTTAATTTCTTTCAGCAATGTTTTGTACACAAATCTTTCAGCTCCTTGGTTAAATTTATTTCTAAATAAATATATTTTTATTTTATTTTTAAATTACAGTTGATATTCAATATTATTTTACATTAGTTTTAAGTGTACAGCATCATGGTTAGATGATCATATAATTCAGAAAATAATACCCCCAATATATCAGTTATATACCTGGTACCATAGTTAGTTATTATAATAATATTAACTATGTTCCCTATGCTGTATTTTATATCCCTGTGACTATTTTGTTACTACAATTTGTACTTACTAATCTATTCACCTTTTTTAACCAGCCCCTTCAGTCCCCTCAACCCCTCTCCCCTCTGGTAACCAACAGTTTGTTTTTTTGTATTTATGAGCATGTTTCTGTTTTGCTTGTTGGTTTATTTTATTCTTTAGGTTTCACATATAAATGAAATCATATGGTATTTAACTTTCTCTGACTTATTTCATTTAACATAATATCATCTTGTTAAATTCAGTCTGTCACAAATAGTAAGATTTCATTCTTTTTTATGGCTGAGTAGTAAAAATATACCACATATTTTAACCACTCATCTATCAATGGGCACTTAGGTTACTTAATTGTCTTGGTTATTGTAAATAATGTTGCAATAAACATAAGGGTGCATATCTTAAAATACAGGCAATACATTTTCTGACTTTTCTCTTAGAAAAAAATTTTTCTTATATATCTCCTTGGGCAAGGGAAACAAAAGAAAAAATAAACAAATGGGCACACATCAAACAAAAAAGGTTTTTGCACAGCAAAAGAAACCATCAACAAAATGAAAAGAACTTAATGAAGGCAGAAAGATATTCACCAATAATATATCTGATAAGGGCTTAATATGCAAATTTATAAAGGACTCATACAACTCAACACCAAAAAGGGGGAAAAAAAAGGTACAACCAACCCAGTTAAAACATGAGCAGAGGACCTGAACAAACACTTCATCACAGAGAACATACAGATAGCTAACAGACATATGAAAAGATGTTCAGTCACTAATCATCAGAGTAATGCAAATAATTAAACATATTTTTAAATGTTACTATAAATGAAATGTTCTTCATTTTCTTTTTGGATTGTTCATTGATAGAATATATAAAGACACCTGATTTTGTGTGTTGATTTTATTGAATTCATTATTTATTCTAATACTTATAGAACCATTAAGCTTTTATACATATACGATCATGTCATCTATGAAAGATAATTTTACTTCTTTTTCTATTTGGATGTGTTTTATTTCTCTTTCTTGCCTAATTGCACTAGCTAGAATTCTGCCAGAAGCTAATTCCAGCATGTCATAAATACAAGAAGTTTCATCAAAAGGTTGATGGAACTTGGGGATTCAGGAGGGCTGAATACATATTACCTGCTCTTGGAATGGCTAAGGGCATTTCCCCACACCTAAAGATTTGCATATATTATGGCCTGTTGCCAGACAGCTGAGGGTATATTAATCTACATGTTATTGCCTCCTGCTGGCCAAACACCTAAGCAGCTGAAGGCAGTTCCCCCAAAACTAACAATGCCTACTGTATACTAAACCTTAACCTTTGATATGTATATCTGCTTGGCCTTAGGACAATTTGTGTTAATAAAGAGCAAGGGGTCCGGAGATTCAGAAGAACTTGGTTCCTATAGCTAAGCTTCCTCTGGCTTCCCCATGGATTACAAATTTATATTTTATTTCCAGTCTCTTTATTAATTTACCCCACAGCACCTTTTCCAGATTCCTGAACCCTTCCGGATGCTGGGAAACACCCCTGGCATTAGAATTCCCAAAGCTTTTAGTTTTTTACCTTTAAATATGATGTTGGTCATTGGCTTTTCATATATGGCTTTTATTATATTGAGGTAATTTTCTTCTACTCTTACTTTGGTTAGTTGAATTTAGTCAAATTGTTTTCTGAATCAAATGAGATGATCATGTGGCCTCTGTCTTTATTCTGTTAATATAACATAATGTGGTTAATGTGACATTTGTTGATTTGTCAGTTGTATTGACTTTTGCTATTGTTCCTCTATTCATTTATTTCTGCTCTAATCTTTATTTTATTTTATTTTCATTTCCTATGTTTAGTTTTAATTTGTTCTTGATCTGGTTCCTTGAGGTGTAAAGTTGGGTGGTTAATTTAATATTTTCTTTGTTTTTAATGTACAAATTTCCACCATAACTATTAGTTCTATTTTTGTTGCTCCCCTTAAATTTTGCTATGTTGTATTTCCACTTTTATCTGTCTCAGTGGAGAAACAGATAAAGTAGAAGTGGGATTCAGATGTCACCTCTGAGTTTACTTTCATTTATTTTAATACTTAGTTGCCATTAGAAGTTTAGCATGTCTTGGGTTCCAACATTACATATCATTTTTCTACAAATTATCCCACTTTAGGTATTCAAAAGTATTAAACTACACATATATATATAAAAGCCTAAGTGACTATTGCAACTGAACAGACGACCGAACAGGCTGTGTGGGACAACTAGGCCGGCAGGGGGGTTAGTGAGGGGCAACCAAACGACTGGGCAGCAGGCTGCATGGGGTAACCAGGCCCGCAAGGGGGGCAGTTTGGGGAGATCAGCCCCATGGAGGGGGGGCGCAGTGAAGGACGACCAGGCCAGCAGAGGGGGCAGTTAGGGGTGAACAGGCCAGCAAGGGGGGGCAGTTGGGGGATACTAGGCCTGCAGGTGGGGGGAGTTGGGGGCGACTAGGCAGTTTGGGGCAATCAAACAGGCAGGCAGGTGAGCAGTTAGGATCCCGGATTGTGAGAGGGATGTCCGACTTCTGGTTTAGGCCCTATCCCCAGGATCAGGCCTAAACCAGCAGTTGGACATCCCTCAAGGGGTCTCAGATTGGAGAGGGTGTAGGCTGGGCTGAGGGAACCCCCCAAATTTTGTGCACCAGGCCTCTAGTATAGTTATAATTCTATTCTATTCTATTCTATTCTATTCTATTCTATTCTATTCTATTCTATTCTATTCTATTCTAAACATGTTGTGGTTTTAAAAGTGTCCAAAGATTCTTTCTTTAGCCTCTATTCCTTTAACCTTTTGCACTCGGATGTCGAGTGTGACTCGATACGGTTAGCATCGGTAGCAGGAATCGAGAAAAAAGCAAGCAAGTGCAAAGGGTTAAGGTTGGCTGGACTTAGTCAACTACTTCAAACAAGCAGAATACAGTGATTTTGAGGATGTGGAACTTTGAGACTAGGTCATAAAAGACATTATGGGATTCCTCTTTATTTTCTCTCATTTGGATTGTTCAGTTTTGGGGATATTGACTGCCATTTTGTGAGGAGTCAAGCCATTTACATAAGCTTCACTTGGTGAAGAATTGAGTTATTCTGCAGAAAACCATGTGAGTAAGTGATTCCTCTAGCCTCTGTAAAGCCATTGATGAACTTAGCCCTCAACAACAACTTAACTGTAACCACTGGTTAGAATTTGATCAAGAAACACCCAGCTAAACTATCTATGGCCACTTTCTCAACCCAGAGAAACTGTGAGATCATCAATGATTATTGTTTAAAGCCAATGATTCCCGGGTCCGGGTGAGGCCGTGTGCCCCTGGATCCGGGTGAGGCTGGGTCCCGGGTCTGGGTGAGGCCACGCCCCTGGGTCCAGGTGAGGCCACGCACCCCTGGGTCCGGGTGAGGTTGGATCCCGGGTCCGGGTGAGGCCACGCGCCCCTGGGTCCGGGTGAAGCTGGATCCTGGATCCGGGTGAGGCCGTGCGCCCCTGAATCCGGGTGAGGCTGGGTCCCGGGTCCGGGTGAGGCCGTGCGCCCCTGGATCCGGGTGAGGCTGGGTCCTGGGTCCGGGTGAGGCCGTGCGCCCCTGGATCCGGGTGAGGCTGGGTCCCGGGTCCGGGTGAGGCCACACCCCTGGGTCCGGGTGAGGTCACGCGCCCCTGGGTCCGGATGAGGCTGGATCCTGGGACCAGGTGAGGCTGCACACACCTGGGTCCGGGTGAGGCCACGCGCCTTGGGGCCTGGGTGATGCTGGGTCCCAGGTCCGGGTGAAGCCGCGCCCCTGCATCCGGGCAAGACCAAACCAGAGGGAGTCGGACCTGCATTACCACCATTTGTCCACCATCCAGAGCTGAAAAGTCAGTGCCGACATGTACTCATAAGGAACTGGTGGACATTGAAATTGGGTCTCAAAAGAACTGTTGGTCCAGAAAGAAACTTACTACAGACTGATTCTATTGCCTGTCAGCATAACTATTATTGCTCGTCTCACATTCGGTTCTTATAAGTGTATTTCTAGTGACACATGATCTCGCTCATGTCGGGCCTCAGAGGGAGGGTAGGAGAGGGTGGGGGTCGGGGGGAGAGATCAACCAAAGGACTTGTGTGCATGCATACGAGCTTAACCAATGGTTAAGGACAACAAGGGTGTGGGGGCATCCGTGGGGAGGGGTGGGGGATGGGAATGGGGGGATGAGGACAAATATGTGACACCTTAATCAATAAAGAAATTTAAAAAAAAACAAAAACAAATATACAAAACTTATTAAAAAAATAAAAATAAATGAAAAAAAATAAAATAAAAATAAAGCCAATGATATTGGAGTAAGTTATTGTTCAGGAATAGATAACTAATGTTAATTATTTATCTTTAGTCATTTATCTTGTTTTGCAATCTCTCATTTTGGAAATTTATCTCTGGCATTACTTCAAATGTCTGTGATGCTGTGACTCCTTTCATCCAGCATTTGTAGCTCCATTCTCTATCTAACATTCACTCAGTACTTTAACATGATTTGTCATTGCTTCCTGTCTCCATTGTTTTTGTTTTTTCCTTTTTTGAAAAAAAATGGCTGAAAATCATATTGCTGTTTTTTGAAGTTAATCTTTTTTTTTAATTCTGAATGGTTTAAATATATCTTCTTGGATTTTAATAATTGTATTCTAGTAGCCTACACATCTTATATTTATGTTCATTTTGCTTAGTTTCAGAGTTTTCTTTTTTTTTTTTGATTTTTTTTTTTTTTTTTTTTTTTGGTCTGTGGCTGCCTATCTGTCATATGTTTGATAAAATTCTGAGTCATCACTTCTTCTTGGATCATTATTATTTCTCTCTTATGGAGATTTCAAATTTTATATATGATTAATGTTTCCTATGTATCCTAAATTATTTCATGTACACTATAGCTTTTTGTCCATGTTCGTATTAGTAATTTTCTTCCATAATTAAGTCAGTTATATTACTCAGAGTAGTTATGTCCTATGTAAGGTTTCTGTGGACACTAAATTAGCAAATACTGAAACATTTGTCCTAGGGAAATACAGGGCTAGCTACCTGTAAATATTTTCATCAATTAATCAATAACCTTGTTTTATGCATGTCTCTGCTTAAAAATAATTTATTTAGTAAACATTTTTGATTGATTAACATTAAAGTCATGACTAACAGTACCACAGCTCATGCCTGATGAAGCCTACCCAACATATATTTTTTCCCATATGGCAAATCACAGCTTTCTTGCATTTAGGAACACTACACAGCCATTATGAACTATGTTTGGAGCCATTTTAAACAGTGAAATTATCAGTAGAAAGCACAGCCATGCAAGAAATGTGGCATTAAATAGATCACAAAAGGGCATTTACTTACTATATGAGAGCTGATATAAGAAAGGAGAGTGCTGTCTTGCTTGATCTCAGCTGGGCTGTGTGCATGAGTAATTCAGTCTTCACTGTTCTGCACACACATATATCCCTGAATGACTGGGAAAGCACCATGAGCAATGATTTTGGAGTTAAAATAAATTGTGCCAAGTAGGTGAAATCACAAATATGAAATTTGTGAATAGTGAGGACTGACTGCAGATCCCAGTGTGAGAACATACATTCAGGGTTATCTAATCCCTTTACAAACTGATATATTAGGTATGCTAGTTTAGTTTTTCAATAGCTACTGGTTTTCTGCCCAAATTTTCAATATACCTTTTATTTCCTTAGTCATATTAGGCATAATATTTTTTTAACTGTTGTGAATAACACTGACATCATCTGACTTCCCTCTATCTTTCTACTACATGTTGTTTCTCTTGTTTTTAATCATATAGTCTTATGAAATGTCTCATTAGTTTTTATGCTGACACTATATATTGTGAAAATGTTAGAGATAATTTGCAGCTCTGAGAGATTTTACCTTTCTCCAGAAGGGATTTCACTGAAGGCTAGAAGACCACTAGGCTAAAAGCACTAGCAATGACACATCACTTTAATCCATTGAGGATTTGAGATGAGTCAAAATTAGTCTTAACTCCCTGCAAAGATGGGATTAAGTTCATAGTACATTTTCTCCTCAAAACAAAACTATTTAAAATTATGCTTAGCTTTTCAACCATGCTTTCAGGAACAGATACATGCATTAAATGCCTCACTCACCTTTGTAGCCCTATGCATTCCCCCCACTTCTCACTCATTTTGGTCTGCAATTCCTTCCAAAATTTGGCCTCCTTGATTTCTTCAAACAAACTTTAACACATTCTGTGTAGCTCGTGCAGATATTTCCAGTAGATATTTGGGGATAAAAAAAAATATATCAGCTGCTATTTCTAGGCTGTTACTTTATTTCTTTGGTAGGTGTTAATTTGTAAGGTCAAAATTCTTCTTTTCAATTTTAAATTATAACAACTACCAAGCAATATTACAAAGAGAATATTTCCATTTCTGTTATTTTAAAGTGAGGTGAGCAGGTATGTCCATCTCATAAGTTAAATTTGCACATTATCCTTCAGACCAAAATGAAAATTCACCCTTGATTTTACTTGAGTGGAAATGTTAGTATGACCTTTCAATATAAAAGCTCTGTAATTTTTGCTGTAATCAAGATATAGGTTTATTGTGAATGTGTATAACTTAAAATATTTAAGTGTATCGCTTATTTCATAATCAATTCCTAAAATGAGATTGTGGCTAAACAAAAGTTAGTTAGAAATCAGAACATCTTATATCAATGTTTTTTCAAGAATACTATGTTCTCAGTACAATTACTTTACTTTCCTATAAGAATATATAGATTTTTTTAAAAAATATGTAGATTTATACATATATTTGAGTTATATGTACACATGTATGCATTTTACATGTTTTAAATCAACTAGTTTTTAACCTTTTGAGCTCTTATATGATGGTTTTATAAAGTGAAAAAAACTACTAATGTAAACAATTCAGTACTCACAGATATTCTAACTGACATGCTTAAAATTATAATATACCTCAGCAAAATATGTAACATTTCTAAATGATAATAAAGGAAATCTGTTAGGAACATGAATATTGTGTGGTAACTAATATCACTTAAACTTGGTAAGAAAGTAAAGAAATATCCAGATCTTACTGTTTTAAGATATATCCCTTTTTAAGAAAAAATAAATCAAAGGGGAAAATAAATTATGTCAATTGGCAATCGTGACCTTGAGTAAAAGTTGTAGAATGTAATGTATGTGTTGTGTCCACTACAAGTCTGAAATGAGAGGCAGCCACTGTGATTGCTTTGGTAGAAAAACTCCTTAGAGCTTTGGCATGAGCAGGAAAACAAAAAAACCCAAATCCTTTTTCCTATTGGTTGCAATATTTGAAAACCACTCAGTGTTTTTTTAATATATATTTTTTAAGTCTTTATTGTTAAAAGTATTACATAAGTCTCCTTTTTCCCCCATTGACCTCTCCCCAGCCCTCCCCACCCCCAGAACATGCCCTCCTCCTCCTCCTCCCTCTGTGTCCATTGGTTATGCTCATATGCATGCATACAATTCCTTTGGTTGATCTCTTACTCCCTCACCTATATTTTTATTGATTTCAGAGAGGAAAGGAGAGGGAGAGGGAAATGGAAACATCAATGATGAGAGAGAATCATTGTTTGGCTGCCTCCTGCATGCCCCCTACTGGGGATCACGCCCACAACCCTGATATGTGCCCTTGATGGGAATTGAACCCAGGACCCTTTAGTCTGCGGGCTGATGCTCTATCCACTGAGCCAAACCAGCTAGGGCAAAACCACTCAGTTTTTAACAAACAAATAAGTGGTTGTTTTCAGAAAATAATTTTTCCTCTTGCTTATAGATAAATTGCATGAAATATTAATTCCAAGGGAAGTTTATGATAAACCACGTAGAATTTGAGAATGAGGAGCAAAATATTATATGTATCACATTTATATTTTTTACAAAATAGCTAGATCACTAAATTGTTGTTGCTAAGGATTATGAAGGTGACAAAAGTGCAATTTATGTATTATGTCAATGAAAGAAAAAAGGAAGAACATAAACACTATATATCAATAAGATTCACTTGAAACATATAAATATAATAATGTATTATTTTTGTTGTATGCTATAAAGAAATGAAAACAATAAAAATAAAAAACCTGAGCTAAGCTAAGGTAATATTTTGCACTTGCTAGAATCCCAAACAAAATCAAAACAATGAAATTGATTGAATAGACTAAAGTTTGAATATACAAACTACTGAATTTACAATCATCAAATATTTCAGTTTTTTATGATTTACAGCTGTGTTTAAATAAACCTATCTAATTATACTGAAGCCTGCCATGTAATCACAGAATAAAGCCATTTGCCTGCTTAGAAAATGATAACAATGAGCTCCACTGGGCAATAAAGATTGAGATAAACAAATCAGGACGTTTCTATACTAATCCTAGGTATTTTTAGGGTTATTATTTGGCACCTTACTTCCAACAGATCATATTTTTGACCTTAAACTAACACCAAGAAAGACAGATAAGTCAATGCTTGACACTTCCCCTCAAAGACTGGACCATCTGGGCGCTTTATATTTGTAACAGGTGCTTCTGGGATTTAGAGCCTAATTCTGGCCCAGATTCTGTTCTGTATGGATGACTCTGTTGCTATGTGCAAGTGTGCATTGCATTAATTGAAGAGAATGGAAAAGGCCAAGCACAGCAATTAGTCAGTTGGTCATGCAGAAAAGAGTCTAGCAGCTTGAGCCATGAAATGTTGAATGCACAGATGCACAGCACCATCAGTTTTGCTCTCTGTGGTTGCTCCGAGTCTGTGACAGGTAAAATGCCTTTGTGACTTGATCCCAGTTTTCCACCCCCTTTAAAGACAAACTGTTTTGTAGCCACAGGAGAGAGAAAATGCTACATTGACACAATATGTTTGGTATATCTAATAGGATAAAACACAATAGACAGAAAACTGAAAAATTCTAAGTAAGCTTACTGTGTCCTTTATCATGAAATATTTAGATGTCTTATTTATTAAATGAAAGTACTATTTTAAGTGCAATTTCCAAAATTGAATAAATTTCCAGATTCATAACATGGGCATAAGTTTAAATTTGGTTAAATTGTTTAAAGCATACGTAATAACTTAGTTACTTAAAACTTCAGTTTCCTCTTTCTAAATTAAGAGTAATGGCAATAATCAAAGGATATGAGTGACAAGAATGATAATCACTTAGCTATTTTATCTGGGATCAAATAAATAAGGAAAAAAGAAACAATTATACAACTTATAACCCTCAAACATTGAGACTATTTTAACATTTAAGATTCCTCTACTCATTTTTAGAAATTGAATTATGATATTTTTCACACTATTTATGGCTTATTACTATTGTGATGGTAATTTTATGTGTCACCCTCACTAAGAAGATGAACAGATACCTAGTAAAACATTATTTAGCGTGTGTGAGAGTGTTCCTGGAAAAGTTTAGCATTTGGATTAGCATTTTGTTGTCGTTGTTAAACCTCACCTGAGAAAATTTTTCCACTGGTTTTTAGGGAGAGTGGAAGAGAGAGGGAAAGACAGAGAGAAACATGGATGTGATTGGTTGCCTCCTACAAAAGCCCGGACCAGGGTCCTTGCAGGTAGGAGTCTGCAACCAAGTTAGGTGCCCTTTACCGAAATTGAACCCCGGATTCTTTGGTCTGCAGGCTGATGCTCTACCCACTGAGCCAAACCAGCTAGGTCTGAATTAGCATTTGGTTCAGTAAAGATCGCCCTCACCAAAGCAGGGAGCATCATCTAACCCATTCCTTAAGTGCCCTAATAGAACAAACAAACAAAGCAGAGGAAGGGAGAATTTGTTCTCTGTGTTTGAGCTGGGATATGCATGTTCTCCTGCCTTTAGCCATAGGCTCTTCTGGTTCTTGGGCCTTGGGACTTCTATCAAATTACACCACAGGCTTTCCTCGTTTTCCAGTGTGAAGGTAGCCAATCACGAGATTTCTTGGTGGTCATAACCACATGATCAAATCCCTATAATAAATCTCCTCATGGATATATATTTTCTATTGGTTGTGTTCTCTGGAGAACCTTAACTAATACAGCCATTATACTTTATAGCGTTTCCATTAATTTATTCTATGTTTTATATATCACTAATGCAACTTGTAAGAACTTAAATAATAAAAGTAGTGTTAAAATTGCATACAAAATAGAGACCAGACTTGAAAATTCTCTGAGCAGACAAAAACATTTAATCCACATAGCAAAACTAAATATAGCTTATTTAACGAACATAAATGAAACTTAACTTAGATTATCTTCCTAAAAATGGGATAAGATAATCACTTTTAACCAATCCACTGCCATCTGGAAATCCCCAATGTAATAACCAGTCACTGCAAAGGTTAAACAGTTTCCTCGTTTTCACTTTATAAGCCATCCTGTAATGAATGTCATGCCTCTGAGCCTCATATCAGTTTTGAATTTGAAAGCTCCCAGTTTGCAAACTGTTCTTATATGCACAATAAACTCTTACTAAAATCTATTATACTGATCTGGTGGTTTTAATTTTGCTATTTCTGGATTTCTGACAATAGGTACTATTAGTTTAATATGATAAACAAATATTGTGAATACATTCTATAAATCAGGAACTGTTTTAGGTGGGGAAGCCCCTCTGACCTATAGAGCTTACAGTGTGTGCGTGAGTCGCATCATATATTTCATGCTCACTTGCATGTTTTTAAATAATGAAAATTAAAATGAGTAATGGCTGGTGTCATGTAAACAAAGAAAGCAAGGTAAGGAAGGAGAATCAATAAAAGTGCTATTTAGACTGTGAGGCCAGGAAAGAACATTTTAAGAAGGTGATATTTACATAGAAACTTAAATGAAAAGTCAAAGGCCTTGAACACCAATGGGTAAAGAGCATTTCAGGTGGGACGGTGGGAAAGGGACAAACAGAGGGAACAGCGGGAGCCACGGACATCAGGTGGCACAGGCTGGTTGTGGAGATTCTGGGACCCAGATCCGTTTTACTTCTGATGTGCAGATAGGCTCCATGGAAGAGTGATTGAACTCAAAATCCCTGGAGCCAGAGAAAATTATTTTCACATCCAGAATCTGACACTTGTTAGATATGTTTTCATTTGTAAAATCGAGGTTACAATAATAGTGATGACATGGTACTGTTAAAAAAGAAAGAAATGCACATCTTCCAATACCTGACATATAGTATGCATTGTATAAATATCAGCTATCATCGTCATCATCATCATCACCTTCTATAAAGTAGTAACTATTAGTGTGATTCTCTTAATAGGGAAATTAAAACTCAGATTTCCTTAATTCTGGCGGTTTTGTTTGTTCTGTAATACTTTCAAGCAGCTTTTTGTAAAAATTAATTTTATCTAACCTCTACAGCTGTTCTTAGTGGAAGGATTAGTCTGCTACAGGTTATTCCTTTATAATCAAAAGGAAAAGTCTTCCCTAGAATAGATTGTAATGATAAAGAATGTATTTTCCATGTAATTAAAACAAACAAACATTTAAACAAAAAAACCTCTGATACCTATACTTTTATTGCATAAAAGCTTGAAAATATTCCTATCAATGCATCAGAATTTGGGAAATCTTGTTTTATTGGACAATGTGGTCCATCAAGAATTCCATCCTCAAGGTCTCTGGCTCAGTTGTTTTAACACTGGGAGAGTATATAAGACTCCAAAACATCAAGCTTCTGAAGAAAAAGGGTTTTTTTTTGGGGGGAGGGGTGTTTTGTTTTGTTTTGCTCTTGCTTTTCTCAGAATAGTTTTTATTATCTGTAAATAGAATAAAATAAAGTAAAAATAATAATAAAGTTGAGAGTCATAGAAATTAAAATAAAACAATGTGGGCCATTTCTTTCAGGAATTATTCTTTCCTTATTGCCAGAGCTGCAGTGCTCTCTAAGCAATATGCAAATTGAAGTCTCTGATCCCAAGGGTAGTCCATGTGCACAGCGCTTTTTCCGCATTGTGGCTCTTAATAATGATTCCTTGTGGTGGCCAAATGCATAATCACTAAATTTTTATTCCCATCATGGTAGCAGCACCTCGTACTCAGCTCACAGTGGCTGCTCCTTGTAGCTCTCAGATGTCCATGGTAGAAGCATATTCTAAACTATTCTAAACGCTATTTTTATATGCTAGATCTCTTTTAAAGAGCCATGGATTTTGGTGGCCATATTTGTTAGAGTCCTGGTCCCTGCTAACCTTGTTTGTTGCTACTATGTCCTAGGAAATTTATTAAGTTATGCTGGAGGACTTCTGGAGATTTGCTGGGAAATAAATATACCTATACAATCTCTTAAACTTTGTTTTGTGTTTAAATGAAGGAGAAGATAACTCGCTTCCTTTGAATCAGAACAGAACACTGTTTAAAAAGAATTTATAGCTCATCTTTACATCTTCTTCAAATGTCACTGGCATTGCTGCTCTAGTACATTGCTTCACAGCACTTATGGTTTCAAGATTTTCATTATTGGCAAATACATTTTTTCAGACCTTTTCAGATAAATCATAAATTTTAAGGCAGTCTTGCCTTTGTGTCATTTAAACAAATTAAGTAGAAGAGAGGCAAAGAAAGTAACTCCTTGGTTGTTTATTAATTAGTAATATTAGAAGATGCAGACTCAATGAAAGGAAAACAAATGTCTTGTTTAATAGCAACAACATTTAAGAAAGGAAAGTTCTCAAGCTTTCTAAATTTTTTATAAATATCTGTTTATCAATTTGGAGATGAATTATCTGGTTTCATTCAGGCTTTTAACTTACTTAATATGTTTATTGCCATGTTCATATAGTAATGTAATAACATTGTTCCTATAATTGCAGATTGTCTGGTAAAGCAGATATAGTAAAGATTCTAAATCATGGCCTCAGGAAATTTCCTGTAGTTGGTCAGGCTATCTATACCTACACCTATATCACTTGATATATCACCTACACCTATACCTATATCTATATGCAACATGTAATTTGTATACATTTATAAGGGTAGAGGCCGGGTATTCCCTCCCTTCCCCAGGCCGCCTGCCGCCAGGGCCTCCCTCCCTCCCACTGGCGGGTCCCGCCCCCTGGTCGAACTCCCAGACAACTCCTAGTCAAGAGGACAATTTGCATACTACACTTTTATTATATAGGATAGGCAGGTGTAAGTAGGGCATGTGAAGATTTATTTTATGAAAGGGACATTTCAATGCAAAATAAACAAAAACAAAACTCTCTTAAAATACTCAAGAAACACCATTTGGTCACTACAAAAATATTGTACAGTTGTTTGAATAAAACAAAGTCTTTGTCAACAATTTCATTGTCAAATGATATGGTCACATATAACTTGAATTCAAGACATTTTTTTAAACTATATTAATAATTTAAATCAATATCCAAGCATTTAAATTGCATTCAGAGAGTTTATTGATATGAACTTTGTAAAAAAATTACATTTTGTTGATTACTTTCCACCCCTTTTCTGAAATGGGGCTCAGAGACAGAGCAATATTTGGCAGAAACAGCAAAATCTGTTGTTTGTTAGGGTGGGGCTTTGATTTTTTTTTTCTTTCAATTTTTCAAAACTGTTGTTCTATTTGAGGCACTCTGTTTTTTGGTAAAATAGTATTGATTTTCTTTACTTATAAGTCTGCTATCATTCAGTAGGCTGTCATAAACAAACATGGAAATTTACAGGTCATGCTTAGTCCCTAAAGATGTTTGTAGAAGTGGGGGTCCTCATTCCCACCTGTTGCTCGTGGGAGTGAAATTCTTGAGATATCCCAAGAAAAATAATTTTCTGGGAGAACAAGTGATTTTTATTACTATGGAATTATAAACCTGAGTTTCCAAGGCCCCCTCTTCTTCAGTCCCCTATCAAAGAACTGTAGTTATGGTTTAAATAGGACTAAAATGAGCCAGTGTCCAAAGTTTCCCTGCCATATTGGAGCAGTGTCCAATCCAGCATCAGGCTAGCTTACATGTGTTCCCCACTGCAGTCCATCACTCCATTGCATGTGGAGTCTGCAGGGCCTCAGGGCTATGGAGGAAAGATGGGCAAATGCAAGGAAGCATGAATGAGAGAGCCCCATGAGAGAGAATTACAGTGGTTCTCAACCTTTCTAATGCTGCAACCCTTTAATACAGTTCCTCATGTTGTGGTGACCCCCAACCATAAAATTATTTTCGTTGCTACTTCATAACTGTAATTTTGCTACTGTTATGAATCGTAATGTAAATATCTGTGTTTTCCGATGGTCTTAGGCTGCTGTAGAGCCTAAGACCATCGGAAAACACAGCTATTGCATTCAGAGAATTTATTGATATGAACTTTGTTCCACTCCCACGAGCAACAGGTGGGAATGAGGACCCCCACTTCTACAAACATCTTTAGGGACTAAGCATGACCTGTAAATTTCCATGTTTGCTTTATGACAGCCTACTGAATGATAGCAGACTTATAAGTAAAGGAAGTCAATACTATTTTACCAAAAAACAGCAGCCTAAGACCATTGGAAAACACAGCTATTTACACTACGATTCATAACAGTAGCAAAATTACAGTTATGAAGTAGCAACGAAAATAATTTTATGGTTGGGGGTCACCACAACATGAGGAACTGTATTAAAGGGTCGCGGCGTTAGAAAGGTTGAGAACCACTGGTTTAGAAGATTATGTGTTCCCAAATTTTCATAGGCTTGCAGTAGCCATGCCCATTCGGCCCAATTGTCCCTGTTCCAAAGTTTGACTGACAGGCAAGTACCTTTCCTATGTCACTCCAACTTCCTTGGGCATGCATCTACCTTCTCTTTGTTGGACTCCTTCCCCCAGTGATCTGCAGGGAATGGGCCAGTGTTCCTGGGGAGTGTGAAGTTGCAGCTTCCTGGTGAAGCTGCCCAAAGGGTATGGCTATAATGTCTGGCCTCCTTTTTCTCCTTTCCTATTATTAATAACTAGCTAATTATAATGGTATCAGGTATATAAATAATGCAAATATCAGTAACATACATATGATAAGAACAAGACACACGACAAAGGAAAGCAAAAACCATCTATACTAATAAAAGGGTATTATGCTAATTAGACCAGACATCTTCCAGATGACCTTCCGGACGTCCTTCCAGACAAAGCCATGGTGGCAGGCTGAGGCAGAGGTGCTTAGGGATGATCAGGCCAGCAGGGGAGAGCAGTTAGGGATCAGGCTGGCAGGGGAGAGAAATTAGGGGGATCAGGCCAGCAAGGGAGAGCAGTTACGGCCATCAGGCCAGCAGGCAGGTGAGCGGTTAGGATTCCGCAGTCCCAGATTGTGAGAGGAATGTCCGGCTGTTGGTTTAGGCCCGATCTCTGTGGGATTGGGCCTAAACTGCCAGTTGGACATCCCCCGAGGGGTCTCAAATTGGAGAGGGTGCAGGCTGGGCTGCGGGACCACCCCCGACCCCATGCACGAATTTCGTGCACCAGGCCTCTAGTGTACATATAAAAGACCATTATTATGTAGTTAGGTCTATTTTATCAAGAGAGTACAATTCTGAAATGAAGGCAATTTACAGAGAAAATGAAAAAAAAAAAAACAGACAAAAGTATCTGGGCCAAATTATTATTCATCTCAGGTAATGGTTGACAGGTTGACGTACTTAAATTCCTTACATAAGTTTATTATCAATGTAAAGGAACAGACCATTTCAGAAGTATATTTAATCTTGCTTATTGAAGGGCCCACTATTTTTTCTGCCTTCCTGATTTTCTTTGTACTGCTTCCTTCATGCTCATTCTGTCGAATTATATTAGTTAAATTCCTACCAATTTATTCAATCCCTACCACAAATACCCCTTTTCCTTATATTATCCTATAAACATTATTATTACAGGGTTTATTGCCTCCCAATTTAGTGCCTGAGAATATCTGCTCAGCACTAATTTTGTCCCATGTTTTCTTTAAGTGTTTATTCAGAGTGCTCTCAGTTCACCGTGTGCTTCATGTTTTACCTGATACCCTCAATTCATTGCTCATAAGTTAAATGCAGGGATCACTTCTGATTTACTTTAAAAATATCATATGTGCTTTTGATCTAAGTTCAGTGAATGTTTATTAAATGAATATGAGCTCCTGAAATAAGTTTTCTCATCTCATAAAGAAAAATAAACTGCCTCCCATTCTCCTCCTCACTTATCTCCTCTAGCTATCATTCTCAAGTGAAGGTCTGCTTAAAAGTACTACCTCTGTATCTTCTCTACTCCCCCTCAGACAAATTCAAGAATGTATAAATCATAGCTAAGGATTTTTACAGGAATCTTACAATCACAAGCAAGTACTTTGTGACTTAAGGACCATAGAGTACATAGAGAAATGTATTCATGGATTGTCTAGGCCAGTGATGGGCAAACTATTGAGCTTGGTGTGTCAAACTTCACCAAAAAACTGAGCATAACTCGGGTAGTGTGTCACTTTGAGGAAAAAACATTATTTCACAAATGTTTCATCCTCAGGAGCAGCAAATGTTTCATCCTCGGCATGTGGCCGCCTCAGCGGCCGCGTGTCATCAGAAATGGCTACGCGTGTCAGTGCTGACACGCGTGTCATAGGTTCGCCATCACTGGTCTAGGCAAATCAGGGAAGGATTTTCTTCTTTAGGCTCATGTAAAATCAGGAATCAGAAAAAAAATTTCTCCTTAAATCACAAAATAACAGCTCCTAGAATTTTCACTATTTAAGAAGAAATAAAACAGTTTTATCACTCAGTATAAAGTCAGCTATTACATACAAAAAAGGACTCTGGTCTCCCTGTCAAATATCTTGGCTCTGTTGCTAACCAGTGATATGGCCTTAGGCGTGAAGCTTAGTCTATTCTCCACATCAGCATGTCTACCTAAAGTGAAGATGTAGGATTCAATTATCTCTAAATTCCCTTCCAGCTATGGAAGGTGCTATAAAAAGGCACTTTCTTAGTTTTACTATGTGATATAAACTATCCTACTATTGTTAAAATTATACCTTCATTCCTTCAACCCTAAATATCAATGCTGTTTCTGTAAGTATGTTAGGCTCCTTTCTATACAGTATGTGTGCCAGCATACTTATTTTTAAAAGTGTGTCATTTTTATTGAGCAGTTTAGAGCACGTGAATATTATTCTCAGAAGGTATTGAGGGAAAGAAGAAAAGATGCACAACTTTTCCTGTTCTCTGCTGGAACTCATCAAGGCTAAATGGTGAGAATAGCTGGACATTTACATAATTAATTTCCTTTATTATTTAAATTACCCTAACAATTGCTTTAGAATAATAGTCATTTTGTGCATCTTGCTTTTAGGCTGCAGCTTCATTGAAATGTAAATATGAAAATCCCATTCTGTAAAAGCAGAATGCAGAAACAATTGGTGCAGTGGCCCATTAGGAAATATCAGTGGCGACAAGGGACCTGGACAAGATAGAATAATAAACCTATGTTTCTGCCTCTTTCATCATATGAATTTGTGGGATAGAAATGATTTAGAAACAATATGGAGAAGTCTCTGTAATATTTTATCTCAAAATCCTTTATGTTTCTTCTGCCTTTTGAGTGAGACTTTGAGAGACCCATTCTATAACCTCAGATCTTCTAATCCTGTGAAGTATACATGTGTTGTCTATGGCTAATAAAATAATGAGATACATTAATATTGATAATTTGACTTGTTAGAAATAGTTTATGATCTCTTTCTTGATAACGTATTTTAAATAAAGTTGAATGAATTATGAAAGTTTTCCATAGTGATACTTTCTGTAATTATTCAGGAAATTTCTTTAAAAGGTAAGCAAATGAGGCATGAATACTGTGTTTGTGAGTGTGTGTAAAGAAAAAGGAAACAGACACATTCACACTTAAATAACTAAGGACCTAAAAGATACCCTGAATGATAAAGCTTCTAAACCTCCTCATTAATATTTCTCTAGTATTAATTTATTATTTAAACTCATGGATAAAATCATCTTTTGTATTATTATTGTGCTTATTTATTTATTTATTTTCCCTAAGCCACTTGTTTTACAGCATGTTGGCATATCTATCCTCTGATTTTATTCCATCTCAAACTCTGTATCAGTCCCTCTTTCCTGGGGCATCTTTAAAATCATGTGTACACACAAATATATAATGATTTTTGGAGTTATCAACTAATTATACCTATGAGCCAAGAAGGAAAAAGCATGCTTCACTCAGTATAGGGAGAAAAAATTTCCCCAAGAATTCTAAGATTCTCATATCCCTTTGATCTGTGAAGATACACAGCATAGAACAGTCACAGATTTGTATCCAAAATCCTCAAGTTCTGCCTTTTCATAGGAACCAAGTGACTGAATGGGAGCAGAATATGCCACACCAAGATATGCCATTTTGTCATATTAATTATTTTGAATTAAAGTTACTTTTAAAACAGCCTGTATGCTCTAGCTGGTTTGGCTCGGTGGATAGAGCATCGGCATGTGGACTGCAGGTTCGATTCTGGTCATGGGTACACGCCTGGGTTGCGGGTTCGATCCCCGGTGGGGGGGCGTGCAGGAGGCAGCCAATCAATGATTATCTCTCATCATTGATGTTTCTATCTCTCTCTCTCCCTCTTTCGTCCTCTCTGAAATCAATAAAAATACTAAAAAAAATGAACAGTCTGTATAATAAGAACACTCAGTATAAGTACCACATCTTCTTTATCCAATCATCAATTGAAGGACACTTTAATTGTTTCCATGTCTTGGCCACCGTGAATATAGAATGGAATACTACTCAGCCATAAGGAAAGATGAAATACCAGCATTTGCAACAACACAGATGAATCTTGCGAATATTATGCTAAGCAAAATGTCAAATGTAAAAAGTCAACAGCCATACGATATCACTCAGATGTGGGTATAAAACTGAAAACAACAAATTTATGCCATTGTAATAACCTAGTTATTATATCACAGGAAAGAAGGAAAGGGAAGACTAGATATAGGCATGGCATTTATACAGCTTTGTCAAAAAGCTGCATTTAACATTCTCCAAATCTGATCCCCCCTGACTGACGGGGGAATGGACTGAACAAAGGGAATTTAGATGCCTGGCCAGTAATGTCTGAGTGCTGTGGGAAGATGCTTTCCCATCAATCACACCTGTAAACAAGTCCGTGGCCAGGATGGGAGTGGCCACTGCAAGTGCACAAAACTTGAACATTTAAACTTCTAAACAAAGAAGCATTGCCGGAAACCGAACGTTGACACTTTGTAGTTAACTGTGAAAAGGGAATCCGGAAGGTTGGTCAACTTTAATCACTCTGAATGGTCAGAGCCGTTCACTCATAGTTTAGTTGAGACATTGGAACTTAAATGTGAAAAGGGAATCCGGAATGCTCTGGTCAACCTTAAATCGCTCTGAATGGTCAGAGCTAGTCACTCATTGTTTAGTTGAGACATTGGTAGTTAAAGCAACTCTCACCTGTTAATCATATGTAAATTTTTGCTGATTGTCTATTGTTGGAATTTCCTGCCTAAAGGATATGGATGTATCTCAGAACCCCAATGAAAGGGATGGCAAAGGCCAGAGCAGGGAGTAGTCCTCCCACTAGAGGTGGGCTCCCGCCTGGCCCCCCATTTTCCCAAATTAATTCTTTCCCAGTCTCTTTTCATTTTGATTGCGGCCTTCTCTAGAAACCGGACCTGAATGGGATCTCTGAAACACGCGGGATGTGACAAGGGATTCCACAACGCATGTGCTCTTGTTTTTTTGTTTTGTTTTGTTTTTCTCTCTCTCCACATGTGTAGGGCCCTCTTGGAACTCCGGTTT
The DNA here is from genome assembly GCF_951640355.1 of Cnephaeus nilssonii. Taxonomy (NCBI): domain Eukaryota; kingdom Metazoa; phylum Chordata; class Mammalia; order Chiroptera; family Vespertilionidae; genus Cnephaeus; species Cnephaeus nilssonii. The sequence goes on along the minus strand of NC_137079.1, from coordinate 65,696,257 downwards.
TAGGGGATTGCATTCCCCTGCACCCACATGACTCACACCATGCGGGAGACCCCTATAGACGAATGCACTTTAATTAGCTTGGATGCACTGGTCTTGCTTTTGGCTCTATTGGACCACGAGCTATACCTTCTCCAGGACTGGCTTAAGGGGCAGAATGCTGTGAAAGCTGAGAAATGTAACTTCATACAAATAAAGCCTTTTTCCACATCACATCCTCTCATGTGAATCTTAGAAAATTATTTTTCTAAATATATTGCAAGAACTGCCACCTTGCTCCCACAAGTGATGGGGAAGTTTGATTATGCTATAACAAAAAGAACAACCAAGACAAACAAATAAACAAAAACTCATAGACACAGACAACAGTATGGTGGTTACCAGAAGGGAATGGTGATGGTTGGGTATTGAAGGGCAAAGAGGGTCCAATGTATGGTGACAGAAGAAAATTCAACTCTGGGTGGTAAACACACAATGCAATATAGAGATGATATATTATAGTGTTGTACACTTGAAACCTACGTAATTTCATTAAAGAATAAATTTATTTAAAAAATAAAATGATGAAAGTAAAGGGAAAAAAAAAACACAAAACACCATGTCCCTTCTTTGTCGCCCTGAAAACAGAAAATGAATCTCCCATGTGAAAGGTACCCTCCCTGTACCAGGAAGATAAAGGGACTCTTATCACTAGAAATAAGGAATTATGGACAAAAAGATTGGATAGACAAATCTTGTTATTTCCTCACTAGTTTATTGCCCTAATCCCAAACTTCTTTGTTTTTAAATTTTATTTTATTGTTTAAAGTATTACAAATAGTAGTAAATATGACTTCTTTTTCCCCCCCATTGACCTCCCTCTGGCCTCCCCTACCCCCCAGCACATACCCACACCTTCCTCCCCACTCCAGTGTCTCGCGCCCATTGGTTAGGCTTATATGTGTTATCTAGTCTTCAAAATTTATTGTTTTGTCTTGTTTTTTTTTTGTCTTAAAAGTATACCATTTGTCTGCTTTGGTCACTTCTTTGTCTCAAGTTTTTTTCAGGAGGCTCCTGTAAATATAAAATCAAATTTGTTTTTCTCTCCTATTAATCTGTTTTATGTCAATTTAATTATTAGATCAGCCAAACAACCTAGAAAAGGTTGAGTAGTCCACTTCTACATGACTCTGAATAAGTCATAAAAATATTTTGCTTTAACTATTATAAATAAGTAGATATTTATATTTAATATTCTAATTTTATATTATTATCTTTATTAAGTTTCCATAAGAATCAAATGAATCGATGTATGTGAAAGCAGATTTTCAAACCACAAAATATTATAAAGATTTAAAATATTTCTGCCAATGTTATAACAATACCTAAATTTTACTTGGAATTCAAAATATGCATTAATATAATAATTGCAGTTAATTTCATTCACCTCTAGTAATACATCTTTAAAATTTTTTTCATATAATAATTTGTTTACATCTCAAAGTAAACCTATAAAGATATACTATTATTACAATTATTGATGAGAAAAGTTAATACTGAAAAAATGAGTCAAATATCTCATTCAATTTCTGGCCATTGAAGTTTCTTATTGTTTTCATTTTTGAAATTTAAATGTCTTTTTCATGAATCAGACCACAATAATTTCTTGGGAAGAAAATAGCCAAAGTGAAAACACACATATCGCTTTTGCTACAAAGTATACTGAATGACTGAAGATATGAGGAGAACCGCATAACACTTTAAAAATGTAATATGTGACATTATTCACATTCCACTCTCCATGCTGTAGCGTGACAACTACAAAAAAAAAAAAATCACTAACATGATAACCAAACACAATGAGAATGCAGTTGAAAAGGTTAGGTCACCATGAAATGTGCAAATCACATCAGAACCTCACATTTTCACTTCCAAATCATCTTTGCCCAGCAGGGTGGAAATAGAGACTCAAACTGCATAACCTTTCATGCAACATCATTGCTGTGCTAGAGAGAAGGCTTAAGTAACTTAATGTTTCTCACAAAACCTGATGTTGCTATTTGGCAGCTTCTAATCTGGCTGGGTGCCCTGACATGAATTGCAGATTCTCTGTGCTCCTTTTAAGGGGAGTTTGAGGAGGATGAAAGCAGATGCAGACAAACGCAGATGGAGCCCAGAAGCCAAAAAGCATGAGGCTCCTCACTACAACAGGAGTAGATTTGGCAGCCTCATGCTGTTTTAAGGAAGAAAGGTAATTTTCTATAAAGTAATTAGTCGCTCCACTCAAACAAACCACTACGGTGATTGCATTTTGTTTTTGTAACTTTAGGAAATGTTCTTTGAATGTAAGTTAAAATTATGCAGGTGTTTTTGGTTTTGATTATTATTTTTTAAAAGGTAATAAATGGAATTTTAGGCTTGAAAGTGATATTTAAATTGGAACATATCATAATTGATCTCCATGTTTTGTCTTGTTTTTGTTTTAAATGTTGACCTTTTCAAACAGATATAAGAAAATGAAAGGCTGTTGTTGCCTGATCTGGCAACTTTAAGTCTTATTTCCAAGTTCCTTGCTTTTCTGGCCATTTCCTTAAGCTTCTTAGGGTAGCATTACTTACCTTTAAACCTGAACTCTTATAGAACTGGAGGCTCTCATACCTGTTCTTCATGTCCTTCCATCAAGAGATATTCCCATGGTAGGTCTCTATTCACTTGCTACTTCTTGTGAGAGAGAAAGGGAAATGCTTTTTCACTTCCATTAGAAGCTTCTCAATGACTGTACTTTCTGACCTCTCTATATCACTTTACTCATTTTGCTTTGGGTAGGTTAGAGTGATTCATCTCAAAAAGGTATGGGTAATCTCTACTCTTCTTACCCACAGAAAGTACTATTAAATGATCTCTGTAAAGTTTGTTTTACAAGCTCCTGTCCCTCCCTAGGGCATTTGAAGTTTTGAGCAGTTAATTTCAAAGAGCGTAACTTATACTCTTTAGATATTCTAAAACATAAAACAAGAAAGTAATTTAAGGAAGCAATTAAGGTTACCCATGCACTGGATGTACACATTGGGCCTTGGATTTTAGTTTGTAGGCAAGGTATTTTAAAACTGGGAGATACTGCCCTAGCCTGTTTTGCTCAGTGGATAGAGTGTTGGCCTGGGAACTGAAGTGTCCCAGGTTTGATTCCAGACAAGGGCATGCACCTAGGTTGCAGGTTCAATCCCGGCCCTGGTCAGGACACGAGTGGGAGTCAACCGGTCAATGTGTTTCTCTCGCATTGATGTTTCTCTCTGTTTCTCCTCCTCCCTTTCACTCTCTAAAAAAGCAATGGAAAAATATCCTCAGTGAGGATTAACAAAAAATAAAATAAAATTGCAGGTAATATTTTTATAGTTGAACATTTGGCTTTTTATTCCTGAAATCTAGGTACGGTGTGCCAACTGGTTCTGTGGTGACTGCAGGGACTTGAGCCAAGATAACACCTTAGGAAAGATGTTCAGAAGAAGTGCGGAAACCTCTAGGCTTGGCAAAGTTGTGGGGACCTCAGAAAAAGCTCCCCAGAAACCACTGTAGTGCTGCAGGATTCTGTAAGACTACCTGAGTCTTAACAGCCAGCAGAACTTCATCACTGAGGTCTGAAACTTTGAGGTCGGCTTTGCGGGGTTAGTAAGCAAAAGGCACCAAGACCTCAGGCTACTCTCTGCAAGGACTGATGACTTGTGATCCTGCAAGCTAACAACCATACCTTGAGCTGGCACACATGTCTTCAGCATGCCTGATTTCATTGCTTACTTCACACCTTCAGCTTTTCCTAAGTAAGCATAGATGAAACAAATGTTCACGTTTTGGCAAAAGAAGCACTTCACATCTTGAAAGTTCCTTTATAAACTGATTTACAAAATATTTGCTGTTTTTAAATCATGTGGCAGCTGAATTCTGTGTGTACTTCACAGAACTAGGGGAGTTCTAGTTTTAAATTGTTAGCGCCAAGGCTGTATGTGCAGGGCTAGATCAACGGCCCCAAATCTTTTTAATATTCCCAGTTAAGAAGGAAACATGAGTTTTCTAGGACCTCAAGTTGGTTCCTTCATATAAGAAAGAAACATAAGAGGCAGCAAAGAAACAGCCACTGTGGTGCATGATCAAAAATACTAACACACGCCCTAGCCGGTTTGGCTTAGTGGATAAAGCAGCGTAGGCCTGTGGACTGAAGAGTCCCAGGCGTGATTCCGGTCAAGGGTACATGCCCGGGTTGCTGGCTCAATCCCCAGTAGGGGGCATGCAGGAGGCAGCCAATCAATGATTCTCTCACATCATTGATGTTTCTATCTCTCCCTCTCCCTTCCTCTCTGAAGTCAATAAAATATATATTTAAAAAAATACACACAAGGGAGTACTAATGCTAGCCAGAGCACAAACTAAATATAGAACTGGGTGTCGGAAATCAGGGACTCAAAGGGAAAATAGAAATTATAAGGTTGTGCAAAATGGTAATGTAGGAGTGTGAAAATCAACCTATTGATGGTCGATTTCTTCCATGAAATCTAAATTCACAGGTGAATTTTTTATTACTTAAGCAGAGAAGAATGATGCTTTTATTAGTTTGCTAGGACTGCCATAAAAAAACAAACAAATGTACCAGAGACTAGGTGGCTTAAACATTGGAAACAAACAGGGTGTCCCCCAAAAATGTATACACACTTTAACAGCGGATAGCTCAGTTGATATTTCTTTCTTTTCAGATTTAACCCACTGAAATTGATAGTTATTCAAAGTGTGTATACATATTTGGGGGGACACCTGTATTTTCTCAAAGTTCTGGAGGGCAGAAGTTCAGCATCAGGGTGTCAGTAGGATTCATATCTTCTGAGGCTTGGAGATGGTGATCTTTTCCCTCTGACTTCAGAAGGTCTTCTCTCTGTACCTATCTGCGTCCAAATCTCACCTTTAAGGACAGCAGTCATACTGCATTAGGACCCACACTAATGACCTCATGTGAATGTAATCACCTATTTATAGACCTTATCTCCAAATACATTCCATTCACATTCTGAAATACTGGGGGTTGGCACTACACAATGTAAGTTTTTGGAGGGGGCACAATTCAGACAATAATAATGCTACTTGGTTCCTCAAAACATCTTAATAATTCTACATTCATCATGCTTGATTCTTACTTGTCTTATTTTCCTTGTGGTATTTTCCCTAATCTCTAGAACTCAAATAACTTTTGGAACATATTTAAAATGTAAGAACTATTTCATCTTTTACAACTTCTCCATCCTCTCTCCAAAAGTCTCTGGTACTGATATTCCTGAGGCTGCTCATCGTCAGAAGGCCTGACTTTACGTTAGAGAAGAGCCACTTAGGCTGACTTGTAGAGCAGCAGCAGCTCCCTCTCAGATGAGAGGTTAAGGTCATAAAACTGAAAATTGGCCAGGCCAGGGCCAGACTGCACTAGTTCAAATGTCAAGACATTTTAATTCTAGAATGATGATTTTGTAAAGACCACATTTTTTACCCATTCATAAAATATTTTTATTCAATCGATATGTGCAAAGCCTTCAATGAAAAAAAGCACAGAAAACAAATCATGTTAGCTATAAAATAGTGCTGGGTTTCCTGACCAGTTATAGGAAATTTCCTAAGGCCATGATTTTGAATCTTTACTATATTCTCTCTACAGGACAATCTGCAATTATATGAACACTATTATTACATTACTGTATGAACATAATAATAGTCAACACATTAAAATAAATTAAAAGCCTGAAACCAGATGATTAATTTCCAAATTGATAAATGAATATTTATAAAAAATTTAGAAAACTTGGAAACTTTCCTCTCTAGAGTTATATTGTTATTAAACATGACATTTATTTTCTTTTAATTGAATCTGCACCTTCTAATATTACTAATTAATAAATAGCCAAAGAGTTATTTTTTATTTTTTTTTGCCTCTCTTCAACTTAATTTGTTTAAATGACACCAAAGGAGAGACAGTCTTAAAATTTATGATTTAGCCCTAGCTGGTTTTGCTCAGTGGATAGAGCGTCAGCCTGCGGACCAAAGGGTCCCAAGTTCGATTCCAGTCAAGGGCACATGCCAGGAGTTGCGGGTTCTATCCCCAGTAGGGGCCGTGCAGGAGGCAGCCAATCAATGATTCTCTTTCATCATTGATGTTTCTATCTCTCTCTCCCTCTCCCTTCCTCTCTGAAATCAATAAAAATATATTTTAAAAAATTATGATTTACTTGAAAAGATCTGAAATAATGTATTTGTCAATAATGAAAATCTTGAAACAGTAAATTTTATAATCCTGGAGCAATAATGCCAGTAGCATTTGACACAGAAGTAAAGATATTCTACAAATTGTTTTCACTGTAAGCAAATTAAAAAAAAAAAGTGGTGGTGATGATGGTGGTGGTAGTGATTCACACTTATGTGCCAGACAAACTTCTAAGTTATTTACATGTATTTTACATCATAAGAAAGATCAGGTATTCCTCATTATACTGTTCATGAAATGGAGATGGAAAAAAGTTACCTTGCTCAAGACAGGACTGTTCTTAAGTGGCAGTCTACTATAAAAATAAACACAAAGAGCCCTAGCCAGTTTGGCTCAGTGGACAGAACATCGACCTGCGGACCAAAAGGTCCAGGGTTCTATTCTGGTCAAGGACACATACCTAGGCAATCTAGGTTGCAGGCTGCTCCCCAGCCTGGGCCCTGATTGGGGCACATGCAGGAGGCAACCGATCAATGTGTTTCTCTCACATCGATATTTCTCTCTCCTTCTCCCTCTCTCTTTCATTCTCTCTAAAAATCAATGGAAAAATATCTTCAGGTGAGGATTAAAAAAAAAACCCAACACACACAAAGGTATGTCAATTCACACAATAACACTTCCACCTGTTGTCTTTTTACATTTTTTTTTTAGTAAATCATGCATGCGTAAAAATGTACAAATTATGTGGGTGGCTCTATGAATTATCAAAAAATAAACAAACTTAAAAAATTCCCACTTAGAACTAAAAATTGGGCACAATCACCGTCCCATCATCAGCACATCTCTACCTCTCCAAAGTGATCTCTACTCAGATTTATGAGTATATATCATTACTTGATTTTGTATTTTATTGAAATGAAATAGTATCACACGTATTGCTCATTTCATTTTTCTTTATTATTTGTGAGATTCATCAGTTTTGTTCCAAGGAGCAAATGTTCATGAATATGTGTATTTGTTCTGAACTTCCTGTTCTGATCCATTGGTTTACATATTTATCCTTAAGTTAACACTACAGTTTGATTGGCTATAGATATTTAAAAAGTTGATTTTCTTTTGTTTTTAAGGTACTTATTTCTGGTGCAGTTAAGAGAGATGTAAATGATATAATTTATCAAGCATCGCACGTATTTGAGTTAAAACTTGCTCAGTGTTACTAAATAAAATCAAATATGGTGGTCCTGTGGTTAAAGTGAAAAAAAAAAAAAAAAGAGTTGATCTTCTTTTCAAGATTGTCAAAACTATTCCTGGCATTTCACTAGTAATATTAGAATCAGCTTTTCAATTTACACATGCAGGCCTACACAAATTGCTGGGATTATTTTTCCAGGAAACCCACTGAACATATAAATCCACTTTGATAAATTTTAACATATTTCAAATATCACATATTCCAATCTTAAACAAGTTCTATTCTTCCTGTTATTTATATCTCTATAATCCCCCTCAGTAATGTTTATACTTTTCTGTATAGAGGTCTTGCATAGATTTTTTTCTAGGTGTTTTGCTTTTGCCACCAACATAAATAATAAATATTTATAAAATTTATTTTTCAATTGTTTGTTAGTTGAATATATGTAAATAAAGCTGATTTTAGATTGATCTGATATCCAATAAGCTTGCTAAATCTTGTTTTAATAGTTTACTATAGTTTTACTAGCTTATTATAATAACAATATTGTATTACAAATATTTGCAATGTTATTGAGAGCCTTATTTTGCCCCCAATCCTTACATATTTTATGTCTTTGCTTGCAGCAGTAAGAAAGTCTAGGACAGTGAAGAATGTAAGTGATGATAGTGGACATTCTTATATATTTGTGAACTATTAATATTTCTTCATCTGCTATGTTTCTGCAGGTGTGTTGTTGTTTTTTTTTTTTAGATACTCATAATTGAATTAAAAAAGTTCTTTTCTGTTCCTAGTGCACTAAGGGGACATTTGTGGTAATGATATTGTTGATTTAGTTTTGGTTTTTAATCATGAAAGTGATTTTTGTTTTAGAGAATGCTTTTTGTGCTATCAAATGCATTCTCTGAATCTACTGAAATTACTTTTCTCATGGCAAGAGATGAAATTTTTCTCTTTTGTTCTGTTTATGAAAGTAAATTACCTTAATTTTAACTCAATGTTAACTCAATGATTTCTCAATGTTAACTCAATCTTGCATTCATGATTAAATACAGTTTTGAGATTATATATTATTTATTTTGTGCATTGCTGAACTCATTGTGCTAATTTTTTGTTTAGGATTTTTGCACCTGTGTTTAAGAGACACTTTACAATATAGTTTCCCTTTCTTGTGAGGTTTCTATGGTGATGTGGTTTCAAAATAAATTCTTCATTTTTTTTCCCTACCATCTGAAATAATTCATGGAAATATTAACATTATTTATTTCTTGAATATTTAAAACAATTCTATAATGAAGCCATGTAGGCCCATAGTTTCTTTGAGGGAAAGGTTTAAATTATGGATTCAATAGATCAATGGCAACAAATTTTCTTTTTCTTCTTAGTTAGCCCTTAAACCTCAAGAATTACAACATTCCAATACAGAATGCCCAGAGTTCTTTGTCTTTTGGAACTCTTTCTGAAATTTTAGCTGCCATGGTAGCAGTATCAAAACAACAGAAACACTAGTATAAAGAAGGGGGGAATGAGGATGGAAGAGACTAACCAAAGAATTTATATGCATCTATGCCTAACCCATGACACAGAAATAGTGAAGTGAAGGCCTGGGGCGAGGATTTGGGGGTGGGGGGTGGGGTGGAAGAGCTCAATGGGGTGAAAGGGGACATCTGTAATATTTTCAACAACTAAAATAAAAAAAGGAAAAGGTGGTTCATATTCACATGAAAAGCTTTCTCAATACAATTATAAATGAAGATGATCAAATGGATATTTCACTTACATCAGGATAAAAACAAAGTAATCAAACAGTTTCACATGGATCTTCTTAGTTTTATATTAGCTTTCATGTCATAAAGATTTTTAGTATTTTTACTAAGTTTAATAAAGATTTATGAATGTGTGAGAAAAATACATGTTTCAAAGTTGTTAAGTAAATATAATGTAAACAGCTGCTTAGAAAAAGCTGATTTCATGAATAAATTGCCTAATCTTTATTCAGGTGTGAGTGGTTTGGGCTTATATATGTTATCATATATTCAAATTTTAAATTTATACCTTAAGTCAATGATAAATTGATAAATATAAATAATTAAAACATTGTGACATCTATATATTATGAAATAACTTAACTCACCAAAAGTTTACACTTAAAAATTATAAAAATAAATATTCTTTTGTTTTATATTCCAACAGTAGATATATGTTGAAGACTATAAAATTTATCTTAAATAAGATTACTGAAATTAAAAATTGCCAGTGCTATTTCCTTTACATACAAATTTACCTAACATTGATTATTCAGCAGTAATCTTAAAGTCATTTAAAATATTTTCAGCTTTGACTGTACAATGTTCACTACCACTTGTCAATTTCTAGGATACAATAATTAGAAATTATTTAGCTTATAGCAAAAATCAGCATTTCAAATAAAATTTAATAATTTATATGCAAGCAATGACTAAATACATATTCATTTAATAATAGAGAAAAGCATCAAATATTATTTTTTTTAAAAAAGAGACTCCAGTGGTCACAAAGTAGCCAGAATGTAAAACATGAAGGAAATAATATTTCAAAATCTCCATTTACTTTCTTGTCCACATTTCCAGTGTCTGACATATATTCCTCATCATAATAACTCCTCACATAACAAATAGCAATGTATTGTTTGGGAGGGGTTTTCTTGGCAATAATGGCCTCTGAAGGGAATTATTTAACTACTAAAAGGACTTTCAAAGGAAATACCTTCTGAGGGACCAAAGAAAGCATTAAAGCCTTAGAAACAGGTTACACATAGCAATAGTTAGAGAAAATGGATGCAGACAAACAAACAAAAAGGCAGGGTTCCAACAACAACCAAAAATTAAATTAAATTAATTTTTTTTCTTCCCTAAAACACATACTAAAAAAAACAGCCAAGCACCCTGTGTGGCCCTCCTTGGTGTCCGCACTACGTGACATCACTATAGATGTCATAGAATGTTGCCTTGGTTGTTTTCTGGCACAAAAGGAATCAAGCATGCAGGGAATTCAGAGGCCACAGAAATGTAAGTAGGGATGGCTGGCACTAATAAATGTCTAAGTAAATATGGGGAGAAGAAACTACAGTGTATATAACCTCTTTAGAAAGTGTTTTCTGGTTCTTACCAAGCCAGACAGGTTTTTTTAAGTGCCTGGTATTTTTCCACATCAATACAGGTAAGTTAATTATAAGTAATGATTATATTAGTGGACTATTAATAGTTTGGTAATAGTTTAGGACATAATTTAATTTGGCACCAAATGCAATTGAGTGTATTAACCATGAACAATATTCGGTCTGTAATCTAGAATTATGAATGTGTCATTTATGTGTTGAAATTTAGCTAAACTTAGTTTGTTATATCAGCCTAAGAGTTCATTTATTGACTTTTCTTCATGTTATCCCCGTTTTCTCCTGCAGTGGGCCTAACTAACCTTGTTTAGTAGTACTACTTGTGCAAATCGAAACAGCAGCCAATTGTATATGAACAAATTCTCAACAAATTCAGGACCTTTTTTGTGGCAGATATCATTAGTTCACCTTAGCTTGTACCCAGTACACTTGGAGTTCGTACAGTTTGCTCAGATAAAACACTAAAGAGACCATGGTTGTTTCGGAATCCAAGCAGATTAATAGAGGAAAGCTCTTGCGCATGTTCTCTACGTTTTTCTCTTGCATCCAAGATCAAAATAAGCTCCAACGGGAATCTCAGAGGGTGAAGAAAGATCTCCGGAGAGACAATAAGGTGTCCCGGAGCGAGAACAACGCTCTCCGAAGAGAAAACATGTGCCTCTGGGCAGAGAACAAAGCCCTCCGAAGAGAGAACAAAGGCTTCCGGATGGAGAACCAGTCGGTCCGGGAGAAGAATCAGACCCTGAGGCAGGTGAACCAGGACCTCTGGATGGTGAACACCGTGGTTTTCAGGACCCCGAAGACACCGTGGGAGAAAATCAACGTCTTGAGCACAGAAACGAAGTCTTATCGGCAACAGAACAAAGCCCTGAAAGCTCAGACCAAGGCGCTCTGGGAACAGGAGGTCGCCTTCCGGAACGAGGCGAAAGCTCTCCAAGAAGAAATCAGGTCCCTGCAGGAGAACATCAAGGGCCTGCAGCATCAGGAGCGAGCCATCCGGCTGGAGGAGCTGGCCCTGAGGAAGGAAGGGAATGCGCTGGAGATGGAGGAGCAGGCTCTGTGGAAGGTGGAGCTGGCCCTTCGCGAGGAGAACAAGGCCCTCCGAGAAGAAAGCAATGCCCTGCAAGAGGAGGAAAGAGCCCTTCTGGAAGAGACGAGGGTGCTGGAGCTGTGGAACAGGATTCTTCAGGGGCAAGAGAGCAACCACGCTGGCTGGGGAGATGCCCAGTAAGGACATAGAGCAGGAGACGTGTTGTAACCCGCGAGCCATGAAAACCATGGGCATTCCAGAAAACAAATGCAAACTTTTGAAGGTGATAGACTGTTATTGGGGTTGAGTCAAAAGCCTGGAAATGTACATTGCTCTGTACCTGATCTTAGAAACGAAATAAAGTACTTAAAATTTAAAAAAAAAAAGAAAGAAAGAGAGATATCTATGTTTACTTAAAATTTTACACTTCTATTAGTGGTTATTTTTACTTTAGAATGTGAAGTATGTACTGCACGAAATGTGATGCTTGAATGAACCAACTGGTGGTGGTGTTAACATTCAGAGACAACGGGTGAATATTTTTAAAAAATTAACAGCAAAGAGAAAATATTTGCCTTAAAACTTGCCCTTTGAATTCTGAACCATGTAGTAAATATAAAGTTTTACATAAGTATTGTGAAAAAAGATGTGTAAGAATATCATTTCTGCCTCCCTATGCTTATTCCAATGATCTCAATGAGGAGGCTGATAAAATAATAAGAATTTAAAAATTTATGTGGCAGTACAAAACATTTCAATGCGAGTTCACAGGCTTCCTCACTTTCTATTTATTTTTCCTTCAGTTATCACCCTCCTTTACCTTCCTGGGAGGGTGGATGTTCTATCTCATGTAGTAAAGAGAGAAAAGGGAGTAAGAGAACAAAGGTCTCCAAACTAAGAGTGTTGGAGCTTGAAATGGGTGTCTCAGTGTATGTTCAATGAAAATTGTAGAAGAAATGGAGTTTTCAGAACTGTTAATATTGATAATTGATCTAGTTCAGCGATTTTCAATCTTTTTCATCTCATGGCATATACAAACTACTAAAATTCAGGGGCACACCAAGGAATATATTTTTTTGCCAATTGCCACGACTTTCATGGCGGGGTTCAGGATCTGAAGGGGGGGCTGACACACAAATGAAAATGCTATACAAGAATATGAATTTAGAAGGCATTGGGGGCCAGGGGGAGCCTCTTTCTTGAAGAGACAAACCAACTTCTGGCCTGGTCCACTATTTATTTAATTGAATACACATTTTTCCTTTAGCAATGCATACAGGCATATCAAAGGTAAAGTTTGGTAAACGGTAAAAGTATTATCAGGTTAGGGAATTGCCTTGAGCCATTGAGCACACAGCAGGGCAATATTATGCAGATTTTTCAGCCCTGCTGAATATCAAAGTCCATTGGCCTCCCAATGATTCTTTTTGTATTAATATGCTAACTGCTGTTGGCTTTAGCCTCTGGCAGTCAATCTGACAAAAAGTAGGCATAATTTTGATTCATTCACACCAGACAGCTACTAGTATTGTTGTGTTGGCTATTGTCATTTATTTGACAAGTTAAGAAAAAAAGAGGTCAGTTTCCCTGACTAAATAGTCAAGTATTGCATGTTTTAAAAATTCTTGCAGCACACCAGTTGAAAATCACTAATCTAGTTGAATGCTGTTTAAAAAAATACAAAACTATTCATGCAAAAACTGAGTTACATGTACTCATGATGGATTTATTAAAGGTAGAGATGTAGTTGCATAACATTACATTACAAACTGCCAGAGGGCTGGTGCTGTACCTTATTTTTCATTATCATAAATTTTGGGCACTTAAAACAGGGTAAATATTTAACACTTTTAAAAAATATCTTTATTGTTTAAAGTATTACATATAGTATTACCCATGTCTCCTTTTTCCCCCATTGACCTCTCCCCAACCACTCTCACCCACAAAGCACATACCCTCACCCCCTTTTGTCTGCTTATATGCATGCATGCAAGTACTTTGGTTGAGCTCTTACCCCCCCCCCCCCACCCTCACTTTCCCTCTGAAGTGTGAAGGTCTTTGTTCAATGCTTCTCTATCTCTGGATCTATTTTTGTTCATAGCCAGTTAGAGAAAGATAAGTATCACATGATCTCACTCATTTGTGGAATATAATGAACAACATTTAATGCTTTTCATTGAATACTAGAGGCCCGGTGCACAAAATTTGTGCACTGGGGGTTGTCCCTCAGCCCAGCCTGCACCCTCTCCAGTCTGGGACCCCTCGGACATCCCTATCACAATCTGGGACTACTGGCTCCCAACTGCTCGCCTGCCTGACTGTCTGATCACCCCCTAACCACTCCCCTGACAGCCTGATCGACACCTAACTGCTTCCCTGCTGGCCTGATTGTCCCCAATTGCCCTCCCCTGCTGGCCTGGTCACCCCCAACTGCCCTCCCCTGCTGGCCTGATCACCCACAACTACCCTCCTCTGCTGGGCCATCTTGTGGTGGACATATTTGACCACATGGGGCAGCCATCTTGTGCGAGGGTGTGAGGGTCAATTTGCATATTACCTCTTTATTATATAGGATAACAGATAATATCTTATTCTGATTCTTGTGTGATGTTGGTGGCACAGAAGTATAAGTAGAGAAAGAAAACACATTTTTCCTTTCCTAGGTGCTGCCACTTATGCAAAAAGTCAACATACATCTATTAGGTACCTTTAATTAGCACTCTATAAAGCAATACAAATACATTTAAGTATGAAGAATGAAAAGAGATGCATCCCTGATTTTAAGGATTCCACAGCCTAAAAGGAAGATAAACATTTTTAGTTTATACCTTGAGAGTCCACCATCTGATAAAGAGTTTACTGACCACTGTTCCCTGGAGCATACAGGGTGGGGCAAAAGTAGGTTTATAGTTATTCATATGGGAAGTAATACAATAATCCTACCTAATAAAAGAGTAATATGCAAATTGACCCTAACTCTGCTACACCCACAAGCCACGCCCACAAGCCAATCAGGAGCGAATATGCAAATAAACCCAACCAAGATGGCTACAGCCACAGAGAGCAGGAGGGAGGTTTGGGTTTCCCTGGTAACAAAGGAAGCCAAGTTTTCCGCCTGCCATTGCAGGCCTAAGCCTCCACTCAAGGCTACAAAGTTTCAATTGTAGAAGGCAAACAAATCCAAACAGAAATGGCAGCAGCCACTGAGCTGGAAAGAGCCTAGGAGGCAAGGGTTGCCCCAGGTGACGGATGAAGCAAAGCTTCTGCAGCCCTGGCTGGCCTAGGCCTCCGCTCCAGGCTACAAAGTTTCAATTATAAAAGGTACACAAACCCCAAAAGAAATGGCTGCCGTCCACGGAGCGAGCAGGAGGCTTGGCTCTGCTCCAGGCTACAAAATTTCAATTGTAGAAGGTAAATAAATTCCAGATACCAAGTCCTCCTCTTGGGTTGCCAGGGGGCGTGGCCGGCCTGCAAACCACCACAGGCCCCTCGCTCAGGCCCAAGGGAACCCCCACCCTGATCCAGGGCTCCCTTCAGGACAAACCAGCTGGCCCCCACCCATGCACCAGGCCTCTATCCTATCTAATAAAAAAGTAATATGCAGATTGACCATCACTGCAAGACACAATATAGCTGCCCCCATGTGGTCAAAGATCCTGCCCCCATGTGGACACAAGATAGCTAGCAGGGGAGGGCAGTTGGGAGGCACCAGGCCTGCAAGGGAGGGCAGTTCGAGGCAATCAACCCTGCAGGAGAGGGCAGTTGGGAGGCACCAGGCCGACAGAGGAGGGAAGTTGGGGGCAAACAGGTTGGCAGGGGAGGAGTTAGGCATCAATCAGTCTGGCAGCTGAGTGGTTAGGGGGTGATCAGGTTGGCAGGCAGAAGTGGTTAGGGGCAATCAGGAAGGCAGGAAGGCGATCAGTTGGGAGCCAGCAGTCTGGATTGTGAGAGGGATGTCCGACTGCCCGTTTAGGCCCAATCTGGGATCTGGCCTAAACGGGCAGTCGGACATCCCTCGAGGGCTCCCAGATTGGAGAGGGTGCAGGCTGGGCTGAGGGACACCCCTGCTCCGTGCACGAATTTTGTGCACCGGGCCTCTAGTTAATAAATAATAATACAAGAATAAACTTTGTTTCAATAGTCACAACTGTAAACCTACTTTCCCCCCACCCTGTATACAACTACCATTTAAATAAAATGATTCGGCCTTGGAGGAGACAAGATTTATAGAGATGGTCTGAACTGACTTGTAGTCCAATCTGGACAGGGAAGAAATGCAAGCCTTTATCATTTTGCCAACCTGAAAAGATGCAGTAGTAGCCTGCAAGGAAGGGGAATGGCCAAGTTTGTGTTCTAGGGATTTATGGATATGTTCTCTGTTGACTACACATTTATTTTGATATGTTATTGTTCATTGAAAAGGGTCCTTGCCTATTTCACTCTCTGGTGATAAGGTCAGGAAGCTCGTTCCCGTGGGGTGGGTCTGGTTATCACTGACTCCTCTCAGGGAAAAATCTGTCATTATTACATCACAGCTAAATCAGCAGCAGCTCGGGTTAGACTTAAAGAGTAGGACACATTGATCAGAATTTCAGTCTCCTCTTTGGATTCAAATGCTAAGCTAAGGATTGACACTGCTACAGAGAAGTTTTTATTTTATAGTACACTCTACAGTGAGAAATTACATAATTAAGGAATAGGTTTAAAACAATTTATGTTGATATCATTCATCTTAATGTCTATGATATTTCACCTTCACAGATTTACAAAAATTTTCTACTAAAATTTCTAGTTAATGTCATTTTAATGAAATACTATATTGAAATTATATTTTCACATGTAATAAGTAGGATATACTTAACTGTACATTAAAATATTTTCATATGTCTGGCCAGTCTGACTTAGTTGCTTGGAATATCGTACCATACATGGAAAGGTAGTGGGTTAGATTCCTAGTCAGGGTTACATACCCAGGTTGTAGGTTCCCATCCCCAGTCGGGATTCGTACAGAGGTAGCCAAGGTATCTCTCTCACATCAATGTTTCTCTCTATCTCTCTATCTCTATCTCTATCTCTATCTCTATCTCTATCTCTATCTCTATCTCCATCTCCATCTCCACCTCCGTCTCTGTCTCTATCTCTATCTCTTTGTATCTCTCCCTCCTCCCTCTCTAATATCAGTAAAATAAAATAAAAGACATATCCTTGGGTGAGGATTAAAAAAAGTTTTCTTATGTATAGTATGACATAAATTTTATTAAAATTATCTGTTAAAAAGATGAAATGTTTTGAATGTATTGTGATGCTTAATACATTTACTATTTACTGTAAATAGTCTTTGTTTCTTTTTGTCCATTTGTAGATCTTTCCTCATGATTTTCAGAAAGGGCAGCCACCTAAAGGCTATCTGAATAAGTAATCCTCCACGAAAGCTCCAAATATCTTCTTAGCCGTGAGGGATCCTTAGGAGATCATCAGGGCTAAACTCAAGGGGAAAGCTCCATTTATTGAATGCCAGAAGTCTCAGGCTCACAGGCCTCTTCTCTTTCATTATGCTCCATCATGCTCTTTCTATCCTCTGAAATGTAGCAATTCCACATAAGGTACTACATTCCTAAAATATTTTACCAAATGTCCTATAGCTTTAACCACTTTTGGGAAAGTTCCTTTTGTCTGATACTGCCCTCTCAGTGTGCCTTTCAGGTGAAGGCTTTTAAACACCAGTACAGATGGAACTAGTGTGGGTTTCCTCATTTCTCACTACATTTCTGAAACCTTTATCTATATTTCCTTCTATGAAAGATTTCGTTTCAATGAAGCACAAGGTATGAAGTACCCCTTTCTATCCTATGTGAAACTTCATATTCATGATCATTCAGACATGAAAACCGTTGGAATCTGGCTCATAATAGTACTCCTGCCCACCCCTTCTGCTTTTATGCTGTGTATGACTTCAGATGCACACAGATGTTTAGTCCAGAAATATGCCACACACATCCTTGGACCTTCTTATCTTCAAAAACCAAAAACCAAACTCTTTCTTCCATATCATTCCAGTTTCTATCCTTAATTGTCATGTTGTAAGACCCTTATGATTTGCAAGTACAATGATTAAAAAATGTGACCAGTGTGGATCAGTTGGCTGAACATTGTCCAGTGCATGGAAAGGGTTCCGATTTCATTTCTGTTCAGGACATATGCCAGGGTTGTGGGCTCATTCCCCGGTTGGGGATATGTCTCACTCTCACTTTGATGTTTCTCTCTCTCCCTTCCCCTTCTTCTCTCTCTAAAAAGTTGAAAAAATATATATATTTTTTAAAATGTGAGTTGTCCACTTTCTCAATAGACTTCTTACACATCTATCTTATCTCCCTACTTACCCAACTCATTAGCTGCATCAGCATATTTCAGTACTATCATCCCCCACCAATAGTCTCATTTCTCCTATTCAGCTTAGATTCTGGTACCATATTATACCCTTCTGAATGCTCTTTACTATATATATAATTTCAGAGAAGAAGGGAAAGTAAAAATTAGAAACATCATTGATGAGAGAGTTATTGATCGGCTGCCTCCTGCAAGCCCCACACTGGGGATTGAGACTGCAACCCAGGCATGTGCCCTGACCAGGATGCTAACTGTGACCTCCTGGTTTCTAGGTTGATGCTCAACCACTGAGCCATTCCAGCTTGGCACTCTACTTTCAAACTCACTCTTCAATGCACTGACCTGAAAAATGTCCAATCCTGAATCCCTGTAACTATGTGCTTCTTCTTTGTCAAAACTGTTTTTTTCCTTGTTTATTTACAGTACTTGTGTTCAGAATAGCTGGACATAGCCAGAGGTATTGCTACTATTAGCACAGAGAAAATAATATATACCGAGTATCTAAATATTTACATATATTAATTCATTTCATCTTTAAATACAACCTAAGTACTTCCAGTTTGCCCATTACACAGATGAGGAAACAGAAGCACAAGAAAATTTTACCTTTGCCAAGATCACATTATAATTTATTTCAGAAATGGGATTTGAACTCATGTAGCCTGACTCCAGACTCTGCCTCCTCCATCTCTATAGTATCTTACCTACACAAAATATATAGTATTAACACTATAAAATCACCCAAAATACAAATAGAGACTCAATATTTTTTCAAAAAATTCTATATTTGTCCTGCTTTCCAGTGTAACAAAACTTTAAACTCTTCTTTTTCAATACCTCAAATAAGTCTCACATTTCTCACTAAAAAATGACAAACCTGCTTCATGGATTCTTGGGAAAATATATTAAGAATTCTGATATTATCACTCTACCACAAATACAATTTTACCTACTCTGTGCACATAGTGCTTATTTTCCTTCATATTAAAAGGAAAACAGATTTATCAAAAGTTAATCCCTCTATACCCACACAGAATTTCATCCTGTCTTTTCTTCTCAAGGAATGTATCCCTATCTATATTCTCTAACATTTAACATTCTTAAAAATGATAGCCAACCTTTTGGATTTTAGTCATTCTAATGGATATGACGCCTTAGTCCACTGTGATTTAATTTGTATTTCCCTGATGTTGAACATATTTTCATATGCATTATGGCCACTAGCATTTCTTTCCTATGAAAACAATTGTTAATTGTTTTGTTACAATTTTTCTGATGGTTTGTCTTCTTTTTAAAAAATATTTATTGTTGAGAGTATTACAGATGTCCCTCTTTTTTCCCCCCATTGGCCATCTCCTCCAGTTCCTACACCCCCTCCTCCAGGTCTTCACCACCCTAATGTCTGTGTCCATAGGTAATTCACGTATGCATATAAGATCTTTGGTAAATCTCTTCCCACCTTCCCTCCCACCTTCCCTCCCCCCTTCCCTCTGAGGTTCTTCAGTCTGTTCCATATTTCTGATTCTATTTTATTCATCGGTTTATTTTGTTCATTAGATTCCTTGTTCATTTATTTTGATTTTTGGATTCACTTGTTGATAGATATGTATTTATTGTTCATATTTTATATGTATTTTATTGTTCATATTTCTTCCTCCTCCTTTTCCTCCTCTTCCTCCTCCTCCTTCTCCTCCTCCTCCTCCTCCTCTTCCTCCTCCTCCTCCTCCTCCTCCTCCTCCTCCTCCTCCTCCTCCTCCTTCTTCTTCTTCTTCTTCTTCTTCTTCTTCTTCTTCTTCTTCTTCTTCTTCTTCTTCTTCTTTTTCTAGAATGCCCTTCAAAATTTCATGTAATACTGCTTTGGTGGTGATGAACTTCTTTAGCTTGGTCTTGTCTGTAGAGCTCATTATATTACCTTCAATTCTAAATGATTGTTGGGTAGCTTAATCCTGGTTGTAGGTACTTGCTACTCATCACTTTGAATATTTCTTGCCACCCTCTTCTGGACTGCAAAATTTCTGTTGATAAATCAGTTGAAAGTTGTATGGCCACTCCCTTGTAGGTAACTAACTGCTTTTCTCTTGCTGCTTTTAAGATTCTTTCTTTGTCTTTAACCCTTGGCATTTTAATAATTATGTCTCTTGGTGTGGGCCTCTTTGGGTTCCTCTTGTTTGGGACTCTCGGCGCTTCCTAGACTTGTAGCTCTATTTCTTTCACCAAGGAAGGGAAGTTTTCTACCATTATTTCTTCAAATAGGTTTTCAATATCTTGCTCTCTCTTCTCCTTCTGGCACCCCCACAGTGTGAATGTTGGTATGCTTGAAGTTGTCCTAGAGGCTCCTTATGCTATCTTCATATTTTTGGGTGAAAAAGGACCAGTCAGAAATTAAGCATACACTAACTGAAATAGAGAATAATTTACAGGGATTTAATAGTAGAGTAGAAGATTCTGAGAATCAAATCAAAGATTTGGAATATGAGGAAGCAAAAAACACCCAAATGGAAGTGCTTATCTTCTTTTTATTAAAATTTAAAAGTTCTTTATTTATGGGACATGATCTTTTTACATTTATATGTATAGAAAATATTTTCACAAATTTACTTTTTAATATTTCAATGGTGAAATGTGAAGAGCAGAAGGTTGGAATATAAAATCCAATTTATCCATTTTTTTTTCATTTAACAATGTATTATATTTATATCCACTGTCTTATTAGCAGTTGTTCATATTTTATTGTCCTCTATTTGAATTAAATATTTTTGTCCAGATGTATGGATTCATGGTAACAGTGTTTGCTTGCATATGTGTAAACTATGGCCAATAATAAGTATTTGTGTGCATTGAGCTGCAATTTTATCAACATTAAATTAGGCATATTAATAACTAACATCTAATGAGCTAGATTAATAATATCTTGCAAATATTTTAGTTAATCCCTAAATTATATCCTATAATTAGGTATAATTACTATTCACATTTTTTTTTCCAGAAGGCAATCAAGACTTTAGAGTGAATAAATAACTTGTCCAAATATGTATAACAGCAAGTGACTACAAAGTAGCAAAGAAGATATTTCAATTCAGGAGTTAAAAGTTCTGGTTAACCTCCAAAGATTTCTCAGAATTATAATATGTTAAAGTGTTTTAAACTTTATATGTTTTTATATTTTTCTCACTTGTTTGGTAACTATGCTTTAAAATGCATCATATTTCAATACCATTTCAATTAACATTAAGCTTTCCAAGTGGAGTCAGAACTTTTTTTTATCTTTTCACTTGTTACAACTTCATGATGCTTAGTAGTGAATCCTTCATATACCGAGCAACAAAGTTATACTGAATTATTTTAAGACACAACTTTTTAAACTAGAAATGTTGTCTGTTGACTCCTATTTTGTCCTAAAAATTATTAGCAATTCTTTAATACTTTTAAATTACTTTTTTAAAGTTTAAATTATAAAACCACTGTTTGTTGAGAAGAAACAATGATTTGCTGAGAGCACTGACCTACTAACTGTAATTCTCTTGCTAATATACACTGAGTGGCCAGATTATTATAATCTCTGAATGCATAATAATCTGGCCACTCAGTATATATATTAGAGGCCCGGTGCATGAATTCGTGCATGGGTGGGGTCTGGCCAGCCTGCCCAGGGGGAGGGGACATGGGCAGTTGGCCATCCTGCCTGCTGGTCGAACTCCTGGTCAAGGGGACAATTTACATATTAGCCTTTTATTATACAGGATATACACTGAGTGGCCAGATTATTATGTGTTCAGAGATCATAATAATCTGGCCACTCAGTGTAGGGTTCATGCATATATTATTTCATATAAGAACTATTAATAAGAATGTAACTTTTTTAGGGAGGAAGATCCAATAAACATTATTTTACAGAAAGTGAACCCTGGAAACTGTGAATGAGTAAATGAGTACTGTGAGGACTGAGTAAATTTTGTGCCATTTAAATGTGTTGCTAAGCTGGTTCACTGTAGCCCCTGCAACATTTAAATGCTGTGCCATGTAAATGTGATGATCTCTGGTTCACTATAGCCCCTGCAATATAACTTACTTATACCTTGCCCACATCCACATAGACAATTTCTACTATCAATCCCTGTAGGATCCTTCATTGTCAGAAGAGCAATGAGAATAAGCTACATCTATGTCTACTTTATGTAAAGAAAATGAGACAAGCTGTTCAAGGACTCAGGGGTGCTGGAGCCCACTCAAAGCTTGTTCACAATTGGCTCAAAGAGATGATTGTACACATCACTTCCCAGCTCTGAATTTATGACATTATGTCCATGTCTTGAACTCTAAATTATTGTTGTTGTTGTTGTTCTTGTTGTTGTTGTTGTTTTCTGGTAGAGTTGGTTGTTAAATATTTACCAAACCAAAAATAAATCAAAATACTTGAAAACTGCTTAAAGAAAAACAACGAAATGTAAATGCTTTATAATCCTTGAATATGTGTGCATTTTAAATAAGAGACTATTGTTCAATTAATTTCAGATAAGTCATATCATCAGTTATTTATTTTTCAAAAAATATCACAAGATATTAATGATCTGCAATTTGTTGACCATGATTTACATTTTAAACAGGAAAAATAAAAGGATAATGGAAACAATAAAGCAAGACCATTTTCCTCTAAAACATTATTATCATTATTTTATTTATATTAAAATATATTTTAAATATTTACATAACTACTTCAGAAGCATGTATTAATAATTTAGTGTCCTTAAAGTATAATTAGTATATTAGTATTTTGTATATGGCAAATGAAAAGCATGAAAACAACTGGAAAATTATACAAATTCAAAAATAATTGAAAATAGATCGCCAGTTATTTTATTTTCAGGATATTATACCTTATGTTCAGGGACTGTAACAGGCCAGACAGCAATCCTGAGAAAATGGCTCATTAGGGGTCTCCAAAAGGAAATCACCGTATAGTTAGGGACGCTAGAGAAATATTAGAGCTGTTTGAAATTATAGATTTTGTACTGAAAGAATTGTGATACGCTAAATTAAATTCAGATTGCAACCCAAAAAGACATACGATTGGATCAACAAAAAGGAAAGTGCTTGTGCTTGTTTATTTTGCTAAATCCAAAAGAAAACACACAAATAATTATGATTCATATAATTTTTATATTCATATTATTTTTGAGGAAACTCATGAAAGAGATGAGGTTAATTAGTAATATTAAAGTAGAATACCTAGTATTATCTATGATTCTCTCTAACATTTATCTTTTAAACTCTAAAATCCCCAAATACATCTTTGAGGCAGGAAAATTACATCTGTAAATATAAATTCTGCCCCTCCTAAAAATACTTAACACTATACAGTTTCTAGAAACCACCACTATTACCACTGCATAGTGCAAAAGGTGAGTATCTTTGATAAAATTTATTACAATTTATTACAAATCTCAACAAAATTTATTGCATTGGGGTGATTATAATAAAATTTGAGTCACTGCAACACATAAAGCCATAACAAATGAGACCCAAAAGAAATTCTATACATCTTTTCTATAAGCATAGGGATTCAATTTCCTAAGTG
This sequence comes from Cnephaeus nilssonii, assembly GCF_951640355.1. Lineage (NCBI taxonomy): Eukaryota > Metazoa > Chordata > Mammalia > Chiroptera > Vespertilionidae > Cnephaeus > Cnephaeus nilssonii. The sequence goes on along the minus strand of NC_137079.1, from coordinate 65,672,714 downwards.
TGGTAGTTTGCAAACAATTTTACTTTGTCGTTGTTGCTTATGTACACCCCAAATGTTATTTCACACTGAATCCAGGCTAATCCACTTGGCTTGCTTTAGCCAAGAAGATGTTATCAGCTGACTCAAGCAAAACCTCATTAAAAACTTAAATAAATAACACTTGTCTATTTCTACTTCTGCACTACTACCTCTATCACTAACCTCAGAGCATTCTTGGGTTAGTTTGTTTTAAGATGGAAGACATGTTGAGAAGATTCATTTTCCACCCGTCATTCCACTGGAGGCCAATAGCCATCTGACCACAGGCATGTGTATGAGTACAGCCTAAACCAGAAGAGCAACCTGGAAGAGCCTAGTCCAAATCACTAACACGCAGTCCTTTGAACCAAATACGTGATTATTAATCTTAGTCACTGATGTCGGGCTTTTATCCAACACAATTGAGGCAATAAAAAGAATACTTATCTGATAAACCAAAAAATTTTTTTAAAAATATTTTATTGATTTTTTACAGAGAGGGAGAGGGATAGAGAGTTAGAAACATCGATGAGAGAGATACAGCAATCAGCTGCCTCCTGTACACCCCCTACTGGGGATGTGCCTACAACCAAGGTACATGCCCTTGACTGGAATCGAACCTGGGACCCTTCAGTCCGCAGGACAACACTATCCACTGAGCCAAACCGGTCATGGATAAACCAAAATTTTTGTATTCCTTCTATTTTATTATTTTATGCTTTTTCCTTGTTTGGAAATTCTAGGTTTAAAAAAATGTTCAAGGCATCTTGAGTTAACTGATGACATTGTATGTTCTTTTGTATACATTTATAATTTTAACAAAATATACATTTAGATATAAATTAATTAATTTAAATAAACACATTTTTTAAATCATTAGCAAAATATGGTTAACTAACATCTACAGTAGTAATGTTATCTAAAAGATTATTAATAGCCTATTAAATTTAAATGAAAGAATAGAAATAATCATGCTATTAGTAAATGAAATTTCAGAATAATGTAAGCTACTTTAAAGATAAGATGACATGGATTACTAATTGCTCACATATGTCAAGAAAGAATGCAAGTACTTTAAATTATAGCAAAAGTAAAACAAATACGTCTAAATCATACTGCTCATCTATAAATTCCACCTAGGAAAGTTCTTCATGAATTATAGACAATTTCTTCATAAAGACCAATATTTTAAATTATTTGACTTTGTCACATATTATTTAATATAATCCTTCTCTACACAGTACAAATACCAGAACATTAAAAAAATAGCATAGATATTTTTTCTATGATGAATGACACATTACTTTCATAGTAAGAAAAGCAGGATCAAATAGGAGAAAATCAAATGAATTTTGTTTAAATAGCATTTAGACATTGAAAAAAATAGATGAAGTAGAAAATAAATTTTTTGAATGTCATTGCAGGGTTACAATAGAAACACTGAAAGTAGACGTCTATTGATAGAATTCCAGGAAGCATAGTTTAATTCCAAATCAGTCACAGCTCTGACTCAGACATTAAAGTGTTTTTTTTTAATCCACTTTGTGCAAGTTGTTAGTGAACATATTAGTTAATGACCTGAAGGCAAATCCCTGACAATGTGATTTTGTGTTAATTGTGTGGAAAAATATTCTTAGCTTTAAAAATGTTGCATTCTGAGATGCTATAGGGAATTCATCTTTCCTACATGAGCTATTCTATTCAACCTTCCTCAAGGGCACTGAATCATATTGAATGAGTCATCTAGCATTCACTTCATATCTAAAACCAAGGAAACCTCTCAAGAAGCAATGTAAAGGATTAAGCATTCCCATTTTGTTTATATTCAGGTGGCATTAAAATGAAAAATAAGTTATTAAATCAATTGTTTAATGACTATAAATATTTTCATAGTGCTTTATATTAAAGTCTCATACCCTTAGATACCCTTGTTTTAAATTGATCTTCTTTAAAACAGTTTTCTTGATTATTAATCAAATTAAAATAAACCAAAAATGCATCAAAATAAATGTATGCATTGGTAGTATGATTATGAATGGAAGACTTATACTTTAAAAGTCTTAGGTTGAAAAATATTAACTTGAGGTATGTTCAAGAATGAAGCTGTAAAATATACGTATGTATAAATAGATACAGTATATACAATGTAAAATTTTAATTGTAAAAAATATCTGCTACTATCTTTAATCCTATCTAATAAAAGAGTAATATGCAAATTGACCGTCACTCTGACACACAAGATGGCTGCCCCCATGTGAAAACAAGATGGCCACCATAAAATGGCCAGCAGGGAACGGCAGTTGGGGGTGATCAGGCTGGAAAGGGAGGGCAGTTAGGGGCGATCAGGCTGGCAAGGGAGGACAGTTAGGAGTGACCAAGCCAGCAGGGGAAGGCACTTGGGAGGGACAAGACCTGCATAGAAGGGCAGTGGAGGGGGACCAGGCCGGCAGGGGAGGGCAGTTAGGGGCGACCAGTCCAGCAGGTGAGGACTGTTAGGGGTGACCAGGCCAGCAGGGGAGGGCAGTTAAGGGCAATTGGGCTGACAGGGGAGCAGTTAGGCATCAATCAGGCTGGCAGGGGAGTGATGAGCGGTTGATCAGGCAGGCAGGCAGGCGAGCGATTGGGAGCCAGCTGTCCTGGATTGTGAGAGGGATGTCTGACTGCTCACTGGGATCGGGCCTAAACGGGCAGTCGGACATCCCTCAAGGCGTCCCAGATTGGAGAGGGTGCAGGCTGGGCTGAGGGATACACCCCCTCTTGCACAAATTTCGTGCACCCGGTCTCTAGTATGATTATAAAAGCCTTTTTGATTCATAACAAAATAAATTTGCTGTTTCTGTATTAAATGTATACTTGATTTTACTTTCAATAAAATATAAATATGAATACTCTAAAAAACATAGAAAAATGTCAACTTCATAAGTTAAGATTTCTGACATTTCTTTTTTATTTTAACTACATTTTTCACATAACACCAATTTCCATGCTCCACACACACACACCCATGGCACCTTCTCTGCTATATTTAATGCATATAATTTCAGTCTATCTAAATTATGCTAAATTTAAATGTTTCTATTAATAGTAATTATCTATTCATTAAAAGTATAGTAGAACTCACCTGTAAAACACTGGGATTTGGGCCCTGGCTGGGTAGCTCAGTTGATTAGAGTGCTGTCCTAGTACACCAAGGTTGTGAGCTCAATCACAGGCCAGGGCACATACAAGAAGCAGCCAGTGAATGCATAAGTAAACAAAACAACAAACCGATGATTCTCTCTCTCTCTATCTCTCTCTCTATCAATCAATAAATAAACATTTTAAAGCCTGGGTTTTGGGAAGTTGCAGAAGATTTTTTTTCTAATATTTTCATTTCTAGAATAATTATTCCTCCTTTCAAGATTTCTACATTTTTCCACTGCCAACTTTAGCATTTTGTAATTAATGAAATGTGTAGTTAATCTATATTAACTACTATAATATTAATAATCTTATTAACTAAAAACATAGTTAATTTATATTAATTATGTTTCCAAATTTATAGATATAGGTTAAGCAATATTATTGAATAGTTCTTTATTTTATTTATTTTATTTTTAAAATTTTTTTTATTTCTTTATTGATTAAGGTATCACATATTTGTCCACATCCCCCCACCCCCATCCCACACCCCTCCCCACACATGCCCCCACACCCCTGTTGCCCTTAACCGCTGGTTAGGCTCATATGCTTGCACACAAGTCCTTTGGTTGATCTCTCCCCTTAACCCCTACCCTCCCCTACCCTCCCTCTGAGGCCTGACAGTCTGATCCATGCCTCCTTGTTTCTGGGTCTGTTCTTGTTCATCAGTCTATGTTGTTCATTATTTCCCCTAGATGAGTGAGATCATGTGCTATTAGAAATACACTTATAAGAACCGAAAATGAGACAAGCAATAATGGTTATGGTGACAGGCAAATGAATCAGTCTGTAGTGAGTTTCTTTCTGGGCCAACAGTTCTTTTGAGACCCAATTTCAATGTCCAATAGTTCCTTATGTGTACATGTCAGCACTGACATTACAGTTCTGGATGGTGGACAAATGGTGGTAATGCAGGTCCGACTCTCTCTGGTTTGGTCCTGGGCAACCTGCAGTGATGCACAGCTGCTACCTGCTATTATGGGAAGGCCACATCAGCGTCTTCCATCTCTGGACTGCTTCTCTTCTGTCTTCATGGCTGGAGTAGTCCTGTAGATTCCTCTCTGTTGCTGGAATCCATATGGCCTCGGAGTTGTTTTCTGAAAATATACAAACATATTCTCGACCAAAAGTTAATAAAGGAATATTTTCTATAAATTTGACTTGGGATCCTATTGCATTTTTTGCCCAAATAATTTTCCTCTGGCTTGTTTTGACAACTTGTGTGTTTTTCATGGGTGTCTTGCTTTTAGCCTTACAATTAATTTTCTAAAGTATTAATTTTCTAGATGTAATTTACTTACAGGATATTTTTCCTTACATGATATTCTTCTACTATCCCCTCCTTTTTTGATTTAAATGTTAGGAGACTTTTGAAAATTTTATAATGTAGTCTTGATGGCTTTTACATTTTAATTTTTTGCACTATAATATTACTGTTTTAGGTTCATTACATGGCGCACAATTTTTTCATGAGATGAAGTACCAATAAAAATTTTAGTTAACACTTTAGGAACACCTTTTTGTCCAGTACAATTAATTTTTCTAGAATATTAGCTTGTTTCAACTAGCCAATTTAAATTTGCCTGAAAACTTGACTACTATTTTACTGTCAAATTTATTACTCTAACAATAATCTTATTTTACCCTGTAAATATTAGTGGAAGGGATTATTTGCCTTCTTGAGTAGGTCCTGAGCATTCCTGGTGGTAGGCTGGATTTAGATATCGTAAACCCACTTCCCCACACCATGGATACAAGACAACTCAAACAATTCTTGTTGGAGTGAGAGGGCAGCTGCTGTCGGCCAAGTCTCTGTCGGTCACCTGGGTCCTGATCTGAGCTGGTCATGGGAAGCATGAAACAGCCATGGGGGCAGGAGACTTCCCTCAGAAGGGGCTAGGGTTCAGGCCCCTGCAATGTTGGGGGTGTGAGTGTCTGTGCCCCACCTCTGTTGATCCCCAAATTCTCTCCTGATGGCCCCTCTGCGACTGTGCCTGTCTTAGGTTGTTCCTTCCTTGAGGAATCTTACCTGTCTCTGGCTAACCAGCCATCCTCCGGGGCCAAGCAGGGTGACGTGAGGTTCAGTTTTGTCTCCTTGGTAGCCTATGCCCCTGTGGCCTCCATGCCCAGCACCTGCCTTGGGATCCCCTCGCCTGCTGGCGGGGCCCCAGCACTGATCACATATCTTGTGGAACCCGGGTTTCTTCTCCAGGAGGGCTCAGTTCGCCCCACTGGGTGAGAGACAGATCCATGGCACCAGTCATCACGAGACTTCAACCTCGATATGAACAGAGAGCTCATGCAACAGCTGTGAGCAATTGAATTGTGAGAAGAGGGTCTCTCTTGGCCTAAAGGGTAAGAGGGACCAATATAGAATGCTCAGGTGCCTTCCCAGGAGGCCCTCTACACAATGAAAAGGATTAAATCATTACATGTCCTTTTTAAATTGCTGCCAGACATTCAAAGAATTAGTTTGTAAGTTTGCTTGGGATAATTGTATATTATGCTGTTATAATTCTAAAGTATCAAGAGATGTGTTAAGTTTGTCTCCAAGCACCAAACAGATGATTTTTTTTTTTTTTTTTTTTTTTTTATCCCCAAGGGTGCGAGGAACTATTATAAGTACTGGGGGTGATCCAAATCTGGGAAAATTTTTAATGACAGTGTAGAATAATATCATGTAAGGATATTCTTTGTTCTAGTCCTTGGCAATTCCCTTTCAAACTGGCTGTTCATTTCTTTTTATATAGACAAGGTCTTAGTTACATTTTCTGCACCTCTACCGGGGGCAAGTAGTGATAGTAGTGACACCCTTTCTTTGGTGTCCACACAAGCCAGAAACCTCTCTTTAATTGTACACACAAAGGGGCATTGTTTTGATTTTGTGTCATAAAAAGGGAAGCTGGGTGGAGACCCCTGTGTATTTATACTTTCTCGCCCCACCCATGGACCTCCTGGATGACCAAGGTGTTTGGTATTATTGGTAACTACATTAGTCAGGGGATCAGCCCACGTAAGGGATCTTACCCTTGAAGGGTCAGGAGCATAAGACCAAAATACTTACCCTCTTATCCCAGGTAAAATTACCGTACATATGATGATTGCTAGCGTGGCTAGAAAGGCGTTCTCAGGCATTCTTGGGTTTCTGGTTACCTCAAAATTTCTTCCCTGAGGTTTGACGTTCTGATTGATGTTTCTCTGTTTCTGGATCTATTTTTTCCCCATCAGTTTATGTTGTTCATTATATTCCACAAATGAGTGAGATCATGTGATATTTATCTTTCTCTGCCTGGCTTATTTCACTAAGCATAATGTTCTCCATCTCCATCCATATTGTTACAAATGGTAAGAGCTCCTTCTTTTTTACCACAGCGTAGTATTCCAAAAAACTCTGCAGTTATTTGTATCATAGAACACTTGGATACTATATTGCTTTACTGTCTCCTATCTTTCTTTAAAAATAAAAGTTTTTGAAAAATCCCAGAAAAGTACCATATGATCTAGAATAAGAACATTAAAACCCACTTAGTTTTTATAAATAATAAAAGTAAAATGAGGTGGACTTCGCAATCTAAGAAACATATAATAATAAATGACTTGAAGTATAAAGATAATTTTAGATACAAATTGAAAGAGTGTATAACACATCAAAACAATGTGAAATTTTGTTGTAGTAGCACCACTGATGACTGGCTATTGAATTTAGAATCATATAAGCAGCCAATACATTTCTAAAGTTCATAAAACAATAGTAACTGTAACATAAATGTAAGAAAATGGTATCATTTTGAAATTTAGAAAGAACAGAGAAGGGTAGTGTTCTTATATTTTTTTTTTTCATTTTTGGTAGGAATTCTGTAGCAGTTGTAGTCTAGGGAACATTGAAGTGTCAGGATCAGTAAAAGCATAAAGGTGGGAATTTACTGAGTAAAATATGTTGTCCCATGAGCTGTTATGTAGGGATTTCACATAAGGATTTCTTGTGTAAATTCAACAAATACCCTCCATAAATTTCAGAACTAGCATTTTTCATATTTGATCTGGATTACCAATCTGTATATGATTGTGAGGAAATATGTATTTGTAATTCTTGGGTGCATATTACATAAATGTTTATGTATAAAGGACTATAAGATTAGAGTATATACTTTAATACCAACATCGGGCATATTACTTGGAAAGAACTCTATACTTCCAGTATATGCAAAGATGGAGAATATAATTTGTGGACATATTATATCTAAAAGAACTAATGCAATGGTGACAGCTGCTGATGGTAAAGAAAGGTGAAACAAGTGTAAACATGACAAGAATTGTAGAAAGTTATGACAAATTAAAGGAGCTAGATTAATGAAATTGTACTGATGAAAAGTATCTTATGTATCAAGTACTACAACTCTCCTATTTATACAAAAATGATATTCAGTGACTTTCCCTGGAAAAAAAAAAATAATTGAGACTGGAATCTGTACTCTTGATTCCTATCTTACAGTGCTTTAATTCTAGATCTGTGTTAGGAAAGACTTTTCCTGTCTACTTCACAGATTAGTCGTGTTATTGATGTTGTATGTGCCATTAACTCTCTTAGGTAGAAAATGGTGGAGAGAGAAAAAAAACACATCTCTAGGGATGAACAGCAGACAGTGGGATAGATAAAAATAGGCTACCGCAAGTCCAACTGCACTATTTTATGTATCATCATTGCCAAACCCACTTATCTTCTGTTTCCTTGAGTTTTAGTTGCCTGAGGCTTGAAAGTCACTTATCTGAAGCACCGTAGCTCCCAATCTAGCAGGGAAAAAAATGGAATCCTACTCTCCCTGGAAGCTGTTTGCCCTCAAAGTGTCATATGCTAAGTTCTTTGTCACTGCTGCCAAATCACTTTTTTGTACACGATGCTACAACTCAACAAAAGTTGGTGTTCACTTCTACCCTTTGGCATTTTTGGAATTTGTACTTACCCTGTTAATTTAAAGTTTGTGAATCACCTTAAAATCCTTGAAGTTGACACATGCATTGTAAAAATAGAAAATACATAATATAACAAGGAGACTGCTAAGGAACACCTTAGGTAGTTGGCATTCTCTGAAGGATAAATATCAATGACAAAGTTGGCCCAGAAAATAACGCAGGAGTCATGCTGAAGACCTCCAACAAAATTGGTCTGAGCTCCTAATTCAAATGAATATAGTCCTTTACATAAAATAATATCCTTTAGAGTCCAGCAGCAAATATTAATTTTTGAGTTATGTTGCTATCTTGAATTATTCATGTTTCTCTATGTCTTGTTTGGATACTATATTTCCCCAAGTATTGTGATCAGGTTAAATGTTCTTAAATTTTGATTATTAGTGCAATGGTTTATTCATCAATGAATTAAAAAGATTAAAATATAATGATACATTTTTCAATTGTGTTTTTTATTCAAACATAAAGGAGATTCACAGGATGGCTACATAAATACATAGTTCTAAAAAATCCAGTTTTCTGGTGGTTATGAGGTTTATTTATAGAGAAGGATACACTTTTAGACAATATCAAGATATAATGTCTAATGTATAACTTTATCAAGAATATTCTTCAAATCTAATTTTCAGATATTAAACTCAATATTATTTATTTAGAAATTTCTAATTTCATATCTTGTCATTAGTAACTTTTAGTAAAAAAGAATTAACTATTACATTCCCATTAGACTTCAATTTGACTTACAATATACTGCTAGCCTTTTCAATGCACTTCTACAACAAAACAAAACAAAAAACTAATAAACATAATTAATGCATTTAAAATAAAGTGGCACATTAGTAGAAGACTGCCATATAACCAGTGTAAATAACATTCAGATGTTCTCCCTTTACAACTCTCACTTTGGGGTATTTAAAATTAGGAAGAACATATTAGTTAACACTACATCTAACTGTCATTGCTTTATATTAATTGGCCCTTTATTCTATCTTAATGGTTCCATCATTGAATGTATTTTTTACTCCAAAGTAAGTAGATAGAAAATGAATGTGATGATCTCTTTTAAAAACACAAACATGGCATTGTTGGTATCTCTTTAGGTGATCTGGTTTTAGATCGTATTCTCTGACATGTGTGCAATGTAATTAATAGGATTCTCATTCATCCACTTGCGGTCTTCATGCTGCTGGAGGGAAAGAAGCACCCTTGGAGAGGCAGGAGGAGATGTTATAATGATGAGATTACTATGATCTTCCTCTTTCTTATCTGTGTACCTACTCTCTGGTAGACGAGGAGGAGCTATGGGCGATGTACACATAATCCATATACATATGTATGCTGATCAATCTCACAAAGGTACAATTGAGAACAACACCACATACTCATGTAATTTAGTCTTCTTATTTCATGTTACTATTTAAAGCTCTCTTCCTAAGAGAAATTAAGGAAAAGAGCAAAACAAAACATTGGATACTATTTCTGACTAAGTTTCAGAAGAAACGGCATGCAAAATACTGATCTTATTGGCTTTTTTGTTCCCATTTCCTCTTTCCCTTGTCGATTTATTCTCCATCATCCTTTTTATCTTTGTCCCTTCATCTCTCTGATTGTAACTCTTCCTTATAGTTTTCCTACTTTACACTTGCCCCTGCATTGTATGTATTCAGCTTTGTTTAGTACAATGCTTTCTGTAGATGTTGTATATAAAGATTCTATTTTCAATAATTTCCCATCCAGAAAAGACAGACTTGTTTTCTCCTCCTGATACATATGATACTATTATGCTATCTATTACAGTAGAGCCAGTATTTTCATAATGATGTATAATACAAAGTGTATATATTTTATCACATCCCAAAGCTTTGATAAGTTAAAATTAGCATGTTAGAAAAAAAACATTGAGTTCATTGTTTATTTCATCCATTTTCACCTTCAAATATCTACATGTCTGCAATATTCATAAAAATTGCAGTTGTGAGAGTAAAATCAGTATTCATTACTTTATATATTTAAATATCGGTTACATGTGCAAATGCTTAAAATAGAGTGTGATGATTTACAACACCATCCTTCTTCTCCGAGTGTTAGTACCACCCTCAATATATTTGTTAGTGGGTAAAAAACAAAATTGCTATCATCCCATTTTTCTGTGTGCATCTGAAACAGTGCACAAACCATCCTACTTGCCTTTGCTCATTCCTGAAACACTACATAAATATACATACATTCACCCACTCCTAACAAAGCAGCCAAATGAATCAGGCAACAGATGGGAAACCGAGAGTCCATGTGTTCACACTACTACTATGCCAATAACTTGCTGGGTGATCTTACGCAAACCACATATCTTTAGCTAATTGCCTTCTCTGTAAAAGAACAGAGCCATAGGGCCTGGATATTAGCTCTCAGAAGCCAGTAATGAATTTGTCGCACCATCCTTCTTAATATGGAAAACATATTCAAATAATAAAGAGCTAGAATTGATCTTATTATTATTGCATAATCTCACTAGGTCTTCCCTGCTGTTCTGAAGTCTATAACCAAATGCTTTGCAAAACCCATTAAAAAAAAAAGAAGAAGAAAGGAAACAAAAAAGAAAAAACAACTTTCTCTACTACTACCACAGTAAGAATAATGAAAAAATCCTCTTATGCACACACAAGCTACCAAAAGACAATAGGCACATCCAATTTGTCCAAAGAAGGTATACAAATAAACACATATGCATGAAATAATCCTCAATATCATTAGCCTTTAAGGAAATGGAAATAAAAACCACAATGAGACCTAATTACACATTTACTAAGATAGCTAAAATTAAAAATATACACAAAAACAAAATAAGAATTGGTAAAAATGTGGAAAAATTGGAACCTTCATACATTAATAATAGAATTGTAAAATGGTTCATGACTTTGAAAAACAGTATGCATGTTCTTCAAAATGTTAAACATATTGTTACCACATATTTCACTACTAGTTATATATCCAAAAGCATTGAAAACATAAGTCCACATAAAAACACAAATACAAATGTTCATCAAAGCATTATTCATACTAATTACAAGATAGAAACAATCCAAATATCCATCAACTAATAAATGGATAAAAAATGTGATATATTTACAAAATGGAATATTATTTGGCCATAAAAAAGAATGAAGTACTGAAATATGTTACAACATGGATGACCCTTGAGACATAATGCTAAATAAAAGAGGGCTGTCACAAAATGCTACATATTATATGACTAGAGGCCCGGTGCACAACATGTGTGCACTTGGAGGGGTGTTTCCCTCAGCCCAGCCTGCACCCTTTCACAGTCTGGGAGCCCTCAGGGGATGTCTGACTGACAGCTTAGGCCCGCTCCTGGTGGGGAATAGGCCTAAGCTGCAGAACATCCTTAGCGCTGCCCAGGAGGTGGGCCGCTGCGCTCTCCAGCCATCAGCCCTGCTTGTGACTGAGGGGTGCTCCCTCTGTGGGAGAACACTGACCACCAGGGGGCAGCTCCTGTGTTGTCTGCCCCCTGGTGGTCAGTGCACATCATAGCAACCGGTTGTTCCACCATTTAGTCAATTTGCATATTGCCCTTTTATTATATAGGATACTATTTGTATGAAATATTCAGAATATGTAAATCCATAGAAACAGAAGCTAAATTAGTAGTTGCCAGGGGCTGGCTTAATGTTGTTCAATGTCACCTCAGTTTACCCTCATAAACTTTAATAACTGGATTGTAAGAAGATATTGTTGTATGTTAGGCTGTTTTCTGCAGAAAGAAGTGCCTTGAGAAAACATTTTTATACAGATTGTGAATTTGAATAAGACTGAAACAGAAATGTACTGATAACTAACATGAGATTGCATTATGGATCAAGTAAACACTGTAGACAAAAGACTTTCAACCAGTGTGCCATAAGAATTTTTAAAACATGTAATACCTGACTTTTTAGTCAGAGGCACTGACCTTTTCCCTTAGACTGTCAAATAAAAAATGGCAATAGCCAACACATCAATAGCCATCCAGTGTGAATGAATAAAAATTATACCTGCCTGAGCCGGTGTGGCTCCGTGGATAGAGTGTCATCGGCCTGTGGACCAAAGGTTATCAGGTTCAATTCCGGTCAAGGGCACGTATCTCGGTTGCAGGCTCCTTTCCAGCCTGGACCCTGGTCGGGGCTCCTGCAGGAGGCAACTAGTCGATGTGTTCCTCTCACATTGATGTTTCTCTCTGTCTTTCCCTGTCTTTTTCACTCTCCCTAAAAAAAAAAAAAAAAAAAAAAAAAAAAAAAAAAAAAAAAAAAATCAATAGAAAAATATCCTCAGGTGAGGGTTAAAAAAAATTATACCTATTTTTTGTCATAAAGGCAAAAGATATCTTTTTATATGTTGCAAAATTTTAGTAATTAGTTTATGTGTGCTAAGAGATAAAAAAAAAAAAGGTTAAAAATTGCTGCTATAGAAGACTGCCATTCAGTCTGGTGGGAGCACAAGAGCTATCCCCATCCCTGACACATAATGATCCATGTAAAATACAACTCAAAATTATCTGCTTGAGGGAGGAAAAGAGGATCACTTATCTGCCATTACCCATTGCCCATTGGTCCAAGTTGACCCAATGCATGTTACAACCCTCACAATCCAGTTCATGCATACACAGAAAGCCTAGTAGTTCTTACAGGCATCCCTGTTGGAGGGCTAAGAGAAACCCCTGAGAAACGCAGGCTATAACTGAGGTTAGATGATGTCTGGTTGCTTAAAATATTGTGCAATGGCTAAAGAAAAGTTATATTGAGTGACTATCATGCTGAAGACAAGGAGCACATAGTCTATTCCTCATTCCCAAATGTGTATAGCGGTGTGTTGAAGCTCTTTGTACATGAGATCTGATATTGTATATTATTTGTCAATTCTGCATACAGTAACATATTTTCAGTATCTTGAAATTGGTCATGGGGAAAGTATTTGCACAATGGCAATGGGCAAACACTGCACATTAGATTTGTTTTCTTTTCTTGATAGTGGAAGATGAAACACTTACCAACAAATATCCTATTCATTATTCTTCCTAGTTTTTGCTAATAAGACACTATACTAGGAAAACAATGTATTTATCTATATGCCTAAAAATAAACTACCTCTGACCCCTTTCTTTGGTCTTATTGTGAAAAAAGGTTAAGGAAATATGAGGGGAGGAAGACTGTGGAAGTATATGTTAATAGCAACAAAAACCTGGCACATATGAAGAGTATGCTTTTATATATTATATTTACATTTTCCATCATTGCTGCTCCATATTTAGTACATATATAACACTACATAAAAGTACATACTACCCATAGAATACCAAATATATACAAAGTAATAGATTTTAAATAAGCTATTATTTTGTTGACTTTTATGACAATCCAATGAGATAAGTAATTAGATTATACTCATTTTACTAATGAGAAATTAAGGATTAGAGTGATTCAGAAATTTATAAAAGATACCAGAGTTGGAAGTTATTTAACTGTAATGCAACCACAATTATTTCATATTCTGATTGTCAGTGATTTTTCTACCATACTTTAAAAGCCACCATTATTAAATATTATTACCAAGAATAAAGGTGGAATTTTATTAAATAAATTGTTTTTTGTATCTTTTGATCAATGATCATATAGGTATTTGCTTCCTTTTTTTCCCCTGATATGTAACCAATTCCACTGATAATTTGAAGAATATCAATTATACTATATATGAAGTATATTTTCATTTGCAAGAATACACTTTTTAGAAGAGTAAGGCTGTCACTTTTTTGTCTTCTCCCTTCATAAGGAAGGACAAACATTGCTCCTATTACTTTTTATGGCTTTTACTGTCTTGTCAAACAGGAAATTCTATCTACATTCAGCAGGCAAAACAGCAGGCAGAATTATGGTGCCTTAAAGACATGTTAACATTCCTGACTGCTCTTTAACTTCCCTGTTTCCAAATCTGTTGATCTAAACAAGTGACTCTATATTTCACAATTTCTTCTACTATGTCTTAAGCATTTCCTTGCTGCTATAATTTCCCTACATTTATCCTACGATGAGTTGCTGTCAAGTTCTGAGCTCAGTACATCAGGCTAAGGGGCCAGGAGCTAGGCTACCTAAGACAACTTAACTCTCAAAGTGAGAGAAATATGCCTTCTTTGCTATATGCTTTATTACTGAGCCTGTTTGAACTTATTGTGGTGGTATAAATTTAACTTAAGTTTGAGGAATTAAACATTCAGGAATTCAAGAGTGAAAATTTGAATTTTTCTAGTGGCCAATGGCCAACTCAATCCAGCAAAATTCTGAAACTGGGGGGGAGGTGACATGTGGAAGAAAAAGGGACCAAAATTTGTCAAAGCCCTTAAAAAATCACACGTTGTTTTCCTCTTGACAGGGAAGAAAGAAAATTATGAAGGTCAAGTTTTATATTCCATTTTAACTATTTCCATATCAGGGGTTGATTTGGAACTATATGAGTGTATTTACAAATAAATTAATTTTGGAGCAAAGTTTTGTGAGACGAGCCTAGAGATTTTAATGTGGCGGAGGTGATACTGTAAACCAGCCTGCTGATGAGTTATCAGTGAAAATATTTTCATTTCAGCTGAAACCGGTTTGGCTCAGTGGATAGAGCGTCGGCCTGCGGACTGAAAGGTCCCAGGTTCGACTCTGGTCAAGGGCATGTACCTTGGTTGCGGGCACATCCCCAGTAGGAGGTGTGCAAGAGACAGCTGATCGATGTTTCTAACTCTCTATCCCTCTCTCTTCCTCTCTGTAAAAAATCAATTAAATATATTTTTTTAAAAAAGAAAATATTTTCATTCCAATAAGGCTAATCTCAGATGAGGCAATTATAGGCAGACTAAGTGACAATGGTTATTAAAACTAGTGTTTTTGCTCACTCTGTTTGTATTTTTCTCACTCAGGTACACAAAATTAGACTTTACAATGAAAAATAAAACAATTATAACAAAAAAAAACACACACACACACAACAATAACCAAACATTTTTAATGTAAGGTTTAAGGTGTTTGATGGACAGTAGCAAATGGTCTGGCTTATTCCACAATATTCAAGGCCAAGGAAGGAATTCTCATAGGAATAAGTTAAATACTTGTGCCATTCCCAGAAGCTCCTATAATCACCTCTCATCCCACATTTTCAAACTAGCTCTGACATTCACCCAGATTACAATTGTGGCTTTCAGAAACCCACAGTCTGTGGATAAATCAGCTTCACAGTGGGGTGGATTTGTTCAGTGAACAGATAATGTAGAACAGAGATTTGATACCATAAGATATCATACCTCTAAGCTGAGATAGAGAAAAAAATCACTGTAATTACTATAAACCCAAGGGCCAAGTGGTAATTTTAAAATACTGTTCTCATAAACACTTTGCCAATTGAACTTAAGGCTGCACAGAGACATAGTAAAGAATGAAATGAGTTTAAAAAACAATATTTTTAAAGTCAGAATTGAAACTGTGTTGAAAATAAAATAAAACCAAGTGATGTTGATTTAGTAAGAAAAGAGAGAAGATCTACTTAGAAAAGGGGAAGGTCTTAATTAGAAATCTACAAGATAAGGACGAAGAATGGTAATTTTCTCACACTTAACCACTTTTAAAATAAAAAATAGCAAAATTGGAGATACTTTTTTTTTTTTCTTTTCTGGACCAGGATTCAAAGATATCCTATATAATAAAAGCGTAGTATGCAAATTGTTCCCTCATCCAGAGTTTTTCTGGGTGTTCGACCAGGGGGCCAGCCAGCTAGGGGAAGGAAGAGAGGCCCCAGCTGGCAGCCACTAGGTACCCTAGTTTTATATATTAAGACAGAATCAAGATGTAAGCAAATGTTTTTTGTTTTGTTTTGGTTTTTTTAATTGGGAGGCTTCTATAAGAAAGGTGGAAAGTAGAAAAGTATACAATCATATCTTCTAACAGTGCCCTTTGCTTATTGGAACGATTGCACTGGCTTATTAGAATCTTAAATAATGTAAAATAAAAATATAATCCTAAATGGGAAAGCAGGTAATTCTTCCATTATAAGAGAACACCAGACTTTACATGGTACTTTATAGAGGATGAGATGCAGAAGTTAAGCAAAACATGAAACAATAAATTAAATCCAGCTTTTAGGAATTCTGAACAAGTAGTTGATAACTGTCTCAGTGGAATTACCCTGAAAGCAAAGAATATTTTTTGAAAGAAGTGGATGTTCTTTCACACACAAAATTCAAAAATTGTATCTCTAATGCCAAGAGACCTATAAAGCAGGATCAGAAAGAATATATTATTAAAACAAACATCTGGACCCAAGACAAAGTGAAAAGAAAGAAAAGGGTGATCCTTCAATAGTAACTAGTGTTTTACCTGTATCAGGTAGAGAAGAAAAAGAGCTGAGCTTAAAAGCAATTAAATTGAAAAAAAAAAAAGTCAAGTCTTGCTTGAAGGGTGTAAGAGTCTAATAGAAGTAAATGGAGCAAAAACACTCACTCATAGGTATATCACTTTCCCGTGGCTGCCATAACAAAATACCACAAACTCAGTGGCTTACACAACACAAATTTATTGTCTGAGCGTGGCAGCTACTAGAAGTCTAAAATTAAGGTGTCAACAAGGTTGATTTCTCCTGAGATCTTGGAGGGAGAATCTGATCTATGCCTCTCCTATTTTCTGGTAGCCTTAGGCATTTCTTGACTTATGAATGGCATCCTCCTTGTGTCTGCAAATGACCTTCCATCTATTCATGTCCATCTCATTTCTGGATATCCCCTTTTTATAAGAACACCAGTCATATTGTATTGGAGATCATCCTAATGACCTGATCTTAACTTGAGAATTTGCAAAGAACCTATTTCCATAGAAGGCCACATATACAGATACTAGGGGTTACAATGCCAACACATTTTGAGAGGAAACAATTCAACCATAACAATAGAAAAGGCAGTAATAGATAAGAATGTTTTTGATGTCTCTGAAACAGCCCAAATTATCCAAATCTTGTGAAATTAAAAAAGAAAGCACTGAAGAAGGGAAAATATTTTGTTGTACACTTTACAACATAGCCTATAAAGGTTCTCATTAGAGAACATTGCTTTCTTAAGCTTCTGTAGCTGAGTAGATTTAATTGAGAATAATGTTAAGGGTGAATCTCAAACAGGGAAATGATAAGATCAGGAAGAAAATATGCTTAGAAGCAGAAATCATGGACCTAGAATTAGCCTTCAGGAATCTGCAGCAGATTCATTAAAATGGAGAAGAAACAAATGATCTTTCTAGAGAAGGAAATACAGAAAAACCTGAACAGAAGAGGCACTGGAACTTTGAGAAGTACTAGAGGTTTTTTGTTTGTTTGTTTTAATATATTTTTATTGATTTCAGAGAGAAAGGGAGAGAGAGAAACATCAATGATGAGAGAAAATCGTCGATTGGCTGTCTCCTGCACGCCCCCAACTGGGGATCGAGCCTACAACCCAGGCATGTGTCTCGATCTGAAATGGAACCATGACCTCATGATTCATAGGTTGATGCTCAACCACCGAGCCACACCGGCCAGGCAAGTACTAGTTTTATGCTTCATGTTGGGGCATCTAGGTCGTAGAAGTAAATACAGTCTACTTCTCTACTGAATCCTCATATTTATTTGAACTGTGAAGTGCTTTGAATTTGGGATATAAAGAACAATTTCTAAGTACAGGTTTGGAAATATATGATGTGAAAATAAAGTCAATTCAGGAACCACAAGGAAGCAGAGGAGACAAGAACAGCTTCCCTTGCAAAAGTTTACATCTGGGCAAAAGGTAGAAACATTTAAATGCTGAGAGAAAAAGTGGGTATAGATGCATGACGTTTTAAGTGGGATATTCTGACTAACATTTTGATGGGTGATTTTTCCAAAAGCTGAAGCCCAAATGAATCTTTTCTTCTTTCTCATGCTTTTCACCTATACCAACTTATGAATGACAGTGAATCACTACTTTTTCTTGAAGATGTATTACAGAGGTCACATCTAGGTTTATTTTAGAGGAATGGTGTCCTTTTAGAATTTTTGGAGTGTGACAAATATGAGAAAATTGAAGTTAAATTCAAATTTTGAGGTGTTATTGTTAGAAAGACAGCTGTGGAAGTCACGTGACCAAACCAAAAGTAGCATTTGACCATCTACGACATCATATCATCTGATCACTGTAGAAAAGTTCTAAAAATAATGCTGAATTTAAAATTAAAAAAATAAAATTACTTTTTGAATCAATTTGCTATAAACTGAGAGTAAACAATTAACTATTAAGATATTTTTGAACTGAAAAATTACTGAAGGGAATTTATAAATGAAATATATATCTCTTTCACTTGATATACACTTGATCTCTTTGTAGTGCATCTTAGAAGATACCCAGTTATCAAGTAAATCGATCTCAGTGTTAACACGCATGCCCCCCACTCCCTCCCCACACACAGATACACAGTCTGTGTAGGAAGTATGTCCTATGCAAGAAAAACAGTGATTTTGATTTCCAGCTGATATGTGATAAAGAAAGAAGTGTGTTATGGTATTTATCACTCTGCCGATGTGTAGCTAATTAGACACACCTGCTCCCCAATGATTGTAACAGTAAGTTATAATTGTAAATAAGGAACAATTTATCCCATTACTGGTGCTTCTTTAAATCAGGCTGAACTCAGCAACCTCTCAGGTTTATAGTTATTAGAGGACAAAAATGACAATGCCTACTAAAACTAGCCAAAAGGGAACAAACAAGGGCATTTTGAAAGCAGAATTTACTTTAAAAATGATAAAACTATATTATACATACTTGAGGGTGCACGAAATCCGTGCATTGGAGGAGAGGTCTCTCAGTCCAGCCTGCACCCTCTCACAGTCTGGGAGCCCTCAGGGGATGCCCCTAGGAAGTGGGCCTAAGCCATCAGTTGGATATCCTTAGCACTGCTGAGGAGGCAGGAGAGACTTCTGCCACCGCTGCTGCGCTTGTCAGCTGTGAGTCCAGCTCAGGGCTTCTTCTGGCTGAGCAGCACTCCCCCTGGTGGTCAATGAGCCCACTGGTGGTCAGTGTGCGTCATAGCGACCAGTTCTGCCATTTGGTAGATTTGCATGTTAGTTTTTTATTATATAGGACTAGAGGCCCGGTGCACGAAATTCGTGCACAGAGGGGGGTTGTCCCTTAGCCCAGCCTGTACCCTCTCCAATATGGGACTCCTCAAGGGATGTCTGACTGCCCACTTAGTGGGATCGGGCCTAAACGGGCAGTCGGACATCCCTCTCACAATCCAGGACTGTTGGCTCCCAACTGCTTGCCTGCCTGCCTTCCTGATTGCCCCTAACCGCTTCTGCCTGCCAGCCTGATCACCCCCTAATCACTCTTCTGCCAGCCTGTTTGCCCCCAACTGCCCTCTCCTGCAGGGTTGATCACCTCCAACTGCCCTCCCTTGCAGGCCTGGTCCCTCTCAACTGCCCTCCCTTGCAGGCCTGGTCCTTCTCAACTGCCCTCCCTTGCAGGCCAGGTGCCTCCCAACTGCCCTCTCCTGCTGGCCATCTTGTGGTGGCCATCTTGTGTCCACATAGGGGCAGGATCTTTGACCACATGGGGATAGACATATTGTGTGTTGCAGTGATGATCAATCTGCATATTACTCTTTTATTAGATAGGATAGATGCCTGGTACAGGGGTGGGGGCCAGCTGGTTTGCCCTGAAGGGTGTCCCGGATCAGGTGGGGGTTCCCTTGGGGCGTGGGGCGGCCTGAGCGAGGGGCCTGTGGTGGCTTGCAGGCCGGCCACGCCCCCTGGCAACCCAAGCGGAGGCCCTGGTATCTGGAATTTATTTTCTTTCTACAATTGAAACTTTGTAGCCTGGAGTGGAGCCAAGCCTGGGGCTCCCTCCATGGCCGGCAGCCATTTCTGTTGGGGTTATAATTGAAACTTTGTTGCCTTAAGGGGGTGGGCCCGGCCAGGGTGTGCAGAAAGCTTTGCTTCCCCTGTTGCCGGTGGCAACCCTGGCCTGCTCTCTCAAGCTCCATTCTGCCGCCATTTGTTTGAATTTGTTTACCTTCTATAATTGAAACTTTGTAGCTTGAGTGGAGGCTTAGTCCTGGCAAGGGCAGGCGGAAAGCTTGGCTTCCTCTGTTACCTAGGAAACCTTGCTCTCTGTGGCTGTACCTATCTTGGTTTGGGTTAATTTGCATGCTTGCTCTGATTGGATGGTGGGCGTGGCTTGTGGGCATGGCTTGTGGGTAGTTTGGAGGTATGGTCAATTTTCATATTTGTCTATTATTAGGTAGGTAGGATAGACACATGCACACACAAACACACACACTCACACACACAAAAAAGTTTATAAGTAACAGACTCTGGAAATGATATACATATGTTTCTTAACCAGGAGAAATGGCTGACCTTTGGAATCATAATTAATGTGACTGAAATAAGTAGCATCTAAAGAATATTTCTCAGGTAGAAAAAAAAACCACAATGCTCATTAGGGATTCCAATAAATCCTGTGAAATCTCCATAAATTATTTTAAAGCTATCACAAATTCTGCTTTTAAAAACAATGTGGTGGTTCATTTTATTCTAGCAATGCTAAACAGAGGTATTGACACAGATGGCTCAGTGCAATTGAGTAATCAGCTGAATGACCAGACAGCTGAACGACCTTCCAGATGTCATTCTGGAAGAAGCCAAGGCAGCGGGGCCTGAGGCAGTGGTGGTTAAGGACAATCAGGCAGGCAGGCAGATGGGTTAGGGCAATCAGGCAGGCAGGCGAGTGGTTAGGGTCAATCAGGCAGGCAGGCAGGGTGGTTAGGTGTGATCAGGCAGGCAGGCAAGTGGTTAGAGGTGATCTGGCAGGCAGGTAGAGGGGTTAGGAGTGATCAGGCAGGCAGGCAGGCCAGCGGTTAGGAGCCAGCAGTCCCGGATTGCCAGAGGGATGTCTGACTGCTGGTTTAGGCCTGATCCTGCAGGAATTAGGCCTAAACCAGTGGTTGGATATCCCCTGAGGGTCCCAAATTGCGAGAGGGTTGCAGACTGGGCTGAGGGACACCCCCCCACACCCCTGTGCATGAATTTTGTACACCAGGCCTCTAGTAGACAAATAAAATACAATTGTATAAAAATAGCATTGTATCTTCTTTTTCTCCAAAATGGAATGATACTCTACTCTTCTTCCATCTTTGTATTATTTTGTTTGCTTATTTCTCAAAACAAGCTGGACCAAAAGATGTAATTCCCAATTTACAGATTGGTGGCCATTATTTCTGCTAGAGACCCATTTAATTAGATCTTGAAAATGTAACACCCCCCAAAACACACACACACACACACACAAAACAAAAACAACAAAACAAAACAAAACAAAAAAAAACCATCATGTAAATTCAGGGTAACTGCAGGAAATAAAGGAGAAAATGTCTCCAAATTATAGATTAAAATATTTACTTTATTTATTATGCAACAATGAAGACACAAACTATGTATAAAGCACTCTAAATACCTCTGAATCCACCTCCTAGCTTATCAAATTAAATGCTATAAATGAATTTCAAATTTTCTACTTCTCTAAAGCTGACTAGCATGCTGAATATGTAGTTCATCAATCTCATTTATGTTTTCATGTTTTTATGATATAGTTATCTCTACCTATGCAATATATAGTATTATTTTACATACAGTAACATTGTGTCAATGACATCCTACTGTATGCTCCTGCTGCTTCACTCTCCTTCCAAGAGAGAAAGGAATAGACTTAGGTTATCCAAATTTGGCATCAAAAGTATTCATTCTTGTATTTTATATTTCTGTTCTGAATTCTAATGAAATTTTCTACAGAAATAAATACTGTTTTATCTTGAAAATCAAATGCATGTCATTGAAAACAGGGAGAGTCCTTCACATTGAATGATATTCAATGACAAATAATATACAAATGGTTTTATAGGAAATCTCCATAATGTTTTAGTGATGTATAGATGTAAATTGTAGGATGATTCAGTGAAGACTAAATTAAAATGGGTGAGAAAAAAAAGTCTATTGTCACATCCTAAGATTCCCTTGAGGAAGATTTCAACACATTGCTTTTACATAGAATAGTCTGAGACTTGGTAGGTAGGAGAAAAGGCCAAACAGATTCCAGAACTACATAGACTCCAACCAGTATTTCATTTATAGACTTCGAAAATGAGTACCTGCACTGAGGACTCAAAGGGTTCCAATATCACAAGCAAATATCTGCTGCTCTCTTACATGGATGAGTATAAAGAAGTTTTGGCATGGCAACAAGTGAAAGGAATTTTAGCGACAGGACAGGCAGTTAAGGAATAAGGAGATCCATGGGAGAGAAATACATAGGTGAGGGCTTGGAACTACCAGAATGCTTATCTTACTTTTACAGAGGATAAATAAATATTACAAGAGGAAGGCATACATTCACAGAGGATAGAGGAATGTTGCACGATAAAAGGAAGAGGGAGAGGGAGGCACCTGGTGGACTTTGACCTTTGAAACTGATAATCTGCATAAGAATGACCAATTAGGAAAGCATGGGGGTCATAAATTAAGGAAGGGTCCAATTAGAAAGAGTCATGAAGAGACAAAGAGCTGCAGACTTTATAAAACCTGAGACAAAGAGGCTCAGAGGATTCATTTTTTGTTTTCCTATAGAGAGAAAGAGAGCAGGTTTTTTTGCCTTTGGGGACCCTTCCCCAAGCAGAATTTGGTGGTACTTAAACAAAAATGACAATTCAAAAGTCTTATAAATTGATTGTGGGAAAAGATTAATAGTAATCAATGACAAATTTCTCATATCATTTCACAAATTTATCAAGTGAAGCCCTCCAGGTGATCAAGCAATGCTCCATTTGTGATTGTTTTCATATATTTTAAAACTTCCAAGAGAGGTAAAGATAATTTATTTCACATTATAATACAAATATATTTGCATATATCTGTATACAGACGTGTGTGTCTGTGTGTGTGTGTGTGTGTGTGTGTGTGTGTGTGTGAGAGAGAGAGAGAGAGAGAGAGAGAGAGAGAGAGAGAGACAGAGACAGAGACAGAAAGAAAATGTGTAGACTAACTCAAATAGGTGTATGTGTGTATATACTTAGGTTATCATATATTTGATTAATTCTTATTGATTAACAATCAATTTTAAAATTGCTCATCTTTTAATGACATTTTATTGGCTTCATACTTGTTTTTACAGAGAATAGCCAATATAATAAAACCATAATATGCAAATCAACTGAACAGCAGAACAACCAGTCAGTATGACGTGCACCAACCACCAGGGTGCAGATGCTCAGGAGCACCACTCAACCAGAAGCTGGGCTCAATGCTGGCAAGCACAGCTGTGGTGGCAGGAGCCTCTCCCGCCTCGCTGCAGGCAAACGGTAAGGAGCGAGGGGTCCCGGAATGCAAGAGCCCCGAACTGTGAAAGCCCTGGATTGTGAGAGGGATGTCTGACTGCCAACGTAGGCCCAATCCTGTCAGGCAGACATTCCCCGAAGGGTCTGGACTGCAAGAGGGCGCAGGCCAGGCTAAGGGGCTCCCCCCAGTGCAAGAATTTCATGCACCTGGCCTCTAGTATATATATAAAAACCTAAGTGACTGAACAACTGAACATCCGAACAACTGGTTGCTATGACATGCACTGACCACCAGGGGGCAGATGCTCAATGCAGGAGCTGCCCCCTGGTGGTCAGTGCACTCCCACAGCAGGAGTGCTGCTCAACTGACTAACAGGTGCCAGATGCAGGGCTCACAGCTGACCACCATAGCCCAGAGACTGCAGCGGAGTGGCAGCAAGCCTACCAAGCAGTGGCAGCGGCAGGCACAGCAGGGCCAGGATGAGCAGGAACAGCAGGCAGGAGTGGCAGGCGGCATTGGATTGCCACTTCTGGCCCAATCCCCACAGGTTATGCCAAGGGACCCCACTGGTGCACGAATCTGTGTACCAGGCCTCTAGTTAATAATAAAGACTTAGACTTAAGTAAATTCATTAAAAGAAATAAAAACAAAGCTCTCCAAATATGACTAGTACTACATATTAATGCAATAGTAACCCTTTTCTGCAGTTTTACTTTCTTTGGTTTTGATTACCTTTTAGTCAATCGTGGTAGTCAACTAATATGCAATGATATTAAATGTAAAATGCCATAAATAAAAAATTGATACTTTTTAAAATTGCATACTGTTCCAAGTAGTGTGATGAAATTTCATGTCATCTTGCCCAGGATGTGAATCAACCCTTTGTCCAACATCTCCATACTCTATACACTTCCCACCCATTATCAGTTATCAAATCAACTGCTAAGGTATCACAGTGCTTGTGTTGAAGTAATCCTTATTTTACATAATAATGTCTCATTCAACTCACTTCACCTCATCACATAAGCATTTTATCATGTTAAGTTACCACAGAAAGGTGAGTACAGTACAGTAACACATTTTGAGAGAGACAGAGTGACCACATTCACATAACTTTTATTACAGTATATTGTCAGAATAGTTTTATTTTATAACTAATTGTTAATTTCTTGCTATGCTTAATTTATAAATTAAACTTTATCATAGGTGTGTATAGAAAAATTATATAGTACTATAGGGTTTGATACTATTTGCATTTCATGTATCCACTGGGGTCTTGGAATATATTCACTACAAATAAGAGAGGAAAACTATAATAGTCTGTTTTATGTATAATACTTTACATTTTTATTATTACTAAAATAAATAAAATTTTATATGTAAAATCCAGGATAACTTACATTGATATGTCCATTTTTCCTAGAAAAAGTGTTTTACAAAATGAAATGACATAATCATAGAAAAGATTAACTTGAAATTTTAATCATTTTTTTTTACTGATCTAAATGCAACTCTCAAAATTCTTTTAAACTTGTGCTACAAATATTTTTACAAGATCTCCCTCTTCTGGCCAGAAAAGTTATTTCATTTATTTTTATCTTCAGTGGCCAAAATCTGTAGCAAAGTATGAGCAAAGCTAATTTATACTAATCTGGCATCAAAAAGATAAATAAATGGACACTCCTAAAAATGAAAAACAGGAAGGTCTTTTCAATATCTCTAATACACATACTGTTCTATTAAAGTCTGTTTATCTAATTTCATTTAAGTTTTCTGCCTCACTGATAGTCTGAGGATTCATTTGCCAAGCTTGGTAATAAGTTAATAAATGAACTGAATGCTTGAGGTGTTCCAGATGGACTTAAATTGCAAATGCTGTCCTTCACAAAAGAGACTGAGCTCATACAGCAGAAATGCAAGCTTCCAAATGCAGACTCACCTACGTGCTTGAAAATAGAAGTTAGATGTAAGCTCCCTTAAATAACCTTTCAGAGCTTAATTTTTCATCTCAAATTTGCAATCTGATTGAAAACAATAAATCAGATATGAGAAATATAAACAAAGGACAATAAATACTTACCTTGAAAATTACACAAGAACTGACCAAAATATTTTAAAATATGTACTTGTGTCACTATCACATATTTATTAGTCTAATCATTAGATATAATTTTATAAAATTCAGGAAAACATGAATGAAAAGTTTGGTGGAAGCTACTGTTCCTATAAAGCATATCAAATTATTTCACTAGAATTCCCAGTAGCCATTACTTGATAAGTTCCTCCATTTCCTCAAAAAATATTCGCTAGGCAATGGCAATTCAAAACAAATAAAACTTAGTGGTCTCAAGAAATGCATGGTATGGTGCTAGCATTAGGTTACATTAAAAAGGTTCAATACATTTGGAATCCCTTGAAGTTATGCTCAACTTGACTTTGTACGTATGTCCAATTTCCAGGAGAGAAGGTATATAGATTTCATCAGATACTCAAAAAGGTCAATGACCCCCTCAAATTTAAGAGCAATCAAGTGAGATAACAAATAATTTTAAATTACATAATATTTGATATTTTAAAAATACCAGTGTAAACAAAAACTCTAATAATAATTCTTTATAAGAGACTCAAGAATGGTTCCTAAGGAATGATAATATATGCTCTGGCTTTTGAAACTCAAGAAGTTTTCTAGCAAAAGAAGAAAGAAAAGAAGACATCCAACTGTTTTAGAATATATGTAAAAGCAACATGGACTTCTAGAACCTTAAAAGAGTCATTGGAAAGAGTTTTCTGGTAGGACTAAACTAAGGGATTCATACTGGGAAATTTTGTCCATTGCATTCATTGTTGTAGTTCTTACATTAACAAAAGTACTTGGCACATAATATGAAGATCTACAGTGTTAAATGAAAAAAGAAATACGTTTAAAATTGGGGGTGGAGAATGTTTTTTCTGCCAAGGGCCAGTGGTTATTTACAATATCATTTGTTCAATATAATTTACTTAATACAAATTTTTGTTGCTATGAAAAAAGCTCCTAGATTTATTGAATGTCTAGTCCTACCTATGGTTGACTTGACAAGGGACAGAACAGATGATTTGTGGGCCTTATATGATGCACAGGCCAGACGTTCCTCACCCCTGGTTTAAATGATAAAATAGCATAAGTAATAAAATTTATTGACAGCCTGGCAAAGAATTTTGGTCTCTATCTTTTTATTTGTTTTTATTTATTTTATTTCATTTTTTCCATGACCACTTATCCCCTCTATGCTCTCTTCCACCTCCACCCATCTCCCTCCACCCCTGCAACCACCACACTATTGTCCATGTCCATGAGTTCTCTCTCTCTCTCTTATTCTTTTTTTTTTGCTCAATCCCTCCATTCACCTTCACCCCAAGCTGTCTGCCTGCTACCTTTTAAATTATTTAATTAGTAGAGAACAATATGAGTTTTATTGTTTGTTTATTTGTTTTGTTTTTATTATTGTCACATTTTTAGAGAAAAAACAACATCAGATTTGAACACAATGTAAATTATGTGCAGAAGTAATATTGACTCCTAGAGAAATGATAATAGTACATCAATTAAAACATCAGCAGAACTGGGGAACAATTAAAAAGACATGAAGTTAGACAGTGTCTGGAAAAAGAAGTAGAGATTTAGATAATTAAGGAAGTGAAAGCAATGAAGGAGTGATTGAGAATAAAACTCAGTTTCTTAGCTTAGATGACTTAGATGTAGATACTATTACACAAAATTTATTTTTTTATTATTGAAAGCAACATTTTTAAAATAAAGTGATGTTTGGAGCAGTACAAGAAAATATAAACAATTTTGTGGTATTGTGGTTATATAAGGGAATAAAGACAAAGCAATTGTTAACTGCCAAATTAAAAAAAAATCTTGGTAATAGTTGAAGTTTGGAGACTATATGCTATAGCTACAATCTTTAAGACGACTGATTACTTACATACACAACAATGAAACTAAAAGTTGGTTGGTGAATAAAACTAAGATTTTCTAACAACAGATGATGTTAGATTAATCGAATCTAACATCATCTGTTGTAGAGATTTAACCTCATATTTTGTACATGTGAAAGATAATGAGGTGATTGTATAGAGTTCACTCTATTTTCTGTTTTCTGATGTTTTAGACAGGTTTCTTTTCTTAGAATATATCCAGCCAGTTACACAATGTCAGAAATGTCACCATTAAAGAATTACTACTTTTTTCAAATCCTTTGTAAAAGTGGAGATAATATTGGGTCATTTCTAATAGGAAGGCATGACATAATTTTTAGATGCTTTTTCTGATAGAAAGAATGCATTTATTTGCATAGGAAGACAGAACCCTAACAGAGTCAATTAGAAATTTAAAGAGATATAATAGAGTACACTTTCTAGCATATAATTTAAAATATCTAAACAACGCCTCATGCCTTTAATTATATGTCAACATATTTCAATTTCATATATATGGTACATTTACTTAATTGGCTATAAAGTAGTTTCTAACAAAAAAGGCATTTGTGATATCTCCCCCCACCTCTCATGAAGCATTTGGGTTTTTAGTTTACTGAAAATAATTTTAGATCCTGTATTACACTAACCCCACTCCAAAAAAACATAAATATTTGGTGATAATTGAGCCTATTTTTGCTTTACTGTAAATACAACATTAAAATGTTTATCTAGCTTTCTGTACAGAAACCAACATTTGTACCTCAGGCTGACATAGCCAAATAAGCAACTATTTGGATTATGGACTCATGTTAACAATTTATTTTTCTGCAATCAATCAAATTAACTACACTACATTTCAAAAAGCCAAAAATAACTAAAAATATGTAGGGGTTTTTATTATGTAGCTTCCACACAAAATTGATCATTCTGTTGAAGCAGCTGGACATGGGAAGGGTGACTGCCCAGAGTAGAACTGCATCAATCCCAATAATAACTATGTAGAATTCTTCAGCAGAGATTAATTGGGGCAAAAGAGGAAAAAACAATGTTTCTGAGAGATGCAGAATTTCAATCTGTTCCAAAATGCAAACATATGCAGAGTATGACATACTGTAACATGCTGAAGTGCTATTTCTTTGAGATTTACTGAGCCAAACTTGATCATGGACACCAAGTATAGCCCATTTCTCTAACCCATTTTCTTATTCTGCCACTTTCCCTGGATTTATATCCCTATTCCATAGCATGCAAAAGCAACGAGTTCAAAACAACTTGCCTCTTTGATATAGCAATAGAAGTTCTAGGAATTTATTTTTGCCTCTCTCGTTCATCTTCTATGAACATTGTCTGCACATCACCTAAATCTCTATAGCAATTTCACATCCCTGAACTTGCAGCAGCAGCAATAATAACAACACTTTGATTTTATTCAATACTATATCATTCCTTAAATGGAATTATAACTATTTTGCTTATGGCAAAGAACCTGTGTTTAATAACCAAATATATTCTATGTATACTTATATCTTATTTCTCCATATACATAATGTTGAAAAACAGTTTCAATTAAGATAATTTCTACATGTTCTTGGGCATGAAGTCATCATTTCCATAATTAAAACATATCTATGAGCCCTGGCCGGTGTGGCTAAGTTGGTTGGGTGTCATCTCATGCACTGAAAGGGTGCCAGTTTGAGTCCTGGTCAGGGCACATGCCCTGGTTGTGGGTTAAATTCCCAGTAAGGGGCATGTAGGAGGTAGCCGATTGATGTTTCTCACATCAATATTTCTCTCTTCTCCATCTTGTTTCCTCTCTCTAAAAATCAACTAACAAAATATGTTTTAAAAGTATAATTGAGAAAGAATTAGAGGTATTACTTAAAATCCCAGTTTTATGGAAGTAACTAGGTAGCTCTAGTATAAAGTAACATAATAATAATAACAACAGTGGAGTATGATATTGCTTCAACTTAGTGTTTTGATTCTAAGCTCCCCAGTTTAAGAAGAACATATATGTTTTTTTATGGAACATATAGTTTGATAAACTCAGGAAGATGCATAAATAAGTAATATATATATATATATATATATATACTGATTGGCCTCATTATTATGATCTCTGAATGCATAATAATCTGGCCACTCAGTGTGTTTGTGTGTGTGTGTGTGTGTGTGTATATATATATATATATATATATATATATATATATATATATATATTAGAGGCCCAGTGCATGAATTCGTGCATGGGTGGGGTCCGCCTAGCCTGGCCAGGGGGAGGGGACATGGGCGGTTGGCCGGCGTGCCTGCTGGTCGAACTCCTGGTCGATGGGACAATCCGCATATTAGCCTTTTATTTTATAGGATATACACTGAATGGCCAGATTATTATGCGTTCAGAGATCATAATAATCTGACCACTCAGTGTGTGTGTGTGTGTGTATATATATATATATATATATATATATATATATATATATATCCTACCTAATAAAATAGTAATATGCAAATTGACTGCACCTTCGCTATGCCCAAGCCATGCCCACCAGCCAAAGCCACGCCCACCAGCCAATCAGGGTGAGTATGCAAATTACCCAACAAAGATAGCTGTTAATTTGCATACGCTGAGGGAGGGAGGAGTGAAGACCAAAGACAACTTAGAAGGAAGAGGGAGGGAAAGCGGAAAGCAAGGTGGCTGCCAGAGGGAAAGCCCGGGCGGGGCAGGGCGGGGCGGAGCAGGGCGGGCGGCAGCGGCGCGTGGGTGCAGGCGCGGTGGTCGCAACGGCCGCTTGCAGGATTATTCCTGCAAATGGGCTACTAGTATATATATATTGCACTAAACTATGAACAAAATAAAGCAGGGGGGAAAGTAGAAAAGAAATATTTCCACAGTTAGAAAAAGACTTTTTTAAAAAATATATATTTTATTGATTTTTTTACAGAGAGGAAGAGAGAGGGATAGAGAGTTAGAAACATCGATGAGAGAGAAACATCAATCAGCTGCCTCTTGCACACCCCCCCACTGGGGATGTGCCCGCAACCAAGGTACATGCCCTTGACCGGAATCAAACCTGGGACCCTTGAGTCCGCAGGCCGACGCTCTATCCACTGAGCCAAACCGGTTTTGGCAGAAAAAGACTTTTTTGATAAGGTAAAATTTGAACAAAAGTCAGAAGGAAATGAAGGAGTAAATCATGCAGATCTAGGAGAACAATGCTCAATCATAGAAGCAGTAAGGCTTGTAAAAATTGGAGCAAGAAGGTCCTTAAGGCATTCAAGCTAAGTACAGAAAGGAACTGGTGGAGGTTTTTAATCAGGAAAGTGACACGATTGGATTAATATTTTAATTGTATACATAATAAATCATCGCCAAGTCTAATGTAACGTTATGATTTCAAATTTTTATATGTGGAAAGGTTGATAGCCTATCTTGCTTTAGAGCACTATGCTTGTGTACTGGACATCTCCATCCTCACAGATTTTACAGTCTATTAGAAATGGATATGGGGCCCAGTCAGAGTGGTCCAGTTGGTTGAGCATTGTCCTGTGCACCACAGGCTTGCCAGTTCAATCCCCAGCCAGGGCATATACCTGACTGTTGGTTCTATCCCTGGTTGGCATGGATATGGAAAACAACCAATTGATATTTCTCTTTCATATCAATGTTTCTCCTCTCTCTCTCTTCTCTCTCTCTCTCTCTCTCTCTCTCTCTCTCTCTCTCTCTCTCTCTCCTTCTCTTCCCCTTCCTCTCTCTAAGCATGTCCTCTGGTGAAGATTAAAAAATAAAGAATGAAAAAGAAATGGATATAAGGAAAAGTTGGACACAAATATATAGACAAAAGCTGATTATGATGCATGATTGGAGGTCAAAGACAGCAATAGGAGATTACAAAAAAGGAACCCAACCAAACATGGAAAGCCAATTTGGGCTTGTTGTTGGATGTCTTAATTTATGAACAGCAGTGAGGCAAGTAAACAGGACACTTGGAGGCTTTTAGATTTGAACATGTGATGAAAATGATACATATTGATACCAAAAGCAATTTACCTTTATTAGATGGTAAAATGTAAGGCATTGGTTTATAAAATATTTTAGATTCTGAATATGTGATTAAGAAGACTGAGATTATTACAGTAAACTCAGGGAGTCATTAAAGTATTTACATAGTCACTTAAAATTGCATTTGATGTGTCACTCTGACATATGTAAGAAGGGCATATGTAAGGACAACAAGGAAAGGAGGCAACAGTTACTGAGGTGTGTTTTTTTAGTTATGAGAGAATAGATATCAGAAGGAAGGCAAAAATAATAAAGATAGAGGAGATAGATTGATTGCAAAAATACATGGAGAGTGAAATCAGAGAATAGAGGATTAATCACAGTAGGAGATAAGGGGAAAAAATAAGTCAAGAATGACTTCTAGGTTCTAAGCTGTGTTAATAAATCAAACAGTACTGCTCACAGAGAGAGAAAATACAAAAGAAATAGGCCCTGGGAGGAAGAATATTTGTTCAATTTTGACATTTTTGAAGCTCTGTGTGTTGCCTTTGTTTACATAGCAAGCAAACACTTTGATTAATTAATTCTAGATTGCAAAGAGAGGTCTAGGAGGGCAAATTAACTTGGAAAAGGAGGCATATAATTTGTATTTTAAACCAGAGTCAATGAAGTCATAAAGTTACTATATGGAGAAAGAACAGTGGTGTTCAAGGAACCAAAATCTAGGATGACTTAAGGCTGGGTCAGAGAGAGAAGAGGGGAGGGAGGGAGAGAGAGAGAGGGAGAGAGGGAGAGAGAGAGAGACAGAGGAAAAAACTTTCAAAAATGAAAAAGAATAATGAAGAGTTTTACCCATCAGGAAAACTGAAAAGTAGAAAATTCCAAAGAACAGAGATCTTCCAAATTTGACTGTGAGCTTCTTAAGGGCAAAGATGTTGCCTTTACCTCTGTTGTGTTAGGTCCTCAGCGCAGAACATAGAAAATTTTAAACTCTTAGTAAAAAAATTAATAGACTAAATGAGAAGAAAAGAAGGGGTAAAAGTAAAGATAAAAATTTAGATTAAAACGTTTAAATATAAGGATCACTGCATTCAATGAATGAAGAAGATGGAGAGCCTAGTAGTACTTCCTAATAGGGAAGGCACAAAACAATATGAATGTATTTATCTTATTTCCACTTCACCTATGTTAATACCACCTTAAACCCCTAAATCTAATTTTATATTTGCAAAAGGATACATTTTTGGGAAAATATGCAAAAATAAAAGTTTAAAATGGTAAGATCTCATTTGATACTTATCATTCTAATAGAAATAATTTGATTCAAAGACAGTAAAAATTAAAATGAAGGAATTAATAAACAGAGGAATTCAACATCACTATCCTTAAAATAGGGAGCCACTATGACACACCTCACTCTGAATTGCGAGTGTAAATAATGTTGTGAGGCATAAAAATGATTACTTTATGGAATAACTAGGCTGGATTATCTAGAAAATAAGGTTGGAAAATGGAAGTCTGATGGGCACGTTAGGTGATAAATCTAGTTCTGTGGAAAACTTTCAAAGGGATTTTAGCCCAATTACTTGATATTTTTTTCATGCAATTCTTCATAAATGTATAAAAATAAAATAGAATTTGATAAAATTTATGGTGATTTTCAGTGCTAAAATAGGTAATTTAAAATTTTCAAATATGGTGAATATGCCAGATGTCATCTTTCTTACTTTCATGGCCTGACATATAGAACAACATTGGAAAAAGGAACTATGAGAGAGGGTGTTAAATCAGAGATATGTATAAAAAGGGAGAGAAAAGAAGAGGAAGAAAACAATAAAAAAAGGAAATAACATTCAAAAATATAAAGCAAACTTTAAAGTCAAGAAAATATTTTTAAAGACTTTTGAAGAATTAGAATCTAATCTGAATTGGCAAATGGGAAATAGACATTTATATATATATATATATATATATATATATATATATATATATATATATATACATATATATATATATTCTATCTAATAATAGAGTAATATGTAAATTAACCATCACTCCGCGACAAAATGGCGGCCCCCATAGCCACAAGATGGCGGTGCCCAGTCCCCTCAGCCCAGCTGCTGGAGTGTCCGGCCTGTTAGCCCCCACCCCCAGACACAGCAGACAGAGCCCAGACAGCAGGGCTTGGGGGCTTCCTTAGTGGGCAGTGGCGGCAGGAACACCCCCAGGCCCCACAGACAGAGCCAGGACAGCAGGGCATGGGGGCTTCCTTAGTGTGTTGGTGTCAGCGAAGCCCCCAGGCCTGGCAGACAGAGCACACTGCAGGGCATTGGGGCTTCCTTTTCATGGCGCATGGCGGAGGCAGGCAGAGAGCGGACAGCAGGGCATGGGGGCTTCATCTCCATGGCTGCAGGGAAACCTCCAGGCCCCGCAGAGAGCAGAGAACCATGGGGAGTGGGCCTAAGCCATCAGTAGGACATCCCCTGAGAGCTCCTGGATTTTAGAGGGTGCAGGTTGGGCTGAGGGACCCCCATGCATAAATTTCATGCACCGGGCCTCTAATATATATATTGCTATATTGGTTATACATGTCTTCCTAATTATGATAGAACTGAAGAATAATGTATAGGTGGGTTTACATTATTGGTTCTTGGATATGACTATATTTTCAGACCAATAAATCTTGGACCTAGTCAAGTTAATAAATGTAATACTCAGAATCAGATGTAAAAGATAAGCCAGGGTACAAAATCAGATAATATTTGAAGACAGGCAACAGTTATGACTTACATTTACAGATTCTTTTTTCAGAGCTCACAAATACACAGTGTGACAAACACAAGATCAAGAAATAAGATGGTCCCAGCTGGTGCAGCTCACTTGTTGAATGTCAATCTATGAACCGGAAGGTCACAGTTCAATTCCCAGTCAGGGCACTTGCCCGGGTTGTGGGCTCTATCCACAGTGTGGGGCATGAAGGAAGCAGCTGATCGGTGATTCTTTCTCACCATTGATGTTTATCTCTCTCTCCCTTTCCCTTACTCTCTGAAATTAATAAAAATACATTTTTTAATAAAAAGAAAGAAGATGGTATGGATATACCAAAAGGTCTACAGTCTCATTATCCCTGAAGAAGGCAAAACCTTCAAGGTTGTAGGAGCCTAAAACATGAGAATTATTTATTTGTATGATGAAAAGGAGTTATTCAGCATTTAAGTGTCTGGATTATTATTATAAAACTAGAGGCCCGATGCACGAAATTCATGCAAGGGGCTCAGCCCTCGCAGCCCCTCACAACCCCGGCTTTGTGCAGAAGGTTGTCTGGACAGTCATCCGGAAGGATGTCAGGGGATGGTTGTTCTGCTGTTTGGTCTAATTAGCATATCAGCTCTTTATTATATAGGATTATATAATAAAATCATGAGCTTAAGATCTAGCCTTGAAACTAATGAATTCTTGCTATGCCAAGGTGCCAAAACTGAGTTGCACCCAGTTTTAAGCACATTCGGTTCAGCAACTACTGGATGGATGCTTTGGGGCTCTTCTGAGAGCTCCAAGGAGCAGGACTAGGCATTCCAAAATGAAGTGCTTTGCTTCATACAGTCTACTTCTTCAAAGTTTAAAAATAGACTCTTGTTTCTGGAATACTGTGCTTTAGTAAAACTCCATTGTCCATTTGCTTCCCACCTCTCAAGATTTTACAAATTTAAGAAAACACTGCTAAGCATGTAGCATTTTCATTTTTTTAGTCAATTCTTCCAACAAAAGATGTTTTAAACCAGTAACAGTTTTAGCTACCCTGAGGTATAGAATCCTATTTATGTAAATACCACAAATGCAAAGCATATACAGCATGCAAAACAATGTAAGTCACTAGGATACAATGGATTGTAAATAATTTTCTATACACACTACAAAATACACAGTTCAGAATAAATTTATTAGGAATCTAACACCACTGTTTCTATTCTTCTTATGTTTAGAGTCCCAACAATATAAACACAAAATAAGTTTTTACTATCTTTACAAATTTATCTAGAACTTTGTTTTTATTTTGGTATATTTTATTTAACCTCCTTCACTTTACATTAGAAATACTATACTAAATATCTACCAGATCATAAACTGAATTTCCACCAGATGTCAGTATATGCATGCAAATGTTTCCATTTGAACTGCAGTGCTAGCTAAAAGTTGAGCTGAACCTTTTATTAAAAGTTACTCATGGCATGACATCAGAGAAATAACAGAGTGAGAGATCCCCTTGGTCTCTCCCTTTGAAGTTTCATCAATTTGAACAGCTATAATTAAACAAAAGATTCCGTGCACAAACATGTCTGAGAAATCAGTGCATTGAAACATGTCGTCTGCAAATCGGGGAGGCAAGAAGAGAGAAGACTCAAAGGCGGCAGGGACGCAGCCCTGCAGCCCATAGTTCACTGTGAGGCTGAGGCTCAGCCCGAGAAAGGAGGAATCAGGTGGTGGCTGGCACTCCCTTCAGCTGGGAGTAGCAAAGAGAATTAGGAAGCATTTCTGCAGAAGTGGGAAGTACACGGTGCGCCTGAGCCCAGGGACCCGGGCAGGCATGAGGACAGAGGGGCAGCCACAGTCTCGCCATTGTCATTCCAGACAGAGAAATGAAGTCACACAATGTAATATACTGAGTATATAAATTGATCAGATGAAAGAATGTGAAGAGCTCAATATTCATGCTGAAATTAAGAATAAATAATTGGATGAGGTGATAGTTTATCATCATTATAGAAAAAAAAATCAAGTCATCCTTTCTACAGAAATGTTTCCTACTTAATCTGTACTAAAACCTTAACTCACCTTGTGTGATTTAGTCATTGATAAAAACTTGTATGTTGAATTCCCACTATGTGTCAAGAACTTTACCAAATATTTGGTATAAGAACTGTACCAAAACTCAGTAAATATCTGTGCACAAGACAGGCATTTCTGCCTTGGGATTGATGGCATTTATAGATAATGTATGCAGACTGCGGAAATGGTAGAGAGAACCAATAACTAGCACTTTCCCCTTCAGAGCTTAAACTTTTTTCAAACCTATGTTCCTTATGTAATGGAAATATTTTATTAAATACTTTTTCCTAGTCTTCAGTCTCCTGACTACCAGCCTGTGATGTGCACATGATTTAGCCAGGACATTTTTGGGATTGTGTACCTCTGTGTTTTCTTTTCTTTTCTTTTTCTTTTCTTTCTTTCTTTCTTTCTTTCTTTCTTTCTTTCTTTCTTTCTTTCTTTCTTTCTTTCTTTCTTTCTTTCTTTCAACTACTACTTCCTTTTCTGCTCAGGGACTTTGCCAATGTAGTTGAATTAAGAATGTTCAAATGGGGAGATATACTAGGTTATCCAAGGGGACTCAATGTGATCACAAGGGTTCTGATAATAGAAAAAGGGAGGCAGGAGAGTGAAAGTCAGAGAAGAAATTGTTACCATAAAAGCAAAGTTTGAAGTAATGAGTGAATGCTAGCTAAGGAATGCCATCAACATCTATAAACTAGGAAAAGCAAAGAAACAGACCCTCCCTTAAGGTTTCCAACCCTGCCTACCCATTTTAGACATCTGAGCTCCCGAAATAAAAGATAATAGCTTGATGGCATTTTAAACCACTAAGTTGGTTTCTAATTTGTTACAGCAGTAATAGGACATTGATACAGGTATCTTCAGACACAGCTTTTATATAGTGTAAAAAACACATTTAAGTCCAACCGGTGTGGCTCAGTGGTTGAGCATAAACCTATGAGCCAGGAGCTCATGGTTAGATTCCTGGTCACGGCATATGCCTGAGTTGTGGGCTCAATTCCCAGTGTGGGACATGCAGGAGGCAGCCGATCAATGATTCTCTCTCATCATGATGTTTCTCTCTCTTTCTCCCTTCCTCTCTGAAATAAATAATAAATAAAATAAATAAAAAATAAGACATTTAAGTTTTCTGTCTAACCTGGTCTTAGAGTTTGAAAGAAGCTGGCACATATTGTGAAAGATATGAAATAGCTGTGAGAAAATTTTTAAAAGTGGAGGATATTACCATTCTGGTTCTGTTTCAAACAGCTCTATTAGCCTGATTGTTAATGAAAATTGTTCTGAGAGTTAAACAACAATTTAACTGTCAATACTCCAGAGTTGCTTTGTTTTATTTTGTTTCAATGGAAGTTTCATTGTGGTCTTTATAGTCCTTGTTTCTTTTTCTTTGTATGCTGCTAAAGATGTCAGGTTTTCTAGTTTGATAATATTTTAAATCAAGGGTATAGAAATTGCTTATCTCATCATTTAGGTACTGATTCATTCTTTAAATAGCAATTTGATTAAAACAATCATTCTATCTGATCTAATCGAGTTTATAGTCACAGTAAGAAGACAGTCACTGGACAAGTATCTAAAATTAATGAATATTTCAAAAGGGGAAAAAAGATAATCTGAGATTTTATGATAGGGAGAAATCCCCTATCTAGGAAGGTTCAGGAAGATATCCTTAAGGAAGTGAAATTACAATAATTTACTACATGAAACTAGAATATCTGAATGGGAGAGATGAACACCTGAGAGCAATGGGAAGTTATTGATAAATCTGAAGCATTAATGTAGCATAATTCTCATCTTTGAAAAGATCATTCTGATTGCAATTTAAAAAATAAATTAATGAATCAGAGTGCTTTCTTCCACTGTTGTCTTAGTAAACATGAAATATTTAACACAATTCAACTGTTCTTATTATAATTGATGCAGTATTTGTGATTTTCTTTACTATTACTTGGTTATAAATGTAAAGTAAACATTTCTTCTTGGTAAGACTGTTCAATTCTTCCTACCGATGTATCTCACAGACCAAACCCTCCATTTCAACTGGTAACTTTTATCCAGAGAGGTACCATGCAATATGAATGGGAGCGAGAAAATCAGTCCTCAACCTGCTATATAAATATTTCATAAGCTGTTAGATGAAAAGGAAACACTGCTGAGTAAAGTGTGTGGTCTTTGTGAGACCTATTCCCCTTTCTGCTCAAAGATTATATTATTTTTATCTATGTTGTGCTTATTTTGTGCTTAGAATTTGTTAAATATTACACTACATAAATTGTATTGTTGTATACAATTTAATGTTTTCTTCACATCTACCTAGGAAGTATAAATTGCTTGCTGTTTTACCCTGAAAATGTTACTATATTTATAATAATACAATAATCATATTTTAAATATTGCTCCCATGAAAATAATATATTAGCTTTGGTAGCTGGCTAGGTATGCTAAACACTAACATTTTCATTATAGAGTGCCAAGTTCAACCTCAGTGGTTATATTATACACTAATACCAAGAAAAATCTTTCGTACAAATGAGCAACACTTGTAGCTAGAATGCATGAACTTCAAAATGTCTTTGAAGATTAAAATAAAGGATAACTATAGTGCAATTGTGAACATAAATTCGCAAACATATTTTCAATATTCTGCTTTCAATTATTTTTATGAGTATCTAGAATTTAGATTACTTGGTGATATGGTAGTTCTATTTTTAAAATTTTTGATAATCTGCCACACTTTTTCATAATGGCTGCTCCATTTTGTAATACTAGTAACAGTACACAAGACAGAATTCACATCCTCTCCAACATACTGTAGAGGCATAAAGAGCACAAATGTTTATCTTCAGATGAATGGATGAACAAAATATGGTATAGACACACAATGGAGCATTATTCAGCCCTTAAAAGGAAGACAGTCCTGTAACATGGAATAACATGGATGAAACTTGAAGACAATATGCAAGTAAGTGACATAAGTCAGTCACATAAAAATACTTTAGGATTTCATAAATTGGTATATGTGCTGTGCAAGGTGATCAAATTCATAGAACAACAAAGTAGAATAGTGGATACCAGTATCTGTGGGGTAGAAAATAGGGACTTGTTGTTTAAAGGGTATAGGGATAGCATTGCAGATAGAAACGTTTTGGAGATCTATAGCATAACAGCAAGAATATACTTAACACTGACCAGTACAGTAAAACCTGGTTTTAAAGTAACTTTTATTTTATTAACTAGTAGCCCGTTTGCATGAAGATTCGTGCAATAGAACTTCATTCACCTGACTGCCTGCACCAGTTTACTGCCGGCACCAGGGACCCAGGCCTTGGCTGTGGCCACCGCCTTCTGCCTTTGTCAGGGTCGGGGCTTGGCCCCAGGCAGTGGCCTTGGGCTCGGCCGCACCCAGCGTCCCTGCTACTGATCGCAGGAGCCTACCCCCAGTGGTTTCCTGCGATCGGTGCAGGCTCCCCGCTGGTGCCCAAGGCCCGGAAAGCCTCCACCCCAGGCTTTCCTGGCCTTGGGCTCAGCCGCACCCAGCTTCCCTGCTACCAATCGAAGGAGCCAACCCCCAGTGGTTTCCTGCGATTGGTGCAGGCTCCCCGCTGGTGCCCAAGGCCGGGAAAGCCTCCGCCCCAAGGCTTTCCCGGCCTTGGGCTCCGCCACACCCCAAAGTCCCTGCAACGGTTTCCTGGTGGGCGTGATTGGTGGGCGTGGCTTTGGTTGGTGGGCGTGGCTTGGGCGTAGCGAAGGTGCGGTCAATTTGCATATTTGTCTATTATATTTTATTAATAAAAACATGTTTGAGTAAATTTTCAACATAATCTTAATTAGGTTTGGGGGAAAAAGCCAAAAAAG
The DNA here is from genome assembly GCF_951640355.1 of Cnephaeus nilssonii. NCBI lineage: Eukaryota > Metazoa > Chordata > Mammalia > Chiroptera > Vespertilionidae > Cnephaeus > Cnephaeus nilssonii. The sequence goes on along the minus strand of NC_137079.1, from coordinate 65,632,489 downwards.
AGAAAACACAATAATGCTATTAATTCCTTAAGTGCCAATATTAAGTTCTGTGGGTATAAGTATAACCCTATATGTGCTTTGTTTCTACTTACTGATAACTAGAACTTAGGATTTTTGCTGTGAAATATAAAAATGCAAATAAATGTTTCTGTAGTGGTGCAAAATAAAATAAAATAAAATAAAGGGTAACTGATTTGAAGGAGTACAATACTATGAGATTTTTCTCTCGGCCATAATGAAATTTCCCAACATTCATACATTCCTAAAAACAAGGTGATTGAATGAATGTTCATTTGCTATTAATACATAACATTTAACATTTAAAATATTTTAATGTGAATTTCCATATAAATCCACTTTTCTATCTCATGCTATTTTCTCTTTTGATATTAAAAAATACGAATTTTTAGATATAACCATTATTATTCTTTCTTTAAAGATATCTGTGAAGTAAAACACTTTTGTCTTTCCAGAAATATAGCCTTCAGGGATTTTGATTATTTAAATTTTCTCCAGTCTTTGATTCCTCTGATCTCCTCCCTGGAAAATCTTTTTCCACATCAGTCAGCTGGAGATGGCAAGCCCCCTCCCTGCTTGCATCACCATAACTATGCTTCAACTTCTGTAACCTCGCTTGCTTCTTCTGCTTCTTTTCCGGTAGGGTCCACTGCCAGTCAAGCTTCTGCTGTCTCAGGTTAACGCCCTCCTCCCCAAACTGCAACAGATACCTGGGAGCTTAACATATAACATAGAAAGAATGTCTAGAATGTATGTGTATGCCATATATGGGAGACAAAGAGCCCCACTTTGTTCCGAGCTCAGCCTCTGGCGGCAACTCTGCTAGCCAGCACTGGTGCGAATAAAACAGTTCTTTTCTGGATCTCCGAGAGCGGAGTGCATATGGTTTGTCCCTTCCTGCCAGCCTGATTTCTGCCATTACAAGCTCAGGCAAATAATCTCATAGTTTTTGACTCTATTCAAGTTATTGCATTCAAAAGCCATTCCTGACACAATATTCTCAAATAGAAACCCTATCACCTTTTCTACCCCTCGAATATCCTATACAGATTTATAGCATAACATGTATAAAAATTTTATCATTTCTTTGTGTCCTCCTCCCCCTATTTCTGAGTAAGCTTCTTCAAAGCAGTACCTATACCTCTAATTGTTTTTTGTAACGTTTAAACACATGGGTCATATTTAAGTCATTAAATAATATTTAGAGCTTGAGTCACAGCTCATTTGAAAGTAAATCATGATGATCTGAATCTAGATTGGGCAAATCTTCTATGCACATAAAATATTATAACAATATAGTTGATGAGAGTAAGAACTATCATTTGGAAACACAAACCATGTTTCCCAGTACAAAATGTGCACCATTAAACACTTGGTAACTTTTATCCAAAATTATGTAATAACCAGTGTATATTATAAATAATCTGTAATTTAGAAAATATCATTGTCAACCATCTCCACATAACTACCCCAAATTTCATATATATATATATATATATATATATATATATATATATATATTTATACTTTTTGTCTACATATATTTGGGTTCTATATGAGTATTTATGTATTTGTGTATCCATGTGTATTTATGTATAATTTTGCTATGAATATCCTTATAAATACAGGAAGTGTGCATGTTTAAGTTTAGAAGATAATGAAACATAATCTTACAAAATTGTTCTAACAATTGTCATTAACTATATATATATATAAAAGCCTAAATGACTGTTATAACCAGACGATTGGACAACCAGACGACCGGCTGGTAGCTATAACATGCACTGACCACCAGGGGGCAGACACTCAATGCAGGAGTTGCCCCCTGGTGATCAGTGCTCTCCCCCAGCCAACCTCCCATGGCCAGCCAACCTCCCAAGGTCCCTCCCCCTGGCCAGCTGGCCCCGATCGCCCAATGGGGACTGGGAGAGACGGCTCCTATTGGCCCCGATTGCTGGCCAGGCCGAGGGAACCCCACCCGTGCATGAATTTGTGCACCGGGCCTCTAGTTACTAATAAAATGTAAGATTGACATATGCTCCACATCTTTAACAACTCTAGCCAATAAAAGAGTGCAGTTATCTCAAAGTTGGCTGAGAAACTGTCCATCCTATTTAAGGGGTCCAAAGGTAGTGAAGGAATTAACAAACATATCATTTTGGTTCAGGCACAAGCTGCAGTCTCCAAAACAACACAGCACAACACAACACAACACAACACAACACAACACAACACAACACAACATTACCTATATTTTGATCTCTATCTCATTTTATATTTCCTTCCTAATTGTTTCAAAGTGTGGACTTTAGGATTATATGCAAAATTGTTACTTTCACAGTCTTACATATAGAGCCTTGGCAAGGAAACATTGAGAACCTGGCAAAAGGAATGATATTTGGAACCAAAATACTCCATGGTGAGAACTTGCCTTTTGATACAGCTGTTGCAGCAGTTGTGTGCAGGCAGGTGAATGTTTGTAACAGGTGCAGGTCTGAGCAGTGCATGGGTTGGGGAAGAGACTGTGGTTGGGTAAACGGATTGTGCAGACTGTATCCAACAAACCTCAGCACTTGGCCACAGCTGGTTCTGTAGGTATGGGGGAAGGGCAAGGTAGCATTTTGATATTAGAGTCTTTAAAGACAAAGCTCACCTAAAAAGTGACTGAGTTTCATTGTATGGAAATTTCAGGCATTGGTAGGTTTAACCACTTTTACTTACTTCATTTGCTTTCTCAGGCTGGACAGCATTCTTGGGTAAAACCACAAAGGTGCTAAAGATGGTACAGGCTACCAAATATTCTTCCATCATATTTTGGCCTTTAAATTATTAATGTCAGAAATAAGTAAGCAACATTAGAACACCTCTTTGGAGAGGTGTCTTTTAGGTCCTTTACCCATTTTTAAATTGTATTGTTTGTCTTCCTTTTGTTAAGTTGTATGAGTTCTTTATATATTTTGGAAATTAACCCGTTATCAAATATATCATTGGCATACATGTTCTCCCATATAGTGGGATTTGTTTTCATTTTGTTGATGGTTCTCTTTGCTGTGGAGAAGCTTTTTATCTTGGTATATTATTATACACAAATAATAAATTCTCAGAAAGAAAAACTAAAAAAAGTAATGCCATTTACCATTGCAAAAAAATATATAAATAAATATGATGCTTAGGAATAAATTTAACCAAGGAGATAAAAGACCTGTACTCTGAAAACTACAAGACGTTGAAAAAAGAGATAGATAAAGTTATAAACAAGTGGATGAATATACCGTGTTCATGGTTTGGTAGAATCAACATCATCAAAATGTCCATACTACCCAAAGCAATCTATAGATTCAATGCAATCTCTATTAAAATACCAAGGGCATATTTCATAGACCTAACACAAAAACGCCAAAAATATACATGGAACCAAGAGAAAAGCATCGGTATGCACCCCAACCTTGGACAGAACCCAAAATCTAGGTCTGTGCCCTGATGGGGAATGGAACCCGCCACCTTTCAGTGGACTAGATGATGCTTCAAACAACTGAACCACACCAGCTGAAGCCATTTTGTGATTTATTTATGTATTGTTCTGTTAATGTATATTATTTCCAGATTTTTAGCTATTATGAATAATTTTGCTTATGAGCATTTTTGTATATGTTTCTTCATGTTTAGATTTTATACCTAAAAGTTGACTTGCTTGACTTGAAGATAAAGAAATATATAAGATAATGCCAAATTATTTTTCAAAGTTTTTGTAACAAACTACCCTCCTGCAACATATGAGTTTTTCTTATTCGAAAATATTTTCTATTTATTTCTATTATTCCAAAACTTTCTATTTTCTTCTTATAGTTTCTTCTTTTAATGGTTACCCTTGAAATTCTACTATTTTGTCTTTCAAAAATATGTTAACTAAATTTACTATTTTCCTTACAAATCCAAATACCTTACAAAACCTTAATGCTAATACAGTGTTTTGGTCTGAAATTTTCTATTCCTTCAAATTATACATTGTTAATTATACATTATTATTATTATTATTATTATTATTATTATCATTTTTATATGGATAAGCTTTATATTACTTTTTTTTCTTTTATTACCAATATTTATGCCCACCATTCCTTCTTGTATTTCAGGTCTTTCTTATGTGATATTTTTCATTATTATTGAAGTGAATTTATCTTGCTGATAAACCCCTTACCTTTGTTTTTGTGAAAATGTCTATACATTATCATTGTTCTAAAAAAATTCACACATGGTTGGAAAGAAAAGTGAAAATTAAAGATAAGACCAAAATGTTATAATATTCAGCTGAACAAATCTGAATGAAGAAGGAGGAACTTGAAGACCTCCATGAGGATCGAGGTCCTTATTATCTATCTCATACACTGACGAACTCCAGTTCTCTAAAGGAGACCTAAATATACTGTGGGCTGGATAATTATTCTTTGATGTAATGTGTGAGCACAGAGAATTGGGAAATTTGAAACATATACTTCACAACAGGAAACAAGTGATTAAAGAAACACAGGTGCTACCATTGAAATAGTAAAGTTATGCAAGGACAGAAAAATTCCAAAGCTGGGGAAAGAAATGTCTGGGGGAAAGTTAAACAAGGTTCTTGATCCTCTCTACAACTAGTGAGCATTGCCTCTTCAAACAATAATAATTGCTTCAGCGCTAAAATCAGTGGTAAGTGATTCTCAATGAAAACAAATGTGGGGATATGATTGAGTTCTTTTATTTAAGCACATTTAGTAAGTTGAGCATATTTTAGAGCAATGCCACACAGAACTAAAATGCCTCAAGGACCCATTGGGTATGAGAGTGGCACTATGCAGAATGCCAGTTTTCTTGAAGAATAGTTTGTTGCAGATGTGTAGTATTCTGTTCACAGAATAGAAAGGAAGTTTCCACATGATGGGACTCATAATCAGTTCAGAACTTGGTGTCAAAGAAGGTTGAGGGATAGTGGAAATTATATGGTTTTAAATATCTATCTATCTATATAAAAACCCAATATGTTAATTGTCCCTCCAACCGTTTGACCAGTTGTTATGATGTGCACTGACCATGAGGGGGCAGATGCTCCAACCAGTAGGTTAGCTTGCTGCTGGGGTCCAGCCTATCGGGACTGGGCGAGATGGGCCAGGCATGCCCTGGAGCCCTCTCCCAGTCCGTCCCTGGCCAGCCAACCTCCCACGGTCCCTCCCCAGCCTGCCAGACCCAATTGAACCCAATGGGGACTGGGCGAGATGGGCCGGACACACCCTGGAGCCCTTCCTTGAAACCCCACCAGGGACTCTACTATTGAATAAGGAAGAAAACAGCTCCAAAAAAAAAAAAATAATGATTTAAGCCAATCAGAATACATTTGCAAATATAGTAAATAGGTAAGATATCTAAAATACCAGTTTTAGTGTGTGCTGATGGATAGTACCCTCTCTCCTCTTCATATCACAATCACTCAACTGATGGAAGATTATTCTTAATTTAGCTTAAAATATAAAGGATCATATCCAATGTGATGATTAATTTTATTTGTCAACATGGCTGGATCACAGAGACCATATAAAAATGGTCAAATATTATTCTGAATGTTTCTGAGGGTTTTTTTGGATGAGATTAATATAAAATCAGTGGAATGACCATTTTAAGACTCAGTTTGGTGCCAGCTAGGAGCCAATACCTTGCAGGACTGGTGCAGGTTTCTCCGAGAGGCTATACATGATCTGAATCGGTGTCCAATATATGGTGCTGTTCCTCAAATAGTCTGGATCACAGATACAGGAATAAAAGATTGGAAATGAGAGTTAAATAACTTACTATTACCTCTAGTGACCATTAGCAAAGTGTTTGCTTCCTGTCTTTGCAATTGGTATTCTGCTGGCCTAGAGGTCTCATTTCCAGAGGAAAGAATGCTTTCATGAGGAGACAATGATTCCAGTGAACTAAGAGTTAAAACTGCCATCCAATCACTTTGAATTCATCATGACTCTGAATCTACAGGCAAAAAGAGAGTTACTGTGTTGTCTGGGGTGAATGATCCTGACTACCAAAGGGTAATTGGACTGCTCCACCACAACAGAGAAAAGGAAGATTATATCTGGGATGTAGGAGGTCCCTTAGGGTGTCTCTTAATATTATCATGCCCCATGATTAAAGTCAATGAAAAGCTATACAATCCAATCCAGGCAGGTCTACTAATAACCCAGGCCCTCAAGGAATGAAGGTTTGGGTCTCCTAAAGTGCTTGCTGAGTGCAATGGGAATACTGAATAGTAGTAGAAGAATGTAGTTATAAATAGCAGCTACAATCATGTGACCAGTTACAGAAACAAGGACTGTAATTGTCATATGTATTTATTCCTTATTTTGTTATGAATATGTTTATGTGATTGATATATGCATGTTTTTATGTGAGTGTGATATATGTTATTTATATATCATATACACTGAATGGCCCAATTATTATGATCTCTGAACACATAATAATCGGGCCACACAGTGTATATCCTATATAATAAAAGGCTAATATGCAAATTGTCCCCTCGATCAGGAGTTTGACCAGGAGGCAGGCTGACCAACCGCCCATGTCCCCCTCCCCCTGGACAGGCTGGACAGACCCCACCCCCGACCCATGCACGAATTCATGCACCGGGACTCTAATACACACACACACACACACACACACACACACCCTGAGTGGCCAGATATGAGTTCAGAGATCATAATAATCTGGCCACTTAGTGTATATTTGCATATAGACATATATACAAGTACCTGTTTTCTTCCCATTTTTTATGCCCCTACCAAGTAGTATAAGATGTATTAATTTTATATCAGAGTATTTAAGTATTGTTAAATTTACATCATGGTATTTAAGTTAAAGGAAATAAAAAAGAATAAACATTACTTAAGGGCTTTTCTCTCTCTTCTGGGTGAAGAGTAAGTTTTCTGTTATATGCAGGATAGTTGTATCATATTAGGTGTAGGTGAGTCTTGTTATTGTCTTTAGTTGGAGATTAAGTATGGTTTAAGAAGATGCATTGTGTGCAAAGTTGACAGGGTGTGCTGGGCAATGGTGTCCAAATATGTGGTGATCCCTCATTCTGAATGTTTCTGTGAAGACACTTTTGGATGTGATTAACATTTTAAGTTGGCGGGCTTTGAGTGAAACAAAGTGCTCTCCATAATGTGAGTAGGCCTCTTGTAATCAGTTGAAGGTCTGAATAGAACAAAAGACTGACCTCCCCAAACAAGAAGGAATTCTGAAAGCAGATGGCCTTTGGACTTAAACTGCAACTTCGGCTTTTCCCTGTGTCTTTGACCTGACTGTCTTTGGATTTGAACTATAGCGTTGTCCTAGCCCACTCTGTGGATTTTAGACATGCCAGCCTTCACAACAGCATGAGCCAATTTCTTAAAATAAATCATAACAGCAGCTCTTATGGTTGAGTGAAGAAGCCAAGTTTAGGGAGACAGAAATATAGAAACAAACAGAAATAAAGAAACATATACAAGCTAAGATAGATAGATAGAGAGAGAGAGAGAGAGAGGGAGAGATTAAGAAAAGTAGGCATACAAACATTAGAATGTGACACTAATATTTTAGAACTTGGATCAGAGTACAAATTCAATAAATGTAGCCTCTTTTATCATAACCATTATTAACTGCATTTGTTATCGAATACAGATACAAAAGGAAAAAAATTAGACACCCCATAGCTATGTTGATTAAAAAATGCCCAACCACGAGAGAGCTGAATTAAAGTTGCACTTTTCTTTCCTGCTTTATATTCATCACAACAAATGTGAAAAAATAAAAATAAAAAAATGTTACTTTAAAAAATGATTTGCTTATACCTCCAATAATTAGAAACAGACCAAAACTGAAATTCTTTTTACTTTCAAAACAAAAAGATGCTATGAGCAAGCATAGCAATTTGCAAATCAAAATCTTTTTAAAAAAATATATTTTATTGATTTTTTACAGAGAGGAAGAGAGAGGAATAGAGAGTTAGAAACATCGATGAGAGAGAAACATCGATCAGCTGCCTCTTGCACACCCCCTACTGGGGATGTGCCCGCAACCAAGGTACATGCCCTTGACCAGAATTGAACCTGGGACCCTTGAGTCCGCAGGCCGACGCTGTATTCACTGAGCCAAACCGGTTTCAGCTGCAAATCAAAATCTTAATGCTATAATTTAATTTAAAATTATTTTGTTTCATGTGTCCAATCTTGGGTGGCTCTAAAATATAATTGAAGGCCACTTATACTGCATTACATATTTTTATAAGTATTATAATTATTTTCTTTAATCTCTTGGTCTGTCTAAATCAGTGATGGCGAACTTATGACACGTGTGTCAGCACTGACACGCGTAGCCATTTCTGATGACACGCGGCCGCTGAGGTGGCCACATGCCGAGGATGAAACATTTGTGAAATAATGTATTTTCCTCAAAGTGACGCACTACCCGAGTTATGCTCAGTTTTTTGGCGAAGTTTGACACACCAAGCTCAAAAGGTTGCCCATCACTGGTCTAAATTAAAGTATGTAAACAACCAGAAGTTAAATAGCACATCAGTTACTGCATATAGTTTAAAGCCAAGCCATAGTAAATAATAAATAGTTCTCTTCAACAAGCCTGAATTTGGCAGAAAAATAACATAAAGCATACAGAAAATTATATCTAAATTTTGAATGTCATTTCTATCTTATTAGAAATCTATAATAATAAAAGCCTAAGCAACCATCGCAACCAAACGGATGACCAAACAGGCTGCGTGGGGCGACCAGTCCGGCAGGGGGGTTAGTGAGGGGTGACCAAACAGGCTGCGTGGGGTGACAAGGCCTGCAGGGGGGACAGTTGGGGGTGACCAGGCCAGCGGGGGGTGGGGGGGAAGTGAGGGGCGAACAGACTGGCAAGGGGGGACAGTGAGGGGTGACCAGGCTGGCGGGGGGCAGAAGATGGGGGCAACCAGGCCAGCAGGGGGGCAGTGAGGGGTGACCAGGCTGGTGGGGGGCAGTTAGGGGTGACCAGGCAGGCAGGCAGGTGAGCAGTTAGGAGCCAGTGGTCCCGGATTATGAGAGGGATGTCCAACTGCCGGTCTAGGCCCGATCCCCAGGATCTGGCCTAAACCAGCAGTTGGACATCCCCCGAGGGGTCCTGGATTGGAGAGGGTGCAGGCTGGGCTGGGGGAACCCCCCCCCCCCGTGCACGAATTTCGTGCACCGGGCCTCTAGTAATATATAAAAAAACTGATCCAAATATATATATGCTGTCTACAAGAGACATACTTTACATTAAAGACACTAATAGGTTGAAAGTGAAAGGATGACTATTCACACACTAGAGGCCCAGTGCCATGCACCAGTGAGGTCCCTTGGCCTGGCCCACAGGGATCAGGCCGAAACCCACTCTCCGACATCCATCAAAGGGTCCCAGATTGTGAGAGGGTGGTTCTCAGGTGACACACCCTAGAATCGGGCTCCCTCCTCTCTGGTCCCGGGTGCATCACCCGAGAACCACAGCTGCCAAGTCACCGCCGCTCGGCAGCTTCTGCATTGAGTGTCTGACCACTGGTGGTCAGTGCGTGTCATAGCTACCAGTCCGATAGTCAAACGGTTGGACAGTCGCTTAGGCTTATCCTAATATATAAAAAGCCAGGGGCCGTCATGGCCGAAACAACCAGATGGATGACTGAACACAGGCTGCATGGGGTGACAAGGCCGGCAGGGGGGTTAGTGAGGGACAACCAAACTACTGAACAGCAGGCTGCGTGGGCCAACCAGGCTGGCAGGGAGGTTAGTGAGGAATGACCAAACTACTAACCAGCAGGTTGCATGGGGCGACCAGGCCAGCAGGGGGAGCAGTTGGGTGTGACCAGACCAGCAGGGGGGCCCTTGGGGGCAACCAGGCTGGCAAGTGGGGCAGTGAGGGGCAACCAGGTTGGCAGTGGGGGCAGTTAGGGGCGATCAGGATGGCAGGCAGAGGCACTTAGGGGTGATCAGGCTGGCAGGGGAGGGCAATTAGGGGCAATCAGGCAGGCAGGCAGGTTAGCAGTTAAGAGCCAGCGGTCCTGGATTATGAGAGGGATATCCAACTACTGGTTTAGGCCCAATTCCCGGGATCAGGCCTAAACCGGCAGTCAGACATCCCCTGAGGGATCCCAGATGGGAGAGGGTGCAGGCTGGGCTGAGGGGACCTCCCCCCTGTGCACAAATTTCATGCTCTGGGTCTCTAGTATATATATAAAATCTTGCAAAAAGTAAACTAAGGACAGTAGAAGAGCTATAGTACTATCAGATAAAATGAGCTTAAAGACAAAAAAATTGTTACTAGAGACCTACATCAGACCTTTTTAATGATAAGAGGATCAATATATCAGAAAGATATAAACACAGATGTACCTTAAAATAGAGCTCCAAAATACATGAGACAAAAACTGATAGAATTGAAGTGGGGTATAGGCAATATAAAAATGATTGTTGAGGCTTCGATTATTCACTTTCAATAGTGAATAAACTAGGCAGAAGTAAGCATGGACATAGAAAATTTGAACAGCACTACAAATCAACTAGACCTAACACAGACCTAATACAACACTCTATTCAACAATGGAAAAATAAAAGTTATTCTCAAGTACATATGACAGATTCATCACCCAGATCATTTACTAGGCTAAATAAGCAAGTCTGAAAAATCTTAGAAAGATTAAAATCATACAAAACATTTTTCCTACTGTAATGGAGCTAAATTAGAAATCAACAGAATAAAATTTGGAAAATTCACAAATATGTTAATACTAAACAAAACACCCTTAAATAACTAATGAGTCAATGAGATATTTGTAAGAAAAATAGAACATATTTTGATATGAATAAAAACTAGAAGAAAATTTAGCTAAACATCTTATGCAGCTAAAGCAGTGCACAGGTGGCAATTTATACCTATGCATGCATATATTAAAAGAAATCAATAATTTCAAATAAATAACTTAATCTCCTATCTTAAAAAAAAAACTAGTAAAGAAAAAACACATTAAACCAAAAACAAGCAGAAGAAAGGAAATAACTAAATGATACTGAAATAAGTGAATTATGGAATAGAAAAACAATGAATAATATTCAACAAAATCCAAAAGTCGCTTCTTTGAAAAAAATCAACAAATTGGAAACAATTTAGTAACCTAACCAAAAATATCTCCAGAAGACACAAATTAGTAAGATCAGGTATGGGAAAAGAGATATCACTATAGAATGTATATATATAATATGAACAGCTGCATGCCAACAAACTAGGAACTTCAATAAAATAAAATTCTAGGAAAATATAAACTATTTTAATGGATAAAGAAGAAATAGATGATATAAACAGCAGAAAAATGGAATTCATAATTTTAAAAACTTCCAACAAGGAAAATCCCAAGCATAGGTAGCTTCATTAATGAAAAATACCAACTTTTAAAATAAAATCACTACAAATGATTTATAAACTATTCTAAAAAGTAAATGTATAGAGAGAACTTCCCAGTACATTTTATGAGGCCAGTATTACCTTGATGCTAAATCCAGGCACAGACATGACATGAGAAAAAAAAGACTGCAGACGAATATCCTTAGTAAATATAGAAATAAAAAATCCTCAACAAAATACTAGCAAAGCAAACACAACAACATATAAAAAGAATTATACAGCACAACCAAATGGGATTTATCCCAGGAATGAAAAGTGGCAAAACACACTTAAATTAATCAATGTAATAAAATGACATATTATAAGAACACAGATAAAATACTACAGGGAATTCTCATACACTGTTGATAGAAATGTGAATTGGTGTAGCCCCTATTGAAAACAATATAGAGATTCCTTAAAAAATTAAAACTAGAATACCATATGATCCAGCTATTCCACTTCTGGGTACTTATCTGAAGAATACAAAAACACTAATTAAAAAAGATATATGCACCCCTATGTTAATTGCAGCACTATTTACAATATCCCTTATGTAGAAACAACTTAAGTCTCCATTCGTAGATGAAGAAGCATCGAACAGACTGTCCAACCCATGAGGGAAGACAGGGGGGAAAAGGGGTAAGAAATCAACCAAAGGACTTGTATGCATGCATATGAGCATAGCCAATGGACACAGACAGGGTTGGGGATGAGGGCATGTGCTGAGTGGTGGGGGTGAGGGCATGTGCTGAGTGGTGGGGGAGAGGTGAATGGGGGAAACAGGAGACTTATGTAATACTTTAAACAATAAATAATTTAAAATATATGTATAAAAAAATTGATAAAGAGTATGTGGCAGAACATTTTTACATTTGCAACACCATGGATGGACCTTGAGGAGATTTTACTAAGTGAAATAAATCATACACAGAAAGACAAACACCATATAATTTTATTTGTATGTGGAATCAAAAGGACGAATAAACAAAACAAGACAAAAACTAGTTCATAGATACAGAGAACAGACTGGTGGTGAACAGTGTAGAAAGGGGTTGGGGAATGGGCACAATTGTTGAAGGCGTTCGATTGTACAGTGATGAATAGTAACTAGACACAGTGTATAGTTTTAGTAACAACTAGGGGCCCGGTGCACGAAATTCGTGCACTGGGGAGGGGGGTGTCTCCTCAGCCCAGCCTGCCACCTCTCACATACTGGGAGCACTCAGGGGATGTCCTATTGATGGCTTAGGCCAGCACCCCATAGGGAGTGGGCCTAAGCCGCAGTCTGGCCTCCCTTTGTGGGAGACAACCAGGCTGATCAGAGGAAGGCACCAGCCCCATCACCCCGCTGCTGCAGCTACTGCCAGTCACCACAGCCACCAAGGTGTTTTCATCAACACGGACTCCAGTCCCTTCACCAAGAAAAAATGACAACTTTCTTTAGGCATTTTCAAGATGTGTCTTTCATAGGATATGACATTTCTTTCTTTCTTTTCTTTTTTTTTTTTTTATCCTCACCTGAGTATATGTTTCCATTGACTTTTAGAGAATGTGGAAGAGAAAGGGAAAGACAGAGAGAAACATCAAAGTGAGATGAATACTTTGATTGGTTGCCTCCTGCATGAGCCCTGACCTGGGCCCCAGCCAGGGAGAAGCCTGCAGCTTAGGTACATGCCCTTGATCAGAATCTAACCTGGACTCTGCGGTTGGCAAACCTAGACATTATCCACTGAGCCAAACCGTGTAGGGCAGGATATGACATTTCTTAGCCCTCCAGCAGCGGACCTGCATTTTTTCCTCCAGAAGTGTGGTGGAAAAGCCCTAGATCACCTTTTTGGATTCTTATTACCCAAGTTACTAAGAATATTACCAGTGGCATACAGGAAGCTTAGCCAATGTGCAGTCAGAAAAGGTGTTTCCTCTATAGTTCACACCTATCTCATCCAATCTCTGGCTCTGCCCTGCCCAAGGCCTAAAGCCTCCAGCCCTTGGCAGGGGACCTCCAGCTGGCTCCAGCCCTGGCCAAGGCCTCAAGCCTCTGTTTGAGGCTCGGGCCCTGGGCAGGGACCCCCAGCTGGCTCCGATCGCCCCGCTCCACCCCCAGCCAAGGCTGCAAGCCTCTGTTTGAGGTTTGGGCCCTGGGCAGGGACCCCCAGCTGGCTCAATTGCCCGGTTCCACCCACGGCCAAGGCAGCAAGCCTCTGGCCAAGGCTTGGACTCTGGGCAGGGACCCCCAGCTCGCTCCGATCACCAGGCTCTGCCCCAGCGGCCAAGGCTGCAAGCCTCTGGCCAAGGCTTTGGGCTCTGGGCAGGGACTCCCAGCTGGATCCTATCGCCCGGCTCCGCCCCAGCCAAGGCCAAAAGCCTCTGGCCAAGGCTCGGGCTCTGGGCAATGACCCCCAGCTGTCTCCGATCGCCCGGCTCTACCCCCAGCCAAGGCTGCAAGCCTCTGGCTGAGGCTTGGGCTCTGGGCAGAGACCCCCAGCTGGCTCCAATCACCTGCAGGAGACCCCAGCTGGCTCCAATCTTCCCCTCTGATCTTCGGCTCCAATTGTCCAGTTCTGACCATGGCTGCTCTCCTAGGCTGCAGCCATCTTGGTTGGGTGTATTTGCATATTGCTTCTGATTGTTTGGTGGGCGTGGCTGGTGGGTGTGGCTGGTGGGCGTGGCTTGTGAATGTAGTGGAGTGATGATTTGCATATTACTCTTTTATTAGATAGGATAGTAATAGTAACATTGTATTTTATGTCCACAAAAATGGTGCTAATCATTTTGTAGTATATACAAATATCAATCTATAATGTTGTACACCGAAAACTTTATATTATTATATACCAGTTTTACCCAATAAAATATATTAGGTGAAAACTTTAAAATGAAAAAATTTAAAGTGTCCTATCTCTCATACATACAAACATACACACAAACTGCATCATCATCTCAATAAAGTTCTTATGTCAGATAAAGAATTTGACAAAATCTAACAAAAAGTTTTTTTATTAGGAATATAGAAATAGAAGGGAATTGCTTTAGCTTGATAAAGGGGCTCTATGAAAATCCATAACAAACATCATACATAATGGATAAAGACAGAATTTGTTGCCCTTAAGATCAGAAACAGGGTAGAGAACCAGTGTCAGCTCTGGCCACTTCGAATCAACTATATTCTTGAGGTTCTAACCAAGGCAATTAAACAAAACAGATCAATAAAAGGCATTCAGATTAAAATACAGAAAGTTAAACTATCTATCCATGACATGACCTTATATAAAGAAATCCACTAGAAAAATATTAGCAGTAATAAGTTCAGCAGGTTGAAATAAACAAGTTGCAAACACACAAATTAATTTTATTTCTATGTACCTTCAATGAATAACAGAAAAATAAAATTTTAAAAATTCTATCCCAATAACATCAACGTGTATAAAAACCTAGATATATTGCATGCTTTTATACTTGATATTAAAAATACTGTTGGTAGAAACTGAAAAAGCTCAAAATAAATGGAAATATATACCTTTTTGATGGATCAGAACACTTACCATTCTAAGTATAGTGACTTACCATTCTAAGTATAGTGACTGTGCGAAATAATTCCCATACATGCAAATGGGGGTGTAAAATGGTATGGCTACTTTGGGAAACTTGCAAATTAAAAAAAAAATCTTAGACCTTTATATGCCCTGTGATGTTATGACTTCCTAGCTGTAAATTTACTAAAGAGAAATACTAGTAAAGTAAAACGTCCACAAAAATATGTACACCAAAATGTTCATCGCAGCTATTTCATAGCAGATAGAAACTGAAAACCACCAAAATATTCAGAAAGGATAGGCAGACACATGGTGTATTTTTATACATTAGAAAACTATTCATCAGTAAAAAATAATGATCTATCAATTTAAGCAATAAATTGCATGAATCTCAACAATCTTACCTTATAATAGAGAAACATGCAAATTGACCGCACCTCCGCTATGCCCACGATTGGGCCAGCAGGAGTCTGGGGGCGGGACTCCGGGTGGCATATCCGCCGTTGAGAAGTTCAAGATGGCGGTGCCAAGTGGCCGGGCCCATGCCGCCGCTCCCGGGGGTGCCTGGGGCGATCGGCACCCCGGGGGGGCGTGGCCGGGTTCATGCCGCCACTCCCCGGGGTGCCTGGGGCGATCGGCACCATGGGGGGGCGTGTCCGGGCCCATCGGCACCCCGGGGGGGCGTGGCCGGACCCATGCCGCCGCTCCCGGGGGTGCCTGGGGCGATCGGCCACCTAGGGGGGCGTGGCCGGGCCCCTCCCGCCCCTCCCGCCCCTCTCGGGGGTCCCGGGGTTGATCGTCCACCTGGGAGGGCGTGGCCCTGCCCCTCCCGCCCCTCCCAGGGGTCCCGGGGGCGATCGGCCACCCGGGGGGGCATGTCCGGGCCCCTCCCGCCCCTCCCGCCCCTCCCGGGGGTCCCGGGGTTGATTGTCCACCTGGGAGGGCGTGGTCCTGCCCCTCCCGCCCCTCCCGGGGGTCCCGGGGTTGATTGTCCACCTGGGGGGGCGTGGCCCGGCCCCTCCCGCCCCTCCCGGGTGTCCCAGGGTCCAAGGCTTTCCGGGCCTTGGGCACCAGCGGGGAGCCTGCACCGATCGCAGGAAACCACTAGGGGTCGGCTCCTGTGATCGGTAGCAGGGAAGCTGGGTGCGGCGAGCCCAAGGCCAGAAAAGCCTGGGGTGGAGGCTTTCCTGGCCTTGGGCACCAGTGGGCAGCCTGCACGGATCGCAGGAAACCACTGGGGGTCGGCTCCTGCGATCCTTAGCAAGGATGTTGGGTGCCACGGAGCCCAAGGCCACCGCCCGGGGCCAAGCCCCGACCCTGAAAAAGGCAGAAGGCGGTGGCCACAGCCAAGGCCTGGGTCCCTGGTGCCGGTAGAAAACTGGTGCAGGCAGCCAGGTGAATGAAGGTCTATTGCACGAATCTTCGTGCAAACGGGCTACTAGTATTATGATAAGTAAAAGAATCTAGGCACACAAGACTACATATTGTATGATTACATTCACATTAAGTTAAAAACAAAAAGAACCTATCAAGTTACCAGAAATCAGAAGAGATGTGGTATGGGAATTTTTTACTGGAATGTGGCATAAATAAACTTTCAGAGTTGATAAGATTTTTTAAAATGGAAGATATATTACAGCATATATATATATGTTTACATACATATATAACAGCATATATATATTATATATATCCATATGCCAATATGTGCATATATAGATATATGTGTAGATATAAGATAATTAGGGCAATATTAGGATAATATTTTATTGGATCAGATCACAAATGAGAGGCAGAAGAAGAAAGTGGGATATATGCTGTGCTAATAAAGTTCTCCAAAGAAACAGAACCAAAAGGATGTCTGTGTATACACAGATCCAATAGGAGATGGAGAGAGGAAAGAGGGAGACAATTATTTATTCCTTAAATATGATTTTATATTTATTTTTACTAGTACAGTATAAGAAAGAATAAATCACCCTCAGCATTTGCTGCTCACTGTGATCATATTGACCTCACCTCCCACACAAAGCTTCTTGACAGTAACTACTGCACATGACGTTACAGAATTGGCACTGTCCATTTCCCTCTATCCCCAGTCTATTACATCCCCATTGTAGTCTATGAATAGATGCAGAAAAATAAGAATTTACCTGCCTGAGAAAAAAATCTGCTGTCTTAGATAATACTCAGCTAAAGATTAGAGCTGCATCCCAGGGAGCCAATATTATATTAAAGAGAGCGAAATAAATATTATTTATGTCTTCTTTATAGTCATTAACGCTGCTCCCCGCCAGCCCTCCCCCACACACATTATAGAGACTCCACTGACTGTAAATGAGTTTCTATACCATCATAAAGTCTGAAGTCTGTATTTTTTTTCTAAAATATATAATTTTATTTATTTCAATACTCACTTTAAAAAAAAGTTTTTGTTTAACTTAATTGAGAGTTTTAGTATCATTAAATATCATTGCAACTAAATAGTTTTAATGTAGAGAAATCAATAAATACAGTATAAGAAAAGTCAGTCATAGGCTTTAGATGGTAACACAGGTGGGTAAAATTACATTTATAGGAAACACAGAGTTTATTCTTGTGTTATTATTTAATAACAATAAAGCTATAGAAATAATCATAGCCTGCATATATTTTTCCATATGAACAACTGTAAACCTACATTTGCCCAACACCTGTATAGTTACATTTCAGAAGTAAGGTGACAAATACTGTAGGTTGGCTCATTCAACAGCAAATGGCTTTTACCTTGTCTCTAAAAGAGAGGCTGAAAATTATTTTAAAAGGCCTAACATGTTTTTAAACCCCTTTGAACCTAAGAGTGTTCATGTCACTCACTTCCAGCCCATGAAATAAAAGGAAGTCAACTGTCAGTACCTTGATGGCCCTTCTTTCTTCCTTTATAGAATGCTGGTGACAACTGGGAGCACAGTAGTCATCACTAAGGAAAAGGTAATGAATATAGAAGAAACCCATTCCGTGTCATTATTGAGGCAGAATCTCAGTCTTAGACTACCACCTGTGTTTATTTTTGCATGAGATAAATTAATCCTTATTTGCTTGAGCTACTGTAATCAAGTCTCAAATATACAGTAAAAAAGAAAGCCTTAATGACAATATGATAATGGATACCAAGAAAACAAGAGTTTATATTCTCTAAGTTCTAAACCATGTCCAATATTATTAGAAAAATAAAATAAATTTAAACATGAGCATAAATTCATTTGGTATTTTAACAGGAAATACATTTGCTAAAATAGGAAATCTCATTTCTTATTTTAAAACTTTTAATATTATATGATATATCTGATAAAATTATCAATATTCTGAAAATGTCAGAACATATATATGTATGTGTGTGTGTGTGTGTGTGTGTGTGTGTGTGTGTGTGTGTGTATTAGAAACTACCAGGTTATTCTAAAATAATATTTTATTTTTAGAAATACTTTTGCATTTAGCTCTATTGCCTCTCATGGTGAGTTCTACTCACCAAATCTGTTAATTGATAATAATGTATGGCAATAAACAAAGCTTGTCATTTCTGTCTCTCAGTCCACTGTGCACAATTCTTGATGAGTAAATCATCTGCTCTGACAATTTTGCTTGAAGCAATGATGCTCATCGCCATGTACATCCCTGTACATTGTAGACAGACACTCAATTTTTAAAAAGTCTGGTTATGGGTGTGACTATAAACCAGGCGTTAAATAATTTTCATATTCTTGAATTTCCAAAACAACAGAAACTCCAAACTCACCCTGGAAGATGAATATCCTGATAAAGAGTGGCTTCTGGACTACATGACCTGACCATCAATTCCTGAATGTCTCACTAGGGATCTCTTACTCTGACAACTCCAATTCAGCAGCAAGCACAGAAAATCAGGCTCGGATAAACACTTTCCCTTTCTTCCCCTTGGAAGAGTTGAAAAAAGAGGAAGTTTTAGAATTGTTTTACTAAATAAGAAGAAGAATACCATTACCTCCTGAATGATGTAAAGCTGGTTTTTAAAGTGCAGTTTGTGCACCTCAGCTAACATGTTTATCTCAAGTAAGAGATCAAGTTTAAATGAAGTGTCCTAGCCTGCAACTTTCACTTCTTACCTCCCATGCTATCTTTGATATCCATCACTCTTGAAGATCTTAGACATTTAAAGTCTACCAAGAGAAGCAGTCTTTTTAAACAATTGATTTAAGACACATTTATTCAATTCTAGCTCCTAGTAATAAGGCACATGTTCTTTTCAGTAGGAGGAATATATGATTGCAACATTCTGGCAGACATTCATTCAGCTGACACAATTGCCCACCCCCCAAAAAAAATGTTTTCCATTATGGAATAAAATTATATCACAGATTAATGAAAAAAATATTTAATAAGGCATATTAAACCATTGATAATATCACTCAAGGCCAGAGAAGTAAGAAAACATCTTAAAAAGTCTTTTGACTTCCAACATTTTGTATGACACTCATTTATTAATCTATTTATATAAAACCCTAATATGCAAATTGACCAAACGATGGAATGACCAGTCACTATGATGCACACTTACCATTAGGGGGCAGATGTTCAATGCAGGAGCTGCCCCAAGCCTGTAGGCCCCAACCGGTGGCAGCACCAGGCCAGCAAAGGTGGATGTGAGTGGGGGCCCCAATCACTCCACTGGTCGCCCCACAGATCGTCCCTGAATGCTGGCCAAGCCTAGGGACCTTACCCATGAACGGATTTCATGCACCAGGCCTCTATTTTTTTAATAAAACACTAACTATATGAGCCAAAATATGCTGGACATTATACCTTGTGCTTTGGGAGGGTGTGGGGGGTGGGATGGGCAAATCATAAACAAACTTTACATTTCAAGATTTCCCAATGGTCAAAATGGGTAAATAAATAAATAAATAAATAAATAAATAAATAAATAAATGTGATGTCATATGTTAGATGGATTTTCAAGGTGACCACATGGCAAAATAATAGCACAGCTAGAGAGATGGTTACTTTCCTCAGGATGGTATATGGGATCAGTAGGCTGCCTTTAAGATTTAATATTGGATTTCTGTCTTAAAAAATTAATAAGAATGCATTGTGTTATAAAGAATAGGAAGAGTATTCCAAGAAGAGCAACAATTCCATGTTCTCCTTCCCAGAGTAAACAGACCATCAGAATTAGCTTAAGGGGTGATTGTGTCATTTCTAATTATTGTTTTGACCTGAAAAGTCACCTGAATTTAAAGCAAAATCTGATTTTAATCAAGAATTAATTTCCATGAAAAACTATTCTGTGTTTTAGATGTGTATCAATATTCTTCTTTTTTTTCCAAACAGGTCACTTTTTTTGTCTTCTGAGTGAATAGAGTGGATGAAAGGAATCCATAAATTTATGCCAGAGGTGGTAATTTCTTCCTGCACAGACATATTGTACTAATGTGGCATAATTTTCTCAAAATTTGTAAATTAAAAATGGCTGGTAATCTCCATGAGGATGTCTTAATTTTTTTTTGTTTGTTTTGCTCAATTATGTATCCTCGGTGTTTAGGATAGCACACTGGCTACATAGTTGTTCCATAAATGTGTGGAATGAATAAATGAGCAAAAAAGTCAATTAAATTCCAGTCTTATTTCTGGTAATTCAGCTGGAGTTGTCATACATTAATTATAATTGCATTTTAAATAGATTTTACTGACATTTGCTAGCAATTATAGAATTAGAAATTTATTGTTTTATTAAGGTCTCACTTGATATGAAGTAATGAAACAAGGTAAATATGGATCCAGCTAATAAGGAGAAAGTTACACAAACTTCTAGAAGAACTTCAGTTACAGCTAAGGAATAGAACATATGCAAAAAACAACTTAATAACTATTATTGAATATTCTGTAGGTTTGAAATTAATATATTTAAAAAAATATGTAAATGTGAAAGATATGAAATATAAACAGATAATATTGAAGTGGTATTGAGATATAACATACTATTTTTCCAAAGATAATAATATCTCCATTGACAATTCAAATTAAATATAATCCAAAGAAGAATTTGTGACTTTGTGATGGTGTAGAAAAGATACTGCACTTCTTTGAAATATTACCCTTTTTAAATGGTTTGGCAATCTTCTTAACATTTCTGCTCTCAGTTTCCTCACTTGAAAATTGGGATATTCATTGCCCCTCTGTTATATAACTGCTTTAAATAATATATTATCCAATATATTACCATGCTTAGCCTAGAACAACTATTTAGTAAAAATCATCATCATCAGCAGCAGCAGCAGCAGTGGCATAATGTCACTTTAAAATTCATGGTGTTCTTGAAAAATTTGAAAATGAGATCCCTTCTAGAAGGGTCCCTCCACATCTGATGAACATATAAATCAAATATACTCATGCTAAATAAATTTCTGTCCCTAGACAGATCCAGTCCTTCTTCCCTTGATTCGGGTTTATTAAAAAAACTAGAGGCCCGGTGCACGAAATTCGTGCACAGAGGGGGGTTGTCCCTCAGCCCAGCCTGTACTGTCTCCAATATGGGACACCTCAAGGGATGTCCGACTGCCCGTTTAGGCCTGATCCCAGGGATCGGGCTTAAACGGGCAGTCAGACATCCCTCTCACAATCCGGGACTGCTGGCTCCCAACTGCTTGCCTGCCTGCCTTCCTGATTGCCCCTAACCGCTTCTGCCTGCCAGCCTGATCACCCCCTAACCACTCTGCTGCCAGCCTGTTTGCCCCCAACTTCCCTCCTCTGCCGGCCTGGTCACCCCTAACTGCCCTCTCCTGCAGGGTTGATCACCTCCAACTGCCCTCCCTTGCAGGCCTGGTCCTTCTCAACTGCCCTCCCTTGCAGGCTGGGTGCCTCCCAACTGCCCTCTCCTGCTGGCCATCTTGTGGTGGCCATCTTGTGTCCACATGGGGGCAGGATCTTTGACCACATGGGGGCAGCTATATTGTGTGTTGCAGTGATGATCAATCTGTATATTACTCTTTTATTAGATAAGATAGAGGCCTGGTACAGGGGTGGGGGCCAGCTGGTTTGCCCTGAAGGGTGTTCCGGATCAGGTGGGGGTTCCTTTGGGGCATGGGGCGGCCTGAGCGAGGGGTCTGTGGTGGTTTGCAGGCTGGCCACGCCCCCTGGCAACCCAAGTGGAGGCCCTGGTATCTGGAATTTATTTTCCTTCTACAATTGAAACTCTGTAGCCTGGAGCAGAGCCAACCCTGGGGCTCCCTCCAGGCCGGCAGCCATTTCTGTTGGGGTTATAATTGAAATTTTGTTGCCTTAAGCGGGTGGGCCCGACCAGGGTGTGCAGAAAGCTTTGCTTCCCCTGTTGCCGGTGGCAACCCGGGCCTGCTCTCTCAAGCTCCATTCTGCCGCCATTTCTTTGAATTTGTTTACCTTCTATAATTGAAACTTGGTAGCTTGAGTGGAGGCTTAGGCCTGGCAAGGGCAGGCAGAAAGCTTGGCTTCCTCTGTTACCTAGGAAACCTTGCTCTCTGTGGCTGTAGCCATCTTGGTTTGGGTTAATTTGCATGCTCACTCTGATTGGATGGTGGGCGTGGCTTGTGGGCATGGCTTGTGGGTGTGTTGGAGGTATGGTCAATTTGCATATTTGTCTATTATTAGGTAGGTTTAGTTAAGTATATTTGTTTTACACCAACTGACATGACAGTCATGGTGAAATGGCCATACTGAAATAATAAAAATAAAGGCATTTCCCTCAAATAATTCCTATCCTTGTGTAAAAGACAAAGAGGAAATATCTCTGATGTCTATGTAATTCAGCAAACATAAGATGGCAAACATACAGAGTCCTACAGAGCATGGAAGAGGAACACTTAAATCACCCAGTTAGGAAGCATCAAGAGCAGAAGTATGCCAAGACTTGAAGGAAAAGAACTATAAATGTAAAAAAAAGAAAAGAAAAATAATGAAGCTGTCATTTCTCTCAAAAGAAATTGTAGAAATGAAATAATACAACTATAACCTGATATACTGTGTGAAGCACCTGGTAAGAAGTTTGGGGTGTAAAAAAGCAAAACAGGAAGCATGATCTATAAAAGAGGGCCCATTCATGGAAGGGATTATGTATCACACTTAAGAATTTAGACTTAATCTTTAGGGAAATAGGGAGTAATTGAAGAATTTAAGCAAGAAAGTGAGTGACACACGAGCTTTGATTTTAAAATAGATTTCCATACTACAGAGGCTTGAATGGGTAAGGTAGCTCAGTCACTGCATAACTGAGGGATAGTGAGAAGTTTGCTTACATTCTGTGAATTTCAGATTCTTCATTGCTCAGAGGCTTAAATGAGATATACATTCAAAGACAAACATAATATCAACAAATGCACATGATAACTGCAAGATTCAGTAAGAATTCAGAAATACAAAAATAGCATCTTCACATTCTACAAGTGAGATGTGCTACAAGTGTCTTAATAGATGATCAAGAGAATGTTCTCATATTGAAATTTGACTGTATGATGATAAGGCTACCACAAGAATGATCAATGAAGAATAAATTCTTAGTTGCAGTTGTAGAAACATGGACTCAAGCATGCCATGCATACAGGGAAGAGAGAGAAATTTAAAACTATAAGGATAGAACTGTGACCACAGTGTGGATACAAAGAGAATCCAGGTAAGAGTCTTATAATAGCTACTGAACAAATATCACAGCATTAAAAAAATAAAAATAGAAGCATACCATTAATGGGGGCTGTGGGAATTAGGAAATTAATCACTGACCATAATAATGACAGAAATCCCTAAGAAGTTTTTATTTTAAGAATATAACAAGAACTGTACAAGAATATAACAAGAGGCTAGAATAAAAAACAGAACTTTCTTTCCATTGTCATAATTAATTCATTTTTACACATATTTATAATATTCTTTATAAGTATTACAATGTTCTATAATAAGACATGTCATTTTTCTTATGAAGTATAAAGTTGATGCAAAAACTTAAAGTCAAAAATTGAAGAAAAATCATTGAACACATTTAGAAAGAGTTACATTTGCAATCAATGTAGAATAACAAATATAATAAAGGTAAAAAATCCTTGGAATTGAAGAATAATTTCCTGATAATGTGATATATTAGGTGAAATATGATGGCTAAGTGTGAATTACATAAAACCAGATAGAAGAACCTTTAGAGGTTCTTCTATCTGGTTTTATGTAATTCACACTTTTAGAGGTTGTTGCATGGGCTAAAACTTGTACTGGGAGAAAAGGTGAGTGGTCCAGCAGGGGGATGTGGTTGGAACAGAAAATGTAAATTATGGGCACATAAAAACACTTAATTACCACCGCAAAAGGGAGTGAAGCAGTGGGTAGAGTGATTTGGAGTGTGAATTTGGAGAAATTTCCCAGAAGAAAAAGGGGCTGAGTGAGGGGAATGGGTACAAAGAGAAAACAATAAATAAAAAAGTAAGAGAGACTCAAATCAGAAATTAAAATATATGACTCATAAATTAAGACCAAAAGTTACTCTAAACTGAAGGAACAGAGTGTTCTTTAATTTCAAATGACATACAGAAGGTGACACAGGATGAGGGTAAACAATTCATTACTGTAAACTTCTACTTCCTAATTTCAAGAAGAAAAAAAAAAGCTTCCAGATTTGTTTAAAGCAGGTCCTCTATGCTGGAACAACAATTAAATTGGAATCCAATATCTTTCTGGAACTCCAGACCGAGTATACATGTCTTCCAAACTCAGAAAGAACATAATTTTGATCAAAGGATTTTACTAAACTCTCAATTAACTTAAAAGACAAAATAGATATTCTCTAAAACACAAAGATCAAAAAATAGAATTTGCATGTATCTATCCTAAGAAAATATTTAATATCAGTTAAAAGAAAAGCCAGTGTATTGTCATTGAAAACTGAAAAATATTTTTTTTTCACATAACTGGCAAGTCTAGATACTTTTGGACTTAGGCATGTTTGCCACAATAATATCCCCCCAGAAAAGTTTTAGTCTCCTAGTGCTCAGATCCACTTTCTTAAGTTGATTCTGTTATTAACATAGGCTTATCTCTTTTACTAGTATAACAGTATGCTTGCAGAAATTCTCAAAACTCGAAATTCCAAAACATCATAATTATAACAATAACCACCACAACAATAAACCCTTTCTGGATGGACAATTGAATTTTGTTAGTTTCCTTACCCTGAAAGCTCAGTTGGCTAAGGGAAAGTGATACTATTTTCTCTAAGTT
Source organism: Cnephaeus nilssonii (assembly GCF_951640355.1). NCBI lineage: Eukaryota > Metazoa > Chordata > Mammalia > Chiroptera > Vespertilionidae > Cnephaeus > Cnephaeus nilssonii. The sequence goes on along the minus strand of NC_137079.1, from coordinate 65,607,230 downwards.
GTATGCCCATTCGGGTTCTCATGGTTGGTTCAGTCTCTGAAAAGTCACATGGATAGAAAGTGGGTAATGATTGATTCCCATTAGAAATATGATAATACTAGAGGCCCAATGCATGAAATTTGTGCAAGAGTAGGCCTTTCTTCCCCCAGCTACCAGCACTGGCTTCCTTCTGGCACCTGGGACCCGGGCTTCCCTCGCAGCCCGGCTTCATCCAGAAGGACATTTGGTCTAATTAGCATATTATGCTTTTATTATTATAGACGAGTGGACACCCAGCTCCCTGCTTTCGATGGCAGGGGGTCCGCTCGCCACGCCCACCATCCAATCAGAGCGAGGAGCTGGGTATCCACCATGCCCACTATCCATCAAAGCGGGGAGCTGGGTGTCCACTCCGGCTCCAGGCCAAAAGCCTCTGGTGGAGGCTTTAGGTCTGGTGCCGGAGCGGACCCCAGCTCCCTACAATCCATTGCAGGGGGTCAGCTCAGGGCACCTATGTATGCAAATTAACCGCCATCTTGGTCAGGTTTACTTGCATACTCGCTCTGATTGGTTGGTGGGCGTGGCTTGACTGGTGGGGTGACTGGTGGGGGTGGCTTGGGTGTAGCAAAGGTGCGGTCAATTTACATATTACTGTTTTATTAGGTAGGATTATTAAAGCAAAAGATAGAATAATGTAATTTGACTAACATCAGCTAATCAAAAACCTTGATCTACTCAATAATAATAAAATGATCTAAAAACTACAAATTTTAAAAAAGGTGGTCTGCTCTTTAAACATCATACAGGGATACAAACCTAAGCCTAAAGGGAATATACTTTTCACCACTCCAGCTTTATTGAGGTATAATTGACAAATAAAATCGCAAGATATTGAAAGTGGGAATGTACTTATTCAACTCACTGCTTACTACTAATTATGGTAGCAAAATTACTTAGCAAAATTTTATAAATTGTAGATTTTGCTCAATAAACTTGTAAATAACTCCTGCCTGTTGAAAAAAGCAAAGATGATTTATGATTCTATATGACATTGTCCAGTTTCATATCAAACTCAGCAATATTATTTTAATATTTATTTAAAAATTGTCTATCACTATCTAAAATGTTCTTTGTACCCATCTTAGTATTTTACTGTTCCTCTGATTAATTGATGCTGAATACATTTTGAGATATGTGTTTATATTTATAGGACAGCTATAATTTAATATTTTTTGTAATCCTCACATGAGGATATGGGTTTATTGATGTGAGAGAGAGAGAGAGAGACATCAATCAGTTGCCTCCCTTACATGCCCTGACTGGGGATCAAACCCTGCAGCCTCGGTATCTGGGTATGTGCCCTGACTAGGAATCCAACCCATGACTCTTCAGTGCCCAGGACAATGCTCCAACCAACTGAGTCACAGGGGCCAGGGCAACATTTTTGAAAATTATACTTTAGAACTAACATTCAATATATCCTTTTTCCCATACATAAGTTTCCAAAGTATTCCTGACAATGTGAAAAGCATTAATCCTGTCCTCAAAGTTTCTCTTGTGACTGTGTCCCTGTCCCTCTCCAGGCAAGGTGTGATCTTTTCAAGTCAACTTAGGATATGTCTCCACATGATCTGGAGACCTTCGGATGAATGTTAATTACCCTTAACCAACCTACACTAATAAAAGAGTAAGATGCAAATTGACCATACCTTCGCGACACCCACCATCCAATCAGGAGTGAGTATACAAATTAACCCAACAGAGATGGCAGGTTAATTTGCATACGCAGGTGCCGAGTGGCTGGTAACGACGCAGGCGTTCTGCACTGCCCCAGTCGCTCCAGGCCTCTGGGCAGCGTGGAAGGCAGAAAGACAGCTCTGGCTGGAGCAAAGGCGGTGCCGATACCTAGGGGAAGGAAGGCCCATTCTTACACAAATCTTCGTGCATCAGGCCTCTAGTACAATATAAAATGGAGGAATAAAAGAAATCCTTGGATAAAAAATAATTGGGAGCCAAAACCGGTTTGGCTCAGTGGATAGAGCGTCAGCCTGTGGACTGAAGGGTCCCAGGTTCGATTCCAGTCGAGGGAACGTACCTTGGTTGCGGGCATATCCCCAGTGGGGGGCATGCAGGAGGCAGCTGATCGATGTTTCTCTCTCATCGATGTTTCTAACTTTCTATCTTTCTCCCTTCCTCTCTGTGAAAAATCAATAAAATATATTTTAAAAAAATAATAATAATTGGGAGCAAAGCAAAGCCATCATTGCTTCATAGCTTATAGCCTGGTCAAAAGAATAGTATGAACTTTTTGCCCTGATAGTGGGATGATTCCTAGATGTGTTTTTTGTGTGTTTGCTTTCTGTTTTTTTTTTCTGGAAGGAGTTTCTTTGTCCATTACTCTTACCCCACCCCCCATGCCTCTTGGTTCTGTCCTTTCAGAGGAGTCCCATATTAAGAAGTATTATCAAGACTACATCTGAGATGGAAACTGAAAAGGAGGCAATTACTGGGTGCTGAATCTCTTTATCAGCTCACTTCCTTCAGGTTTGTTTGCAAGTTCTTCATATGTGTGTGAGGAGAGCAAATGTGACTGGGGTGTTGAACTTTCTAAATGAAAGGCCAATCACTTTCTTAATTCTGGACACTGTGAAAGCAACTCCCATAAAGGCAGATACTGTGCTAAGTTATATTTTCTGGTTTTAGAGCTGAAATTTATTATTATTATTTTTTAAATATATTTTATTGATTTTTTACAGAGAGGAAGGGAGAGGAACAGAGAGTTAGAAACATCGATGAGAGAGAAACATCGATCAGCTGCCTCCTGCACACCCCCTACTGGGGATGTGCCTGCAACCAAGGTACATGCCCTTGACTGGAATCAAACCCGGGACCCTTCAGTCCGCAGGCCGACGCTATATCCACTGAGCCAAACCGGTTTTGGCTAGAGCTGGAATTTAGAGTATCTGTTTACTACTAACAATTCTCATTTATTGAGGGCTCACTTCCCTAGCCCTCAGTTTACCTCCACTGAGGCATCTGCTTTGGAAAATTTGAGACAATTGTTCAGGATTGGGAGGTATAGTTACTCTGTACTTGTCCCTGCTATCTGCACTTATACCATAAATGATTGTCTCCTGTGTCTGTCTGGTAGTATATAACAGAGGATTCATGAAAAGAGTCTGTGGGAAGCAGGCTTCTCCCATATCTCAATCTTACTGCCAGTTTTGGTTCTGGCTTCCTTAATGGCTAACACTGACAAGCTTTTTGTTAGTAAGTGAGTCTTTTCATCCCAACAAGGCTCTGGGATTTACACTCTCAACCATCCTTGGAAGTTGGCCAGAGGTGTACGCATGCCTTTTCTTTCCAGTGAGTCAGTTTCTACCTAAGCCTGTATCTTTACTACAGAATATGAATCTATAAGAAGGGGAAAAGCTAACCCATTCTAAAATCCTGAATTTCCCCTATCAAACTTCATCATATACAATCATGTTGGATATGTGGTTTATATTGCAAAGTGCAACAAATAGCATTTTGCCCTCTGTTTGATAAAAGATAACAAGAATTGCAACTTCCCTACTTGGGGTTATTGAGATTCCCAATGTATCTCAAACTACTTATCTAGGCAATTTCAACTTCAGTCTCTTCTGCTTGCATGTTCACATTGTGATATCAAATTTCAGCAATAATTAGGAATGGTACTGACAGCTAATATTAGCCTGAAATGGATAGCAATAATTTTTTTTAACCCACCATATTACATATTTCTTAAACTCACTGTTGTTCTTGTTTTAATTTTGTTTTGTGTGTGTGTGTGTGTGTGTGTGTGTGTGTGTGTGTGTGTGTGTGTATAACTACTGTAGGGAGCAGCTATAGTGTTAATCCTCAGACTAACCTGGGGCAGGGACACAAACAAGTCCCAGCTTGAAGGGAAGAGCCCTCTTAGCATAATTAAGCTTGACCTTATGACACTCCCTAGATCTTTCCTGGGTAGCTAATAGGCTGTGGGAGGTGCAGCAACTGCTGACAAAGCAAGGTGAAACTCACAAGAATATTGTAAACATGTTGACCACTTCCCTTGTTTTGATCTGCCTATAAAATAAAGCCTCAGCTTGCAGGCTGGGTCTTTCTGTGACCTCCTGCAGGCATGGGAGATCCACTGAGCCCCATCTGTATTATCGTGTCTGTCTTCTTTAATACTTCACCGCCCCTCCTCAAGATCACTGAACCCTTGGCTGTGCTGGCATGGCACAAACTACCATTAACTTAAGGTATGTTTCTTTTTCAATCACAAATTTAACTTAGCCTTCAATTACAATTTTAGTAAAATATGTTTTACTTTCTATTATAAATATGACTAGAGGCCTGGTGCACGAAAATTCATACACTTGGGTCCCTCAGCCTAACCTGTGCCCTCTCGTAGTCTGGGACCCCTTGAGTGATGTCCACCTGTTGGCTTCGGCCCGCTCCCCAGGGGATCGGGCCTAAGCTGGCAGTCAGACATCCTTCTGGCAGCCTGGGAGCCCTCAGGGGATGTCCGACTCACAGCTTAGGCCTGCTCCCAGAGAGGCTCCCACCACCGCTGCTTTACTCGCAGCTGTCAGTCTGGCTTGTGGCAGAGCGGAGCTCCCCCTGTGGGAGCGCACTGACCACCAGGGGGAAGCTCCTGCATTGAGCATCTGCCCCTTGGTGGTCAGTGCATGTCATAGCGATTGGTCCTTTCCAGTGGTTCTGCCATTAGGGTCAATTTGCATATTACTCTTTTATTATATAGGATACTGATATACAACAATAAACTCTTCCACTTTTCACTTCCATATAAAATATAACATTTCCTAAGACAAAGGGTTGAAAAGACAATTTCCAGAGAGTGAATGAGAGGGAGATTAGTGAGAAGGGCAGGGAAAGGGAGATGGAGAAGCAGAGAGAAACATTTGTTTCAGGCATTTTAGTTCCAGAACAACTAAGATCTTAAGTCCATTGATCAAGTTTTTGTGAAAGTAAACTCTGTAGTCTCTTTAATTCTTAACTTTAGCACAAGAGATTGAAAGTGTAATAGTGTTAGTAGGTTTCAAGGCCCTGCTGAGTTAAATACTGGCTCAAAATTGTACGTCCAAATATTGCAGGTGCTGCCTTCTAAACACATGTTGGTCCCAGCGCAGCTGAAGAGCCCTCTGTGCTGAAATGGAAGAGTATAACTACCTGAGAACACTATTAACACCTTTAACTTTTATAAATCAAGATATAATTCAGTCTACAAACACAAGGCCCATCATTGGGACAAAAAATATTACCAAAAAAATGCAAAAGGATACTTTCTTGTAATGGTAATTAGAGTAACTCTTTTAAACAATGCTTTCAAATGTCATAACTGACATTGAGGTTCTTTCAATTAGTTCTCTCTGAGACATGACATTTTCTGTGCCCTTTACCTCTGCTTTCCAAAGTTTATCACTTTAATATTACTGGTGTGATTATGGTTTGGAAGTGAGTACACTTGTAAACTTTGTTTCATCTCTCTCCTGAATCAGTGCCAGAGTGATTTTTATTTTAAAAATTTCAGAAAATGTATATGGAGAGAAGTGGAAAATTCTCATAAATGAATAACAATAGAATAACTATATCAAGAATATGCCAGTGAAGCTAAGTTAAAACTTAAAATCTAAATACTAGTAGAAAAGGTAAATATCAATATTATGTTGAATTTTAATGAGTCATTTAAACGTTGCTTAAATTACTATGAATTCTGAATTATAGACAATCCCATTATAACTGACAGAACAAGTTCCTGATTTATCATAATTATCGCTTAGCAATTGCTTATCGAAATGAATTGACCATGTGGCAGAGATTAGCTGATCCTTTGCCAATCCTACTTTCTCTACTTCCTGGTTCTCTGGGTCCCTTATTGAATCCCTAGTTGTAATAATGCAATGAGTTCTGACGATGGGATACAGTTACACAACAGTGTATCACTTTCAGATCTAACCAACTAAAAGCTTTTTACACTGTTCTTCTTTTCCCTTCCATGGTGAATTCTGAAGCCATGTGTTGGTGACGTTGGAGTAAAACAAGAGCAGGACCTTGGGTTCTTGAATGTCCGTTTGGAGAATTGGTTTCTAATCAGGAACACCTGCTTTGGACAATTTATATGAATGAGAAATATTGCTTTCATCATTATTAAGTCATTACATATTTTTGGATATGTTATAGTAGCTACTGTTACCTTATTTAAATCAGACCTTATTTTTTAAAATGATGCTCCTCTTTAATATAATCAATGATACCATCCTTCAGAGACAAAAAGCACTGTCAGCCCTTCGAAACATATGGCATCCTGTGAGCTCTCTCTATTTACTCTCATGTATAAATCACTTTCCTAAAAACCCCACACAGGGTCCTTTGAGGGAATGGAGCATGTGTTGGCTTCCTATGGCTGCTGCTACAAGGTATCACAGCCTGGGTGACTTAAAACAGCAGTTCGTTCTCTCACGCTTCCGGAGGCTAGAAGTCCAGATCAAAGTGCCAAGTCTGTCCTAAGCCTGAAGAGACGACCTCTTCCTTGCCTCCTCTGGATTCAGGAAGTTTCTGGCAACCTTTGATTTCTTTGATGCATGACTGCATTTCTTGTCCAAAGGTCTCTCGAGTGCAACGGTCATGTTGGACTTCGGGCCCACCTTAATTCAGTAGGACCTCATCTAACTTGGTTACATCTGCAAATGCCCTATTTCCAAAGAAGGTCACATTCTGAGGTTCCTAACGAACATGATGTTGAGGCAACATTATTAATCCACATAGCGCGAGAGGAAATAAGAAAAGGGTTAGAGGGTGAGGTGTTTTGTAGGATATGTGCATAACATTCAGATAAATTTTCATACATGAATATCATAAAAGGTGCCTATTTTCTATTAATTTAGAAATATAAGTGAAGAGTACACACTGAGATGGGGAAGACATCAAGAGTGACCGGTACGACAGCTGACAGTAACATTTAATACTACATTTTCAGGGTCAAGATTGTGGTTCTCAGCAACTTAATTTTGAATCTGATTTTAAAATTGTCATTCATCTTGCATTAGACTTTTGGAATTAAACATATTTCCTAACTCACAAAACACTATCATGAAAGCAGTTTAAATATTCATTATGTCATATAATAAAATCAGTTTATAAACTCAAAATAAAATATTAATGATCTGAAAATGCATAATTCCATGCAAAACTTCAACTCAAAATGACTAAGCATAAAATTTAGAATTCTTATTAAACTTGAAAATGAGTGATAGTCATATACCTGTCACTTTTCCATTTCCCCAAATTCCTTTCCTCTTTTCTATAAATATATATGTACATTCTCCTTTTTGTCAATCTATTCTAAGAACTGACACCTGAATTTTGAATGAAGTAAAATAATAAATGAAGTCTGCATGTGTCAAAAAAGATATCAGAAATTCATTCTAAATGTATTGAGCGGGTATACACTATGTGCCATGCCTGGGCTACTCACTTGGGATATAATATTGAATAAACTCTCCATGAATACTTGATGGCTTCCTGTCTTTAAACCTGACTCACCACACCCTATAAGCAGATGGGCTTTTGATTACAGCTAAAACTTTCCTATCAACAAGAAAAGCAATTTAGCTTTCCAAAGGTATACATTTAAACTGAATTCTACCTAACATGCAAAGTGAATGTCTTGGGCTTGTTTCATTTTCTGCTTCTATTTTATGACACTTGATTAGCTTTTTAATATAGTCATACTAGTAAGTTGCATATAATTGTTTTAAAACCCAAGGCAGCATTTAAATGAAGACTAAATAATTCTGATTCCCCTTCTTCCTAAAAATATGTTAAATTCTCAAAACTTGAGAATGATCCTAATTATATTTATTATTTGTACAGATGGGTTTGCATAAATTATTGTAAATTATATTAAGTTTCTCTTAAGTCAGAAATTGATAATAATTGTCAAATGGATTACTAATTAAAACCCAATTCAACATTAGGTAAGGGGAGCCTTTATTCAAAAAGACTTATAGCACTAGGGGTAGGGGGACTATGACAACAGGGAGACTACTTCAAACATATAAGATCTATAAACCTTTCAGAGGTCAGGCAGAAGTGAATTTTATTTCTAGAAATATGTAAGCAAAGCTAGAAAGAACACAGTATGAGACTTCGTGATGAGCAGGTGGTGTGATTAGGAGGCTAATCAGGAATGTTTTTCAGCTGATTCTCAGAAGAAGCTCAGAAAGGAGGGACATAGGGAAAGCTGACTAAATTTTGGTCAAGTCAGGTGGCCTGGCATTTTGTCCATATTGGCCAGTGGCACAAAGAGTTCAGCTAATCGTTTATGAGACAAAAAAGGAGAATTTGGAGGGTCTGTGTCTAGCCTTGTCCTAGGTAAACAAGAGGTTTATCAGTGAATCTTATCGAGGTCATATGGAGATAGCTCTTTGCAGTAGGCCATTTCCGAAATCACAAAACGGGTAGGAGGTGGTGTTCTTACCTGTGATTTTCCAGAAGCACAGGGTTCAGGTAAAGTTCAGCACTGTCAGGGAAGGCTAAGCCAATCGAAATGGGGAGACAACTAATACCCCCAAATAGGTTAATTTGTATTCTTACCTAAACCCTTGGTCATTGCATGTTTAAACTGTCATATAATTCAGGTGAACTGCATTCTATGCAATCAATGTCCACGTGCTTATTAAATACTCACCATAAGATTAAAAATATAAAACATTTCTTTGTTTACTTTTTCTTCTACACACAGTTTGTAAAAACATGCATCTTGTCTGGAAAATTAACATATAAATAAGATGATTAGGTATAATTCCTCCTCAAGAAACACAACAATCTTAATTGTAAATCCATTAAGTAAAGATTCTTTATTCTACTTTAAATTTTAGATTGTTGCCTTAGCCGGTTTGGCTCACTGGATAGAGTGCTGGGCCTGAGGACGGAAGGGTCCTGTGTTTGATTCCAGTCAAGGGCAGGTATTTTGGTTGCAAGCTCCATTCCTGGCCCTGGTCAGGGCACCTGAGAAGGCCACCAATTGATGTGTCTCTCTCACATTGATGCTGCTCTCTCTCTGTCTCTCCTCCTCCCTTCCATTCTCTCTAAAAATCAAATCAATTATGAAAAAATACCCTCAGCTGAAGAATAACAAAAAATAAATAAATTTTAGATTGTCAATTGGTTAGAAATAATTTATGTGCTCAGTGATTAAACCTGCTTACAAAAGAAGTACTTGAAATATAGCACATAAATGAATTGAAGTTTAATAGGCCTTTGTCATGACTAAAAGAAAAGCCTGCGTGAATTCACCCTTCCTTTACTTGTGTTACACAATCAAGCATCACATTGGAAGTGTAGGATGTTTTCCTATAAAATGCTTATGATTATACATAACTATATCACTTTGGTTCTTAGGGAAAAAACAACATTGCCAAGGTTTGTACTTTTATATTTTAGTATGGATTTAAATCCTTCCATAGCAACTCTGTATATTCTGCAAAATAGTATTGAGTTTGCATTTGTATAACCATTGTCTTAAAATACTAGAGATTAGACTTTCTTTAACTTTTAATTACATTATTAGTCTATGAAGTTGAAAGAATTTCCCAGGTGGTCATATATGTACATGTATTTGGAATTTTATATCCCACATAAAATGGTTTATGTAAAATTTTACTTAAAATGTGATTTTTTTTTTCTCTCCTTCTTTGAGGGAAGTGGCTCAAATATAATCTCCTCTGCAATAACATAACATACTAAATCATTGTGCAGGTGCTTTGGAATTTTAGTAATCTTTTGGAGTAACCAGACTTATTCAGCAACTTCCAATAGGAGGACTTTTGTTGATTATTTTAACTTGTCATATCACATTTCTTGAATCAGAAGGTCAGTGTGGACAATCAGTAAGAAGTAAAAAATATTAGAGTGGTAGACTATTTATACTTCAAAACCAGAGGTCAGAAAATAGATCTTTGCTGTTTGCACAGGATTTATTAGGCAAGTCACAAAAAGCACTGACATAAGAACAATATTAAAAATTGAACTTCAGCAAAGACTAAAAATTTGTTAATAACACCATTAAGAAAATGAAGCCTTGTCCAGTGTGGCTCAGTTGATTGAGTGCCGTCCCCTGCACGGAACAGTCACCAGCTGAATTCTGGGTCAGAGCACAGTACCCAGGTTTCGGTTCCATCCCTGGTGGGGGGACATGCAGGAGGCAACCCATCGATGTTTCTCTCTCACATCTATGTTTCTCTTCCTCCCTCTCCCTTCCTCTCTCTCTAACATCAATTAGACAGAGTGTGATGAAAGCCTGGGGCAGGGGTGGGTGAGGGCTAGCAGAGGTCAATAGGGTGGAAGGGGGGCATCTATAATACTTTCAACAATAAAGATTTTTTTTTAAATAAAATCAATTTAAAAAGACATTTAAAAAAGAAAATGAAGAGACATCACAGAAAGGAAAAAAAAATTATGTTACAAATATATGTCAAATTATTTATAATCTGAATATATGTCCACAATGTATAAAAGAATCTTACAAATCAGTAATAAAGAGGCAATATAATACAATAAATATGGGCAAAATTGAATAAAAACTTCACAAAACAAGATATACAAATAGCCAATAAACTCATGAAAAAATAGTCAATATTTTTGATCACCAAAATAATGCAAATTACAATTGCAATGTTCCATCATTTCTTACTCACTAGCATACATAAAGCTAAAGTCTAACAAAAATGTTGGTGACTGTGTGGAGCAACTGGAACTCACACACTGCTGGTAGGAGTAGTAAGTGGTATAAATATTCTGGAGAATTGTTTGGCATTTCTTAACTGTATTAAAAATAACACTGTTACTTTGAATATATAATTGCCTATGTAAATACTTTGGAGTAGAATTTCTGGGTCATGTTGTAAGTAAATATTTAGCAGTATAAAACATTGACAAATTTCCAATTTTAAAAAAAGCAATATTTTTATAATCTGAAGATCCTTTCAGAGAAGAACAGGAGTAACTACTGACTGGGATAATAAAGCTAATTTTAGTATCATCCCAGTATGTGTTTAACAACTGCATTTTGGGGCTGATTGGTATAAGTATGTATTCTCATCATTGCTGATTTCAAGCTACCAACATAACATCAATCAACTCCCCAAATTCCTAAAAATTTCACTATCGGTTCTTCCAAAAGTCAGCTTTAGTACCCCACTGGTCCTATAATGTTATTTTCGGCAACAGGAAAACTGAAGGAAAAAGAAAAAATAAAGCTAGGCAATTCACTGAACCATCTGGCATATCTCCTCCTGAAATCTCTCTGTGGGAATGGAATAGATAATTAATAATGTTTATTACATGCTAAATATATGCTAAGTATTTTTGATGAACTCTCTTTAAGTCATTGAATACCTACAACAATGATAGGGTAAAAGTACATTTTTATAAAGAAACTGACACACATTAGTAAAATGTTTTCCAGTGCCAAATGCTGCACTTTATATTATTACATTAGAGTCCCAGCTCACACAAAATCATGCACGAGTAGCTTGATTCCGCTTGCCTTAGGTGGCCGCCCTGCCCATTGCCACTACTAGCTCGTGCCTCGCCCCACCTGCTGCAAGAGCAGCTGCTCATTTGGTTGTGATGGTGTTACGGCGTCATGGCCATGGGCCTTTTATATAAGAGTTAGTTTCCATTCTTCTAGAGATAACACAAAATTTTGTTACCACAAAGTATTAGTTTGTTCACTATTTAAAACCATAACTAACTAGAGGACCATTGCACAGATTCGTGCACTGGTGGGGGGCGTGGCCTGTGGGAATCAGCCTGCTGTGGGAGCGCCACACATCCCGGTCAGGCAAGCGGCACTCCCACTTTGGGAGTGCACTGACCACCAGGAGGCAGCTCTGGCATTGAGCATCTGCCCACTGGTGGTCAGTGCATGTCATAGCGACTGGTCAACTGGTCGTTCTGGTTGTTCCTCTGTTTGGTCACTGGGCTTTTATATATAAAGATAGGAAGAATAGGTACTTGATAGTATAAAATGTTCAATTATGTATTACACAGGCTTTATAGAATTCTCATATGTATAGGAGGAGGGGGGAGTGGGAGGGGGAACAACCCTCCAGAGATTATAATTATACACAAAGACAAATTTGAGATCTAGAATCAAGAAATCATGAAGAAAGAATGACTTTGCATTGTATTCAAAAGCAATTCACCTTAAATTAACATTATCTTGTCAGTTCTATAAATCTTCAGGAAAACTGGATAAAGGATGTATTTGCTTATTCATAAGATGTCTACATATATAAAAAACTGTTGCTGCAGAATAAAAACTATGTCTCAAGTTCACCAAAGTTCACCTCCTGGACAACACTGAAATGTCAGCTCCACAGTCTGCACTGATAGCAGAAGGTCAGAGCGCCCGGGAGGCTGACCTGTGCACTCCAGAAAAAGGCAGCAGGGAGCTGTTAGCCTTGTCAAAAGGTGGTTGCCTCCTAAGGTGCTCATAAGAAGGAGACAGCCTCTGACCTTTCATTACTTTGAGCCAAACATTTGCAAAGTTTTCAGGCCAGGCGGGGCTTGAAGCGGGAGGGCATGAAGGAGGAAAATGATAAGGAAAGGCATACAGCTGGCACCCACGGTGGCAAAAGAGGGACACAGAAACCTGAGGCTGCAAAGCTACGCGATTCATGCTTTTGTTCAGCTGGCAGGGAAGTTGCTGCACAAAAATGGTACCTGGCTACTCCGACATGCAGCAAAAGAAGATGGTTCTAGAGCTTGTTCTGTCTTGCAAGCTCAAGATGTGCAGTTTGCTGAGTGGAGGGACCTCCAAGTCATTGTATTAGATATGCAGCCTCTACTTATGCCGAGCCATCGAGGGCCCGGACAAGGAGCTCAGCACATAGGAGCCAGCACAACGATCTCCGGAGCTCCTCACAAGCATGTGGACAGCATGTGAGCTGGGCATCGTCTTCAACTCATGGAAGGCCTTCTTCGTCTTAGATGAGTTTTGGATGGGCGAAGGATGTCCAGACACCTCCTAGAAGAGTGTGCCTGAGTTTGTGGAGCAGGCCGACCTGCTGCCGCTGGAGGATGAGCTGCAGGGCAGTTTGCTGGGGGAGTTGAGTCTGGTACCGTCTTTGCTACAGGCCAGGTGGAGATGTGGGGAGCTGCTGGAGAGGCAGGCAGAGCAAGAGACAGTGCTGCTTCTCACGTGTACCTCCCAAGCACTTTTCCTGGTGGGACCCAGCTGCGGTAACCCCCCCCCATGCTACCTCACTTTATTTTGTTTTAATCTTTTAAAATTACAATTTACTGTCAACATTTCGTATTGATTTCAGGTGTATAACATAGTAGTTAACGATCATATGCTTTACAAAGTGTTCCCCAGATATTTCCAGTGCCCACCTGGCATCATACATAGTTATCACAATATGTTGTGATGTACTATGCCTACATCCCTGTGACTATTTTATAACTATTAATTTGTACTTCTACGGTGGCACCCAGGGGGTTTCAATGGCAGAATCCTCACCTGCTATGCGGGAGACCTGCTTTAATTCTCTGCCTCACCTTCTTTTGAAGGGATCTGTGGGCTCAAGAAGACTCAAACATCCAGCCCCTACTTTCTGTTTCCCCTTTTCCCATTGAAGGTTTTAGGAGCTTGGAGGCAGGAACATGTGACCAAAAGAGAGTTTCTGTTTGGTTTTCATTCCCTGCTTTTGAAGAACGAACAGTATCCCAGACTTCCTCCCCTCCCTTATAAAACAATATACAAAAGGGAAGAGGTTCTCCCTGCCCCATAGCCTACCTCCACCTCTTCCCTGGGGCAACCAGGGCAGCTCTTCTGCCTGGGAGGGGGGCTTTTGTTCACAGAGAGGGAATTCCCTTTCCCTCATCTTCCCCTTCCTCTTATTTCTTGGCTGCAGTGGGGCCTCTGTCCACTTTGAGGGGAGGGTGGGCTTTATGGAAGTCTGGGTCCTGTCCCTCCTTCACTCCATATTTTGGGTGAGGCTGGAGCTTAGGGGATGGGGTCCAGGTAATATCTGATTTATAACCTTCCCTCTAAAACAAAAGGAAAATATTTTTTTCATTATAATCTAAATCTCCTGAAGCAGAAACCTGAGTTGCATTGTATTTATCCTGAAGCAGATGGAAATTAGTTCAGACTATACAAAATTGTGTTTTTGGTTAAGTGTTGCCTCACTATGTTCACTTCACTTTTCTGCCTTCTTATATTTCCAGTAGCATTCTCTAAATGTTTTTTGAGATCTAAGCCACAAAAGACTATGTTTCTTATATGCCAAGACAATACTTCTCATACTTTGAAGTCTGACTCTTATTGCAATGTCAGCACATTATTAGTAGCACAAAATTAATGTGTTAATCCTAAAGGAGCCCTTTCCCTCTCATTTAGAAGAACTGTACCCTTCTGATACAAAAACGGATTTGCTATATATCTGGTATTTTTATTTACTTTGTACTTTTTACTTTGCAAAATATACAGAGTTGAATTGATTAGAATTTTAATTCTGGACCTTCCACTTCTTATCTGGCCTTAAACAAATGATTTCAATGTTTGTAAACTTCATAATACTCATGTATAAAATGGGATGTTGCTAGCCATTTCATAACATTTTCCTTGTGTTGTAATGTATCTATGTATATAAAAGCCTAAGTGACCAAACAACTCAATGATCAAGCAACCAGTTGATCAGTTGCTATGACGTGTACTGACCACCAGAGGATAGACTCTCAATGCAGAAGTTTCCCCGTGGTAGTCAGTGTGCTCCCACAGCTGGAGTGCGGCTCAGCTGATTGACCGGTCCTGGTGGCCCACCAGCCTGGCAGCAGCCACTCCCTCCCTCAATAGTCCTACAGGTCCAATCTCTGGAGAACGGGCCAGGCACAGACAGACCAGCGCCACCAGCATGATCCCGATGGCGCCTCTGGCCTCCTGGAAGTCAGCCTTGGGCACCGTCGCAGCTTCCCCTCCCTAGATGCTCCACAAGGAAGAAACAATATAAAAGCGGCCGCCAGGTGGCTCCCAACAACCAGGAATGTCAGCAGGATGGATCTGGATCCTGGGCCTGCAAGGGCATCCCACAGCCTGCCCAGAGGGCCAATTGCACCCCGGCCCCCCACACAACCCCCTTGGGACAGGTGCCAGACGCAGGGCTCACAGCTGGTGAACGCTGCTGTGGTGGTGCCAGCCTCTCCTGATTGGGACTGACTGGGTGTGAGCCTGCCGCAAGCCCAGTAGGTTCTGGGATGAGTGGTAGTGGCAGGCAGGAGTGGCAGGTGGTGTTGGACTGCTGAATTCGGCCTGATCCCCACAGGCAACCCCGAGGGACCCCACCCATGCACAAATTCATGC
Source organism: Cnephaeus nilssonii (assembly GCF_951640355.1). Lineage (NCBI taxonomy): Eukaryota > Metazoa > Chordata > Mammalia > Chiroptera > Vespertilionidae > Cnephaeus > Cnephaeus nilssonii. The sequence continues at coordinate 65,591,851 of NC_137079.1, read as the reverse complement.
ACCGGTCCTCTAGAATATAATATAACCCAATGTCAGAAACATAATGAGTTTACGTGTTTACCTTCTGTTTTATTTCCCAAAACAATTTACATCATCAGTGTCATCATAATGTGAGTAACAAATATTTATTTAGCTCTTATTTTATTCAATTAGTGTCATCTCCCAAGTTTAGGCAAAGTTGACTAAACAAAACTAAGGCAGAAAATATTTCACATTCAGTAACATGAAGCCAGTTATATATTCTCCCTTATCTTTCCTCAATTTACGCTTTCCTTTAACTATAGTCACATTTACATAACATTCTCAAACCTCATGATTTCCCATTCCCACCTGCAACTTGTCTACTCTTCTAAATCCTGTTGATATTTTTCAAATAGTACTTTGCTACTCTATATACTGCTTCTACTTCTATTTAGGGTTTTGCAGGTTATTTCTGAATTAATACAATAATTTTCTACCTGATTTACCTGCTCCTACATCATTGCCTCCTAACCCATTTTCCACACTAATGGCAAGGAATTAATTTAATCATGTTTATCTCCCAATAATAAAATTATCATGTTTAATTTTTCCCCCCAATGCCTTCTATGAAAACTCCAAACATCTTCTCATGGAACACAAATCCTTTCACAATCTAAAATCTATCTTTCTTTGTTGACTATGGTATTGGCTACAAAGGTATCAATGCCCCATGTATTCATGTGTGTCTTTATGCTTGTATATGCTGGGGACATTACTTTTTTATTGCTTTGTTGGTAGCTTCTATTAGAATCCATAACTCACCCTAGATGTTTTTTCTTCTCTAGTGCTTCTTTTACAATGTTCCTGATCCTCTATGTCCTTTATTGAGACATCAAACCAACTGTTGTGCATTGATCTGCTTATGTTTTTGTCTGCTTAGTAGACTATAACTCCTCAATGGAAGAAGTAACTAGCATGTTATCTGGCTCATACGATCATCGACACTGACCCTCACCTACTCTTCCTATCACTTCAATCATCACTACTAATAGACTTAATAGGTAAAATGTGCTGAGATTACTATGTACCAGACAGTATGCTAAGCTCTTTTCATCTATGTATACCTCTCTACAACACTCTATCAAGTCCTATAAATGCCCCCATCTTACAGACCAGGAAATGGAGACACAAAACTTTGACATCACTAGCTCATGGTCACACAGCTAGTGAGTGGCAGATCCAAAAGTCAAGTTGAGAGGTTGACCTCTTAACCACTATAAATTGCTGATCATAATAGCTCCAAATAAATGGTTTTCCAAAATTGTAAATATAACTTAAATAATAATCTATATCTTTGAGACGCTTTATTTATATGAAGCATTATATTGTATTAAGTTAAATAGTTTCATAATAAATTAGATTTAGATTTTAAAAAGTCAGATAGAAATTTGAACAATCATATATAAATGCTATTAATGAAGACAACTAAAGAGGGTGTTTTTCTTGTCCAAATCCTAAATTAGTGTTAAGAAAATGTGCTACATTATAACAATAATGTAGATAATTTATAGGATTTCTTTGGAGTGGCTTGAATGGAAAAAGGCCCACAGAACCCTGGCCAGTGTGTCTCAATTGGTTGAGCATCATTCTGTACACCAAAAGATTGTCGGTTTGATTCCTGGTCAGGGCACATGCCTGGGTTAGAGGCTCGATCACTGGTAGGGGGCATGCAGGAGGCAGCCAATGGATGTCACACTTATATCAATGTTTCTCTATCTTCCCCTCTCCCTTCCTCTCTCTCTAATAAAATCTATATATACAAAAGGCTAATATACAAAGAGTCCCTCAGGAGGTCTACTGGGAGACTGGGAGTTTGATCACTAGCTATTACGTGCACTGACCACCAGGGGGCAGCGTGGAATGAAGGAAGACCCCAGCTGGCAGCTGGAAGGCCCTGATTGGCCCTGAATGCCTGCCAGGCCTAAGGACCCTACCCATGCACAAATTTATTTGCACCAGGCCTCTAGTTCAATAATAAAATACACATTTAAAAAGCCTCACAGTGAGATCATATTTAGCCTGGTTTTATATAATGGACATATAAGTGAGAGAAAGCAAAAAATGCAATTGAAGTCGATTAAAGCACATGAAGAGAAAAATAGAGCTACGAAAACATTTTTAATGTATAAGGAAAAGAAAATTGGCATGTTGAAAATACTAAGCGTGTGAAAAGGAGTGATGGATAGTCCTAGGACTGTAGGGGAAGACAGGTTTGGGGATAAATTATGAAGAGAATACCTACGACTCTACTTAAGGAGTCTGCCCTATATTTTGCAGGAAACAAAAGCCAAAGGGTTTTCAAGCAGCTCTTACTCATTGTATTTAAATGGCTAGTTCCCTGTAAAAACACAGCTATATCTACAAGGAAAATAAATGGTTCTGACATAATGATTTCTAACACCTCAGGGTATATAAGAATAGTGGGTATGAATCAGAGTTCAAAAGCTTTAGAATGTAAGAAATGTAACTTTATTTTCCAATAAGCCAAAATGATTTCTGTTTTTATGCCCCATTCTTCCAGAATGACAGAAATACAGTTGCAGTCATTTGGGCTGCAAACCCTTCCTAGAATTATGACTAATCTCCAAAGGTTAAGAAGATAATTAGAGGGAGGAGCATGTTAATTTTCTACCACTACTTCACAAAGTCCTTCTTGGTTCCCAGGGTAAAGCCTGGAACCATTTATATCCTTTTAACTTCCTGAATTTCTACCTTGGCCCCTACTAAAATTATCATTAGATATATAATAATGCAAACATGTTATTCAGTGTCCTCTCTATCCCTCTGGAATACAAACTCCCTGGGATCAGAAGCAGGATCTCTCTGTCCATTATTGTGTCGTGTTTAGCCCCATTCCTGGAGAGATTTAATTTTTGCATACATTTAAAACAAACAAACTAATAAATGAATTAAATGAAACCCCAGTGGAAAAACTTTGAGCCAAGTCTAGATTAGTGTGATATTATTTATGGACATAAATAAATGCCCGTCTATATAGTTTACACTTAAACAATTTTTTACCCATTTATTTGGTATGATTTTATTGAGAAGATTGCTCTCTACAGAAACTAGTTCTCAGAGATAAATGACTAAGACAATCTGAAGAAAGATTATTATCAGCCTTATTTGCATAGCTGTGGAAATAAAGACAATCCAAATGAAAAGAAACAGAAGCTATTTACTCAGTTTGCTATAGCAAAGGAGTTAGCCACCATCACTGGTGTTTGGCAGAAACTCAAACAAAGCAGGAGAATGAGAAAGCTTTACAGTGGAAAAAGGAATAAGTTCAGGTATGTTCTCATTGGAGGTCATTGCCAAGGGACAGCTAGAGGCAGGCTAACTAGAAGCTATGCATCTTGTGTGATTGATTTGGGAGCCTGTTTGGCTTTTTTTGTATTTGCTTGTTTTTCCCCGTTGGTCCTGAGTTGGAATCATAGAAGAAATATAGGGGAGCTGGCAGGCATTGACCCAGAGTGACTGTTTTGAGAGAATTTCTGCAGAAGTTGACATTGCCTTCCTGACTGGTTGTCATATTCACTGTCTGGCAATTGTACATTTGTGTATTCAGTCTCTCATAGCTCTAAACACATTTTTAAGTCAATATTAGCTGATAGTGGTACTATAGCCATACTTTGTACTTTTTATATTCAATTATCAAACTATTCAAAAAATATTTAATAAACACCTATTTATATTTGTTGGACAATGAGGATATGGCACCATAATACCATGCCAATTTTCACAGTTGTTACTATTCAGTTACACTGATCCAAAACAGGACAGCCTTCTTCTTGCTTTCACCAACTATGAAAACATATTAGATGTTTATTTAAAAATTTAGGTTTTGTGCAACACTGTTGTAACAATTAGGCTGCTTCCTGTTGCAAGTAAGTGAAAATTATTCTCAATAATGAGTGAATCTACAGCTTATGGAATTGCCACAGCCCTGAATCATTGCAGGTTTCAAGCATGTTTTGATGACGGCTATGCTTCTGATTCTGTGTAATTTTTTTTTTTTTTTTGTGTAACTCTCCTATATTTGCCAGTTTTAAATTCAAGCCAACCTTGATCATTGTGGTTAATGGTTTAAATAGTTTCCTACCTCACATCTCTTTTATATACCACACAGAATAAAAAGAAAAAAATAACTATTACAAAACTGAGACGTACAGAAATAAATTACATTGAACAATAAAGAATGACTCAAATATTAAAGCATAGTACACTTAGGGCCTCCCTTGTCCTGTGCCTCAGATATAATAGCATAGTACACAGTTCACATGGAACTCAGCTTCCTTTAAAATAGGAAGGGATGCCATACTCACGAAGCAGCTACTTCCACACATTTTTTTAAAAAATTTAATTCATAGCACATACTCTTTGTACTAATTATTGGAAAATCATCCTAGCAATTGCCTCTGTTCCTCTCTGTATTGTTGCCTTACATTCTGATGTTATTACTGTGCTTTTATCATCCACTCGCTCTAATAAGATTGTGAATTACTTGAGGGCAGAGATCATGACTTGAGCTTGTGTTTCTCTGTCATGGTGCCTAGATAAATACTCAAATGCCATCCAGTCCAAATGACTGTGATGAGAAAGGCCCACCGTTGCTGGAGACCTCTGATTTTTATTTAAGGGCCTCACTTGTTCTGTGCCTTCACAGAGGGGTGGGTAGGGGCTGAGGGAATTTGAAGATTTTGCTAAGCTGGCGACCGGGACCACTGGGCATTTGTCCAATTAAGATCCGGACACACAGCAATAACAAAGGCACTGGTCTCCTACTGCTAATGTGTGGGGATCAAACCCCAGCCTGCAGGAACTCACCCCCGCAGTCAGGACCAGGCCGCTGGGTAGACCTGGGCTGGTGCTCCTAACTCTGGGGAGAGGGAGACTTCCCATGGCTGCAGGCTAGGGGCCCTGGACTTTGCACCACGTGCCCGCCCAAGCAGGTCCCTAGTGCAGGTTGGTCACCAGAGCAGCTTCTTCACCTGAGATTGCAGGGTGGCTTGGCCAGGCTCTGCCTGGCCTGTTCGCCCCATGATCACAAGGCAGCTTGGACCCAGGCTCTTAGCCCCATGATTGCGGGTCAGCTTGGCCTGGACTGTTCACCCCGTGATCACAGGTTGGCTTGGACCGGGGCAGGCAGCATCGGGTGCCGCCTGCCCGGGTCCAAGCCACCTGACGCTGCCTGCTCGGGTCCCTATCTCAGCTTGGATCTGCCGGCTTCAGGCACTGCACACCCCTGCTGCCTGCCCAGGTCCTGACTGCAGCTTGGATCCCTCTGCCTGCACTGCCTGCATATGCAAATTTACCCACCATCTTTGCTGGGTTAATTTGCATATCACTCCTGATTGGCTGTGGGCATAGCGAAGGTACGGTCAATTAGCATTTTTCTCTTATATTAGTGTAGGTTGCTGCTGTGACTGATCGGGAACATGAAAATACATTTGGGAGGGGTGGGTACTAGCAATCTTAATCTGTGCCAGTAACCTGCCTTCTAATGCACATTCTTACTAGCTGATAATTAACTCAATGCCCCTTCCTTAATTATCTGGTCTTGCAAGACTTATTTACCTAAATACTCCCCTTTTACAGAGGCCATAAACCATGAACCATACATAACCCCTAGAGGGGGTTATCAGTGCTGGCACCAGGTCAGGCCTTTAGGTGTGGTCTCACGTCCCCCATCCCAACACACAACGCTTTTTGCAAAGCCCATGAAAGGTCCATAAGTCTGATCCATATTTGGGGAACAAAGAAACTAAAGGATATAAAGGGAAAGTTTCCTCCATATTCGGGGCTCAGGATTTGGAAACAGGCTCCCATGAGTCACTGTACTAGTACATGTGAAACAACTGAAAATAAATGGGTTTATCCTGAATGTCCAGGTGCTCCTGTGTATTTTTTGGTCACCTGCTAAATTCTATAACATGACGATTTACCACACACTTAGTGGCTTAAAATAACACGCATTTAGTTTCATACAGTTGTGGAAATCAGTTTCACTGGGCTAAACTCAAGGTGTCTGCAGGACTGGTGCCTTCTGGAGGCCCTGAGGAGAGACTGTTTCCTTTACTTTTTCAGTTTCTAATGCCTCCTTCCAGTGGTTGCATGCTTTGGCTTGTGGTCCCTTTCGACACCTCTAAAGTGTACTACTTCAGTCTCTGCTTCCTGCATCAATATATGACCTCTCCTTGCTCTCTGACACCCCCTGAGTCTTTCTAATAATGACTCATCCTATATAATAAAAGCATAGTATGGAGTTGTCCAGGAGTTCGACCAGGGATCAAGGCCTGCCAGGGGAAGGGAGAGAGTACCCGGCCGGCAGCCGACAGTTGCTAGAGACCCTACCAGTGCACGAATTTTGTGCACTGGGCCTTTAGTGTGATTATATTTAGGGCCCAAGGAAGTAATCCAAGATAATCTCTACACCTCAAATCCTGAATTTAATCACATATGCAAAGTACCTTTTGCCATATAAGTAACCTTTACAGATTCAGGGGATCATGCCAGAGACATCTTTGGGAGGCCATTATTCAGCCAATAACAAATATTTCCAGCCTTGCGCCGTGCTCATTGGAATAGGCATAGTTTAAATCAGTCACCAAAGCAAGTGTGCTGAGATTATACAGCAAATTCTCAAGAGTAGAGTATGATTAAACTCATTTTAACTGCATTGTTGCCCATAGTGGGCAGGGCTAATGCATGTTGGGAAGGTAACACCTCGGTCTGTTCATGCTGTACTCTGTAAAATTAATGCTAAAAGAAACATTCTTGGGTTTGTATGGATACCTTGGGTAACCTGCCAACATAAGAAATTAAGGGAAAAGCTTATTGAACACAATAAGAATAGAATGAACACTAGGGAAGTTTTTGTTTTATACTTTTCAAAGGAAGAAAGATTGGGATTAAAACTGAATAACAGAACCACAGAACTAAAAGTAGGAATGAACAGTGAGGACAACAAAAAAACTGAAAGAGGTAACAAGGATATGTAAGTATAGAACTATTTTCCTGAACAGATGTGTGGTTAGGGGGATAATTTAAATGTTATAACATGAGAGATAAAACTGAATTAGCTGGTTGTATGGTGTTGATCTCTCACTATTTGCTGCTTAATGTAGCTTTGGTCAAGTAGTGTCCTGAGCTTTAAGACTAAAATAAAGTGCTTCATAAAATGAGATAGGTTTTTAAAAATTTATCATGTTTAACTCTGGCAAGTCAGCACTTCTGAGTAAGAGCAGTGACACTTCATTTTCAAAGGTAAACCATGTTTTTAAAGTCTAAAATCTTCAAGGATAAGATGAGAATTTCACTTTGAAAGAAATTACAGTTTTGCCATTGCTACCTTTTAAAAAAATGTAAGGTACATGGGGGAAGATTTTGAAAGGATTAAAGACATTAAATAAAAATTGTGTAAATAGAAATGAAATATTTTACATATAAATACATTTAAAGAAAAAACATTTTTTCTAAACTATTTTTATTGACTTCAGAGAGGAAACATAAATGATGAGAGAGAATCATTGATCGGCTGCCTCCTGCACATCTCACACTGGGGATCTATCTGGCAACTTGGGCATGTGCCCTGACCTGGAATCCATTGCCTCCATTGTTTTCTCACTCAAATTAATACTAAACTAGAGGCACAGTGCACGAAATTTGTGCACAGGGGGTGTGTGTCCCTCAGCCCAGCCTGGACCCTCTCCAATCTGGGACCCCTAGAGGGATGTACGACTGCCCATTTAGGCCTGATCCCAGTGGGACTGGGCCTAAATGGGCAGTCAGACATCCCTATCAAAATCCAGAACTGCTGGCTCCCAACCACTCACCTGCCTGCCTGCCTGATTGCCCCTAACCATTTCTGCCTACAAGCCTGATCACCCCCTAACCACTCCCCTGCCAGCCTGATCTACACCTAACTGCTCCCTTGCTGGCCCAATTGCCCCTAACTGCCTGGTCACCCCTAACTTCCCTCCCCTGCCTGCCTGGTCGCCCCTAATTGCCTTCCCCTGCAGGCCTGGTCCCTCCCAACTGCCCTCCCCTGCAGGCCTGGTTGCCCCTAACTGCTCTCCCTTGCAGGCCTGGTTGCCTCTAACTGCCCTCCTCTGCCAACCTGGTCATCCCTAACTGCTCTCCCCTTCTGGCCTGGTTTCCCCCAAGTGCCCTCCCCTGCTGGCTTGGTTGCCTCAATCGCCCTCCCCTGCAGGCCTGGTCTCCCCAAACTGTGGTCCCCTGCAGGCCTGGATCCTCCCCCCAACTCCCTCCTCTGCAGGCCCGGTCACCCCTAACTGCCCTCTCCTGCAGGCCTGATCACCCACAACTGCCCTCCCCTGCTGGACATCTTGTGGCGGCCATCTTGTGCCCACATAGGGGTGGCCATCTTTGACCACATGGGGGAGCCATGTTGTGTGTTGGAGTGATGGTCAATTTGCATATTACCTCTTTATTATATAGGATTATATAGGATACCAGAGACAAGCTCCTATAAGACTACCTTTTTTTTTTTTTTTTGACATTTTTAAATGTCATTGTTATGTCAAAAGTCAAACTCTGCACACTGAATTAAGAAAAAACATTCAGAAAAATGTGTTTATTGCAAGGGTTTCAACCTGCAAAGCCAGGAAACTCATGTCTCTGTGAGCAATCAATTTCAAGTTGCTAAAGGACTTAAGAGTTTTTGTGGGGTAAGTGAGTAAATTATTTTTTTTTTCAGCTGTTTGCTTCCTTATTTGGAGCAGGGTAGCTGAGTCAGGAGAACACAGAAGTGCAAAACATGGCATGAACAGACATGGCATTGGAAATTGGCTGACCATCCTCTGCTGATTTCTGAGGAAAGCTGTTACTTAACCAACTTATGTTCGTTAAGGTTAAGATTTGTTCTTCTTTAATGAGCCTATGTGGGCAACTCTATTTTGTCTCCAACATAAATGACTATATTTTAGTTTTCATTCTACAGCCACAAAGAATGAGGAGCATTTTTATAGATCATGGTTTCTTATGTTAACCTCAAAATAAAAAGCTGAAATGAGAGGCAACAAGCATTTATTTGGCATCACAGAATTATAATTATGGAAATATAAATTTAGGCAGAAACCCAAACAGTGTCTTGATTATAAGATGAAGGTAAGTTTTTGTTACTTATGAGAAAAGGAAATAAACAATCCATGAAAGGAAGAAAGAAAGGGTTTTTATAGGTGCCAATAAGCTGAGCTACTCATGGTTGGTTATACATGATTGGTTATTGATTCTAACTTCAGATAGAGACTCCATAATCATCATAATATATAAAAGGTATTGTCTTCATTTTTTTCTCACTCAAATTATTCTAAATTCAAAAGATAAGCTCCTATGAGTCTTTGTGGTCAAAATATCTGCTCTCCTGCTGACTTGACAAATAATTGTTTGTAAGTCAATGTTGGTTTGGCCTGGTCCAAAGATGTGCCCATTCCAAACAGTACAATGTTTCAAGGATTAAGACATGTAAACAGTTCCTCTAGAAAAGCTGATCTGCATGTATTTTAAAATGGTTCTGTAACCGGACAATAAAGGAGTCTGTGCTGCCTATCACTACTTGAGCCCATTAAGAAGAGACAGAGTTGAATCATATATGAGTGTTTATTCCAATAATGCTGGCAATATGGGAGAGCAGCAGGTCATCCACAAAAGTCTGCTCTCCACCCCACCATAAGCCAGCTGCTTATATTCGGCAGAAGGACAAGATTATGTGGGAAAGTAAGAGTTACAGATATGGGAAAGTGGGCATGGGATAATCATTATAGATTACAAGTCATGTGTACTGGGGGAGTGGGGTCACAGAGGGCAGCACCTCTGGGCACCCTGGGCACCCCAGGTTCATATTACGGGCAATAGGGGCTGGGGGTTGTAAAGAGCAGGTGCCTCCAGGACTAAATTGTCTCAATCATGAGGTTGTAAATCTTTCCATAATGATAGGCAGTTCTTGGGACAAGAGGATGGACTGCATTCCGATGTTAGCTCCCATGTGAAAATGTGCTTTCTAATCTGAACAGAACCATCATGGTTAACAGAGAATGATTAACATTTCTTAAAATCATAATTAGTTTCCAATATTTTATTTCTGCTCCTAACAGCTCCACTGATGTCAACTTTCACACTGAAAAAGGAAATCTTTTGAAATTAAGTTCCATGATGTGTGTTCTATGAGGTTTTAAAAGTACTATGAGCCCTAACCAGTTTGGCTCAGTGGATAGAGCATCGGCTTGTGGACTGAAAGGTCCCAGGTTCGATTCCGGTCAAGGGCATGTACCTTGGTTGCGGGCACATCCCGAGTAGGAAGTGTGCAGGTGGCAGCTGATCGATGTTTCTCTCTCATTGATGTTTCTAACTCTCTATCCCTCTTCTTTCCTCTCTGTAAAAAATCAATAAAATATATATATTTTAAAAAGTACTGTGATATTGTGATAATAAGAAATACATAATTTTGTTTTTCATTCTGGATTGTGGCACAGATCTCCTAAAGGCCTTGGAATTTTCTGTGATGAAACAACAGTGGTATAATTTGTTATGTTAATTAGGTGACTTTTGTTGAGCACCTAAGGACAGGGGCTGGTCACCATGAGAAACAATCTTGTGATTAGAGGTTTGTTGCTTTCAAGCCCTTCTCCAGACCTCCAAGGAGAGGAGAGGGGCTGGAGATTGAGTTCAATTGCCAGTGGCTAATGATTTAGTCAGTCATGCTTATGTAATGAAACTTTCCTAAAATCCCAAAAGGATGGGGTTCAGAGAGCCTCTGGGTGGGTGAACATATGGAGATTTGGGGAGTTTGGTATGCTCAGAGAGGGCATAGAAGCTCCACACCCTCTCTTTACCTTGCCCTATACATCTCTTCCATCTGGCTATTCCTGAGTTATATATTTTTATAATAAACTGGTCAACAAGTAGGTAGTAAATGTGGGGGAAGGGCAAAACATGGAAACTATTAAAACTAGGGTGTGGAGGGTGAAGAAATTGTTTTATTTTGTGGATTGGTATTATCAATATCCTGTGGAATCTTTATTTAAATGGATTATTAGTGTAACTAATTTAGGAGCTGTGTCTTTAATTTTAAATGTTGCAGAATGGAAGAGAATGTTTGGATTGATATAGAACCCACAGGACACTATAGAACAGATAGCTATATGTGATTCAGGTAGTTAGGTGGACTGGATAAAAGCTACTGTAAAGTCTGTTTACTCTGAAAAGGGGGACTGTCCATCTCCTCCTATAAATGCCAAGTGGAAGATCCCAGATGTGTTAGGTGATAGGCTTCATATGCAAGCCATGTGGGACTGACTTTATGATGACCAGGATATTCACCCAATGAATATGCCAATTACCCAAGTCATGGTAAATGCCATGGTTAAGTGCCCCTTTTCATGTGGGCACCTACACAACCTTATAGTTGCAAAGGGGGCCAGTTTAGGAAACCTTATGGAAGTTGCTGCCTCAGCTTCTCCTTCTGGGTCTTACAGATGTTAATAAAAGATTGTTAATAAGATAATGGAAAGAAGCCAAGGGCAGAGTCTGGGAACTATTCCAAACAAGGTGGACATTTTTAAAACTTTATTAAGTAATAAAGTGAACAAAGTATATATTGATAGGAGCAAAACAAAAAGGAAACAGAAAGGGAAGAATCACAGGACTCGTCTTAACAGGGTGGATATCGTTACATGGTTATTAAGAAATGGAATTAATAAAATGGACATTGATGGGTAAAACAAAGGTTTCAATACAGCACTACCAACTTTTCAGGGGGGCAAAGAGAGTTCCTGTTAGTCCCCCAACATTCAAGGGCCCACCAAGAAAGTATGCTCTACTCACCCCAATTTCAAAAAATTTTTAAAGTCAGGAGGTAGAAATTGCTTTGGAAACCTGACCATCAATCACTTGGGGCACTGATACTGTTGATTAATCAAGATAAAGATTGATCAAAGGGCCAGGCCTTCTGGGCTTGAACCCTGGTTGGGGATGAATAAATTGGTGTGGAGATGGACAAGAGAAGTTACCAGGGCTCTTTTTTTAAAATATATTTTATTGATTTTTTTTACAGAGAGGAAGGGAGAGGGAAAGAGAGTTAGAAACATCGATCAGCTGCTTCCTGAACACCTCCACACCTCCTACCGGGGATGTGCCTGCAACCAAGGTACATGCCCTTGACCGGAATCGAACCTGGGACCTTTTAGTCCTCAGGCCGAGGCTCTATCCACTGAGCCAAACCGATCAGGGCTACCAGGGCTCTTTGATACTAGAATCCAATGTATTATGGTACCAAAATCTATTGGTGAAGCCCTGCCTAGTGCTACAATGAGAAAATACAAAAATGAGAAAGCTGATAGGATTATAAAAGTTGGAATGCTTAAACAGGGTTTATGTAAAGTTGGGTCTCCTTTACCTGAATATTTTCTGGAATGAGTATTATATCTGTCTGGAGTATTATATCTATCTAGTATTTTAAAACCAAAACCTATAGATGAAGTTCTAATAGAGGCTACGGTTAAGAAACAGAAGAGTTGATGAAAGAGTGGGAGTTGATAGAATTAAGGTAAAAGTGTGTAGGAGAACTGGTGTGTTTGACTAAGCTTTCAGTGAAGTGGCTCCATCTATTTTACCTGATTGTATTATAGAAATAGATATTGTATCTCACTGAGAAACATTTTCCCACTTAATACAAGAGGTTCTCAAATGATGTTTTAACATTGTTTTGTTATAACTTGATGAGATGCCTAGGAACTCAACTCTTGTTTATATCAATTAGCCTATGGTAAAATTGGTTTCATTATATGTCATTTCACTTAAAGTCGCAAAACTTATCAATCATGTTAAGTGGAGACTCACTGTACTGTAGAACAGAAGGCATGTAAATCTGCCCTTCAGGCAATGTTAACAGGACAAGCTAAATGGGAACCATTGCCTGAGCCCACACAGTGTAGGATAGAAGCTGGAGTGCTGGTGGGGACAAATTCTCCATGTGAGCATACCCTGGGGCTTATGGCAAAAACCTGTGAGCACCACCCACCAATGACTACTGACTGGGACTTTGTGGACTAGAGAATTTCCATTCAGAGGCATTTGCTACCTATAAATTAAAGCTACTCCTATGATTGAAGACATATAGTGATCTTAAAATAGGAACTATCTAAATGTCTAAGATGATGTCAGAGAAACATTCCAATGGGAATGGCAGTGCCCAGAAGAGTTCCATAATAAAATGCAAGTACTTTATACAGGGTCATGCTGCCCGAGGAATTGAAGGAATAGCTACTCAAAAGCAGGGGGCCTCTTTTCCCCTAGGATGGACTCTGGAACTGCTTGGAGAGCTTCTGGATTCCATTGGCAAATAGGCAGTGCCCTATAAGTAGCTTTCAACTGAATGACAGAGAGCTGCTTGGCTTGGGATTGCAGTTCCAAGGTGAATGGACAACATTCTGTTTGGAAGGCCACCATTCTGATAGGCTGAATTGCATGTTGCTTTCTTGGACTTATAAACTAATTAAACACTGATAAAGTCTCTTATGTTTGTTTTTTTACTGACTGTTGGGCAGTGGCCAATGGCCTGGTCATATGGTCAGACAGAAGGGCAATGGAAATATGGCCTATTGAAGAGATGTCCAAATGAGGAACAGCCCTATGAAAATCACTTCGGGAATTTGAGGTCTGCATTAAAGAAGGATATATTGATGCCCATCAGAAGATTTCCCTTTCAGGTTCAGAATGTGATTGGAATCTACAAGCAGATATCCCTGTGTACTCGCTTAAGGTGATCATCTAGGTCCATGAAATAAGTGAACATGGTGTACTGCAGCATGTAAATATAGCCAAATCTAAACATATCCCTCTTGCATCCTTTGAGGCACAAATGCCAATAATAACTGTTCTGTCCGCCAAGAAGACAGAGACTGCAGATGGCTTTGTGGCATCTTCCCTGGCAAGAAGGCTGTGATCATAGCTGGCAAGTGAGACTGATGCTGGTAGCCCTGAGGGGTTATGAATGGGTGCTGACAAGAACAGACACTGACTCTGTACTGGGCTTCACTTACTCAGTGGTAGATACAAATGCTCAGAATATTACGAACAAACCATAATAGAAGATACTGTGTCAATTTGGATGGCTGACCATCATTTCTTCAGTCCAAGGAACACACTTTATAGCCTATAATGTTCAACAATGGACAGAAATGTATATTCCTCAGAGTAATAGTTTTAATAGAGAATATACTTGGGGCTAAAGGGATGTCCCCACTATATAGATTCACTTATTTTTTTCTTTTCTGGTGGATCTGTGGAAGAGAGGATGAGGAAGGATGGTGGTAGTCTTTCTTCCCCATGTCACCTCAGTGTGTTGTTGTTGTTGTTGTTTTTCCCCTACTTGATGCAGTGGTGATAGGACCAGGGTTGCAACTACATGGGCAAGAAGTAGGGATGATTCCTAAGCAAGAAGCTGTAACTATGTTTTATACTATATGTGAATTTATAAGGGTATAATTGGGCACATCCTGTGCCTTCATCTCATCTGACAAAATTAGGGTTAATAGTGAAGATAGCCACACTGGTGCTACACTGGTGTGTAACCTTACCCCACCAGAATAGAAGTAAACTGAGAGGGAGGCAGTTACTAGATTATTGTTGCTGCCTGTAATCTATAAAAGCACAGTGGTGAACCTGATGTCCCTTCTAAAGGTGGAAACGTTTGGATATAAATGGAGAGACGGAAATAGTAGCTGTGGGTAAAGGAATGCATAAATATAATGTGTAACAAAGAAATATTTAGAGATGCCCTGTGCATCTCTTCCACCTGACTGTCCCTGAGTTATATCTTTTTAATAAACCATCATCTAGTAAGTAAAATGTTTTTCTGAGTTCTCTGAGTCCCTCTAGCAAATTAATTGAATCCAAGGAGGGGGTCATGGGAACTTCTGATTTATAACCAATCAGTCAGAAATAAAAATAACAATCTGGACTTGTAATTGGCATCCTGAGTTAGAGGGAGTTCTTGGAACCTCCAATTAGTAGGTGGTCAGTCAAAAGCATGGGTAACCTGGGCTTGTGATTGGCATGTGAAGTGGAGGGCAGTCTTGTGGGACTGCCCATTACCTTTAGAATCTGATGATATCTCTAGGCAGGTATGGAGGAAACCCCCATAACTCACATAGGAATTATATGCAGAACCCAATAACATTCCTCCACATCTGAACTGGGTGAAGAACCCATTAACAATATATCCCTATTTTTAATGGTTCGCAGTGCACATTTTCATATTCAGGAATCTAAAAAATTTTGAATTAGGTAAAACTATTTAACTCCATTTAACCTAAAATTAAGTCCCAAAATTATTTGTGCCTGAAATAATTCCCCCCTTTATATCTCACATCTCATAGAAATCTGAACCATAGACTGTACTTTAGGATTTTTGTAGCCTTCCCTCCATATAACACTCTTCATGCATTGCATGCCCTGAAAAGTTAATTACATCTTCCAAAGGCTTGACTTCATGAGCCGGAATCTGGGTTTGGAGAATAAATGCATGATTGCTGTTTCCATCCTTCATGTCAGTGATAAACAAGTGTGCTACATGATGGCCTTCGTGTTGACTAGGTAATTGACCAATAAGCTTATGTCAGGAGGTTAGAGGAAGAATATGGACTACAGTAATGATATTCTTTTCTTCAAATTTAATAGAGCATTTAGGTAACTACCTTCTGAGATGGGAGGTGAGAATAAAAATTAATAAGTATTGTCTACTGCTGTGCTTGCTCTGGAATCTGTGCCACATAAAAGCCAAAACCAGTCATTTAAAATAAGAGAAATAGATATACTTTGGCTACTCTAATTTACTTTCTAAACCAAAAGCAAATAACATTTTTAGGACATCTGAGCATTAGTGTATTATGAGAACATCACTACTGGTGCGCAAAAAGATATAAATAAAATAAAATAAACTATATCAGGTTTCAAATAGCTTTTAAATTATATGAGCAAGTGTAGGTCAGACCCATAGAATGTGAACAAAGAACGTGTAAGTAAAAGTGCATGTACAAACAGGACGACTCGAATTCTAAGCAGTTCAACCAACAGATGTTGCTCCAGGTGGACTGCTGTTTTGTGCATAGTACTGGGAAGGTGTTTCACTTTGTAGAAAAATTAAATTAGTGTTGACCTAAAGCTTTTTTATTTGCTTTCCAGATGAATAGCTTCTTAACTCTCTGTGCCAAAAAAAAAAAAAAGTAAAAGAATTATCTTTAATGTTCTATGAAGTTGCTTTCAGAATTATCTTCTATATTTTATTCTCTATATTAACTGAACCCTCATAATTACTAAAGTATAATTTTAGTTATTTGGGGAAATCTTTACAAGTAAAGGTCTAAGCACTAGAAAATTAAAATATGGGACCAAGGATATGATGACTATGCATTATAAAAATTCCTCAAGAATGTATTAATTCCTACTTATATGAAAAATATGATACATTTATACGTCCTTCAAACAGAATTGTTTTTAATTAAAATATTGGAGTATTCTGTGAAACTTCTTAGAGAATAAAATTTACAAGTCCCAAAGGCAAGGTCCAGAAAGATTTCTTGAGATAAATTTTCAGCAAAGAAATCTTAAAATTGGTAAATTTATATTAGACAAAGAGGTGGAAGATGCACATTATATCATTGAAGTAGTCTGTTCAAATTCCTAACTTTCCAAAGCTTCATATCCACATTAATAATATAAACTACTCTAAAAGCAATGCATTAATTGGATACCATATGTAAATTTAAAATAAATTTTAAAAAACATTAAAAAAACTGTGAACTAGTACAAATAAATAAATAAATAAATAACTACATTATTATATACACAGACACATATACATGCACACACACATACCAATATTCCCACATCTACCCAGCTTTTTCAGTTTTTACACTTCTGCTTTGTGCTTTTTAACTAATATCTGTTGCATGATTTTTACATTTTATGGGCTAAATTGTGTCTCTCCAAAATATATGTGGAATTCCTAATCCCTGGTACCTGTGAATGTACTTTGTTTGGAGACAGAATCTTTGTGTATTCAGTTAAGATGAAAATTAAGATAAAGTCATACTGGAGTATGTAGAACTTTTAATCAAGACCAGTATCCTCATAAGAGAAAAGCAGAGAGGCAGATTAAGGCAGATATTGGAGTGATGCATCGATGAACCAAGGAATGACAAGGACTGCCATTCCCAGAAGCTAGAAAGAAGTCAGGGAACAGAGTCTCCATCAGAGATCTCAGAAAGAACCAACCCTGCTGATTACTTGATTTCAGGCTTCCATCCTCCAAAACTGTGAGACGTCACACTTCTGTTGTTGTAAGCCACAATGTTGTGGTACTTATTATAGCAGCCCTAGAAACTAATGACCCTGGACATATGACAATTCCAGGGAACTTCATGTCTAATGCAATTAATTCTAATACCATTTAAAAGATCAGGTTTATGATATAAGTTAATTTAAAAATTAGGTATTACATTTTTAACATAATTATTAAGGATTTCTTAATAATTAAAATTATTAAGGATTTCTCATTTTTACCTGTTGGGGGAGGGTATATTCTAAAACTTTTTTTCTTTATGACCAGGAAATCTAGTAAATGACCTTGATAACCTTTAGAACCTGTAGGTGCTATAATGTGTAAAGGATTAATCAGTGTGTTATCCTGAAAGGCAAGCTGGAGTTCTTCTTCTGGGTTATTATTCTACAAAGTTGAAGAACAAAACTTGCGGACCAAAAGATTTTAAGCAAAAGTGTGGAAATGTATTGCAAGTAAATACAAACTCCCACCTGGCGAAGGGTCCCAAAATGGGTAACCAGTGAAGTCTCTTTGTCTAAGAGTTAATAAATGTTGGCAGCTTCTTTGTTCATGCTACTTTCTAATTGGACTTTCCTCATTTTATATCCCCTCTGTCCGGATCCAGATGCTCAAGGCCAATTGGAGTGTAGAGGCCCCGTTCAGAGCACGCCAGATATCCAAGGCCACTCTGAGCAGAAATCTTAATCAGGGTGCCCCAGGACTATATACAGGTGCAAGAGCAAGGCCACAGTAATCTGTATGTACAATGTGCAAGCGTGCCCTTCAATAACCCAAAAGACTGAGGTCACTATTTAGCAAGCAGCCTCTTTTGTCTAAGTAGTATAAAGTTGTTACAGCCAGAGGTGGCTGCTCCTGTGTAAGGCTGGACTGCTAAGTGGGAGGCTGTATTATGGAGAAAATATATTACTGAGCAGCAGGCTGCTGATGTGGGTACAGAGGCTGCTGCTGTTGTGTGGGAAAGATGTATTGTTACCTAGCTGGTGTGCGGCTACTGGGTGGGACTTTGCTTTGAAGAACTGTTTTGTCTAGTGGCTCCTTGTTAGCAAAGGCTACATGGCCAGTGGCTCCTACAATAATGACTCTCTTATATACCCAGGACTTTTCATATCTTCTTCGTCGAATACCTGGCATCCAAGAAGGTCCAGGCTCTGGCAGAGGGCCCAGACCCAACACCCTCGTGTTTCTTTCCCAAGTGGCCAATTCCCCACCTGGCATCAATTTCGAAGTTTCAAAGCTTCAAAGTCCACCTGGCACTCTGCCTCCTGCACCCCCTTCTCTTGTACCATTCTGCTGCCCTCTGTGCTTGAAAGATAAACATTCTGGCAATTTGGAGCTGGCACTGCCTGTCACATACGCATTTGTTTCCCATGGATCCTACCCTAACTGCCT
This sequence comes from Cnephaeus nilssonii, assembly GCF_951640355.1. NCBI lineage: Eukaryota > Metazoa > Chordata > Mammalia > Chiroptera > Vespertilionidae > Cnephaeus > Cnephaeus nilssonii. The sequence continues at coordinate 65,573,079 of NC_137079.1, read as the reverse complement.
CTAAGTCTTCTCAAGAGTTTTTGAGGTCAGTAAAATATGAGTCTGAATTCATGTTTAGCCTTTCCTTAGTTCTGCTTCTTTAGGTAAATATTTTTGTCTCTAGACCCTCGTGTCTCATGATATTGTTGAGAAAATAATTTATATCAGGTTAGTAAGACTCCTATGAAAGTATCATGGTATCATTATTTATCTTCCCATTTTTTTTCAATATAGAAAGCTAGGAAAGTAAACTTTTATTCTTAATGTTGAGGGAAAAAATTCTGCTATAACATTGTGATTCATCAGAAGTTATGTGAATTGATTGGTGTAATTTCACCTAGGCTAGAAACAGTGCTTTATGCTCAACATGATATTTTTGACCAACAAAGATTCTTGTTCACATTGTTAAAGAGAACCGGAATAATCAAACAATGCCTGAGAGTTTGGAGTCACACTTTATTCACTGGTGGGCTTCGAGAAAATGAATTCAAATTCTAAGCAAGGCTACAAGCAGAACTTCCCTTTTTATTAAAGAGCCAGCCCTATGTGCACTTAGTGGTTATCTCGCTGTTGGCCTTGAAAACAACACAGTTCTATCCAGTTAAAAAATGCACCTGGCATGGCATTGAAATTATGGGCATATCTAGTCTCTGGCCTACAAGGTCAGACAGCTAAATTTATCTTCCTCATTATTCAAGCAGGCTAAAGCAGGCTAGAAAGCAAAGTTATTTTTTTTTAGAATAAGAGGCCATCTAAAAAAACAGCATAGAATCCCAAACAGTAGTTTTACAAAATAGGGGTTAACCTTCTCAACATAAGTTATAGCATTTGAATATAATTGACCTCTCTGGTCCTTATGGCTAATGCTTCAAAAATATAATTGACCTTTCTGGTCCTTATGGCTAATGCTTTGCCCTTCTAAAGGAATGCCAAGACACCAGAAATAACATGTGGTGTTATTGTTTTACCTCAACTTCACAGGTTTGACTATGGCGCTAAAGTGGAAAGAGATCACTGGAATTCAGTTCTCCTATCTTTGTAACAACATTTCTAACCTTTGTCACATAAATGGTTTGATTTTTTAACACTCGTATCCATATTGTTAAAACAATTGAAAGTTTCCAGAACTGTAATTCTAACTAACCCTTCTCCACATCGTCCCTAGCAAATCATATTACTTCAGGGTATCAAGGAACCACAATGGGGGAGAAAAATGAACAACAAAGATTGTTTGTGCTTTTATAGCCTTTGCTTTTACAATTCAACAGTGAATCAACAGTGAACATTTGGTTTGCCTGAGGCAAACATGAAATCAGCTCGCCTGTTTGGAGTTTATATTGTCTTTTGTTCTTATATGATAACTTTTCAAAACAACTTCAGGCTCTCAGGTCTTGGAGACCCCCAGCACAGTGGTTGTCTCCACTGAATTTATTCATTTCATCAAAACGATATGAAATCTGGCTGTCCAATTGTGTATTCGTGAGGGATATTGGTAATATAGTTCAAAATAAAGCCAGAGAGAAGGATTCATTTCAGCACACATATAATTTACCCTACAGCTAATCCTGTTTTTATTCAGTCACAAAGACTTGCCTTCACAAGGCTATTTCTCTCCTTAGGAGGAAGGCAGATTTGTTGAGGGAAAACCATCTGACTCAACAGATATTTGAGCTAACAGGCAAGAAAACTCTTATTCAGGGTGATCTTCTTACTAACAAACTCTGAGTATTCCCCTGGTCATACCTATGTTCAATGCCAGATTCAAGCCTTACTAGTGACAAACAAAACTGTCAGGAAAATGGAAGGGGTAACAAGTGATCTGAAAACACATTAAGACAGGGGAAGCTTTGGGGGGAAAAAACAGGCATGGAGAAATTCAAACTGATAGGCCTGTCTTAGCTGCATCATGAAACACTACCTTGATTTGTTAAAGAGGCAAAGGTATATTGTGGACTTAGCTGAAAGGTATTTTATTTTCTACTTCTTTCATTTTACCTATAGATAAGAGGCATTTGAAGATTATCCATCTTTTAAAACTATTGCGGGCACAAAGAATTTCTAAGGGGTAAAAACATATAAATGAAATTCAGAGTATTCTCAACACAGCTAATGAAATGTCTCTCTCACCTTTAAATTTGGGCAAATGTAAATGGTTGAAAAACAACATGATGTGTCACACTGCTGAGGACTAGGGGGGTTTAGGGTTCTACCTCCCACGTTAAAGAGAGCACAAATAACTGGCCATTTACCTCAGGGTTCTGGCAGTATTGCGAGTCTTCACTCTTTTCTTGGAGAAGTGTTTCTTTGTCCCTGTTCCCTGAATACCACGGAGCTGTGTTACTATTTTGACTGATAGACTGAGAGGGAAGTGATGTTGTGCCAGTTTCTGTGCTGAAGCTGCCATGTTCTGCGGAACGTAAGCAGCTCCATGGAAAGGCTATGTGCCACGGAACTCTTGCCAGTGCTCTAGCTGAGTGAGCATCCAGCTAGTAAGCAGCACCAGTCTTGTTGCCAGGTTGATTGAGCCGTCTTTGGAAATGGATCTTCTGGCCCCAGTCCAGGCACTTTTGCTGATGCCACATAGAACAGTGACAAAATTCCCTAACACCCTGATCAAATCATACATATGTGAGCAAAAGAAATTACTTTCCTTTTATAAACCAGTAATTTTTGTGGGGGGGCTGCTGTACCTGTTGTACAATAGGTAACCAAATAGTTTGTCAGGAGGCAACCTAACTGGTTCAGCTTCCAAAACCCCTTTATAACTTTAGCACCTCTTGTATCTATCTATCTATCTATCTATCTATCTATCTATCTATCTATCTATCTATCTATCATCTATCTATCTATCTCCTATATAATAAAGAGGTAATATGCAAATTGACCATCACGCCCCGCACAAGATGGCCGCCCCCATGTGGGTCACAAGATGGCCACCACAAGATGGCTGGCAGGGGAAGGCAGTTGTGGGCAATCAGGCCAGCTGGGGAGGGAAGTTAGGGGCAACCATGCTTGCAGGGGAGGGCAGTTGGGGAGGACCAGGCTTGCAGGGGAGGGCAGTTGGGAGCGATCGGGCTGGCAGGGGAGTGGTTAGGAGGTGATCAGGCTGGCAGGCAGAAGCAGTTTGGGGCAATCAGGCAGGCAGGCAGGCTAGTGGTTGGGAGCCAGCAGTCCCAGATTGTGAGAGGGATGTCCGACTGCCAGTGTAGGCCCAATCCCACAGGGCAGTCAGACATCCCCTGAGGTGTGCCAGATTGGAGAGGGTGCAGGCTGCCCTGAGGGACATCCCCCCACCCCAGTGCATGAATTTTGTACAGCGTGCCTCTAGTATATATATATATATATTTAAAGAGGATGACTAGGGAAATTGTAGAATAGAAAGAACTCTCATATTTGTAAATAACTGACCCTAAATGCTCTATCAAGTAAAGGGTTGAGGACAAGGTGAGGAAATAGGCTTTCTTCCATTTTCTGTCTACTTTGATACTCAACTATAGGTGTTTAATGGGATTAACTCTCAAATAAATTACTTGCTTTTGAATTATTGTCTTGAGAGAATCCTTCCACTAGTGATACAAGTCATACTGGTTGCATAGATATGTCTTGTTTATTACTACTTTTAGTTGTAATATAATGGACATATATGTCCTCTGTGTACTGCACTTTAGTTTATTAAACAATGCAAATTCTGTGGGTGTAAATGTAAGTTTGGACATACTATATTTTTTATATCTTTATATTTAAAAACTAGAGGCCCGGTGCACGAAATTCGTGCACGGAGGGGGGTTGTCCCTCAGCCCAGCCTGTACCCTCTCCAATATGGGACCCCTCAAGGGATGTCCGACTGCCCGTTTAGGCCCAATGGGATCGGGCCTAAACGGGCAGTCGAACATCCCTCTCACAATCCAGGACTGCTGGCTCCCAACTGCTTGCCTGCCTGCCTTCCTGATTGCCCCTAACCACTCTGCTGCCAGCCTGTTTGCCCCCAACTTCCCTCCTCTGCCGGCCTGGTCACCCCTAACTGCCCTCTCCTGCAGGGTTGATCACTTCCAACTGCCCTCCCTTGCAGGCCTAGTCCTTCTCAACTGCCCTCCCTTGCAGGCTGGGTGCCTCCCAACTGCCCTCTCCTGCTGGCCATCTTGTGGTGGCCATCTGTGTCCACATGGGGGCAGGATCTTTGACCACATGGGGACAGCTATATTGTGTGTTGCAGTGATGATCAATCTGTATATTACTCTTTTATTAGATAGGATACCTCCAAAGCACAATGAGTAAGAATCTGAAGGTTTATGTGGCTTCTATTTGGTTTCTAGGACAAAGTTCTTTCCTTTACCCACCACTCACTTCTCTCCTTTTACTCTTGAATGTTAATTTCAACATAATTTTTGTAACACCTCTTGAAAAGGATCCCACCAAGTTTTTGATAGTCCACATGATAAAACTTACAGAATAATACAGCATGAGACTTTCATTCTCTCACTAAGTTCTTCATATAACTGTAATTCCTCAGCCTCTAAAGAATGAAAAAGGAAAATAAAAGTGCCTTCTCTCATTCCAAGGCCTTTCTCAGTCAGGCAACCACAAAAAGAAAGAATGAGCCTACAATTCATGTCATGTAATCTCTATCAGGCATAATTCAAATCAAATCCCATCAGGCAAAGTCTGGGATAATTAAAATGTATAAGAGAACAGTGGTGACCTGGGGGAGAACTTATGAAACCTTGTCTCCTGCTTTTGCTGACTATTCTTTTCCTTATGCTAGACTCCAAGTCCCTATCGGGGACTTGGTCAGGCGGCTGTGGGTGCTAACCCACGCCACCTGGATCCGTGATCCGGGACCTGGGCAGGCGTCTGCGGGTGCTAACCCATGCCGCCTGCCATGGTCCGTGATCCATGATCGTGGACCTGGGCAGCCTGCTGCAGGCATTAACCCACGCCGCCTGCCCTGCTCTGAGATCGATGATCACGGACCTGGGCAGCCGGCTGTGGGCTTTAACCCACGCTGCCTGACCTGGTCCATGATCCCTGATAGGGGCTTTGAGTCAGCTGCCACTGGCGATGGCTGACTCGAAGCCCTTATCCAGGACCTGGTCAGGCGGCTGTGGGCGCTAACCCACGCTGCCTGCCCTCGTCCGAGATCGGTGATGGTGGACCTGGGCAGGCAGCTACGGGCGCTAACCCACGCCGCCTTCCCTGGTCCGTGATCCCTGATCGTGGACCTGGGCAGGCGGCTGCAGGCCTTAACCCACACTGCCTGCCCTGGTCCATAATTGGTGATGGCGGACCTGGGCAGCCGGCTGCAGGCCTTAACCCACACTGCCTGCCCTGGTCCATGATCGGTGATCGTGGACCTGGGCAGCCGGCTGCGGGCCTTAACCCACGCCGCCTGCCCTGGTCCATGATCGGTGATGGTGGACCTGGGCAGCCGGCTGCGGGCGTTAACCCACACTGCCCGCCCAGCTCTGAGATCAGTGATGGACCTGGGCAGGCAGCTGTCCTGGTCCGTGATCGGTGATGGCGGACCTGGGCAGCCGGCTGCGGGCGTTAACCCACGCTGCCTGCCCTGGTCCGTGATCCCTGATCGTGGACCTGGGCAGGTGGCTGCAGGCCTTAACCCACACCGCCAGCCCTGGTCCATGATCGGTGATGGCGGACCTGGGCAGGCGGCTGCAGGCCTTAACCCACACCACCTGCCCTGGTCCATGATCGGTGATCGTGGACCTGGGCAGCCGGCAGCGGGCCTTAACCCACGCAGCCTGCCCAGCTCTGAGATCAGTGATGGACCTGGGCAGGCAGCTGTCTTGGTCCGTGATCTGAGATCGTGGACCTGGGCAGCCGGCTGCGGGCGTTAACCCACGCCGCCTGCCCAGCTCCGTGATCTATGATCGTGGACCTGGGCAGCCAGCAGCGGGCCTTAACCCACGCCGCCTGCCCAGGTCCGTGATCGGTGATGGCGCCTGCCCAGGTCCGCGATCGGTGATGGCGGACCCGGGCAGGCGGCTGCAGGGGTTAAGGCCCTGCAGCCGCCTGCCCGGGTCCGCGTCCCCCATCAGTGATGGCGGACCCGGGCAGGCGGCTGCAGGGCCTTAACCCCTGCAGGGCCTTAACCCGGGTCCGCGTCCGCGATCGGTGATGGCGGACCCGGGCAGGCGGCTGCAGGGGTTAACCCCCTGCAGGGCCTTAACCCCGGTCCGCGTCCGCGATCGGTGATGGCGGACCCGGGCAGGCGGCTGCAGGGCCTTAACCCCTGCAGGGCCTTAACCCGGGTCCACGTCCGCGATTGGTGATGGCGGACCTGGGCAGGCGGCTGCAGGGGTTAACCCCCTGCAGGGCCTTAACCCGGGTCCGCGTCCGCGATCGGTGATGGCGGACCAGGCAGGAGGCTGCAGGGGTTAAGGCCCTGCAGCCGCCTGCCCGGGTCCGCGTCCCAGGTGATGGCGGACCCGGGCAGGCGGCTGCAGGGCCTTAACCCCTGCAGGGCCTTAACCCGGGTCCGCGTCCCCGATTGGAGATGGCGGACCCAGGCAGGCGGCTGCAGGGGTTAAGGCCCTGCAGCCGCCTGCCCGGGTCCGCGATAGGTGATGGCGGACCTGGGCAGCCGGAGCTAACCGCCTGCCCCAGTCCACCATCATGGCTTGGATCTCACTGGCATGGGTGCTGCCCTTTCCCCGGCCATCTTTGCTGGTTTAACGTGTATATTTGCTCCTGGTTGGCTGGTGGGCGTGGCTGGTGGGCGTGGCTGGTGGGCGTGGCTTATAGGTGTAGCGAAGGTGCGGTCAATTTGCATATTACTGTTTTATTAGATAGGATTTATCCCAACAGGATAATATGGAATCTTTCTTCTATAATGATTAGCAAATTCCTTAGTTATAAGATTACATAATGCCTTCTATATACTTTCTGTTATTAATTTTCAAAAAGCCCTGTGTTTTCACCTCCAATTACAATCCAATTTTAGTCACATATCACCTGATTTCATCAACCTATCCCTGAATGGTTTGTTTCAGTTTCAGGCATTTGGGATGAGAAGGAGGCAGGGTCTATTTTTCCATGCTGTCATATCTTTAAAATGTAGATTAATGTATTGGAGTTGTGTCTTCTCTGGTTTTCTGGGCTGAGAAGGAAACAAAAGGACACAGCTGGAGGCTTCTTAAAAACTAGGCACATGTCAGTGGTGGAATGACCCCCCTTGGGCCTCTGTCACTAATCATTACTCCTAAAATGATATTCTGAAAACATGGGGGTCAGTGTTTAAGGCCATCAAGCCATCAAGCTTCTTTTGCTGCTGATATTCTCAGAAAACTCTTTTTCTTCTTCAGAAGACTCTGAAAGCTGTGGGAACTTGGGAAAGCATTTTTATCATTCTCCTTTTCCTAGAAATATCATTCCACAGTCCCTTCTCCTTGTATGTCTGCAAACTTGTCTAGCAAGACTTCTGTTTTCAGAAATATTGAAAGAGGTGGCATAACTTTCTGTATCTACATATGCTGCCAAACTCTAATAGATAATGGTAAAATTATAGTGAATTTTTACTCTTCACATCTTATTTGAAATATTATGACAAGCCAGACTTTTATACTTTAGAAAATGCACAAATAAAAAATGAGAAATGCGTCACTCATCTACTCAACTACCAAGTCAATTCTTTTGCTGTCCTCTAACAATTTGTTTAAAAATTTGGCTGGTCAAATTACTTAAAACAAAGTAAAACAAAAACTTATAATAAAAGAGGGTTACTGAGATGTCCACAATCTCCACTGCTTCAACTGGTGCAAAGGCAGACAATATTCATCATGCCTTCCCAAATTTCCCTCATCAACAACCAGCAGTTGCTCTGTTCTCAGCTACTTGCATGGTTGGATTTAAGCCTCTGGTAGCCCTGCTCATTTACAGTTGTCACTAGGCATGGAAACACCAGTTCCATGGATTCCATTATTTTGTCTTTGCTTTTTATAGTAGAACTAATGGCCCAGTGCATGAATTTGTGCACATTGAAAGGAAATTAATTAGAAGAAATATTTTAATATCAATATTTGCCCTTTCTCTATAATAGAAGTGTCAACCAAATTCACAATTGACAATGACAGATCAAAACACATGCGTGTGATTGGCGCCAGCGATTGCTTTATATGTATCGTGCATGCACGAGTCAACCTACCCTTTTATATATATAGAATGAACTTGTTTAATTAGACCTGCTTTCTGATTTAGCTAAACTTTTTCCAGACCAGTGAGGCACCCCAACTTCTCTTTCAGGTAATTGTCAAAAACACAGCAGTAAATATCAACATGAAGCAGATTATTATTGTAGATTACACAGGGAGAATAAAGGGTAAAATATTTAACTGCAGCAGTATTTGACTATGTTCTACTCAGTGAGAAAACACGAAATCATTTTCAAGGTCCACTATTTCTTACTTCTTTTCAGTCAGGTCAAGTTTCTAAACTTTCAAAATCTCCATTTTCTGGCTAATGAAAAGAAAATAGGATTCCACTGAGTCTCCTATGTCCCTACTCCAAGACTTCTGTGAGAATCAATTGAGATGAAGCACGGGAAAACGCTTCACAGACATTTGGTTAAAGTGTACAATGTTTCCACCTGGCTATAAAGCAAGTAGTGTTCCTGGGCTGAAGAAACTGCAAGGAGGCTAGTCACCACTAGGGAGAGGAAGCTGGGCATTGCTATGTGACATCATTACCTGCCACCCACAGTGACCGTTTCCAGTCTGGGCTGTGGGTTGCATTTTGCTCCATGGGGTTTCTGCAGCGTTGGCTGCGATTTGGTAGGCTGTTGCTCCAGGGTGGTGGCGGAGCCTGTGTCCCACTTGGGGGAAGTTGAGTGTTGGTTTGTGGGTGCCAGGTCCGTAATGCCATTTATTGTTAAATGACCTGACATTAGGGAGAGGAAACTGGGCGTTGCTACGTGATGTCATTACCCTGTGCCCACAGCCACCGTTTCCAGGCTGGGCTGGGCTATGGGCTGCATTTTGTGCCTTGGGGTCTCAGCAGAGTTGGCTGTGATTTGGTGGGCTATTGCTCTGGGGTGGTGGTGTGTCCTGTGTCCCACTTTGGGGAAGCCAAGTGTTGTTTTGTGGATGCCAGGTCCACGGTGCCATTTCTTTGTAAATGGCCAGTGTGCATCCTGGCAGCTCCTGCATTGAGCATCTGCCCCCTGGTGGTCAGTACACATCATAGCAACTGGTTGGACAGTTGGACACTTAGCATATTAGCCTTTTTTATATATAAACTAGAGGCCCAGTGCAGGAATTCATGCACCAGTGGGGTCCCTCAGCCTGGCCTGTGGGTTTGGGCTGAAATTGGCTCTCTGACATCCTCTGAGGGGTTCTGGACTGCGAGAGGGCACTGGCCAGGCCAAGGGACCCCACTGGTGCACAATTGGGGCTGGATAAGGACGCAGGAATTTGGCCAGGCAGGGACTGCCAGAGGGCTCCAGGGCGTGTTCGGCCCATCTCCCACGGTCCTGATCGGCTGAACCCCAGCAGCAAGCTAACCTACCAGTTGGAGTGTCTGCCCCCTGGTAGTCAGTGCATGTCATAGAGAGCGGTTGAGCAGCCTTAGCATATCATTGATATATTATGCTTTGATTGGTTGAATGGACTACTGGACGACTGGACACTTATCATGTTAGGCTTTTATTATATAGGATGATCAATTTATCCTGATAGCATAGTGACATTGCCCTCCAGTCTCCTGGCATAAGGATATCAATGTAACTAGGCAGTAGCCACAGTTTTAGCTGTTTCCCCTGGGAGAAAAGTACCTTAGGGATCAGGGTCTTTAGTCAGGTAGAGTCTACTTTTATAGGGATGGGGAAGCAAAATTCCATGTGACTCAATTAGAATGATGGTAAAAATTTCCTTCTACTTTCAAGCCTTGGATTACAAACCCAGATATTCCACATATGGGTATAAATCATCATATACTGGCTGTTAGGCCCTAGTATATTTTTCATCTTAAAAAACACAGTCCTGACTACAAGGATGTAATCATCAGGGTGTTAGCTATATATTTTAAGAGTACATTCTAATGCTCCATCAGTTTAGTTGTTTTCTCATTTATGGGAAATATGGCACTTTTATAGACCGTGAATTTGAAACCCCTACTCTAATAAGGGACCCCTAGTATCAATGACAGCTCAAATTATATTCAGCAGTCCTTGAAATATTTGAGTATTCTTCTTTCTCCACTATACAATTATTCTGGTGAATAGATATAGGTCTCTTTGAGATATATTGAAATAATTACTACTATGTATGTACATGTTGAAGCATGAAATCCTTATTTCTCAAAGAGCTTTGACCTCCCCTTCCATCAAAGGGTCTTGTGTCTGAAAAATGTTTCAGCTCAAAATTGGGCTAAAAATTGTGATTTTCATTATTACAGTTGTCCTTAGCCTTCTGGTCTCCTACACTTTAAGTTTCTTAATTATAGGAGTTAAGAAATACACTCAATGGTTGGTCATCTACCTTGCCAGTAAATACACCATAGTCTATTAGCTACCCACAAATCCCTGGGGTCCATGGGTATCATTTCAGCCTTTTGACCATTGCTACAATTATGCCTCTCTAGTCTCTGATGTTAAATACTAAAACATGGCCTCTGTTCTTTTGTAATCCTACTTTTACCACTGGCATTCTATTATCCAATTGAACAACAGCCTTTCTACCATCAATCTCAGCCTGCAGAAGATACCCTGCCAGTGGATTCCAACAATACTGGTGCCTCCTCATGGCTTTAGGGAAGTGATTATCCTCAGAGCCCTCCTGGAGATCAAAGGCAGCAGCTGGGTTCTCTAATTTTGTATAATAAATTACTCTCTTTGCTATGCTTTCAGCCTTTTGACCACAAGCTAGTTCTGGCATTTCCACCTCATTTCCATTATCACCCAACTTTGTCCTTTTTTTTTCATTCTTAAATAATTCACCAGCATATTAGGGCTAGCTCCAGGTACTCCTTGACATATATGAATTATCAAATCCCATAAGACCACAATTAGTAAGAAACTCTACTTTATTCAGCCTTATTTTCAGCCCCTATTGACCTAGCACCATCATGATGCATTTCCAATCAGGATCTCCTGGTTCTAGTTGGTTTCTAATAGCTGGGTCTTCTCTATTGATGAATAAACTCTTGCTTTCTATAACAAAAGCAATGCTTCCCCCATTAATCCATAGACTGGCTTGTCCTATATATTATTCTAAAAACAATGAGAGAAAACAGAGTTAGGTATTATCTTGATAAACATCTGCCCTTGCATGGTTGTTAGTCAAGGAGTTAAGAGTTTCCCTAAAAGTTATCCCTAAAGAGATTTAAAATGCAAGTTGTTTCTTTGAGAGGTGATCTTAAGAAAAACTGGATATGGAAAAAAATGAGGAAATATTTTGGGTTGACTAATGTCCCCCACTCACACAATTCATGTCCACCTGAAATGTAACCATCTTTGGAACTTGGGTCTTTGTGAGTATCATTAAATGAGATCATACTGGGTTAGGGTGGACCTTAAATACAATAACTGGTATCTTCACATCTTTACTAGAGAAATGGAAGGGAGAGTTCGATATAGGGGCACTAAGGGGACACAGAGAAGGAGGCAGTGTGATTATGGAAAAAGAAATTCAAGTATTGTAGCTGTAAGAGAAGGAATTCCAAGAATTTTTAGCACTCATCAGAAATGAAGAAGAAAAGGATGATATTTCTCTAGAGACGTCGAGAGAGTATGATCATGACTACACCTTGATTTTTGAGTTCTAGCCTCCAAAACTGTGAGAGAATAAATTTCTGTTGTTTTAAGTCACCTAGTTTGGGGGGTTGTTTGTTTGTTTGTTTGTTTGTGTGTTTTTGTTTTTTGCAGCAGCCTTAGGAAATAATACAGGCATGAATAGAAAAAAAAGGAAGAGAGAGAGAGAGAGAGAGAGAGAGAGAGAGAGAGAGAGAGAGAGAGAAAGGAAGGAAGGAAGGAAGGAAGGAAGGAAGGAAGGAAGGAAGGAAGGAAGGAAGGAAGGAAGAAAGAAAGAAAGAAAGAAAGAAAGAAAGAAAGAAAGAAAGAAAGAAAGAAAGAAAGAAAGAAAGAAAGAAAGAAAGAAAGAAAGATGTGTTATTAAGCTTGAGGACACTGCAACTTAATTCCACCTGGGAATTCTAAGTATCTTATACAATGTATGCCTCAGTTATTCCTTTCGAAAAGTACAGAAGTTGGGGTAATAGCTAACATTTCCTTTTGGTTGAATGCTGTTTTCCAAGGAGTTCTTTTATTCGCCAACACTTCTGGCCTGCCAAGAACTTGAGTGGAACTGGTTCTGATCGTAAGAGTCCTCAGGCAAGGAGACATAAAGATTGGCAGGTGGAATTGGAATCTCTATGCTTGGAAATGGTAAGAAGTAATAGGATATAGATGGAGTACTGACAGTACCTGCTAGAGATATTAAAATAAATCCATGTTGTTTATTAGCATTCAAATTATATGCACCATTCACTTGCAGATATTCATCCACCAGACTTCCTACAACTTATAGGCTCAGTTGATCTGCACTAAGTAATTCTCTAGTAGGCCAGATGTTTTGCTGAAGTTACTTTTGTTATGATTCCTATAGAAAACTAGTCCTCCACAATTCAAGAGAGCCTTGCTCACTACTGTGCTGATTTTTTCACAAAATATAGTGATCTTTCAATAGGAGACAATAGCACACCTTCTGAATTATTTCTAGATAATGTCCTTTAAACAGATGGTGACTGTTTAGTTTATTCTTCCATCTTGCCCAAGTGTTTCCTCTATGCCAGGGTAATTGTCTCAGTAGAGTATTCCAGAGCAGCTACATGTTGTACAGAGCCAGCCCTTTCTAATTTCCTTTGGCCCTGGTACTGAGACTGGATTACTGTCCCAGACTCCATTTTCCCTCATGGTCTTTTCTATGTAGCAGTCCCAATGTCTCTCATTTGGGATAAACTTTTTACATCAGGCATGTCCGAAAAACATTAAAACATAGACAGAGGAAAGATGGCTATTCCTTTACTCTCAGGAGATACCTTGGCTTTGCACAAATATGTCTGCCCCTCCACAGTGACCTTCTAGAGTATCTTACCAAGGGGCTATTCCAGGGAATTATATTAATGACATAAATTTGGTTCTTATATAAACTTCACATGTACTCATGATTCTTAAAAGCCAACTTGCTAATGAATGCAATTATTCAAAAGAGGAATAGGGCATGAGGATAGGAGTAAATTGGTTTCCTATTCACCAAAGCTATTAGAAAAACAAGGTGACACTTTTTTTCTACCAATAAAATACCAATTTTATAGGAAGTAGAAGGTGTAGGAAGTAGTACTAATCCAGATGTTTGGTACAAGTGATTTTCTTATTAAAATATTTGCACCTACTTTGTGCCAACATTGTGCTGAGTGCTAGATGGATAAAGACAAACAAATACAGCCCATGTCCTTATGAGTTTACAGTATGGAAAGGAAGAGAGAAATACAATTAGTTATCCAAGTAATAAAATAGTAAAAAGTATGGCAAATTCCATTAAGAAAGAAAGAAATTATGAAGACTGTTGCAGAAGACCAAAGAAAACCAAGGACGCTTCAAAGAAGAGGAGGGACACTGTTTAATACACCGGCGGACTCAGGGAACAACCTTCCAAATCTGAGTGAAGGAACATGCATGGGGCTTTCCTTTATATCTCCCTGTGGTCTTTGTCCCACAAATATGGATTATACTTCCGGTCCATTTTGTGGGCCTTGCAAGAAGGCCCCCAGGTGTTGGGGGTCTCCAGGCCATATCTGATGGTCTGGCCTGGTGCCAGCGTTAATAACCCTCCCTCTGGGGCAGTGCGCTGTCCACAGCCCATGGCCTCTGTAACCAGTTCTGCAAGACCTCTGTAACCAGAGGCCTCTGTAACCAGTTCTGGGAAGGAGGCAGTGACTGAATTATAGGTTATCAAGATGTACACTGAGCTTGCTGGCATGGATTCAGATCACTAGCCTCCAAATATCACGGTTAAATTGGAATTAGCCCTTTTTCGCCTTCTCAAGACTAGAGAGTAACAGAAACCAGCAAACTCTGGAGAAAGTGTTTAGGGAAGATCATTTATTCAGAAGCCTGACGGAATAAAAGCATGAAAGAGCAAGAAGGAGAGAGTTCTGAGTTCTGGGCAGAAGGAAACTGCTGGGATATATTGCAGGGATCTTGGAATAATATTAAATCTGAAAACAGCCAGTGTGTCTGATGCATTGGACTAAAGATCAGGTTAGAGCGCTCTTCAGGGTCTAGAAGATACAGGGCCTGATTTGTAATGATAAATAACTGCAGTTTTTTTCCAAGTACAAGCTCTAGGCATGTGGATAACATGCCACAATTTATGTTTTAGAAGAACTCTCTGCTTTGAACACAATACATTGGAGAAAACAAGAAAACTGAGGGGGAGTTTGGAGCCTTTACCAATTGTCCAAGTGAGAGACCAAACATTTTTTAAAATATTTTTTTATTGATTTCAGAAAAAAAGGGAGAGGGAGAGAGAGATAGAAACATCAATGATGAGAGAGAATCATTGATTGGCTGCCTCCTGCACACTGTACGTGGAGATCGAGGCCTTGACTGGAATGGAACCTGTGACTCTTCAGTCCGCAGGCCAACACTCTATCCACTGAGCCAAACTGACTAGCGTTAACGAAAAAAAAACCATTGAAACCTGTAAAGAATTTTAGTGAGTTTATTTGAGCCAAACTGTGGACATATGCCGGGAAGCAGAACCTCAATGAATTGAGATAATGCTCCAAAGAATGGCGTGTTACATCTGTATTTATACACTGCCATCAAAGGAGGGACATAGGTGGGCTACATGAAATTCATTGGTGACGGATTAAGGAGGTGGGATAAAGTCAAACGGTGGGAAACCCCTGGGATTGGATAAAAAGTAAAATGATGGACACACACTTAGGTGGGTGCAGGAACAATTAACATGATAATGAAGGAATTTGAAGTATCTGTCCTGGTGCCTACCACATTTGGTTGTGCCCCAGGGGCTCCAGCAAAAGAAGGAAGTTACAAGTTACCCAGACATCTCACAGTTATGTTATCTTAGAGGCAAAAAGGCAAATGGGCTCAGGAAAGATCTAAGTTGATCGTTGTCAGGGAAAATATTGGCCTAGGACATGACTGCCCACTGTAACCTGTTTGTAGTTAAATATTTAATTTCAGACCATCTTTTGTGGTTATTTTAGGTCTCTGAGTTTTCAAGACTGCCACACAGGCCTCCCCTGAGCTTGTCAGGTTAGCAGGTGGCTTCTTTCGTTCACACTAGGCAGATACCAAGCATTTTTAATTGGGAGGCATCCTTGATTATTTTTCATTTATGTTCAAGTTGATTTTTTTAATCAGTAAATACAGTTTGATGCATTATGGCTGGGCCAGTCCAATGTGGTGATAGTAAAACACATATTCCACATTGATTAAAATAAATTAATGAGTTCCTTCTTTTTTGAGTTTTGTACCAGAGAGTTACTCCAACATTGTGGGAAATGTGGTTCAATGATTATTAGAACTGCACTTAGAACAACTGTATTGGTGCTAAATGAATATATACTTCAATTCTAACCTAATAATATGTCATAATACATTTATAAGAGAGAAATATAATTAGTTAGCCAAATAATAAAATAGTATCCCATACATGAAAATTTCTTTTTACCTAGGACTCAGATTGATGTAAATAAATGTAAATCAAATGATAAAATTGTCATCAGAAGAGAAATGTTCCATTAAAGCAAATACATCAAAGAACAGAAGACTAATGAATTTCTTGGCTTATATTTTTTTGTTTAGCCATGACTAACTGTAATATTATTGTTTTCAATAGTAATTGAATATTTTTATTTTCAAAGTTATAAATTCTTTTCATAAATAAGTCTATGATTACTTCATTTTGATTTTATAATAAACAATTCAATATACAATGTATTTCTTAGCTATTGATATGCAAATTTTCCACTAGATATATTCGTTCAAAGTTCAATTAGCATAAGAACTTTTAAATTTTCACTTAATGAATCACATATTGATTTAACAAAGTTCTTTATCAACAAGTGTCTTTCCTCTTTCAAAGCCGCACACTAGTTCTAATTTCAATACCACATCATCTTGATCATAATATAGTAATTGAATACTTAAAACTGCACTTATTTTCAAAGTTAGTTGTATCGATAGTTTAGTTATTTATACATAGACATAATTTGAAACCTTTAAGGTATGTCTGACTATAAATATACCTAATAATTGACTTTCCTGGAATTCTCATTGATATCATCCCCTCTTTTTGATAAAAATATAGAAGAACTTCTTGTTCTGTAAAGAAAACTCAATTAGGCTTTATTCCCAGGAAAGAATGAAATATGGTAGCAATCATCTCAGGTAGAAACTGCTGTTTGGGTTCTGTACTTACTTGTTTGCTAAAACAATAGAAAGTTATTTTGATTTTCTGAACTTATGTATGCTATTCCAATACTCCATTGATGATGGTTTGAATGTCCCATTGATTGTGATCTCACTGGTCATCGAAGCACATTCTTCTGGGACCCAATACAGATCAATTATCCTAAATTGTCTCAGTAGCTACAGATAACTGAGTTTCGGTTGACTCGGTGGTCCCGGAATCAGAAGAGCACAAATTATCCTACATTGCCTCAGTAGCTACAGATAGTGCATTCCTGTTGACTCAGTGGTCCCAGAATCTGGACAGCACAATTATTCTAAATTGCCCAGGTGGTCCCAGATAATGTGTTTCTGTTGATTCAGTGATTCATAGATACTTTAGATAACTAATTTGCTCAATTTCGATTCTGTAAATATGCTTTTCGAGAAACAGGTTCCTCATTCCAGACCCAAAGATGTAATCAATACTTTTGTGATATTCTTCCAATATAAGCCAGATGTGGCAAGCTGTTCAGGGCTGCGAGATTTGGAGCTTTAGCCCCTTGTATGCCGCTGGCCTTTAATAAATGACTCCATAATTCGACTTTTTTTGAGGCGTCCTTTGTAAGATGGGGGTTACACTACAACAAGAGAACTCATTTTGAAATATTAAAATACATGCCCAGTATATATAGGGTGTAGCAAAAGTAAGTTTACTGTCGAGAGTACAATATGCTTAAGCCCATATATATTTTACTTAACCTTAAAAAAGTCTAGTTCTTAAGGAGTTATTGATGAGAATAGAGTTCAGTGTGAATAGATACTTATACAAAAGAAAAGCTTTCTTCTTCTTTTTTTCTTTTCTAAATATTGGTATCCTTTGGTAGTCCCTACTGAACCAGGAATTTTAGGGGGACATAGGCAGGCTTATGGATTTTTTAGAATTGGGGTCCATGGAAAGCAAGGGGCTGCAGATTGGGAGAAGGTACATTTTCATAACACAAGGAAGCCAGGTGCAGTTACATTTCCATAAGACAAGAAGGCAGCAACAGGTATATTTACATAAGACAAGGGAACTGGAAGTAGCCAAGAAAGGTCAAATTTATAAAATAAAGAGAAGGAAACCCTTCATTCAGAAGGAGAGGAAGAAAGCCCAAAGGGAATAAGAAAGCAGTAAGGAAGGAGGGGGCGGAGGAAGAACCTCACATTCCCTTGTGAGGTTAGACCTTTGAGCCCAGGAGTTACCATAGTAACCAGTCTAAGGGAATAGTGACCAATTAGAGGGGATTTCAAGGCACCAGGATCTGCAGCCTTTATAAGCTGTAGGGAAGAGGGACTCAGTGGGACTTTTCCCCCTCCCTACTTGGGAGTCCATTCTGTGGGACTCTTTCCCTCCCCCCATGTGGGAGTCTGTACTTGTTCTTCAATAAATCACCACCTTTGCTATACCACTTTCTGCCCGTAGATTCATTCTTTGATTCCGGCAACAAAGAATCCGGGTTCCAGTCCAAAAATTCGGTATCACTACTATTGTTTAGCATCTTTGTTTTTTTCACATTTTCCCCAAACCCACCAAATTTCTACATACTGTCACATTTTATTGTAATTCATTTTCTTTAAACACAAACCAAACCATGTCACTTCTCTTCAGTGCCCTCTCTTTACAGAATCAAATCTTGGTCTGTTCGGGCCTGATGAACATTGCTGGCCTCACCATGATGAATCCCAGAGATCCTACCCCACCACAAAATTCTGCAGGCATATGGTGGGTGGTGGCTGACCTTGATGTACCCTGAGACTGTCACTGAGTGGAACTGGGTCTGTACCACAGAGCAAACAGCAAGAAGAATGAAGAGTAAACACTTCTACTCTGATCTCTAAGAGGAGTGCTTCTCAAAAAATCCCTGACTTGTGACTGTGAGTTCTGACAAGTTGCGGTGTCAGGAGAAAGCCCATGTCTTGTCATGATAACTGGGAGGAACCTGCAGATAGGCTGGCTCTTGCTTGGAATCCAGAGAAGCATCACAGTCCTATTGGACTTAGCCAGACAGATCTCTGTAAACCCCTTTGACTACTCCCTTCTTCATAGCTCCCATCATGGTCTCCACCATCAGGTTTATGAATCTGATTCACCTGGTGCCCAGGGACTTAGAAAAAAATATCCAAAGTCAGAGACTAAAAGCCAAGAAATGGGGTGGTTCTCAGAGGCCTTGGTCACCCAGAATTCAATGACCACAGGTTGAATTACTTTAGAGTCTACACTGGCATCACTGTTCAAGGCTAAAATGTGGAGCTTGGGCAAAGAGGATCACCACACATAGTTGGCCAGTAATGGTGTCAACCCATCTTTAATGTCCAAAGCATGCCCAGGTAACAGTATTTTAAAGCCTAAAAAAATTGATACAGTATGCCGAGCCAGCACGGCAATGGGTGAACCTGCAGTTTCCCTGAACTCAGACCCCTGTTCCCCATACTGAGCCCCACATTGGACGTCATATGTGCCGAGCCCGCACAGCCATGAGTGAGCCTGAGAGGGGGCAGTGGAAGATTTGGAAAATACATACAAGAGAAGAAAGCTGGGTCTAGGTGGGACACTGCTCTCTGATGGAGAGACAGCACCACAGCCTACAAACCGAGTCTTTATTTTATAGCCAGATTCCACGAGGCAAAGTAAGGGCGTGGATACAATGTTCTCGTGGGTTTCGAATGAATCTACTCAATTACATGCACCTGATCAAGCTTTGTTTACTTGCTGCACCTTCTGCAGCCCATATCACTCAGTCATGAGGGACCATGGGTTCAGACCATAAGGTCAAGCTTACAACTATAGCCTTTGGCTATAATTGGCTTTGCCATGAGAGGATCATGCCCTCTCATTAGTCTCAGGCTTGAACCTGTCCAAACGCTGTAGCTACTCTCCACAATACAGGTCTTGCTCACTGTGGCTGCCATTTAAATTTTCAGGGAGACTTTTTAGTGCATTTTTTTCATTAGGTGCCAATTTATTTGCTTATTTCTTATATTGATGTTGAACAAGTTGTTTAGTTACTGAGATGCCTTTGTTATGGGAACATAGGCATTCTTTGTTCCTTTCTGACACAGCTTCAGAGGAGGATGCAGGAGAAGAAGAGAAGGGAAGAGACATTTAATTAGTAGGATGTTTTTCTCTTCTCCCTTCCTCTCTTTCTAAAAAAATCAATAAACTATATTTTTTAAAAGTAGTAACTATACCACATTTGCAATTCAAATCACCTATACTTCCCAAACTTACCTGAAACTTACGGTGTTTAACATAATAGACTCTGGGTTTTCACTAAAGTTTTAAATCAGTATATGGGGTAGAAATAGAAGGCAATGAGATTTTTAACAACTGATTCAATCTTAAATAAATTCCTCTCAAGTTTTCATTTAAAAAAAACCTCACTTGATTTCAGTCTAGACACTAACTTTGTATATTTTTACTTTGTTAAGAAATAGAGAAAATGTTAGATATATTTTCATTTTAGAAGGAGGTGATTATTTTCATTTTTCCAGTGATATTAACCTATCCATAAAAATTTTTCTTGACAACAACTATCGTGTTTATTGCTACAGTAATGATAACATGAGGGTAAAGCATAAAACTTCTCATAGAAAAAGAGACAGCTTAAAACCTCTTTAATATAACATTTTGAGTTGAATTGTATCTTAAAGTAACTAAGGTGATTAAGAACAAGAGAAGATAAAAAGTGTTATTCATAAAGGAAATAAATACAATTAAATACAATCAGTTGAAAAGAAGGTAAAAGTGTCAGCTTAAAGAGTGAAATGTAAATAGTTCATTTATTGGAATAAGATGTGAATCTTGATCTCCCTGATCTGGAGAAATCATTTTTGGAAGTTAGGGACAATTTAGAAGGAGCAGTCTCAGGAAAAGATGAAAGCAATATTGTGATGTTTACTTCAAATATTAATATGAGTCTTTGGGGGGGGTGATAATAAAACAAATCAATGCTGTTTTGTCTTCTTACTTTTCACTTGGTATTTTTTTTTAAATATATTTTATTGACTTTTTACAGAGAGGAAAGGAGAGGGACAGAGAGCTAGAAACATCGACCAGCTGCCTCTTGCACACCCCCTACCAGGGATGTGCCTGCAACCAATGTACATGCTCTTGACCGGAATCGAACCTGAGACCTTTCAGTCCGCAGACCGACGCTCTATCCACTGAGCCAAACCGGTTTTGGCTCACTTGGTATTTTTTTTAACAGCATCGTTTGTCAAAGGAAAGGTAATATGTTATTTGTGTCTGATAACACAATTCTAGTATTTAAGAGGCTTCAGTGGCTCCTATCCACTTAGAGAATAAGTCTGACTCTGCAGAATAAGGCAGTTCTAAATGTGGATCTCTAGTTTTCTTTGCATTTTCATGCTCTTTGTATCACCAATGTGTCCCATTTTGGCACAACACCCAGGTACTCTACTCGGAACTGAGCATCATTTGCCTGAGCAACATGCACCTGTGCTCACATTCTGCCTTTGACTTCAGCTTCAAGGCCCAGAACCAACATCTGATTCCTTCTTTGGTAAATTATTCACTCTCTATTCTGCTCCCAAACCACATTGTTGAAATTACTAGTATAACACTATCTAGGTTGTTTTAAATATATTTTGTATTTGTTAGCACTACTAGTCTGTGACCTCCTAGAGGACTTCTGTATTGTTTGTTTCATCCTTACAACTGTGTTTCTCAGGCACAGAAGGAATTGCAGAGTTCTTTTTCAGAATGAAGACTGATGTTATATTTATTTTTTGTTTCCTATCTAAACTGACCAGTTGTGTGTGTGTGTGTATGTGTGAGCGCCTGTGTGTGTGTTTAATAGTATGCTTAGATTTTTATGACCAGACATTAGTGGACATAAATGACATTAATAAATATCTATTAATGTGTAGCATTAAAAGCAATATAAAGATTGCATACTCAGTTCAGTTTTCTTTTTAAAGAAATTACTATTAAATTTTGTAACTTAAGGCTAAGATATCAGAGATATAAGAGAATTAAAGCTATCAATTTTCTTTTTTTGTTTGTTTCAATATATTTATTTGCTATGATAAATGTTAGAAATCTTTTTTGTCTAATCCTATCAATCTTCCTCATACTACACAAACAAGTTAGAACAGACTATTACATTAATTCAAATGATGTTAAATCACATCTTAAAACACAACTGAAGTTCCTCTCTCCATCATATTATTCTTCAACAGTAAAATTCCCGGTATTTCGGTATTTCTTTCTTTATTTACTAGAGGTCTGGTGCACAAAATTCGTGCACAAAATTTGTGCACGTGTGTGTGGGGGGTATCCTTCAGTCTGACCTGCACCCTCTCCAATCTGGGACATCCCTTTCACAATTTGGGACTTCTGGCCTCTAACCACTTGCCTGCCTGATTGCCCCTAACCATTTCTGCCTGCCAGCCTGATCGCCCCTAACTGCTCCTCTGCCAGCCTGATTGACACCTAACTGCTCCCCTGCTGGCCCAATAGCCCCCAACTGCCCTCCCCTGCCAGTCTGATGGCATCCAACTGCCCTCTCCTGCCAGCCTGATGGCCCACAACTACCCTCCCCTGCCGGCCCAATTGCTCCCAACTGCCCTTCCCTACTTGCCCGATTGCCATAACTGTCCTCCCCTGCTGGTCCAATGGCACCCAACTGCCCTCTCCTGACAGCCTGATGGCCCTCAACTACCCTCCCCTGCTGACCCGATTGCCCCCAATTGCCCTCCCCTGCTGGCCTGATCACCCCCAACTGCCCTCCCCTGCCAGCCTGATCTTGCCCCCAACTGCCCACCCCTGCTGGCCTGATGGCCCCCAACTGTCCGCCCCAGCCGGCCATCTTGTGGTGGCCATCTTGTGGTGGCCATCTTGTGACAACATAAGAGTGGCCATCTTGTGGCGGCCATCTTGTGATGACATAAGAGCATCACGTGAGGGTGCAAGGGCGTGAGGACCACCTAGGCTTACAGATGTCATCCTCCTTATTAGTTTAGAGCTTGATTGTTTACCACAATTTATTTATCCAATTCCAAATTTTCTCTATTTTGTAGGCATTTGAAATGCTCCTAGTATGTTTGTTTTGTTATTATGTTCAATTTTATAATAAATAATTTTATGCACATGAACTAATAAACATGAATAAGTTTTTTTTTTCCTATGGTATATACCTAAGAGTAAAATTTCCTGGACATAAATTATATATACCATATTTTCCAGCGTATAAGACGACTTTTTAAGCCAGGAAAATCTTCTATATGCCCAGTCGTCTATATGCCGGAAAATACGGTATGTTTAATTTTACTAGATAATGTGTACAAGAACTCTAGGAAACAACATGGAAGACTCATAGAAGTATAATATTGTGTGAAAGAATGCAAACTGTAGACTAATACAAGAAACCTTTAATATCAAGTCTTATAAAAAACAAAACAGAGCTCTATCGGTTTAAGCCAGTGGTCGGCAAACTCATTAGTCAACAGAGCCAAATATCAACAGTACAACGATTTAAATTTCTTTTGAGAGACAAATTTTTTAAACTTAAACTATATAGGTAGGTACATTGTTTATTAACTTAATTAGGGTGCGTGGTATTTTGTGGAAGAGCCACACTCAAGGGGCCAAAGAGCCGCATGTGGCTCTCGTGCCTCAGTTTGCCGACCACTGGTTTAAGCTATTTGAGCTTGGGAATTATAAAAATTAACTTTAGTAGTGATGACCTCTGGGGAGATGCAAAGAGAAGAAATTGGAAAGATTGCATAGTAAAATATAAGGGCAAGGTTCTAGTAGTTAGATTAGATGGTTGTTGGATCAGGAGTACTTATTTTATTGTTTTTATAGCAAACATGTCATTTTTACAAATATGTGTTTTACTAAAATTATTATGATTTATCTAATATTTTTCTGAAGTAACAAACAAATAATTTTATTCCATTGTTGGGAGACTGTGGAAATCCATAAATGGCCAATCAAGGAAACTATATGGGTGGATGTATTAATTAACATGAGTAAATTATAAAACTTGAAGAATTGTAAGGACCATAGCAGTATTTGATAATGATTCATAGACAGTGTCATGTTGTCCATATTGTTTTAAACAATGGAGGATCCATTTTGAGTTTGGAAAGAAAACATAGAGCTCTTTTACAATTGCTTTTCTGTGGATGCACAGGAAGAAGAAAATGCTCTAGAAGGAAAGATCTATAAAGTTCTCTGGAAGATGGATTGCCACAAACACCAAGATTACTATAGGAAGACCAGCTAGAAATCAATTTACTAGATGAGGTAGCCAAAAACTAGGAATAGGAAAGCCAGATAGGAAGTTAAACAAACTCATTGAGGAAGTACCCCAGAGTGTTCATTTTTTGTAGTAGTGCTTTCTAAATACTAAAAAAGTGTTATGTGGTATAATACCTAAATAATACTTTTTATTGCATTCAGATTGTGCTTCATGTCTCAATAACTTTTGAATACTTCATACTAAATAAATCTTTAAAGAGAGTTCCTTCTATTCTTGAACTATAAAGGAAGAAATTAATTACATATCAAGCTTGATTCTATGGTCTCTATTTTTATGTTTAAATATCTTCATCAAGTGATTCTTTTTTAAAATATATATTTTATTCAGAGAGAAAGGGAGAGGTAGAAAGAGATGGAATCATCAAGGATGAGAGAGAAACATCCATCGGCTGCCTCCTACACACCCTCTACTGGGAATCAAGCACACACCCTGGGCACATGCTCTGACCCAAATAGAACAGTGACCTCCTGGTTCAGAGGTCGACACTCAACCACTGAGTCACATCAGCCTGGCATGTGATTCTTTTGTAGTAATTTTATATAATAAAACTAACAAAATAAAGTCAAAACTTTATTGAGACTTGAAAGTTTTTAAATCTCTCTCTCTCTCTCTGTCTCTCTCACACACACATACACCAAGTACACTATCACTCAAAAGAACATAGTAATAGCAGATTCAGCTTATAGAAAAGATAAAAACTCAGCCTTCAGGACTGGAAATTGCCATGTATCCTATTAAGATTTTTCTCTCAGTGTTTTTATTGCTCTGGTCTGATGGAAAAAATTAGAATTGCTGCCAAAGAGTGAAACTCACTGAGTTTTTATGGTCCTCACTGTGTTGCCCATTGTTTTAATATCTATAAATTGCAAAACCCATCCACAACAATATAAAAGTAGGAAAAAATAGAACTAAAACTTTATATTGTGTGGTGGTGAATTGTTTAGTTTTAAACAAACATTATATAAGAACTCTATTAAGATATATATGAAAAAAGCAAAAGCTTAAAGACTTTAGATATTATTGGCAAAACTATCACATGATTTTTTTATTTCCAGTGATTTGGACAATGAAAATGATAACTCAGTTTAGACAACTTATGTGTTTTTTTTTTTTCCCTTATACAATTTTAAAGTATATTGAAGTTGGAGAATGAATGTACCCTATTTACTTAGTATTTCACTTGTTCTCTTTTGCTAGTGGTTTGTACAACAATTTCATTCCAACTATTAGTTTCTTAAATCAGATCTTAGTATATAACTGAGTTTAAAAGTTACCTCATTACAAATGAATATAGGAGAACTACACTCTGTCGAGGAAGGAAAGAGGGTGGAAAACAATCCTTGTAGAAAATAAATATATTTTTTAATGCACTAAACAAACTTTCCAACTACTTCATTTCCTGTTTCAATGTAATTACAGACTGAAAGATAATATTTTAGTACAATCCTTATCCACAAAGATGATGACCATAAGCATTTGAAATTTAAGCAAACTTTCACATCAAAGGATGTGTAAGAGAACTTTTCTGTTGGGTAAAGTCGAGAACAGTACAAAACACTAATAGGCCCCATATTATTTCAAAATAATGAAATGTAATAATATATTATGTTGTCCTCAATTTTCTTTTCTTTAACACAGAACACAGATTTCATACAAATTAGAGGGAAATTTTTCATCATCTCCCCATATTTTCTCCCAGAGCATACCCTGTGGAACATTAAAGCAACTGTTATATTGACCCTTAGTTACAGCCAGCTGAGGCTTGACAGCAATAATCTACTCAAAGTGATTTTCTATGCTAACATTTTATACTTATCACTATCAATTAGTTATCATTGACAGTTGGCAGAATTTCAGAATTTATCATGTTGTCTAACACCTGATGAGGCTTATACAAAAGAGAGTTTATTAGGAACAGGTCAAATTTACTACTGTTTATTAATGGTTTTATAGTAATCTGATATTCAGATAACCATACTCTATTTTTTAATATATCTTTATTATTGAAAGTATTATAAATGTCTCAATTTTTTCACCATTGACCCCTCCTCCTGGGCCTTCAAGGCACTATTGTCTGTGTCCATAGGTTATGCATATATGTATATAAGTCCTTTGGTACTGTTTTGGATCCAAGGTTGGGAGTTCATGCATGTGTCCATACTTTATTTTAATAGCTATATTTATTACACTTAAAATATTTTTCCATGAAGTCAAAAATAAATCTCTAGTATATTCATAATGCTTGAATGGCAATATATTTATTAGTCCCATATATATGTAACTAGTTCAGATTTCCAGTCTTCTCATATTTACTTTACTTTCACTACCAAAAGAAGTAGAGTGAAAAAAATCATTAGGAAATTACTCAGATATTATAAAATTTAATTTATGTTTGTTGATATATAAATCTTTTCTCACTCAGTGCTGTTTATTGTATAAAATGTATTATTAAAAAATCAAACAATTATGGCTAAAATATAATTTCTATTATGTGTCAGTTCTTAATATTTTATCTACATTGTAATACCAGTTTTATGTTTAAAACTTTTCATTCTCCTCTGAAACTGGAATTCTTTGTTTCATCATCTTTATATGAAAATTTAATATTTAGCACATAGATATTTTAGGATTGCTGAAAAAAATAGATATCTTCCTTTGCCAACACTAGGATTATTACAAGATGTTGGCAGCCTTGGTTGCCTATATGGAACGCCAAAAGTATCCCTGCATGCTGCCATTAGCCACAGTGATTTATTTTTTTGTCTAAAGTTTTACATATGTCTCATTTTCCCCCGACTGACCCCTGCCCAGCCATTCCCACCCAGGGCAAGCCCCCACTGCCCTAGTATCTGTGTCCTTTGGTTGCTCTCTAACCCCCATCCCCCTTTACCTCCCCTGCCATTTGTCTCTGGATCTATTTTTGTTCATCAAATTATGCTGATTATTATATCCCACATATGAGTGAGATCATGTGATATTTATCTTTCTCCAACTGGCTTATTTCACTTAGCATAATGCTCTCCAGTTCCATCCATGCTATTGCAACTGGTAAAAGTTCCTTTTTTATAGCAGCGTAGTATTCCATTGTGTCGATGTACCACAGGTTTTTATTCCACTCATCTGCTGATGGACACTTAGGCTGTTTCCAAATCTTAGCTATTGTAAATTGTGCTGCTATGAACATAGGGGTGCATATATCCTTTCTGATTGGTGTTTCTGATTTCTTGAGATATAGTCCTAGAAGTGGGATTACTGGGTCAAATGGGAGTTTCATTTTTAACTTTTTGTGGAAACTCCATACTGTTTTCCACAGTGGCTGCACCAGTCTGCATTCCCAACAGCAGTGCATGAGGATTCCTTTTTCTCCACATCCTCACCAGCACTTGTCATTTATTGATTTGTTGATGATAGCCATTCTGACAGGTGTGAGATGGTACCTTATTGTTGTTTTGATTTGCACTTCTTAGATGATTAATGACTTTGATCATGTTCCAATCAGGAAAAAATTTACCTAGTTGATTATAATCTTCATGATTTAAAGTCCCCCCCCAATATTTATTAATTTATAAGAATGAGGAGAGGGTTGGCTATTTGAATCTTTTGTGTTTGAACACATTTTTTTTTAGAATTTCTTTCTATTTCTGTGAAAAATGTCATTGTAATTTTGATAGGGATTGCATTGAATCTATGGACGGGTTTGGGTAACATGGGCATCAAGGATATTAGTTATTCCTGTCCATGAACATGGAAATCTTTCCATTTGTTGTGACTTCTTTAATTTCTTTCATCAACATATTTTTAATTTCATTGTGTAGATATTTTACTTCCTTCGTTAAATTTAATCATATGTATTTTGTTGTTTTGATGCTATTGTGAATAGGATGTTTTTTATTTCTTCTGATATTTTGTCATTAGTGTTTAGAAATACAATTGATTCTGTATGTTTATTTTACAACCTGCAGCTTTACTGAATTATTTCATTAATATCAACAGTTTTATGGTTGAAACTTTCATTTTTTCCATATATAAGATGATAACATCTGCAAATAATGACAATTATACTTTTTCCTTTCTAAATGGATGCCTTTTATTTATTTATCTTACCTAATTTCTCTAGCATGGACTAGAATAAAAGTGGTGAAAGTGGGCCCCCTTTCTCTGCCTTGTTCCTCATCTTAGAGGAAAAGCTTTTAACCTTTTACAGATCAGTATGGAAGTAGCTATCAGTGTAAGAGCCCTAATAGCAAAAGCAATCCTGAGAAAGAAGAACAAAGCTGGAAGTATCATTCTTCCTGATTTTAAACTATACTACAAAGCTATGATTATGGCATAAAAATGGACACGTAGACCAATATAATCAAACAGAGAGCCCAGAATGCATGGTCAACTAATTAATATTTGACAAGGGAGCCAAGAATACTCAATGAAAAAAGGATAATTCCTTCAACAAATGATGTGAAAACTGGGTAGCCACATGCAGAGAAATAAAATCGGGCCTCTAATTTACACCACTCCAAATAAATTAAAGACATAAGCATAGGCCCAATACCATAAAACTCCTGGAAGAAAACACAGGAAAGAAGCTCATTGACATTGGTCTTGGCAATGATTTTTTTGAATATGACAACAAAAGCATAAACAACAAAATAAAAAAACCAATAAGTGGGGTTATATCAAACTAAAAAGCTTCTGCAAATTAAAACCACAATAAGATATGGAGTTGCCTAATACTTGTTAGAATAGCTATCATCAAAAAGACCAGAGATAATGTGTTGGTGAGGATGTGAAAAAAAGAAACATTTGTGCTTTTTTGGTGGGAAGGTAAATTGGTTCATTCATTGTGGAAGATAGCATAGAATTTTCTCAAAAAAATTAGAAATAGGAATATTTTGTGATACAACAATCTCAATTCTGTGTGTAAATATCCAAAGGAAATGAGAACAGGATATCAAAAAGGTATCTACACTCCCATGTCTATTACAATAGCATTCACAGTAGCCAAGGTATGAAAACAGCCTACATGCCCACCAATAGATGAATGGATAAAGAAGATGTGATATATCCTATATAATAAAAGCCTAATACGCTAAGTGTCTGGTGGTCCAGTCATCCATTCAACCAATCAAAGCACAATATGCTAATGATATGCTAAGGCCGCTCAACTGCTCTCTAGGATGTGCACTGACCACCAGGGGGGCAGATGCTCTGACTGGTAGGTTAGCTTGCTGCAGGGGTCTGGCCGATCCAGACTGAGTGAGATGGCTAGACATGCCCTGGAGCCCTCCCATGGTCCTTCCCTGGCTGGCCAACTTCCCACATCCCTCCCTGGCCCTGATCGTGGATCATGCACTGGTGGGGTTCCTAGGCCTGGCCTGCACCCTCTCGCAATCTGGGACCCCTCAGGGGATGTCGCAGAGTTGGTTTCGACCTGATCCCGCAGGCCAGGCCAAGGGACTCCACTGGTGCACAAATTCGTGCACCAGGCCTCTAGTATATATATAAATCATCTATTAGAAAGAAGGAAATTTTGTCATTTGCAACAATATGGATTGACCTTAAGGACATTATTATAAGTAAGGTAAGTCAGAGAAAAATAAATACTGTATGGCATCACTTATATGTAGAATCTAAGTTGAATTTGTAGAAACTGAGTGTAGAATGGAGGTTACCAGGGACTGTGGGATGAGGAAATTGGGAGATATTTATGGGCATAAACTTGGCAACTAGAAGATAAACAGTTCTGGAGATCTAATGCACAGTGTCATGAGTATAACTAAAATACTGTATTATATGTGTACTTCAAAGTTTCTGCGAGACTAGATCTTAATTTTTCCTACCTCATAAAAGAAAATACAATTATGTCATATCATCATATAGATCTATTGAATCAACATGTACACTTTAAACTTACATAATGTTATGTCAATTATATATTTTTAAAAAAGAATGAGGAGAACAAAGACAATTTCAAATGAACTTACTTGAACTCAAAGAACTGGTTAGATACCGGTATTGAACTGCAATGAGTGAAAGAACCATAGCAAGCAGAGAGGCAGGGGTCGCTTTTTAAGGTACATTCTTTATAGACTCTTTTGGAGACACTTTTTTCTACTAGTAAAGCCTCCCTTTCAACCAATCATTGTATATTTGGCATGATCAATGTAAATTTCCTAGATTTATGCCTTAAGTAGCCACGGTCAACAACAGACAGACTTTTTGACAGTTAGTACAACCATTTAAAAAATATTTGTATATAAAACTAGTATTACTTTGAAATTACTTGATATATCAAAGCTGGCAGTGCCAAACTTCCTGTTTTTAAATTTTATTTTAAATTTAAACTTCTAAGAGATTTTGGTAAAATCATAAAATAAAAAAAAAACAAAAACATGACATCACTTTTCACAGTTCTCTTGATTTTTTAAATCCAATGTCTAAATAGACTCCATAAATGCTTTATATAAACAACAAATTTGAATAACAGACAATGCTTAATCCTAACTCACCTATGCCACATAACTAAAATAACACATTGAGAGGAAACTAGTAGTGCTTCACTGTTTTGGGTTAAAATGAAATTGAAAATGCACGTAGTGGTTCTTTAAAAATAAAGATTTACTTTATTTGGGCTTTAACACACACATATCTCTAGGGTCAAAATAAATATGTGTGGTATGCAAGCTTTTCTTTCAGACTTCTAGCACTTTATAGCACCTTCACATTAAAGCTACATCTCACTCCCTTGTTCAATCTCTGTCATAATATAATGGTTTATTTAATTTTTACACACACACACACACACACACACATATAAAATAGGATAAACATTAAATTACTATATATGATGTATGTATAGCATTTTTCATATTTAATATGAAAGTGTAATGGTTATGCAATTAAAGTACTGAAGCCTGACAAAAAAAAATATGTAGATCAGTAGTTCTATCTAGCATTTTTGGCAAAAAGTAAGCCTTAAAATTTTCATGTACTTTCTGAAGTTATTGTTAACCATGTTTGATGCAATAAAAACCAAATATCAGAATATTTAAATGACAAAACAATTTTTTAAATAATACAATGTATTCTTCTTTCATGTAAACACCTAAACTACTAGTGTGCATCTCTTTTTATTTGGGAGTTGTCTTGATGTTACTGAGTATCCAGGAAGAAGTGGGAGAATGAATATACATAACGGGGGTGAGACTTCTGATCTTTCACAATTGATTGGGAGCACTAATACAATTTAGCAGGTGGCAGAAAATAAATGTGAAACACCTGTTGCTAAGGTCTGCATGTTTGTGTCCCCTCAAAATTTTGATGTTGAAATTCTCACTCCCAAAGTTCATGATATTGGTAGGTGAGGCCTTTAGGAGGTGATTTGTCATAAGGAAAGATCCTCATGAATGAGATTAGTACTCTTATAAAAGAGATCTACCCAGCTCTCCAGCCTTCAGCAATGTGAGTTTGCAATGAGAGGAGCGAGGGCCCTTACCCAATCATGTTGCACCCTAATTTTGGACTGTCAGCCTCCAGAACTGTGAACAGTAAATTCTACTGTTTATAAGCTACCCATATGTGGTAATAGCCCAAACAGAATAAGACACCCCTGCTAAATCCAAGCTTAATTTGCCAAATACAGATAATTACAATTTTCAATAAAGACATTTTTTTTAAAATTGTGTTTACTTTGTATTAAAAATACTGAAAGAATGAACTGTGTTATGTAAATAAAAAATCCAGAATTGTTAAAGTAAAAAGCAATGCTCTATATACTTTATGTTTGAAGTATCATAATATTTTAAGTAATAATGTTTCCTTGGTTATAATAAGACATATCTTGAAATGCTTAAAATACTATGTTAAGGAGAAAACCACCTTCAGAAAAATTTTAAAAAATATATTTTATAGTTTTTTATCACTAGCTCATGAAAATTACTACTATACTAGAATGAAAAGACAATTTATTCAATGCAAAAAAGATTATTAGACATTTGAAATTAGGGTAAAAAGAACAATCACTCATATTATTTTACTTTATTTTCAAATAATCCAAAGAGCACCCAGAGTTTCAAAAACACTAGGTTATGAATATACAAACTGTACTATGCAGCCCTGGAAAATTTAATTTGTATGTCTAATTCATGAAAAGATAGTATTTTTGTTTCAAGGAGTGGGCACAGTTGTAGTCCTAGGAAACATTTATGGTATGCTCTTAGGAGCTTGCCACTGCACTGGATTGTACTAGATCATATTCAAAAAGGTAAATATAGTCCCTATATTTATATGGCTTATATTCTAACAGTAACATAGTTGGACAAATAAAATACAACTACTAGTAAGTCAAGTGATATATATATCTATATATATCTATATATATATATTACAATAGATATAGATATAGATATTACAATATATATATACATATACATATATATGTATATGTATATGTATATGTATATATATATATATATATATATATATATATATATATATATATATATATTGTTATAATGACACTGGATCAAAAGTTACAAAATCAAGCAATAATGAAAAACAAGAAAGAATAATTAGGCCTTAGATTATATTTTAATACTGTTTATGTGTAACCATTGTTAATTTTTCTAACTTCTAAGGGCTTTAAATTATCTGGGAAAGGAGAAACCTGATTTAATTTCCCCAGAGTTCCTCTCAATCATTAAAATAGTATGACATTTTAAAAATTATTATTGTTTGTACATTATTGTTTGTTCCATTGTATAGTAATTTCCTTAGAGAAATCAATAATCATGTTTGATAGTGATCATCAAAACACTAATAGTTCATTCACAATATTTATTAAACACCAATATAAATACGTATACACATACAAATTGTGTTTAGAGTGGTGAGGGAACTAAACATTTTTCTTGCTTTCATGAAGTTTAGGATAGTGGGAGAAAATGAACAATAAATAGGTAAACACATATAAATGCATAAATAAAAATTAATAACACTGCAGTAAATCTATTGAATAGAACTCTAAGTTTTATTTTTTAATATATATATATATTTTATTGTTGACAGTATTACAGAGGTCCTGCATCCCTCTTATTACTGCTCTCTGCTCAGCTCATAAACCCGCCTACCCCCCCTACCCCCCACCAAAGGCCTTCACCACATTATTGTCTGTGTCCATGAGCTAGGCATCTACATAATAAAAAGGTAATATGCTAATTGGTCTTAACAGTGTCCCAGTCACGACTGGTCAACAGGCTGTGTGTGTAGGCCTGCCCAGAGCTAACGTCACACTGCCTCGGAGGTGGAGGCCGCTCCTGGCGGAGGTGTGTGCAGGCCTTCCGCACTGCCCAGCCCAGAGGGGGACATCAGGACAGGGGCAGGGCCTTGGCAGAGAGCTCTCAGCACTCTTGCGCTGGGGTCTGAAGGTGCGGAGAGGAAGGGAGAGCAGATGGGCAGTTAGGGGGATCAGGCCAGGAAGGGACAGAAGATAGGCAGTTAGGGGGATGAGGCCATGAGGGGAGAGCAGTTTGGACTATCAGGCCAGCATGGGAGCAGTTAGGGGCATCAGGCAGGCAGACAGGTGAGTGCTTAGACAGTGGTTCTGGATTGCGAAAGGGATCCCAGATTGGAGAGGGTGCAGGCCAGGCTGAGGGACCCCCCATGCACAAATTTTGTGCACCAGGCCTCTAGTATAACATATGAGTAGTTCTTTGGTTTATCTCTTCTGGTCCCACGACAACCCTTGAGATATATCAGTCTGTCCCATCCCTCCATGCCTTATTTTGTTGATCAATGCCAGGGTTCTTTTTCCCCAGCCTTACAAAGGGTGCAGCATTCTGGAGAAAGGGCTGCGCGTAGATGATTAAGAAGGAGTCTGTGGACGGAAGATATTTTTGAGAGGCATTGGGGGTCAGAGGAGCTTCCAGCTGAAGGAGCTAGAAGACTCTCCTCCTTGACCAAGGACCCGTGCTTTTATTAAACACAATCTGTCCCAAGGCAAGGTGGAAATATACACTTCAAAAGGTATGGTATCAAAGGGTTTACAGAGATTGTCTGTTTCGGGAATAGCCTACAGCTGTTCAGGTGTTTGGCCAACAGGAGGCAATAAAATGCCCTGAGCTGTCTGGCAGTTAACAATCATCCTATTCAGGTTTGGGGGAAATGCTTTGTAGCCATTTCTAACAGGTAAATTACATGTGACTCAACTCTTTTGAGCTCCCCAAGCTTCACCAACCTTTTGGTAAAACTCTTGTAATTATTACATGCTGGAATTGGTTCTCGGCATTTGGTTCATTAGATTTCACAAATAGGTAAGATGATGTCATATTTGTCTTTGTCTGATCATCTTATTTCACTTAACATGATATTCCCCAGGTCCATCTATGCTGTCTCAAGAGATCCTTCTTTTTTACAGCTGCATAATATTTAATTGTGCAAATGTATCACCACTTTTTTTTTTATCGATTCATCTACTGATGAGCACTTGGGCTGTTTTCAAATCTTAGGTATTTTAAATAATGTTGCTATTAACATAGCGGTGCATATATTCTTTATGATAGGTATTTCATGATTTTTAGGATATATTCCCTGAAGTTGGATCACTGGGTCAAACAGCAGTTCTATTTTTTTAAATTTTTTGAGGAAACTCCATACTATTTTCTATAGTGGCTGTACTAATCTGCGTTCTCACCAGCAGTGAACTAGTGTTCCCTTTTCTCCACATCCTCACCAGTACTTCTCGTTTGTTGATTTATTTCTGATAGCTATTCTGACTGGTGTGAGGTTATATTTCATTGCAATACTAATTTGTATTTCTCTGATAATTAGTGACTGGGCATTTTTTCTTATGTCTATTGGCCATCTGTATGTCCTCTTTGAAGAAGTGTCTACTTAAATCCTTTGCCCATTTTTAATTGGATTCTCTTCCTTTTGTTGAATTGTATGAGTACTTTATATATTTTGGAAATTAACCCCTTATCGGATGTATCATTGGCAAATACGTTCTCCCACACAGTGGGTTCCTTTTTCATTTTGATGTTGGTTTCTTTTGCTGTGCAGAAGCTTTTTATTTTGATGTAGTCCCATTTGTTGCTTTTTCCTTTGTTTCTCATGCCCTAGAAGATGTATTGGCAAAAATATTGCTACATGAGATGTCTGAGATTTTACTGTCTATACTTTCTTTTAGGATTTTTATGGTTTCACAATTTACATTTAAGTATTTCATCTATTTTGAGTTTATTCTTGTGTATGGTGTAAGTTGGTGGTCTAGTTCCATAATTTTGCATGTGTCTGTCCAGTTTTCCCAGCACCATTGTTGAAGACATTGTCTTTATTTACTCCATAGTATGTTCTCGCTTCCTTTGTCAAATATTAATTGACCATAATGATGTGGGTTAATTTCTGGGGTCTCTGTTCTGTTCCATTGGTCTATATGCCTGCTATTGTGCCTGTACCAGGATGTTTTGATTACAATGGCTTTGTGATATACTTTCATATTTGGTATTGTGATCCCTCCAACTTTGTTCATCTTTCTCAAAATCGCTGTGGCTATTCAGGGTTTATTTTGGTTCCATATCAATTTTTGGAGTATGTATTCTAGTTCTGTGAAGTGTGCCGTTGGTATTTTAATAGGGATTGCATTGAATCTATAGATTGCTTTGGGTAATGTGGACATTTGAGTTAATTCTTCCAATCCATGAACACAGTATACACATCCATTTTTTGTATCTCCCTCTATTTTTTTTTTCAATTTTCTATAGTTTTCTGAGTATAGGTATTTTACCTACTTGGTTGAGCAAAATGCTATTGATTTCTGGATGTTGATTTTGTATCTTGCTACTTTGCCAAATTAATTTAATAAAACTAGTAGTATCCTGGTAATCTTTAGGGTTTTCTGTGTGAAATATCATGTCATCTCCGAATAATGACAGTTTTACTTGCTCCTTTCCAATTTTGATGCCTTTTCGTTTTTCTTCTTGTCTGATAGCTGTGGCTAGGACATCCAGTACTATATTGAATAACAGTGGTAAAAGTGAACATCCCTGTCTTCTTCTTGTGCTTAGGAAAAATGGTTTTAGTTTTTGCCCATTGAATACGATATTGGCTGTAGGTTGGTCATGTAGGGACTTTGTTATGTTAAGGTATGTTTCCTCTATTCCCATTATGCTGAGACTTTTTTATCAAAAAAGGGTGCTGGATCTCCCAGCTGATGTGGCTTAGTGGTTGAGCACCAACCAATGAACCAGGTCATAGTTCATTTCCAGGTTAGGGCACATGCCCGGTTTGCGGGCTCCATCCTTGCAAAAGGCAGCCAATCAATGATTCTTTCTCATAATTGATGATTTTTATCTCTCCCTCCCCATTTCTTTCACTGAAATAAATAAAAATATATATATTTTTAAAAATCTGCTGAATTTTTTAAATGTTTTTTTTCTGCATCTATTGATATGATCATGTGATTTTTATCTTTCATTTTATTTATGTGATGCATCACATTTATTGATTTATGAATATTGTTCCAGCCCTGCATCCCTGGAATAAATTCCACTTGCTCATGGTATGCTATTTTCTAATGTAATGCTAGATCTCATTAGCTAATATTTTGTTGAGGATTTTAGCATCTGTGTTCATCAGGGATATTGGCCTATAATTTTCTTTCTTGTTAGTGTCTTTATTTGGTTTTGGACTCAGAATCACGCTGTCTTTGTAAAAAGAGCTTGGAAGTGTTCCTTCCTCTTGTAGTTTTTGGAATAGTTTGAGGAGGATAGGTATTAGTTAGTCTTTGGATGTTTGATAAAATTATCCTATTAATCCATCAAGGCCAGGACATATTTTTGTTGGGAGCTTTTTTATTTTTATTTTATTACTGCTTTGATTTCATTAGTTGTTATTGGCCTATTCAGGCCAATTTGCAAGACTGTATGCTTCAGGAATTTATCCCTGTTGCCCAGGTTGTCCAGTTTCTTAGCATATATTTGTTCAAAGTATTTGCTTTCGATTTGTATTTATGAGGTGTCTATTGTTATATCACCTCTTTTATTTCTGATTTTATTTATTTAGATTCTATCTCTGTTTCTTAATAACTCTAGCTTAGGGTTCATCAATCTTGTTCATCTTTTCAAAGAACCAGCTCTTGGAATCACTGACCTTTGAAATTGATTTTTTAGTCTCTATGTCATTTATTTCCAGACTGGTCTTAATTATTTCCTTCCACTTCCTCTGGGTTTCTCTTGCTATTCTCTTTCTAATTCTTTTATCTTTGTGGTTAGATAATTCATTAGTGCTGTTTCTTGTTTCTTGAGCTAGACCTGTAGTCTTATCAACTTCCCTCTCAGGACTGATTTTTGTTTGTTGGTTTTTTTTTCCTATGTCTCATAGGTTTTGTGTTGTTGTGTGTTCATTTTCATTTGTTTCCAGAATTTCTTTTTTATTTCCTGATTGATCTCATTGGTAACCCATTCAATGTCTAATAAAATGCTACTTAGCCTCCATGTACTTGAGTATTTTTTAGTTTTTTTTTATTGTAGTTGATTTCTAATTTCATGCTATTGTGATATAAGAAGATGCATCCTATAATATCAATCTTCTTGAATTAGTATAGACTTGTTTTGTGTCCTAACATGTGGTCTGTCTTTGAGAGTGTTCCATGTGCACTTGAAAAGGAATGAATATTTTGCTGCTTTGGGGTGAAATTTTCTGTAAATCTCAATTAAATCCATCTGATCTAGTGTGTCATATAGAGTCATTGTTTCCTAGTTGAATTTTTGTCTGGAAAACCTATCCAGAGAAGTCAATGGGGTGTTAAAATCCCCTGTAATGGTTGTATTGCTGTCAATCTCTCCCTTAAGTCCCATCAAGAGTTTTCTTATACATTTGGATGGTCCTGTATTGGCTGCATATATGTTTACAAGGATTATATTTTCTTGCTGGATCAATCCCTTTAGCATTATGTAGTGACCTTCTTTGTCACTTGTTATAGACTTTGTTTTGAAGTCTATTTTATCAGATATGAGTATTGATATCCCAGCTTTTTCATTTTTTTCATTTGCATGGAATATTTTTTTTCCCATTCTTTCATTCTCCGTTTGTGTGAATCTTTTGTTCTGAGTTTGGTCTCTTATAAACAACATATACATGGGTCATGTTTTCTTATCCATTCAGTGACCCATGGCTATTAGTTGGAGCATTTAATCCATTTACACTTAAGGTTACTATTAATAGGTATTTATTCACTGCCATTTTTATTTCTTTATGCCTATGTTTCTCTTGCTGTCTCACTTTCTTCTTCTTAAACCCCCTTTAATATTTCTTGCAATGCTTGTTTGGTGGTAATATACTCCTTTACCTTTTTTTCCTGGAAAATTCTTTATTTCACATTCAATTTTATATGATAGCCTTGCTGGATACAGTAGTCTTAGATTCAGGCCCTTGCTTTTCATTACTTTAAATACTTCATGCCACTCCCTTTTGGCCTGAAGTGTTTCTATTGAGAAATCATCTGACAGTCTAATGGGAACTCCTTTATATGTAATTCTCTCTCTCTCTCTCTCTCTCTCTCTCTCTCTCTCTTAATGCCTTTAGGATTATTTCCTTGTCTTTAACACTTGCCATTTTAATTATGATGTGTGTAGGTGTGGGCCTCTTTGGACTCATCTTGATTGGGACTCTCTGTGCCTCCTGAATTTGTGTGACTTTTTCCTTCACCAGGTTAGAGAAGTTTTCTGTCATTATTTATTCAAAAAGGTTCTCTGTTCCTTGATCACACTCTTCTCTTTCTGGTATCCCTATGATGCAGATGTTGTTCCATTTCTTATTGTCCCAGAGATCCCTTAAACTCTCCCCCTGTTTTTTTTTTTTCTATTTGCTCCTCTAATGGAGTATTTATTTCTACCTTGTCTTCCAAATCACTGATTTGATCCTCTACTTCATCCAATCTACTTCCAATGTGTTCTTGATGTCAGGTATGTTATTCTTCATTTCTGACTGGTTCTTGTTTTATTTCCTTTTTCATGCTGTTGTAGTTCCCACTAAGTCCCTTGTAATTCATACTAGTTTTATTGAGAATCTTTATAACCATAACTTTGAACTCTATTTCTGATAAGCTCTTGCCTCCATTTTATTTAGTCCTTTTTCTGGAGTTTCCTCCTTTTTTTTTTTTTTTTTTTTTTTTGTCTCCCCATTTTGCCATAGCTGTCTCTTTGTGTGCTTTTTCTCTAGGTATTAAATAGAACTATTAGGTTCCAAGTCTTGTGCGATGGCCTTATGTAAAGTGTCTTGAGGGACTCGGTCGTGCAGTCTCTTTGATGTCCTGAGCTGGATGCTCTAGCAATGCCCTTTGTGTGCTTTTTTGAGCTTTTCTGCTGTACTTGAGACCTGATTATTGATGTCCCGTTTGTGGTAGTGATCTCCCTCTGATTTGCTGACTTTGAGGCTCAACCCCTCACTCATCATGCCAGCTGTTATACAGGTCCTGAAAGAACAGAATAAGACACAACAGGACCCAAACAAAAACACTATGAAAATCAAACTAAGCACAGCAACAACAAAACAAAGACTATAATGGAAAAAGAAAAGAAAGCAAAGCCAATAAAAAAATGAAAGAATACTATAGGACATGTGACAAAAGACTTAGAGTGGATATAAAGTAAAAGGGAGAAATACCAAGGAGAAAAAAGAGAATATGATAGCAAGAAGAAAGCTAATTGAACTAAAACAAAGCCACTGTTCTTCAAACAGCCTGATACTGACACAAGAACAAACATATAGATCAATGGAATAGAATAGAGAACCCAGAAATAGACCCAAACCACTATGCTCAATTAATATTTGACAAAGGAGGCAAGAACATACAATGGAGTTAAGACAGTCTCTTCAATAAATGGTGTTGGGAAAATTGGACAGATACATGCAAAAAAAATGAAACTAGACCACCAACTTACACCATACACAAAAATAAACTCAAAATGGATAAAGGACTTAAACATAAGATGGGAAACCATAAAAGTACTAGAGAAATCCAAAGGCAGCAAAATCTCAGACATATGCCGAAGCAATTTCTTCACCGATACCACTCAAAGGGCAATGGAAACTAATTGTTGGGTTTAATCTCCAACATTTACAGGAAGCTCATACAACTTAACAAAAGGAAGATAAACAACCCAAACAAAAGTAGATACTTTTCAAAAGAAGACATAAAGAAGGCCAAGAGACATATGAAAACATGCTCAAAGTCACTAATCATCCGAGAGATGCAAATCAAAACAACAATGAGGTACCATCTCACACCTGTCAGAATGGCTATCATCAACAAATAGCAAATGACAAATGCTGATGAGGATGCAGAGAAAAGGAACACTCGTGCACTGCTGGTGGGAATGCAGACCGGTGCAGCCACTGTGGAGAACAGTATGGAGTTTCCTCAAAAAACTAAAACTAGATCTCCCATTTGACCCAGTGATCCCACTTCTAGCAATATATCCCAAGAAACTAGAAACACCAATCAGAAAGAATATATGCACCCATATGTTCATAGCTGCACAATTCACCATAGCTAAGATTTGGAAACATCCTAGGTGCCCATCAGCAGATGAGTGGATTAAAAAACTGTGGTACATCTACACAATGGAATACTACGCTGTGGTAAAAAAGAAGGAATTCTTACCATTTGCAACAGCATGGATGGAACTGGAGAGCATTATGCTAATCCAAATAAGCCAGTCAGAGAAAGATAAATATCACATGTTCTCATTCATTTATGAAATATAATGAACAATATAAACTGATGAACAAAAACAGATCCAGAGACAGAGAAGCATTTATCAGACCATCAAACCTCAGGAAATGTAGGGGAGGGTGGGGGTAAGGGGGAGAGATCAACCAAAGGATTTGTATGCATGCATATAAGCCTAACCAATGGACATAGACAATAGGTGGGTGAGGGCATGAATGAGGGGGTGAGGGGGTAATAGGGGGATAAGGACACATATGTAATACCTTAATCAATAAAGAAAAAATAAAAAGAAAACAAAACAACAACAACAAAAGAATTAAAAAAGGAAACAGAAATAAATGAAATAATAATAATAAATTTAGAAAGTAATAATAATCATTTTAAAGTATAAATAGGAAAAGAAAAGATAGAACAATAAAATAAAATAAGAAAAATTAGTAATAACAATAAAAAGAGAAAGACAAAAAGAGAATAGAAGGAAAGAAAGATATGAGCAATATGCAAGAAAAAAGAGAAGAAAAAAAAAGAAAATGTGCGCGCGCGCGCACGCGCGCGTGCGGACACACACGCACACACACACACCTTTGGGTCTGCTATTTGTGGCGCTCAATATATTTTGTTCTGATGCTGTTGAATCTGGTCCCTTGGTGTGACTATCCTGGGCCTCCCAGGAGCTTCTCTGGAGCAGGCCTATGTGAGTTCCTATCCCTTCCTGCCCCTGGGCAACCTGACTGAGTCCTTCTAGGCTGGAGCCCCTAGTAGTCCAGCAAGAGGGGTCTCCTTAGCCTAGGTTAGGTCTGCCTCAGATTTGCTGTTCTGAGCTGTTTCCCCTTTCCCCATGAAGCTGGGCTCTGTGGGGATATCCTGGTCTTGGTGAGCATGGTTTGATCAGATTTGTGTTAGGGATGGTGCCAGTAGCTTGTAGGAGAGGAGCCAGGCACTTCCTCTCCACCCAATGCTTCAGCCCTGCCTGGCTTACTGGCACATCCTCACTGCCACCTGCAGGGGCACAAGTTTCCTGCCCCGGGCTGCACCCCTTGCCTCAGGTCAAAGCAAGCAGGTCAGATGTTCTGCCAGTGGGAGAGAAGGCACCTCCCCTGTGCTCTAGGTGGGCAGGTCTGATCCTCCTTCCAGGTCCTACTGTCCAGTCCCCTTTCTGCTCACCAACACTAGTTCCTCCAAGAAATAAAGGGTCCCCCAGACTCAGTGCTGGGTATGTCCTTCAGATCCCTCCATTGGAGGCTGATCTTGAGCTCTGCTGTGTGGCCCTGCCTGCTGACATGTCAGGGTGAACTTCCCAGGCTGGATGGTGGTAGGGTGCTAGCGACCCTGTCCAGGGACATCAGCCCCAGGCTTCCACAGCTGCACCCACTTCACAGTCTCCACAGCCAGTGCCCACTGGGCCTGTCTGAGGCACCCCCATCTTACCCACAGATCCGCAGCCTACCAGTCTTCATCCGGTCACCAGTTCCAGCAGGTCCAGCTCTGTGGAGGCTACAGCCCCCCCCGCCCCCCCCCCCCCCGCCCCCCGCCTTCAGTACAGTTCCTGTCTCGACCTCTGGTTGTGGGGCCGCTGATGCAGCAGGGTGGCAGTGATAAGCCCGGTGCATGGCCACAGTCCGGTGGGTGAGGTCTGCAGCCAGGGCGAGGTCCGGGCCATCATGCAAGTCTGGCCAGGGCCATGGTGCTTGGTTGGGGTTTGTGGCAGGCATGGGGGATCCATGGCGGGATCCGTGGCGGGCACGTGGACAGGCCTGGGCGGCAGTGAGTCTGGCTGACGGCAAGGCTGCAGCTACTTCCCGCAGCCTCTTCCCGAAAAGGACCCCGCAAATCCTCCAAGATAGCGTGTTGGACAAGCCTGAGCCGCAAGAAGTGCTGCCAAGAGGCTGTGGTGGCAACTGCGGCTCCCTCGCCAGATAAGCCCAAAGGGCCCACGATCCAACTGACGCTCATTCATGCTTACACACCCATGCATATCTGCACACTCACTCACTCACTCACTCACTCTCTCACTCACTCATTCACGCTCTCACCTTCACTCTGGCCCTGCCTACTGGCATGTGTTTTGTTTTGTTTTTTTGTTTTTCTTTCATTCAGGTGCTTAACTTTAAGTTTAATTTGCAAATGTGCTGCTATTTATTAAGGTCAGCATGAGTAGGATTTTTGGAGGAATATGGTGATTGACAGTTGGAAATGATAGTGAGCTAACCAATTTTGACTATGAGTATTTGCTACTGTGAAAAGGGCATTGAGGGCAGTTTTGATAAGTCCATGCTCATTGAGCACTATAATATTTAGTGGAGCTTATTGTGGTCAGCGCTCACCAAGCACAGGATAATCATTTGCCATGAAAATTAAGAAATTAATATGTAATTCACAATTAATATGTCATTAAATACTAATCATACCAAATTTTGAAAGGAGTTTTTAGGGGTAAAATAGGCAGGGTTAGGAACTTTTAGAAATTAAGGGGTCTATGGAAAAAGCACAGACTACAGAGCTGCAGAAGGCATATTTCCATAGAATAAGGGAGCTGGGAGCTGCAGAAGGTACATTTCCATGGAATAAGGGAGCTGGGAGCTGCAGAAGGTACATTTCCATGGAATAAGGGAGCTGGGAGCTGCAGAAGGTACACATTTACAGAATAAAGGGAAGGAGGCCCCTCATTCAGAGAGGGAAGAAGAAAGCCCGAAGGGAAGAAGGGAATGGGAAAACAATAAGGGAGAAGTGGAGAGCCTCACATACCTCAGATGAGGTTAGAGCTCTGGAGTTGCTATAGTGACCAATCAGTGGGGATAGTGACCAATCAGTGG
The DNA here is from genome assembly GCF_951640355.1 of Cnephaeus nilssonii. Classification (NCBI taxonomy): domain Eukaryota; kingdom Metazoa; phylum Chordata; class Mammalia; order Chiroptera; family Vespertilionidae; genus Cnephaeus; species Cnephaeus nilssonii. The sequence goes on along the minus strand of NC_137079.1, from coordinate 65,529,804 downwards.
GGATATCAAGTCACAAAGAACTGCAGCCTTTATAAACCGTAGAAAAAGTGACTCAGTGGGACTCTTTCCCCCTCACCACGCGGGAGTCTGTGCTTGTTTCTCAATAAATTTCCACCTTTTACTATACCATCTTTCGTCAGTGGTTTCATTCTTCAACTCCACTGGACAAGCATCCAGGAACCATCCTGCCCAGAGGAACACCAAGCATTCCAGTCCAATTTTCCCGTGTCAATTTCATTGTTTAAAGGTAATCATTGCCAAAAATATTTTTCCATTTGTTTTCCAAAGCCAAATTATCATTCAACACACAAAAGATTAACATGGCATTGAGGGTTAGGCATACATTGGTAAACAAAATACATGATTTCTTCTTTCAAAAAGGTCACAATTTAGTTGCATACATTTGGGAAACATTTAAAGTTACCTTAAAAAGGTCTGTTTGCATTCCAGTATTGAAACTGAGAAGTCACACAGAGCAACTCTCTTTAGCACTCATTAAAACACTTTACTAAAGCCTTAATAATCTAGCAGAACACTTTGGTTATAAACAACAGGAGAAATATCAAAGGAGCAAAAGAATCCTAAAACAACATGAAAGGTCAGTTTAACATTAAAGATTAGTCTCAGAAGAGAGAAATAATCAATAATGGTAATGAAGCAGTTAGCAACTCTTTTAAAGACAACTCTCCAGTAAAATCCCTTTCAACACAATAGATTGCAATGAATGCTAAGTAAGAAAAAGAAGACTGGGACAATATAGTCACATAAGAAAATCTGTTTCTGACAATGCATTTTCCTTTGTTTTACTAAGGGTTTCTCAAATTTATTTGAGTAAATCCTAAATGGATTTGGTGAAATAAACCCAGGAATGAATGAGTAACCAGAATGTAAAAAAAAAAAATCATCCACTGGCTTTTGTTCCTGCTACTTGGGGAAGAGAAGTAATTTTAAAATGAAGCAATATAAATAGCTCAACAAAAAAAACAACCCAAAAACAATGTCCAAACTTATAGTGAACAAATGAATAAAACAAACAAAAACCCTGAAGAATGTTTGCTTACCTAACTTTCATGGATAGACTGGATGGGGCAGGAAGAGGTATATATAGCCCAGGAAGCAGCTCTGTCCCTCTCCTAAGTCTAAGGGCCCCTCCCAACCAGCACTACCCCAGGACACCAGGGTAGTAGTAAATGTTAACCACACATTTTCTAGTTAATGAGTTCTGATGTAAAATTATACCAACCTCAGGATCCTGCTAGGCTTTATTCACACTTAATATGATGATCCTTGAGGGTGGATTATAGTTTTGTTTTAATAGTGTGTTGATTTTTTCCGTGGTTTTTTTTTAATTCTTTATTTTATATGAGTGACCATATCAAGTCTAATTCTCATTATTAATGCTCTTTTAATTCCCTTGTTTGTCCATCTTCACCTTCAATAGTTGATTCAATTATCTACTCAATGACAAAAACTTTTGTAAACACAGTGTTCTGAATCCCCATGTATATTTAATTACATTCTCTTTGCGCCTTCTTTGTTCCCCGTATGCACTTAGATGGTAGTATCTAAAGCTGTTTATCACACTTCTTTGCTAGCCTTGTGTTTTTGTCTAGTGTGAGGTTCTACTATTCATAACTCCAAACAGTGACTGTCACATAACATCTGCTTAATAGAGATTTGTTATAACAAATAATTAACTTATTAAGTAACATTACAAAATTCTAACTCAATGAAGACTATCCTTAATCACAGTACTTTAACATATTTACTTAGAATCACATTTTTCTGCCCAAAATAATGTTCTCAGTAGAGAAAAAAATTGAATATCTTCATAAATGCATCTCTTGAATCATTCTTGCAGAAAGATTAACGTGGCTAAACAAAATCCCTGGCAGATAGAAACTCAGATTAAGAAAACAATTATGTAGCTATATTTTGAAGGATGAGTAAGTGTACAAGAAGAGAATGCACAAAATGGAAGGAACTTTGATAGTAGAGCCGCATATTGAAAAAGTATGAGGACATTCATTCTCATTATTTTGGCACATGAGAAGTTGCTAAGTAAATGGTTGCATGGAAATACTCTTGGTTGCCTCCAAATGTCAATTATCTTTTTTATTCCATAATTACGGAATGTTTTACTCAAAATAGGGCTGCTCAGAAGAAAGACTACATTTTCCAGTGGCCAAGCAACAAAGTTTAATCCATCTGATGAGGTGGGGATATCATATCATGTAGAAACTTTTGTTAAACTCCTTGTTGAAGAGGACAGGACATTAGCAGGGGCAGGTTGATCATTGCAACCTGTTGAGCATATTGAGTTATTCTTCAGTTTGCAAATGTTTTTCTCTGCAAATAGGCTATCTGTGTTTCTGAACTGATGTTCATCTAAGTTAGTATACTACATTCCCTCAGAAAGTTGGAGATAACATCACTATCTTTCTTGAAGAGTAAATTTCAAACAGGTGGTTCTAGGTCCTTGAGAAAGACATTCCTAGGTTGTAAACTTCACTAGGCTCGGGGATTTATATACATTTCAAGGGGATAGAGGAAGAATTTGCAATGACAAGTTTTCTAAAGGAAATGCTCTAACAAAAGAGAGGTTAGGGACCTATAGTCAGGAAGAAGCCTGTCTAAATTTTAGTCAAATTGAGAGGAACATTAAGATAGTTTTGGTTATCACTTAACAACAACCAACAATGTATTACCAAAAGTATTACTCTTGCCGAAACCGGTTTGGCTCAGTGGATAGAGCGTTGGTCTGCGGACTGAAAGGTCCCAGGTTCGATTCCGGTCAAGGGCATGTACATTGGTTGCGGGCACATCCCCGGTGGGGGGTGTGCAGGAGGCAGCTGGTCGATGTTTCTCTCTCATCGATGTTTCTAGCTCTCTGTCCCTCTCCCTTCCTCTCTGTGGAAATTCAATAAAATATATTTTAAAAAAAAGTATTACTCTTCTTATTCATTTCTTACTCCATCCTAATATCTACAATGTCAATTATTCTTTGGACTAAGAAGATAATTTATACCTAGTAAAGTAGGGAACTGAAGAGATTCTAGTCTGGGAAGACTGTGGAGCAAAGAATGTCATATCAGCCGTGGAAGCTATACCTTCAGGTGTTTTGAGTATTTAAACCATCCAGGGATTTTGATCTATGTTACTCTCAACTGAACATAATTCTGACTTTTACTTATTGTTTGTTGAATTGCTATGAATCCAAATGGATTCCAAAAAGCTTCTCTAAAATTCACCAATTCATGAGTTCTCTTTACTTGAACATATCTACTTTTATTTATCTTCTAGTTTCATTTGTTTTGTTATATAAACTAGTGGCCTGGTGCATGAAATTTGTGCACATTAAAAGGGGATTAATTAGAAAAATATTTTAATATTGATATTTGCCCTTTCTCTCTAATAGAAGTGTCAGAGATGAAAGAAAATTAGTAAAATGTATATGAAAATCTTCCTCCTGTCAGAGTCTGGGGCACGTCACGGGAACCTGAGTCAAGTCCCTGCCCACCCATGTATGCTTCAAAATCGTGTGAGACCCAAACCCAGCCAGCGCCTCCCCCCGCATTGGGCTAGATCCAGACCCAGCCAGTCTGACCCTTGTCAAGCCCTGCCAGGTGGGGGGGCGCAGCCTCAGATCCCCTGGCCCGGCGCTGGGGCAGGGGGCATGGCCTGAGGTACCCCAGCCCGGGCCAGGGTGGGGGGCGTGCCTTGAGGTCCCCGTCAAGCCCCGCCTGGCAGGGGGCATGGCCTGAGGTCCCCAAGCATAGCGCTGGGGCTAGGGGAGCAGCCTGAGGTGCTAGGCCAGGGGGCACACCTTGAGGTCCCCCATCAAGCCCTGCTGGTCAGGGGGCATGGCCTCAGGTCCCCCGGCCTGGCGCCAGGGCCAGGGGTGCGGCCTGAGGACCCCTGTCAAGTCCCATGGGGGCGGAGGGGCACAGCCACAGGTCCCTGTTAATTGCTCATTAAGGATCGTTACAGCAGAAACCCCACCTCCGCTGTGGGCACAGCCATTTTGTGTTGCGGAAACCCCTGCCTCCACTGTGGGTGCTGCCATCTTCCCTCTATTATATAGGATATTTTACTTTACCTACTAAATTTAAATCTCTGTCTGATATTAGGTTCACTTTTTTCAAGATAGCATGATCATCCTATATATCCTATATAATAAAGAGGTAATATGCAAATTGACCATCACTCCAACACACAAGAGGGCTACCCCCATGTGGTCAAAGATGGCCGCCCCCATGTGGACACAAGATGGCCACCACAAGATGGCCAGCAGGGGAGGCAGTTGTGGGCAACCATGCCAGCAGGGAAGGGCACTTGTGGGGGACCAGGCCAGCAGGGGAGAGCAGTTGGGGGTGACCAGGCATGCAGGGGAGGGCAGTTGAGGGAGACCAGGCCTGCAGGAGAGGGCAGTTGGGGGGTGACCGGGCTAGCAGGGGAGGGCACTTAGGGTCAACCAGGCCTTCAGGGGAGGCAGTTGGGGGTGACCAGGTCTGCAGGGGAGGACAGTTAGGGACGACCAGGCTGGCAGGGGAAGGCAGTTAGGGGCAATCGGGTAGGCAGGGGAGGGCACTTGAGGGTGACCAGGCCTGCAGGAGAGGGCAGTTGGGGGCGATTGGGCCGGCAGAGGAGCAGTTAGGTGTCAATCAGGCTGGCAGGGGAGTCATTAGGGGGTGATCAGGCTGGCAGGCAGAAGTGGTTAGGGAGAATCAGAAAGGCAGGCAGGCGAACGGTTGGGAGCCAGCAGTCCTGGATTATGAGAGGGATGTCCGACTGCCCGTTTAGGATCGGGCCTAAATTGGCAGCCAGACATCCTTCGATGGGTCCAAGATTGGAGAGGGTGCAGGCTGGGCTGAGGGACACCCACCCCATGTCCGAATTTCATGCACCGGGCCTCTAGTTATTACATAATTTAGTCTCAAGTAATATTTGTTTGAACAATTTAATATGTTTTTGCATGACTGTAGGACTATATCAGAGAACATGAAGCTTTGTGAATATGTGATTATCTTTGCATCCTATTCTACTAAACAAAAATATAGACCCTTGCACAGAAGAAAGCTGAACAATATCTATTGATAATTGATTTGATTATTGAGTAATTTGGAATAATATCAAAGTGAAAAGCAAAAGGGATTCAAAATAATTTTTTAAACTTTAGAAATTTTTGAAGTTATTTAGCTCAACTTTTTTGGCCCCATTTCTTCAAATAAAATGTTAGTTAATTCAGAATATAGAAAACCTTAAATGTAAAAACAATGGCCTTTAAAGCTCAAACAAATAGAAAATTTTCTCATTTTTATTAGGTATTTTACTGAAATCTTTAAAGCCAATATAAGTAGTGTCAAAACCTAGTGAAGAAATGTGGTCCACAATAAATATTAAACAACAAAATAATAATGATAATGATTGTTTTTTTCATTGGGGACAGCTTTTAACTTTTTGATTCATGCAAACTATTAGCTGGACAGCTTAATAGAGTATTGATTGCATATAAGGACTCTAAATAACAATAAAGAGATCCTCACTAATAAGAGATATCACACGAGAGAGTTTCTAATTAAAATTGTAATTTATTATTATAAAACTAAATGTTATTGCTGTAATTTATGATCACTATACCTGAATAATTAACTCAGTGATCAATAACTATTGACTAATAGAGCTGAGTTTGTTGTAATTTTTTTCAAGCGTGCAAACCAGGACACAATTATAAACACCAAAATTGTCTTTCTTTAGGCAATACATTCTGTTAACAAAATCAACATACAATAAAAAAAAACCAACTTAACTGTTGGTTTTATTTTTTATGGAAATATATTACATTTAAATTGTGATGTGTGTTTGCATATCCAAGAGTAAATTTATATATTCAAATAAGTTTAAAGAAGTAGAGTGGGGAATATATGCTTGAAATGTGGTATATAAAAATAGAAACCACATCTTGTTTTATTTTTTTGAAGTGTACACAAATGTTTATAGAAGTTTTTTATGAAATTTATTGAGATTACATTGGTTAGTAAAATTATATATATTTCTATGATAGGAGATCAGTATGTTGCATTTTGTACCCAACACCCACAGTCAAATCATCTTCTGTCACCTTTTAAACATATGCTTGGTTGGGAATGAAAAAAAAAAAGAAAAGCCCCTTACTATTGTGAGGTAATGATCAAAGTTGAGATAATCACCTTTATATTCAGTACTAGTATGGGATTTATTTATTTGTAAAAAAGAATAAACATTTTTCTAATTATAAACATATCACTAATTTTATCCACAAATATTTATTGAGTACTTCCAATTTACTGAGCATGTTCTAAGGTGTTTAGGACACTATGTTTATCCACAGTCTTATGAAAGAACTCAGGGCTTAGTAAAGAGCAGACAATGGTTTAACCAGTGCTATCTTTGGCCTCTCATAGACCAGATTTCAATGATCAGGGCCACTATGTGAACTTTTAGTACCAGAGGAAATAGGTCCTTCTGCAATGTCAAGGGGAAGAATTTCAGGAAGAATAACATAGGAGGAGTTTTAAATGATGCTGGCAATAAGAGCAAAAAGTGACAGTACACTCTCCCAGAGACAGAGAGCCGGTGCTATAGGCCAGTAGCTGAGTGGACTCAGGAAAGAAAGTTACAGAGGCAAAAGGAGAGACCTCTGCCATTGCTCACTGCTCCCCTGGTTGTAAGTCTCCTGGGGACCCTTAGAGTTTAGGAGAAAAGAAGGCAGAAAAAGTGAAGCTCGAGAGAAGGAAGCAGGAGCATGCTCCAAGGAGGGCTCACACTGGTTCCTTGTCTAGCTTCCATATATTTCCTTGGGTCCAGGAAAGAGCAGACTTTCTTTCAACCTACCCAATGTCTTTCTGGCTTTTCCAGGGCTTGTACTTGTGCCCTCCCCTATCCAGCCTTTTACCTGGATTCTCTGAGTTTTGTGTCATTCCCCAATCCCATCCTCCTCTCACACTTTCCCAGGCTAGTGCCCTCTCCCTTGTGTGTGCTCACCATTTTAGCTCCTACTGCACATGACTCACAGTTCCATTTGTCATTTATCTTTTGATAAAACTAATTGCCCCTCCCACTTTTCTCCCTCCCCCATAAATCAGGCAGAATGTTACTCCCCAAGCCCCCTCTGTGACTGTAAACCTATCTTTCCTTCATAGTCAACTTAGGCAGGATGTTTTGCTCTGTTTGGGGAATGTTACGCCCCCAAGGGACTGAAAAGTTAATCCTGTTTAATCAGATGTGTCTGGTTGATTCGGTCCCCTCTCTTTTGTTAATACTTAACTAACCGCCTACTTGAACACTGTTATTTTACTTTGATGTATCGCTGTTTCTTTTTCCTTGATATGAAGGTAACAATAATAATTTGCCAGGTTGTTGTAAGGGCTAAATGAGAAGATATGGAAAGTGCCATAGTGAGTGCTACATTACAGAACTCAACAGATGGCAGCTTACTATAATTAAACAATAATTAAATAATAATTGTAAGCTCTTATGGGCATTAACAAATATACTAGAGGCCGTATGCACAAAATTCATGCAAGGGGCTTGGCCCCTGCCGCCCCCGTGGTCACCTCTGCCTTGGACCCCACCGCCATGGCTTCGTCCAGAAGTTCACCTGAAAGGACATCTGGTCTAATTAGAATATTACACTTTTATTATAATAGATTACTGGTGGTTGAGATTTAAAATGATCAAAACATCTGAAGACCCACTTTGAATGGTTCTTGTCTCATTTCAATACAGAACATGAGCCACATCCAACATTCAAAAAAAGTTTATGTTGTAGCTCATGTGTTCACAAGTATTTCCTAATCAGATTCCATATGATAGCATCAGCACACTGCCATTGGAAATCCAATATAGATAGCAGGCTCCTCCACAGGCAATTGTCACATTTGGAGAACACCCTTGTTGCTCCCAGTAAGTATCACTGCATTAGCTTGGTTCTACCACTATGCTGAATGATACCGCACAACAATTGTTCTACTTTTGATAAATGATTTTTTTTCCCAACTAATAATACCAACTTCTGGAATCTTTGGATGCCAAAAGCTTTATGGTGGTTTGTGACTAAATTGAAGAGACTATCATTTGCATTTAGACTGTGTTCCATTAGAGAATAATCAAAATCCTGCCACTGAATTTAAATTTTAGAACTTTCAGTGAAACAGTTCTTCTAATTTATAATTATAACCCTCACTATGAAAGTGTATGTTTCCTAATCCACAGTTTATTTTATATGCCTGCCTTCTCAAATGATACTTATGATTATTTATTTCATCTTCTAATTTTATCAATTGTATGTATTAAATGGCATTATTTCTTTAATATATTTGCTCAAAATGGTATCAAGTAAATAGTTCCAAGGTCTCTGCTAACAAAATATCCGAAAGCATAGAGTGACCTCACTTCAGAAAGTGTTACCTATTACCCCATTTAAATGTTGAGACCATCCTATCTAATAAAAGACTAATATGCAAATTGACCATCAATCCAACACACAAGATGGCCACCCCCATATGGTCAAAGATGGCTGTCCCCATGTGGCCACAAGATGGCCACCACAAGATGGCTGGCAGGGAAGGGCAGTTGTGGGCAATCAGGCCTGCAGGGGAGAGCAGTTAGGGGTGACCGGGCCAGCAGAGGAGGGCAGTTGGGGGCAACCAGGCCTACAGGGGAGGGAAGTTGGGGGGGACTAGGCCTGCAGAGGAGAGCAATTGAGGGTGACCAGGCTGTCAAGGGAGGGCAGTTAGAGGTGACCAGGCCAGTAGGCAAGGGCAGTTAGGGGCAATTGGGCAGGCAGGGGAGCAGTTAGGTGTTGATCAGGCTGGCAGGGGAGTGGTTAGGGCAGGCATCCTCAATCTATGGCCTGCGGGCCACATGTGGGTGTTTTTGCTGTTTTGTTTTTTGACTTCAAAATAAGATATGTGCAGTGTGCATAGGAATTTGTTCATAGTTTTTTTTAAACTATAGTCCGGCCCTCCAACTGTCTGAGGGACAGTGAACTGGCCCCCTGTTTAAAAAGTTTGAGGACCCCTGGGTTAGGGGGTGATCAGGCTGGCAGGCAGAAGTGGTTAGGGGCAATCAGACAGGCAGGCAGGCGAGTGGTGGGGAGCCAGCAGTCCTGGATTGTGAGAGGGATATCTGACTGCCCGTTTAGGCCTGATTGCACCAGGATTGGGCCTAAATGGGCAGTCAGACATCCCTCTAGGGACCCCAGATTGGAGAGGGGGCAGGCTGGGCTGAGGGACATACACCCACCCCGTGCACGAATTTCGTGCACCGGGCCTCTAGTATATATATATTAGTGGCTCTGTGCATGAAATTCGTGCATGGGGGGGGCGGGTGTGAGTGTCTCTCAGCCCAGCCTGCACCCACTCCACTCTGGGACCCCTCAAGGGATGTCCGATTGCCCGTTTAGGCCCGATCCCACTGGGATCGGGCCTAAACGGGCAGTCGGACATCCCTCTCATAATCCAGGACTGCTGGCTCCCAACCGCTCAACTGCCTGCCTCCCTGATTGCCCCTAACCACTTCTGCCTGCCATCCTGATCACCCCCTAACCACTCCCATGCCAGCTGGATCGATGCCTAACTGCTCCTCTGCTGGCCCTATTGCCCCTAACTGCCCTCCCTGCTGACCTGGTTGCCCCCAACTGCCCTCCCCTACCAGCCTGGTTGCCCCCAAACTGCCCTCCCTTGCTCCCCTGCAGGCCTGGGTCCCCCCCACTGTCCTCCCCTACAGGCCTGGGTTTCCCCCAACTGTCATCCTCTGCAGGCCTGGTCACCTCTAACTGCCCTCTCCTGCTGGCCATCTTGTGGTGGCCATCTTGTGTCCGCATGGGGGTGGCCATCTTTGACCACATGGGGGTGGCCATCTTGTGTGTTGGCATGATGGTCAATTTGCATATTACCTCTTTGTTATATAGGATATTGTCTGTAGTTTTCAAAGACTGCTACAGAGAATATTAGACCACAAGATATAAATAAAATATTGGAAGGTATAAAGTGTTGTCTGTTTTGTTCCTTGTTATATTCCTGGTCCCTGGAACAATGCCTGCTATTTGGAGGACACTAAAGAAAAGTTTTGCTAAGCTAGTGAATGACTGACTGACTGAATCAATGAATAAAGGGGGTGGGGAGGAAAATTATTGAAGAAATACTGAAAACTCTATCCTACTTTTAGATATTTATAGTACACATTGATATTTTAAAGGCTGTGGAAATCTTGTGTCAAATAAAACTGTTTATCTAAATTTATACTCAATTTTCTACAGAAACCTTTCAACAGTTGTAAAAAGTAATTGGAATATAACAGTATGTTCCAAAGAATATTTTGAAAAATCAAATTGTTCATACAATTTAATTTATATAAGGTAATCAAGTTGAGTATAATTAATTAAAAATACTATAATATTGTGATTGTGTCATTTAAAATGCCACATTTCAAATAGTAATATATTCTCATCTTGAATAATCAATACTTTAAATGGATGAAACGAATTGCTTCTCTCTTCTTTCCTGTCATTCTTACTTTAAACTAACAAGGTAGTGGGAATTTACTCCTTTCTGATCCCAATATAACTTATTCAGACTTAATTGCCTGGTTGTTTATTTTTTAAGAAATGTTTTCTGTTTCCACAAAAAGATCCATTAATGCTCATTTAATATTCACTTTGCTGAAGGCTGCTCTGCTTAGTCCCCTTAGAATAGCTAGTCACAGGCACACCACTCTCCTTCAGAAACACCATTTAAAGAGCAGGTCCTGGCTTCTAGCTCCTGTGCTATTATTTTTCTGATTCCTGGGAACCTAACTGGAAATGTTACACACAAATTGACATTGATGGACCACTCTGTTAGGCTTTATAATGAAGTGCAAAAGAAAGGTACAATCTCTAATTCAACTGTTTCCACCTTGGGGGGAAAAAAGAGATTCATTGATCCAGAGAGACGGAACATCAAGCACTTAGAAAATCCAATTCACTTAATAAAAAATTAAGACTGTGCTGTTTGTCAATCAAATCTTCATTTTATTCTTAGAGAAGAGAATATTTTACAATACTTTGCAAGCACTTTAGTCTAGTAAAGAGATTTGTACATTGACAAATTAAGTAAGTAATGCTTCTTTTTTCTATTTTATGTCTGTTTCTCTGTCACTTGACTTCTTATTAAAAATTGTAATGAGAGTAACAAGTACAGCTAGACGTAAATGTTTTACTTCAACAAATCATACAAAAGTTTCAAATAAATGTTTTTAAAGTAATATTTTCCTCAATAATTTATCAAGAATTTTCTTATATGTCAAAATTTCAAGTGCATTGATTTTGTGGGCTGGTGTACAGGTAAGATGGTTATAAGAATTAAGTCTTGAATATGAACAGATTTAGCTGCTAATGACTATATGATCTTGGTAAAAATATTTACTCTTCAAGTCTTGTTTTGTGTACAGAAAGGGGAACATTAAAATCTTTAGTATTCAAATAGATGATGATAATTTAACTTGTCTGTGTGTTTTTTTAAAAACAAAATCTTATGACATAACTTCTGTTCTATAGTTCATGTTCTATATATTTTGTTATAAAGGGTTTTTTTGAAGTATAATTTATTAATAGCACAATTGATATCAGCTTAATAGCATCAATCAATTCATTTGTTTTTACCATTAAATCATGTATTTCATTAATTCTTTTAAGCATTATTTTTACAATATTTAATGTGTGGGGTGCTAGCAGAAAGGATGTTATACCAATATTTTATATTATACAAGGCATAATATACACTCTAACCAATTATTCTACACTAGAGGCCCAGGGCACAAAATTCATGCATGGGAGTGTGTGTCCCTCAGCCCAACCTGTACCCTCTCCAATCTGGGACCCCTCAGGGGATGTCCAACTGCCGGTTTAGGCCTGATCGGCAGTCGGACATCACTCTCACAATCCAGGACTTTTGGCTCCCTGCCTGCATGCCTGCCTGCCAGCCTGATCACCTCCTAACCACTCTTCCTCAGCACCTAACTTCTCCCCTGCTGGCCCGATTGCCCCCAACTGCCCTCCCCTGCTGGCCCAGTAACCCCCAACTGCCCACCCCTGCCAGCCTGGTCGCCCCTAACTGCCCTACCCTGCCGGCTATCTTGTAGCAGTCATCTTTGACCACATGGGGGTGGCCATCTTTGATCACATGTGGGTGGCCATCTCATGTGAGGGCATGAGGGTTAATTTGCATATTACCTCTTTATTATATAAGATTTATTTCTGTCTCTTCACATAGAAGTCCATTTACAATAATGTCATTAAGATGATTCCTTGAAAAAACAGTTTTACCACAAACAGTATCCTCATTTGAAAATTTAGGTAACTTAATTGTTTCACAGTATGTACATATTAAATGCACAATGTCAAAATACCAGAATGAGGTAATGTTTCAATATTATAGTATAAACTAGAGGCCCAGTGCACAAAATTTGTGCACTTGAGCGGGGTCCCTCAGCCCAGCCTGCACCGTCTCACAGTCTGGGACTCCTCTGGGGATGTTTGACTAAACTGGCAATCAGACATCTCCCAAGGGATGTACCAGTGTTCCAAGTGGCAGGCAGCCAGGGAGGAGCTCAAACTGGACCGGGTGCCGCTCCCTTCGTGCTTATCCTGGCCCATTGTGTCTGCTACCACCACTGGGTAGTGCTACCATGGAGTTGGGAAAGTCTCCCACTGTAGCAGCTGTGCTCACCAGCCATGAGCCTGGCTTCTGGCTGAGTGGTGCTCCCCCTGTTGGAGTGCACTGACCATCAGGGGGAACTCTTGGGTTGAGCATCTGCCACCTGGTGGTCAGTGCACATCTTAGCAACCAGTTGTTCCGGTCATTCTGCAGTAATGGTCACTTAGGCTATTATATATATAGATACAGTAGGTCTTTGGGTTACATCGGAGATCCTTTCCTACTGCGCGACGTAACACGATTTTTGCCGTAAGTTGGAACCCACCTACATCACTCACATGGAGCACTTACACAGCAGTAATGAAGTGAAACAGTAAAAAAAATTTAAAAGAAAGATAACAATTCCTGACCTTTACTTGTGGTAAATACAGGAAATAATAAAAAAACATAAAGCACATATGTACATACGTCGAAATGACGGAACTTTTTTTTTATAAATAAGTGGGAGATGGCAACGTAACCACGAAACAACATACGTTGAGTCTGACATAACCCGAGGACTGTGTGTGTGTGTGTGTGTGTGTGTGTGTGTGTATAATTTACATATATATATATATATACACACACACACATATAGAAAAATAAATATAACTAGATAGATATAGGTGATGATTATGATATAGATATAGACATAGATATAGATAGATATATCAATACCTTGCTTTCATAAACCTCCTGTTTTTATACTGAATATTTTTAATTCATTAGTACTTAAAGTACTAATGACATTGGATAGCATTTTAAAATATGTTAAAATACTATTGGGCCATTATAATGACTAAGATTTATAATTTCAGAAGAGTCTAATATTTTGGCTCATCTTACTCTATATTTATTGTTAATAACTAATTTTGATGCTATAATTTATCAAATGACACCCATAGTCATTAACATACAGTTTTCAAGTCTTTGAGATCTTTGAGAAATACTTTCTATGCAATTCACACAAAAAATGTTTGATAGTTGCCTAATGTAAATGTGTCACTCATAAAGGAATGAGTGCTATTGCACTCTTCATCAATGGGAAAACTTCCAATTTTCCTTTGACAAAATCTAAAAAATTGAGTTGGAGACATTGTTTTCTCCGAAAGAATAATATTTTTAATATTATTAAAATACAATAAAAATATTAATTGTCTTCAAAAATAATGCACACAGTAAGAGAGTTTTCTATCTCTATATAACAAAATATTAAAAACGTAGGGTCTTACAACACCACTCATGTATTACTTCACAGATTAACTGAGTTCTCTTCTTAATTCTCACTAGGCTGAAATTGAGGTATTTTTTTCATTAGGGTGACACTTTCATAAAATTATACAATTCCACAACACATCATCTGTACACTGTATTGTGGGTTCACCACACCAAGTCAAATCTCCTTCCATCACCATTTATTCACCATTCACTGTTCTCCAACTCCTCCCATTCCTTCGCTGGGACAGTGATGATCATTTGGACCATGAGTTGTCTTCCAAACTCATTCAGGTTATTGGAAAAATTCACATCCTGTGGTTGTATGAGTGCAGTCTCACTTTCCTGATGGTTGTCAAATTGCTGCTATTCTCAGGTCCCAGGTGGCACTCTCAGGTCCTTGATATGTGGCCCCCTCCATTGCTCTCTCAGGTTAACATCTCCCTGAGTACAGGGGAATCCAGACCCTTAAAGGGGCTCACATGATTAGTACAAGCCCACTTTGAAAATCTTCCTTTAGCTCAAAGTCAGCTGATTACAACCTAATCAGGGGCACCATAGTCCATCATGTTCACAAACTATTCCTGACCTCAAGAGAAAAGTATTGTGCAGAGCACTACAATAGATATCAGGCAACTTGAGGTTATCTTAAAATTCTGCCTATCATAGTGTAGATGTGACATCCTAGGTCATGAAATGAAGTCTGCACCTTGCTTTTTTGGTTATATTTTGCTTGAATTTATACTGAGAGATAAATTTATACTGGCTATTAGATCTTTTTTTTCTGTTTTGGTAAACATCAGCTATAGCAATCTTTTGAAAATGTGTATCAAGTCATTATATTTTTTCTTCTACTAAAAACACTTCCCTGGCTTCTTATTTTTTATGATGAATAAAGCCAACCCATCATAAAAGATTGAGTAGTCCCTATCACACAACACCTTCTCACACCAGGATCCCACCTGCTTTTATTGCTCCAATTGCTCTGGACTCTGAACAGGACTTCCATCATTGAACATTGCACACACCACTCTCCCCTTAGAGTGCTTTTTCTTCTCTGTTCTCAGAAAATTATATTCATTCTTCATTAAGCAACATCAGTGCCTCAGAGAATCTTTCTTGATTTTCAATACTGTCAAAATCTATTGGCAGCCCTTTTCACAGTTGCAATTCTATGTTTGTGAGATGATACATTATATTCACCACTAGATTGTGAGTTGCATGAGGGACATGGCCTTGCATACTTATTTTTATTATTATGTCCTTAGAACTTAAAAATTCCAAGTTAGCTAAATCATAAATGAATGAAATAATATAGAATATTAAGAAATCTTAGAGTTTTAAAAATAAAAAAAGACATCTTTCCAGGAAAACTCTAAATTTCATTTTAAAAATATTTCTTAATTCCAGTATAAATATAATACAAGGAGATAGTTCTCCCTGAATTTCTCTATTTTTCAATACATGTCAGGCCTTACTTCACAGGAAACGAATTACAAACTATAACACAAATAGATATCATATCACTCTCTGGACATATTTTAGTATAGGAAAATTTCCCCTCCGCTTCCTGAAGCAGCTTTGCTTATTTTCTAGAGTAATAATAAACTTAGAAATGCCTTACCCTGGCAGACGTTTGATTAAACTTCAGGGTAATAAGCTGGAGACCTTCTCCTCCTCATATCAGGAGAAGGCATTCACAGTTTGTTCCCTTCATCAGCAGGAAGAATGGATAGATGTGATGGTGTTTGGAAGTGGGGAATCTTTGGGATATAATTAAGTCATGAGGGTGGAACCCTCATGAATAAGTGCTCTTATTAAAAACAAACAAACAAACATAACAAGCAAATAATTGAGTGCTCCCTTCCTGCTTCTATCATGTGAAGAGACAATAAAAAAAAAATTACAGCTGTCCATAAACCTGGAAGTAAGTTCTCACTTGATACTGAATCTGCTGGTGCCTGGGTCTTACACTTTCCAGGCTCCAGAATTGTGAGAAATAAATATTTGTTGTTTATAAGCCACCCAGTCTGTTGTGTTCTGTTTTAGAAGTCTAATGGACTAAGGCACTGGGTCACCAAGTAAAATTGAAGCTCAAGAAACTGGCACTAAGATGCTACCTACCATGGCTTGTGTTTTTCATGTAATATGAGGTCTGTTTTTCTGATCCAGCAGTCTCGTGTTTCTGTCAGAATACACATGAAACTGTGTAGACCAACTTGTTAATTTATAATTAAGGAAAAGTCTCAGACTCCTCTCACTTGTATATTATATAAAATACTAGAGGCCCAGTGCACGAAAATTCGTGCACTCAGGGAGGGGGTTCCCTCAGCCCAGCCTGCGCCTTCTCGCAGTCCAGGAACCCTCAGGGAATGTCCAACTGACAGCTTAGGCCTTGGGGAGTGGGCCTAAGCTGTAGTCTGGCCTCCCTCTGCAGGAGGCGACCAGCAGGCCAATCAGGACTGCGCCAGCTGGCAAGTGGCTGTCCCCGCCTCCCATCGCCCCTCCGCTGCCACCCCTGATCGCCGTCCCCTCCCTCTGCCTGCTGGCACCTGCCTTAGCTGGCTTGGTGCCGCCTGCTTGCCAGCCCTGCCCCCCCCCCCGACTGATTGTTCTGCAGTTGGGTCAATTTGCATATCAGTCTTTTATTATATAGGATTTATGATTATACTTTTTGACAACAAATATTATATAAAATAGTCTACAAAAAAGACTGAAATAACTTCTCAAAATAGAATCAATAACATCACTCTGAATAATCTATTTAGTATTTAAATACTTTTATTTTCAAGGTATTGGCTGTTAATTAATTATACTATGCAAAAAAAAACAGACAAACCTCTAAGCCTGTTTAAAAATCAACAAGCTGTAATTAACTTGAAAAGGCATAAATTATGACATGTATACAATAATTATATGTATATGAGTGACTTCTATCACAAATTTTGAGGTCCACAGTCTATCAATTATGACCAACTGGCTATAAATTTGGGGGTATCTAACTTTGCTAGATTGGCTCATAAGATTCAGAAAAGTGCTATGCAGTAAGTCCTCACTTACTATTATCAATAGGTTCTGTGACTTTAAGTGAAACAGGGTATAATGAAAGAAACCAATTTTATTTAGGTTAATTGATATAAACAAGAATTAAGTTTTTATGCTAACTCATCAACATTATAATGAAACAACATTTAACAAAATGGTGTTATTTGAGGACATCCTGTTCTTATGATTTCAGTTTTATTTTGGCAAAAGGATACAAATCTCAAGCAGCCAAGTAAAGAAACTCAGTGGGAGAGGACTGCGAGGGAACCAGATGCAAAGCTACCATTATCCCCAGCGACACATTATTCACTTACACTTTTTTTGTTTCAACATTAGTTATCATTTATTGAACAGATATTATGTACCAGGCATCTTTACATATACTATTTCACGGGATCTTCTTTACCATATCCCAGTAAGCCAGGTGTCATGATCTCTATTTTTTAACACGTTAAGCGCCATGTCACTCACCGGTGACTGACACTATACTTTCCATCCGGAAGACAAAACAGGCTGGGTGCTTAACGTGTTCATGAAAAATCCAAGGTCACTCTAAGCAATTAAATAATGTCCAAAATCATATTTCTAGAAGTGTTACACTTGGATATGTGGCAATATGCAGTGTATTGCCAACTTGGGAAGCTCATACAAGTTTTAGTGACAAGTTTTTATTGGAATTTCATTAAATAGGCATGATTGATTGAATCGTAGGCTTAGTGATGGAATTCAATTTCCAGCTATTTACTCTCCCAAGAGATCAAATGGACCCTTTAATTACATGATTCCTTTTTTTGGCATGACCCCTATCCTGAGTTCTCTTGTTAGCGTAAACTATGTAGGAGAGTCTGAAGGATGTATCATGAACAACAAAGATACACCTATCATTTGGGAAATTCCAAGGATTTAGAGGCTACCTCCCAAAAACTAGGGACAAAGGCCAGCCATTTCTTTTTAAATTATAGTGTATATTATTAATGATAAATAAAAATATGGAATCAATACATTTTAATAGCATATTTAATAAGTGTGTCATTAAGAAATGCCAAGATCTTATTGAACAGGTAGAGCAAGACCTATAGAACTCTATTTTTGAGGTTGTTACTATCTTATACAAAGAAGATGTATCAGAAGAATATCAAAATACTAATGGCTAATTTTTTAAAAAAAGTATTATGTTGTTTTTATACAGCCAAGAGAATATTATCACTTGAAATATCCAGAAACAATATCGCTATCATTGGTTACAATAATAGATTATAAAACTTCTAAGATATTTTTCTACTCTAAGACCACATTATTTTGTAATTGTGTGACCTAATACTTTTGTGTGTTTCATACATTCTGAATTTATGTGAAACATTGATTTTAAAATATGGTCTTATTTCACTTATCTTTAACTCAATATATGGCACCAATAGTCCTTTAATTCCACCCCAGACATCACTCTTTACCTCTCTCCTATATGTAGAATCCATCACTAAGCCCGATGATTGATGATCCAAAAAATAACCTCAATTCATACATATGTGTTCATCTTTACCTTCACTAACTTTATGTAAAATATATGATCTCTTGCCTAGACTACTGAATTACTTCTATCTGTATTTTAAATATGACTGAGACCTTAAGGTCACAATGTGAAAAAATACATATTTAAAACACTAATGCCAACCTTTGAAAAATACATTCTATAAAGTCTAATTTATTTTAGTACATGCATATATACCACCAAATGTCCATTCCTCATAAATATAATCAAAATAGTGTCCTCTAATATACCCTAATAAAAACTTTTTTCTTCCTCCTTTCCTTTCTTCTTTTCTTTCTTTCTTTCTTTCTTTCTTTCTTTCTTTCTTTCTTTCTTTCTTTCTTTCTTTCTTTCTTTCTTTCTTCCTTTCTTTCTTCTTTCTTTCTTTCTTTCTTTCTTTCTTTCTTTCTTTCTTTCTTTCTTTCTTTCTTTCTTCTTTCTTTCTTCTTTCTTTCTTCTTTCTTTCTTTCTTTCTTTCTTTCTTTCTTTCTTTCTTTCTTTCTTTCTTTCTTTCTTCCTTCCTTCCTTCCTTCCTTCCTTCCTTTCTTTCTTTCTTTCTTTCTTTCTTTCTTTCTTTCTTTCTTTCTTTCTTTCTTTCTTTCTTTCTTTCTCTTCCTTCCTTCCTTCCTTCCTTCCTTCCTTCCTTCCTTCCTTCCTTCCTTCCTTCCTTCCTTCCTTTCCTTCCTTTCCTTCCTTCCTTCCTTTCATTTCTGGTTCTTCTTTTTCTTTCTCTCTCTCTCTCTTTTTTCTTTTTTGTCCTTGTTCTGGGTACTGGGTAAGAAAGAAGTTTTGGTAGGGAAGCCAAAATGATTGTGTAAATTCTTACCAAAGTTCCAAGAGTTAAATCTCTCTTTTTAGAATAATTTTAATTTTCACATATTTTACATTTAATATGAGTGTTCTGTTCTTTATAATGGCCCATTTGGATTAGTAAATTCCACTGATAATGACTGTAGTCAACTGCAACTTCATAAATTTTATTAGAGAAAAAGTCCTCCAATTGTGTTTAAGGGGCATATGTTTTAAAACTTCATCATGAACTATCAAAAGTGACCATGAAATTTGTCATAGTAGTATTTAATCCATCCTGGAAGTCATACACTTTTGTCAAGTTAAAATGATAATATGTGTCTCCCTTTTGTCTCTTCAGTAAATGACACTATTGAGAAAATGATTGTCCAGTGATGTCAAAATCACTGAGGCAGTGAAATGAATTTTATTACTCATATCTAACAGAGAGAGTCATTAAACTCTATTAAAATTAAATCTACATTTTATTTTTTGAAATAGAGCATAAGCAGAAACTGAGCTACAGTAATACCAATTTTGAAAAAAAGGTTACTTTTCTACTATTTCAAAAAGTTTTGAAGGTCAAATAAACATTAGGTATTTTTTTAAACTAGTCAATCAAATGCGTAATTGCTGGAAAGTCTTTTAAGCACCATGCAACGACGTAGCAGGTATGGCTTGCAGTGCGTATTTCCTTTTTTTTTTTTTTTTTTTTTTTAAATAATGAAACTACCCAGGATAAAGATTTCATTCCAAACACTCTCATAATTTTGACTAATAAGACAAAGACAGAAGTGTCATATGTCAGCTACTTGAAATTTCCTTAACAGTTAACATGAGTTCTTTTCTGTTTTTATGTGCTCTTTTCATACCCCTGGTGCCTTTACATAGATGGGATAGGGACCCCAAAGGGAAAAACCAATAGAGTCTTAGGTATACTAGTATACACAAATGAGTAGAAGGAGACTGAGTATCTGGGGACTTCCTGAAGCGGAGTTGCCACACCAACCCTGTCATGCACACCTTCCAACTTTACATGAAATATAAATATACTATTATCATATTTTATTTATGATATTCTGATTTTGGTGCTTCTAGTAAAATCTAATCTCAATGGATATAGTGACATTTCTATGAGAATAAATATATTCATTTCAGTGTAATATGCTATAATTTGTTTGTGGAAAGTATTGGACAAAGTAAGAAGTAGAAAATAAACATTTAGAAACTTTAGAGCAATTAACATTTCCATGATATTTTTACTGTATTTTTACAGAAGTATTCATCTGTGACAGAAAATTTTAATAACAGAGATCCTTATGACAAATAATTTGAGATTGTGTAGGTAACATATGTTGTGTGTATATGTGTGTGTTTTTGTGTATAATCATTATTTTTATTCATGAATAAATGTCTGATGGGGTACAGGCTTTATCTGGAAAGCCTAAAATTGTTAAGCATCCATGAATACATTCTGTGTCTGCTGTCAGTTTCTATTTTCTTGAAAGATAATCAGGAATCCACTTTACTTACTCATGGAATTATATTTCTTGCACCAAATATAATACAAAACCTAGACATAAGAAAAGTCCCAAGCATCTATGTGAGTCTTCAGACTCTAATAGAAATTGTGAGAGTACCTCAATGTTGAAACTTTGGACCTATGATCACCCAAGTTCCTGATGTGAGTGCATAATGATACCAGTTATTGAGAAATGGCTACCACTGAACAAGCTAACTTTGGTCAAGAAATAAGTCAATATAAATGACAGTTCTTGAATAACCAAAATGAGTTAAATGGGTGGAGTTAAAGTAAAGCATTGTTCTAGAAGTGCAGTAGCTATTGAAAAAAGGCAGAAAGATGAGTGTGGGGAAAAGGGAGGATGGAAGGAGGCGGGGAGATAAAGAAGAGGCAATGACATTTGTTATATTTCCTACTCGAGGCCTGGTGCATGGATTTGTGCACTGGTGGGGTCTCTCGGCCTGGCCTGTACCCTCTTGCAATCTGAGACCCTACGGGGGATGTAAGACTGATGGTTTTGGCCTGATCCCCCCAGGCCAGGCTGAGGGACCCCACCAGTGCAAGAATCTGTGCACCGGGCCTCTAGTATACATATAAGATTTTTGGTTAATCTCTTCCCAATCCCCCCTCCTCTCCCCTTCCCTCTGAGATTCATCAAAGTCTGTTCCATATTTCCATGCCTGTGCATTAAGCATCTTCCCCCTGGTGGTCAGTGTGCATCATAGCTACTGGTCAAATGGTCACTTAGGCTTTTATATATAGATAGATAGCTTCTGTAAGTGTGTGGTGGTAGTGGGATATCACCCAGGAAGAAGTTTCAATGGGGCAAATGGTTAATTTATTAAATTATTGCATCATACTTTAGCAAAAAGGGAAGTAAAATTTGAATATAATTACTATTCTCCTAAAAAAATATTTCTCCCAAATAGCCTTTAAAAACAAAAAAGAAATAATAAGTATGTGATGTATGCTTCACAATCAACAGCATTTCTTATTCCTTGTCTTCATGATTTTTTAGGCAACATGAAATTCATTTAAATTTTGTTGCTTTATTTATTGTTCAATTTTGTTTCTTATTTGCTATTGAAGATTGCTTTTATAAAGTCTATCAAATATCCAACTTAACAAGTACTCCAGCCTCTATTTCTATTGTTGACTATGAACAATACAGAAAACAAAAAAACAAAAAACAGCTTTATTATCACCTACCACCTCTTAAAGATGAACCATGGTTCTATTATTAGGGGATATTGGATGTCTTTTCCAATCAGATATAGAGAAAATGTAATTGTTGACACTAAATAACATTTAACATGAAAGGGCTATAAATAGAATTACAATTCTCAAAATAAATCAGTGATATTTCTTGGATAAATAAAAAGGAAGGGAAATAGAACAAAATTATAATAAAATAATTATAACAACAATAATAAACAGAATCAACAATAACAAAGATATGTATTAAGAAATCAGAAATGAAAAAATGTAGAGGAGAAAAAGGTTTTACTCAACCTTCTTAGGTTCCCAGACTTGATCAGTAAATTAAATGGACAAAGGATATATTAATAGGAGAAAATCATACAAATTTATCCTATCTAATAATAGACAAATATGCAAATTGACCATACCTCCGACACACCCACAAGCCATGTCCACAAGCCACGCCCACCATCCAATCAGAGCGAGTATGCAAATTAACCCAAACCAAGATGGCTACAGCCACAGAGAGCAAGGTTTCCTAGGTAACAGAGGAAGCCAAGCTTTCTGCCAGGCATTGCAGGCCTAAGCCTCCACTCAAGCTACAAAGTTTCAATTATAGAAGGTAAACAAATTCAAACAAATGGCGGCAGAATGGAGCTTGAGAGAGCAGGCCAGGGTTGCCGCCGGCAACAGGGGAAGCAAAGCTTTCTGCACACCCTGGCCGGGCCCACCCGATTAAGGCAACAAAGTTTCAATTATAAACCCAACACAAATGGCTGCCAGCTGCGGAGGGAGCCCCAGGCTTGGCTCTGCTCCAGGCTACAAAGTTTCAATTGTAGAAGGAAAATAAATTCCAGATACCAGGGCCTCCGCTTGGGTTGCCAGGGGGCGTGGCCCGCCCTCGCTCAGGCCGCCCCATGCCCCAAGGGAACCCCACCCTGATCAGGGACACCCTTCAGGGCAAACCAGCTGGCCCCCACCCCTGTACCAGGCCTCTATCCTATCTAATAAAAGAGTACTATGCAGATTGATCATCAGTGCAACACACAATATAGCTGCCCCCATGTGGTCAAAGATCTTGCCCCCATGTGGACACAAGATGGCCACCACAAGATGGCCAGCAGGAGAGGGCAGTTGGGAGGCACCCGGCCTTCAAGGGAGGGCAGTTGAGAAGGACCAGGCCTGCAAGGGAGGGCAGTTGGAGGTGATCAACCCTGCAGGAGAGGGCAGTTAGGGGTGACCAGGCTGGCAGAGGAGGGAAGTTAGGGGCAAACAGGCTGGCAGCAGAGTGGTTAGGGGGTGATCAGGCTGGCAGGCAGAAGCGGTTAGGGGCAATCAGGAAGGCAAGCAGGTAAGCAGTTGGGAGCCAGCAGTCCTGGATTGTGAGAGGGATGTCCGACTGCCCGTTTAGGCCCGATCCCTGGAATCGGGCCTAAACGGGCAGTCGGACATCCCTTGAGGGGTCTCAGATTGGAGAGGGTACAGGCTGGGCTGAGGGACAACCCCCCTCTGTGCACGAATTTCGTGCACCGGGCCCCTAGTTTAATATAAGTTTTATATGTCATGGGAGTTTTCTTATAGGGTTTCCACCCTTATAGATGAGTAAGGAAGTTTACTGTCTTGTAGGCCCAGGAACATAATGATATTTTCAAGGGGACCTTAAAGAGAGAAGAATGCACCCAAAAGTAATAGGTACTACAGAACAAATCTGATGCTAAATATTTGGTTTGACTTTATAGTCTAAAGAGGATATTAAATGTCCAATCTGAGACTCTCCAATCTAAGATTCCAGCAAAGCAAATTCAAGAAAGCTCATCATAGTTATTATACATATTAAAGTAATCAGTGCAAACCTAATAAGAACAGCCTCATTTTATGATCAAGAATAAACATTATTTAAAATTATTTTTTTCCATCATCATATATGATGACGATTTAATTTTGGGTGGTGGGTACACAATGCAATATGCAGATAATGTATCATAGAAATATACACTTGAATCTTATATTATTACTAGAAGCCCAGCACGCGAAATCGTGCAGCCCTGCCCACCCAGGTGTGCCTCACCGAGCATGAAGCTTCCTGGTGTCCAGTTTTTGGTTGTTATGGTGTTATGACCACTGGGTTTTTATTATATAGATTGGAGAAATGCTTGCATGGTCTTTCTCCATCAAAGCTAGTGAGAGTGGGGTTCTTGGGGTGCCGCTGGAATAAGCACTTCTGGAGGTCCTCATAGGAAGATGTGATGTGGTAGGAAGCTATATTTTCATGGAATTACATCCTGGGTTTTCAAGGTTCCATTTCCCTAAATCTGGTCCTAGAAAACATGCACCTGGCAATTCAGTAGTGCTAGAAGCAAAGCTAGTGTCCAAAGGTTCCATTTCATGGTAGAGCTGGGTCCAGTTTAGCACTAGCCCAGTTGCATTCCTTTAGTCAATTGTGTGTGGGGTCCAAATGGCCAAGGGGCATGTGAGTCAATGCAGGAGCATGAGAGCTCCATAAGCCAGGAGTCAAGCACAGCATGTAAGAGAGAACCAAGAAAGCAAACTCTTCTGTTTAGGGGAATAAATATTTCAAATCTTCCCATGCTTGTAGTAACCATGCCTATTTTGGCCAATGACCTCTGTTCCCAGGTGTGATTGACAGGTAAGTACCTTCCCTATGTCACTCAGATTTTACTGGGCATGCGTCTGAACTGCAGCTTATTGTCAAAGCTGCACAAATGGCTATAATATTTGGCCTTCCCTTTGCTCCTTTCCAGTTATTCATAACTATGTTAAATTAAAACTGTATCACTGAAACCGGTTTGGCTCAGTGGATAGAGCATCGGCCTGCGGACTCAAGGGTCCCAGGTTCGATTCCGGTCAAGGGCATGTACCTTGGTTGGGGGCACATCCCCAGTAGGGGGTGTCCAAGAGGTAGCTGATTGATGTTTCTCTCTCATCGATGTTTCTAACTCTCTATCCCTCTCTGTAAAAAATCAATAAAATATATTAAAAAAAATAAAATTGTATCAATATGATCTTATTAACCAATGTCACCCCACTAAATTTATTTTTAAAATTTATCTTTCTTGTTGAAAGTAATACAGATGTCTGCTTTGTTTGTTTTTTGTTGTTATTGTTGTTGTTTTTTCCTTATTGACCCCCTTCTCCCCACACGCACCGCTTCCAAGACTTTGCCACATTGTCTGTGTCCAGGGGCTGTGCATATATGCATATATCCTGGTTAATATCTCCCCCATACACACCCTCCACCCCCAGCTTCCTTCTGAAATTAATCAGTTTGTTTCATGGTTCTATGTCTCTGGATGTATTTTGTTCATCAGTTTATTTTGTTCATTGGATTCCACATATGAGTGAGAGCATATGATACTTATCTTTCTCTGGCTTATTTCACTTCCAGTAATACTGTCATGGTCCATCCATACTATTGAAAATGGTAAGATTTCCTTTTTTTTTTTTTACAGCCTTGTAGTATTCCATTGTGTAAATCTACTACAGCTTTTTTATCCACTCATCTGCTGATGGGAGCTTGGGCTGTTTCCAGATCTTAGCCATTGTAAATTGTGCTGCTATGAACATAAGGGTGCATATATCCTTTTTGATTGGTGTTTCATATTTCTTAGGATATAGTCCTAGAAGTGAGATCACTGGGTCAAATGGGAGTTCCATTTTAAATTTTTTGAGGAAACTCCATACTGTTTTCCACAATGGCCACATCAGTCTGCATTCCTACCAGCAGTGCATCAGAACAAAAATACTAAGGTACTTAGTAATAAACTTAACCAAGGAGGGAAAAGACCTGTACTCAGAAAACTACAGGATGTTCAAATAAAGATAGAGGAAGATATAAATAAGTGGAAGAAAATACAGTGTTTATGGGTTGGTAGAATAAACATCCATTAAAATGTCCATATTACCCAAAGTGATCTATAGATTCAATGCAATCTCTATTAAAATACCAATGGCATATTTCACAGATCTAGAACAAACACTCTAAAAATGTATATGGAACAAAAACAAAACCAAAAAAAAAACCACCCTGAATAGCTGCAGCAATCTTGAGAAAGAAGGACAAAGTTAGAGGAATCACAATACCAGATATCAACTTATACTACAAAGCCACTATACTCAAAACAGCCCGGTACTGATACAACAACAGGTATATAGGTCAATAGAACTGAATAGAGACCTCAGAAATTGACCCAGGCCATTATGATCTATTAATATTTGACAAAGTAGGTGAGACCATATGATGGAGTAAAGATAGTCTCTTCAATAAATGGTGTTGGGAAAACTGGACAGGTACATGCAAGAAAATGAAACTAGACCATCACCTTACACCATACACAAGAATATTATTTTTTAATCAAAAGGTAAAAGGGAAACTATAGAGATAACTTTCATGTTTCAATAGAAAACAATCTTGCAGGTTATCAGATTCCAATCCTGTTCACTGCCTTTAAGGTTTCTTGTTTGTTTTTTGTACAACTTTGTATATTTCAGATAACTAATGGGTTTGCAGAAATGTAGTTTTCACTCCATGGAAAATCTAATTTAGTAATTTAGTAACTACCTCACATTTAAGTGGATCATGTTACCTTGCTGAAATTTTCATTTCTTCTAGTTTTCTTCAATATCTGATTACAACCACCTAAATTATTGTTTTGAGTATTTCTCCCTCCCACCTGATTCAGTATCACTAAGTACTAAAACCTGAATCTCCATATCCCTGTCAGAACTCTAGATTGCCTTGTGGCTGGCCCTATGCCTCAAGATAGGAAACCCTGTGAGCTAAAGCTGACATTGTGATAAAAACCTCAAAAGAATCACTGTTGCAGTAGGCCTCGTCTGGGCTGGACTTCTCCCTAGACAAACCTCTGTCTGGGTCACTGTGAAGTCTGACAAAATGTTTGAGTCATGTATGCATTCCCTTGTTCAAGAGCCAACTAAGACTGTGCAACATCATGAAGAGCAATGACAGTGTAGCTTTAGAGCTTCAAGAAACTCAAAGGACTGTGCTCAACAACCAACGGACTCTGGCCTTCAGAGAGGGTCCATATGCCGTGGTTGGAAACAACTGCTCTACCTTTATTCTCTGAAACCTCTGGCTTCTTTGTGGTCAACAATCACATTTGAAATACCAATAAAGAAATTCGCAGAATATCTATAGTTTTCCTGACTCTACCAGCTTAAGATTTTTCCTTTACAGATCACTTAGAATCCAGTAGATTGGTGAAACTTGGAGTTCAATTGTTGATTCTTTAATAGGTGTTTAAGTAATAACACACACACACACACACACACACACACACACACACAGACACACACACACACCTGTCTCTCTCTTTTTCAGTCATATATATATATATATATATATATATATATATATATATATATATCTTAGAGAGGAAGAGAGAGATAGAAACATCAATGATGAGAGAGAATCATTGATCGGCTGCCTCCTGCCTGCTCCTTACTGGGGATCAAGCTTGCACTCCAGGCATGTGCCCCTGACTGGAATCGAACCTGGGACCTTCAGTCCACAGGCCAATGCTCTATCCACTGAGCCAAACCAGCTAGGGCTAGTCATCCTTCTTTTAAGATGCCTGATATCCAGAACCTTAAATAAACTGATCTGTGACACCATTTCTTAACAGTGGATTCAATTGGTTTTACAAGAGCAATACCAACAAGTCTTTGAGAAATCATTCCTTAGAACCTGATTTACTCTACTCAGGAAGTTTAGGTTCCCTCAGAATTGTTCAGCATTAAATGAAATTCATCTTGAACAAACTATGAACTGATGATATTATACTGAATTTATCTGAACACTATATTCCTGGAGAGCAGGTTGAGAAACAGTCCCCTCCCCTCTTGTAATTCTGAGAAAGAGTTACCTACAAAATGTTGCCCTTTCCTGGCATATTCCAAAATTTAAGCATCTCCACCTTCAAATAAAGACTCACTGTCATCCTTTTTCATGACTCCCTTGCTTATGTAACTCTATGGAACCCTATGTTTTCTCCCTAGTGTTTTATAATAAACTAGGAGCCCGTTGCACGAAGTTTCGTGCAATAGACTTTTCCTTCACCTGGCTGCCGGCACCAGTTATCCGCCAGCAGCAGTTTTCCTCTGGCCACCTGCTGATCAGAGCGCCTCCAGCCAGCACGATCGGCCACCTCGAGAGGAACTCCGATCGGGAGGCGCTCTGATCGGGCGGGTGGCCAGAGGAAAACTGCTGCTGGCAGAAAACTGGTGCCAGCAGCCACGCAATCGGCCACCCCGAGTTCCGCCACCAGCGTCTTCCGCAGCGCCGGCCTAAGCAGCGCCGGCCGTTTAAGCCGGCGGGAGGAGCGGGGGTCGGGGACTCGCGAGTCCCCGCCCCCCGCTTCTACCGCCAGCCAATCAGCCACCCTGAGTCCCACTCCCCGCGCCTCCAGCTGGCCCAATCGTGGGCATAGCAGAGTGATGGTAATTTGCATATTACCATTTTATTAGGTATGATATCCCTATTAATGAATGTTCCTTCTCTTCCAATAGCCTGATACAATCAACTATGCAATTGTCAGTTAAATTTTGTCTTTCACAAGACTTGTTTTTTAATATATTGAATAAAATTTGGTAAATAGCTGATCATTAGGAAGGGTTAGAGTGTGACAGGGGGAGATAATTGTTAGGGTTTGGCCAGTGACACAGACTGTGAAAGAATTCACAACTGAGAGAAGGGATGCAGAGAGGAAGTTTATTTTACTTTCCAAGTGAGGAAGGGTCTAAATATTGCTAGTCAATACAGGGAAGGGAACCAAGGGTGAGTTCTGCTTTTAAAGAGCAAGCAATTGCAGTCCTGGTTGATTTAGCTCACTGGTTAGAGTGTCAACCCACAGACCTAAGGGTTGCAGGTCAAGGCCACCTACCTTAGTTGCAGGGATGATCCCTGGCCCTGGTTGAGACACATACAAGAGGACAGCAATTGATGTGTCTCTCTCACATTGATGTTTCTTTCTCTCTCTCTTTCTCTCTCTCTCTCTCTCTTCACTCTCTCTAAAAAATTCAATGGAAAAAATATCTTTGGGTGAGGATTTAAAAAAAAAAAAGGCAAGCAATTGCAGCTGCTAAATGACAAGGAAGGGAGTGGGATTATGTTGAAGTTCAGCAGATACCAGAGAGGTTGTCTTTAAAAGTTATAGTTTGTTTCCTTTCCAGGAGACAGTCTGACAGATGTCCTAATGAGGTGTCTTAATCAATATTATTCCCAAGCCTGTAAAACATACGTAGAGAAAGTTATAAAGAGTTCAAAATGGGTTTATCTGAAAGGCAGGGGGAGACTTTCTACTAACTAAAGTCTCCTTGATGTGAATTATTCCTGAGTTGTAAAAAACAGCAGGGAGGAGGAGGATGCAAGAATGCAACCTTGAAAGTAGTTTGAACAGAGGAGCTGTTTGAATCACAGGAGCCAACAATCTTGAGGCTTAATTGCCAGGTGCTTCTCATAAATTATGGAAAGCCACAGCAAAGAAAAAGAGAGGACTTTTTCTGTCCTTACAATAATTTTTATACACTTATAACTTTTGCTATTGTTTGATGATTTACTCTTTTGGGTTAGGAAGTTTTGCCTTTTTTCAACTGTCAAATATTAGCTTTTCCCTTCCTCTACTATAAATTTACTTTCCTAATGAAGGAAATCACTGTTGATCCATTTATTTGCGTAATTTATGCTATGCAAATAAAATATTTTTTTTGTCTGATTCAGACTTAATGCTAATATCAATGTGGGCTTTGTTTATCAGAAAAAAAAATATTTAAAAATCTATTTCTACAAATTGACTCTTAAAATAATTGTCAATTAGTAAACAATCTTTTATAGTGGACACCTTTTGAGTTTTTCTGTGAACAATTACCGTGTATAGCTATAATCACAGTTCTAGTGGCCTGTTTTTTTTTTCTTATATTAAATTTATCAAGGATTTTCTAAGGACTAGACATTGGGCTAAGTGATTCAAATAACTTTTATAATCAATCTTTTTAATATTCTTAAAGTGAGAAAGCTCAGGAACAAAGATGTTAGGTAATTTGCCATAGTCACATACCTGGAAAAAGGCAGAGGCTATACACAAGCCTATGTTATCTGAATCCAAATTATAACCTCTTAGCCACTAAAATACTTCCTGAATGTATAAGAACATCTTTTGTATATTATCAAACTTGCTATACATGTAAGGAAAACAATATCTACCTAAACTAGTAAAATTGAAGTTCATTCAGTAATTCCTAGAACTTAGATTCTTATTTTAGTAAATTCTTTCTTTTGAATTTATAGTTCTAAAGAGAGAAAAGTAGATTGATAAATACTTACAATGTTTCTTTTGCAGAGGACTTACAGAAGAGAGAAAGGCACCCTAAAATTTTTCAAATCAGTTACTTAGCACTGTTAACAGAAGAATTCAAAAGCATCAGTTGGTCTGCAGTTCCTAAGGATTCATCATAAAAACATTTTAGAACTTATTTCTGAGCCTCTAAAGAGAGGACCATACAGAAATACCTTGCTCATACCAAGATATAGCAGTATTAGGTTTGCTGGGACCAGTGGGAGGTGGTTAGAGAAAAAAAATAATTGCTTTCTACATCTTACTCTAAGCCTAATTCAGATCCCTCCTCCAGACCTTTCTATCCTGATAAGTAAGTTTCTCTGGTAAATCATTCTTATCTTCCCCAGCAATTTGATGTTGCCTCAACTTCTTTAACATCTGCCACTTAAATCTATAACAGCACTTATTCAGGGTATAGAAGTCATTTGCTTACAAGTATCTTCCTTTCCACTGTTCTGGATGTAAAATTAGTCTTCCAATATTGACTTGGATTCCTAGCATTACAAGATGTATTCAGTGAATATTTGACAGGTGAATATGTTGAACATAAACATATCACATTTAACTTATCATTGTCCTATAAATTATAGAGAATAATTTATTCATTTTAATATGAATCTGTCATTTCTATATGCTTACAGAATTTCAAGCCAATTGAAGAACTGAGTTGTGTGTTGTTGTTTTTTCTGAAAATTCCTGAAATGTTATGCTTGGTTTTATGTTTTGTTTGTTTGTTTGTTTTTTAATTAGTAGCATAATATATGACTAATAACATTTGTCAAAATTTTTTTTCAATCACTAAAATAATGGTTTTTGTGACCATAGATCTGCCTAATTCAGGTTGTGAATGTATGTCTAGGAATGTGATGTGTTTCTTAAAGATATGTACTAATATAAGCTAAACAACTTCATTGGCAACAAACACATAGAAAATTAGAGACTAATCATCAAAACCTAAGTAAGTATTTAGTTGACTGAGTAATCTACTTCTCTGTTTCTACTCTTTTGTATAACTAATCAGTGTTGTTGACTTTTTAGAATGTAGAAAAATTAATGTAGCATATTTACATCTATAATAATAAAAGAGTAATATGCTAATTTGACTGGACATCCTTCCAGACGTCCTTCTAGATGACATTCCAGACAAAGCTGGGGCTTTGAGGGAAGCCCAGGTCCTGGGTGCCTGCTGGTGGACTGAGGGAAGCCCAGATCCCAGGTGCCAGAGGGAAGCCATTGCCTGCAGCTGGGGGGAGGAAGGCCTACTCTTGCACGAATTTTGTGCATCAGGCCTCTAGTTTATAATAAGAAGATAATGAGAAAAAAAGAAAAAGAATTAATTCAATTAATATTTATTAAAATTAATATAATTAATAAACCATTAAAATCTATATTTTTGGCATCATTTTCACTATGAATGGCCCACCTATTGAGTAAACATTTAGCTGACAAGGAGGGTTTCTCAAAGTTTTTGTGTTGGTTAATGGTTCAAAACTTATATATTTCCTTTTATGGGATAGAAGCAGTTTCATTGAAATTATTTGAAATACCTGACATATTTGAAATAACATCCTGCAGAGGCTGGAGGTAGTACAGACACTCTGATAATAATAATAAAAAAAGAAAAATTAATATGTAGAACATGTAAATTGAAAAGTAAATTTGCATAAAGACTCCTTTTCAAGTTTTATAATTTACATGATTTATTCTTTTATTTGGTCATTTCCTTACTTGTGTTAACATAAGACAAGTCTGAGTCTGGAAACACTTTAGCTTTCTCTTTACTACATTCTTTGCTATAATCCTGCTACTTCAATTCAGTAGTCAAGCTTTTAGTCTCCATGGTTACTTTTTGCAAATGTAATTTGGTGAGAAGATCAGAGTAAAAATCAATCAGGGCAGTGCTTGGACATGCAATTTAGCCCTTCTCCTTAATGTATATACTTCATTACTTGCTTCCTAGAATCTTTAGAAATTATATTAATTTTTAATTGACTTGAAACTAGCTTTAATATAATTCCCCTTTTCAAAGATATAAACTAAAAAATAAGTTTCCTATAAACTTCTTCCATACCTGTTAATATCTAAATATATCATTTCTACCAGCTAATTATTATACATCAGTTATGTCTGATAATAGAAATGAGGTAGGGGGGGCTTGAAAAAGCATGGGCATTCAACTATGTATTATTTTTAAAAATTAAATTCTTTATTTTTTAAAGTCTTACATAAGTCTCCTTCACCCCCCCTTGACCTCTCTCCACCCTCCCCCACCTTCCAGCATATGCCCTCACCCTCTCCACTGTGTCCATTGGTTATGCTCATATGTATGCATAAAAAAATAGTACCAGAGTCATAGAAGCATTAAACAGACTGTCCAACCTATGAGGGAAGGTGTGGGGTGAAGGGAGTAAGAGATCAACCAAATATGTATTATTTTTAAAAGGACTTCAACATTTTGTTTGTGAGGGAATGAGGAATGGGGGATAGGGGATGTGACAATTGTGAATTTTCAAAAAGTTGTATCTCAACTTTTTTACTTACTACTAAACAGAAAAATAGTTATTTAAAAGCATATTCAAATATTTTAACTAACAATGATGATCTGTCCTAAGATGGGGGAAAATGTGGTAGAATACAAATACACTTATATTAGATAAAGATACCAATATATAATTAGTATAACATTATCTATATACAATAAGAGTTATCTCCAGAAATAATGATTTTACCTATATATGGTGAACTTCTGATTATAGAACATCTGCTCTTTTTATTGTTCTGCAGTAACCCTTTCAAGCCCCAAAGAACCTTATCTCATCCTTAGCTCAGAATGCCATAAAAAACTCATTTTAACTTTCTGCCCCTAAATATCTCATGTATGTGGGGTCTCTGACCATGTCATGTATATAGGATTCCCATGCATATGTAAGCAAATTCAATTTGGTCATTTTCTCTTGCTAATCTTTCTCATGTAGATTTAATTATTAGACCAAGGAAGAAGGGAAAAGAACCTAGGAAGGTAGAGAAAAATGTATTTCTCCCCCACAATAGCATAGTCCTTGTCCAGGGACTAGATTGTGAAAAACAAGTACCTTTATCAGGTGTCAACAACTTTTTTTTTTTTTATAAAGTATTAGAAAGTAAATATTTTAAGATTTATGGCCATCTGGTTTCCATTGCAGCGCTTTATTTGTAAGCAGCCACAGACAATGCATAAAGAAATATTCAAGTCTCTTTTTAAATAGCACTTTATTTATAGACACTGGAATTTGAGTTCTATGTAATTTATGTGTCATAAAATATTATTATTCTTTATATTATTATTTAAAGACTAGAGGCCTGGTGCACAGCATTTGTGCATTGGACGGCAGGGGTCCCTCAGTCTGGCCTGTGCCATTTAGCAGTCTGGGAACTGTCGGGGGATGTCTGACTGATGGCTTAGGCCTGCTCCCCACAGGGAGCTGCAGTCAGACATCCTTAGAGCTGCTGCAGAGGCAGGAGAGGCTCTTGCCACCGCCACCACTGTGTTCGCTAGCTGTCAGCCCAGCTTGTGGCTGAGCAGCACTCCCCTTATGGGAGCACACTGACCACCAGGAGGCAGCTCCTGCATTTAGCGTCTGCCCCCTGGTGGTCAGTGTGTGTCATAGCGACTGGTCATTCCACTGTTCAGTCAATTTGCATATTACTCTTTTATTAGATAGGATGTGAAACCATTCCTAGCTTATAGGCCATAATGAAACAAACAGCAGGCTGCATTTGGCCTACAGCATATTTTGCAGACTCCTAACCTAGATCATTGCCTCACCTTGACCCCAATAGAGAAGGAAAGAGGGAAAGAACAAATTTCCTAAAGTGAAATAGAAAAACAACTAAAGGAGAAACACACCAATTTCTACTGTCTAAGGATGTGACAAAGTGAAATGCTCTCTCTCCCTGACTCTATTTGGTTTGGGCCTCATTGTTCCCATGGCCTTCAGGCTAATAGCTCCTGCTTTAGACGTGTTATACTCATTAGAGGAGTTTTGCTTGGGGCTTGAGGTTTTACAGAAACAGCCACTCCCACTTTTTCCTTCCCTTGACATAAAAGAAGCCTGAAATGTATTCTTCAAAGATGGATTTGGGAAGCTACTAGAGCTCTTACCTTCTTGATTGGGATCTTCTTGATCAATAAAACTTCCTTATTTCAAACTCTGATGTTTTCGGTTTTGGACTTTGAAAGCATCAAGCACATGGACTTTGGACGGGTAACAAAGACAAATACAAATAAAGTAAAAGACTTAATTCTTTCTGTGGAAAATAATGCAAAAGATTTTCTTCCCCTTCTTTTTTCTCAGAAAATTTACTTTAGAAAACTTGTAATTCTTACTACTTTATCCTACCTTTTAAATGTATGCAAATTCTTTCAAAAACTAGATAGGACTTTTGTCAGCTTTATCACACAAGAATGCCTGTCTCAAGGACCTGGGAGCCATCTCTTTGAAGTGAAATAAACAAGGAAGATTGCACCCCTACTTCCCACTTCCTATAAGAGGGTGGAAGTCTAATTTTGGTGGAGCCCTTGCTCCAGGTTGCAAAATTACTTGCTGCCTTATGTTTTTGTAAGTGTGTTTTCCCTGGATAAAGCTTGTGAGCTAATATAAATGGTCACCCCAACTACCAGGTAAAAATAGTATGAATTATGTTTGACAAATGGTGCTATCCAGTGCATTTACTTGTGGACTAGTTATTTATCTTGAAATGTATGCATTTATCTGCTTGGATATATAAAATGATTATATTTATTTCTGTCTTTGGAATATCTTAATAATAAAAGTTTTCCTTACTGCCTTTGTGGAGAAGATTGTTTAAAATTTACTTTT
Organism: Cnephaeus nilssonii; assembly: GCF_951640355.1. Lineage (NCBI taxonomy): Eukaryota > Metazoa > Chordata > Mammalia > Chiroptera > Vespertilionidae > Cnephaeus > Cnephaeus nilssonii. The sequence continues at coordinate 65,494,558 of NC_137079.1, read as the reverse complement.
TCCAACACTGACACCCATTTACCACATTGCTGCTAGGTTCACTGTCATATAGAGTAGTAATGGATGGAGTAAAAGACCACGAGTGGTCAAGGAAAAGAATTTCTTCATGTACCAATGAAGCAGAGAAGAAGCATATATTTTTTGAACATTATCCTCAGGGATTCAGGCATCACCTTCACACAATAAAGTTAGATGTCCCTCACATGTTTCCCATACCATCCTAGATATTATTTTTCAATATTATTTGAGTGTGATGTAATCATGTGTTTATTATTTTGTCTTCCTTCACATCTGTGAGCTACTTGTAGGGAATGTGCACTGAGCACCGTGCCTGGCACGTGCAGGGTTATCATTTCCATTACCCTGTCATGGAAATGAGAAGCAAATAAAATAAAATTAATAATTTCACTTTTACAGTATTTTATATATATATTCTGAATATATAATATTGTGTGTGTAGTAGTTTATGTTAATTTTCATTTATTTTCAAGTATAAGAAAGTTAAATGTCAATAAATTTTCTATTCCCAAAAGCCAAAAATTAATATAAAAATGATCAATTAAAAGTATTATATCAATGTATATAATATATAAATTCATATATTAAAATTTATATATATGAAGTATCTAATTGTGACTACCACATTATAGAAACTTAGAACAAAAATAATTTATAACATTTATATTATTACAAAATATTATTTTTACATACAAGACAACAATAATCCACATGATTATACATTAGGCCTTTTGAAATTACTTAGAAGGGTAATTATCTAGTAGAATATTTATAAGAAAACTTTGTAGGTAACAAATTAATAAAAATTGCCTATAGGGGAGGAAAAGTAATTTTCCCTCTACCCTTTTGGGTTCTTGGCTGAAATTCCCCAGTAATAAATGACAGATTAGCAGGAGAAAAATAAACAGAAATTTAATAACATATCTACTTCATGTGTACATGGGAGATACCCAGGAAACCTGAGTACCTTTCTGAAATGGAGCAAGCCACCACCTTATATGCTATCTCAAGCTAAAGACAAAAAATGTTAGGGTAGGGGAGTCAGTTACCAGAGGTTATCAGGGAAAGTAAGGTAAAAATGGTTGTGGTTTTATGAAGATTTAGGTCATTACCTTTTCTATTATTAATGGTTTCTAGAGATTTATTAACCCTTTTCTTCCTCTTCCTCTTATTAAAAGCAGGGCACCCTTACAAATGGAGGGTTCCCTTATAAATGTAAATGTCCCTTACAACTTCTACTAGGTTTTCAGCTTTTCCTATGCCTTCTGTTTCTTTAAAAATAACCAGCTCAAGATAATTTTTGTGGACAAAAAAGGGGCCACATACTAAACCTGACAAACTCAGGGGAGGCTTGCATGGGGGGCTTACAACTCAGAGACCCAAAGTAACCACATAGGATGGTCCGAAATGAAAACTTTCTAACTAAAAGTGGTCATGGTGGGTAGCCATGTCATTAGGCCCATATTTTCCTTGACAAAATTCAGTCTTTGCCTTAACTGCGACTGTGTGTTGTCTTTTTGCATTTAAGATAACATACTTTTGGAATGTCAGAGTATCCCCCTTTTTCCAGGCTCCCTCAGGGAAAAATCTCCCACCAAAGCACAAGACCATGGAACCCTTCATTGTTATCAAATATCATCTCTAGGTGCTGTAATGGTAATTGTAAACCAATGAAAAAGTGGTTTTTGTCTCTTCATTTTACTCTTTACCAAGTCTCAGAGATTTCCCCCTGCTTTGCTTTCTCCTGCCTCCCTAATCTACCACCAGTGAATTAAGTGTAACTCTCCTTATGCATCTTCCATTGATTGTAATCTTTACCTAATAATAGACAAAGATGTAAATTGACCGCACCTCCGCTACCCTCACAGCCAATCAGAGTGAGTATGCAAATTAACCCAACAAAAGTGGCGGTTAATTTGCATACATACCTGGGTCCGGGGAACCTCCTTGGCACCAAGGTCACTCCCAGCTGGCCATCAGGCAGAGGCTTTAGGCTTGGGAAGGGGCCGAGCCTGCGATCAGAGGTGCCAGGGGCGGGGGAACCCCTTCCCAATCCTAAACCTGGGGGGGAGGTTTTAGGCTTGGGAAGGGGCTGAGCCTGCAATCTGAGGTGCTGAGGGGAACCCCTTCCCAAGCCTAAACCTGGGGCGGAGGTTTTAGGCTTAGGAAGGGACTGAGCCTGCAATCTGAGGTGCTGAGGGGAACCCCTTCCCAAGCCTAAACCTGGGGCGGAGATTTTAGGCTTGGGAAGGGGCTGAACCTGTGATTGGAGGTGTGGGGGCGGGGGAGGGGGACCCCTTCCCACTTCCCAAGCCTAAAGCCTGGGGCGGAGGAGGCTTTTGGCTTGGGAAGGGGCTGAGCCTGGGATCAGAGGGAAGGGGAAAATATCAATGGAAACATGTCCTCAGGTGAGGATAAAAAGAAAAATAAAGAAAGAAATGTCATTGCCTATGAAAGACACATCTTGAAAATGCCTGAAGAAAGTTGTCATTTTTTCATGGTGAAGGGACTGGAGTCCGTGTTGATGAAAATACCTTGGTGGCTGCGGTGACTGGCAGTGGCTGCAGCAGCAGGGTGATGGGGCTGGTGCCTTCCCCTGATCAGCGCGGTCGTCTCAAGCAAAGGGAGGCCAGACTGCAGCTTAGGTCCACTAACAATGGGGAGCGGGCTTAAGCCATCTGTAGGACATCCCCTGAGGGCTCCCAGTATGTGACAGGAGGCAGGCTGGGCTGAGGGACCCCTCCCCAGTGCATGAATTTCATGCACTGGGCCCCTAGTTTATAAAATAAACTGCAAAACTGTCATTCTCCAGAGCATTTTCTCAATTCATTGAGATTTTCCTTCCCAGCAATTGTCGTCAGTTTGGCTCAAATAAATTCATAAAAATTCTTTACAGGTTTGAGCATTTCTTACCTAGACATCCTTATGCCAAAGCAGTACATTTTGAGGTGGTAAATTCTGCTCCTCTTGATGCCTAAGGAGTCAATTTTAATTCTCATTTCTCTTATTATTTGTACTGCAACTTTAATCTCTTTAAAACTGCTGAAAACACTATGTACAGTTTTCATGAGTGACATGGATATGTTTAAAAGAAGAATTACCCAAAGCTTTAAAATCTTAAAAATTGTACTTATTGATGTAAGAGAGAAAAAGGGGAGGGGAGGGAGAGAGAGAGAGAGAGAGAGAGAGAGAGAGAGAGAGAGAGAGAGAGAGAGAAGAGAGAAAGAGAGAGAGAACCTTGGCATATAAGGATGATGCTCCAACAAATGAGCGACACAGCCAGGGCCCCAAAATCTTAAAAATTTTAATAGAAACACTTCAACCCAGAAATATAAAACTATAGACATGTCACTATTATATTTTCACTCATATTTTAAAGCTAATTTTTTTAGAGTTATATATATCACAAGTGTTAGCTGATTGGTTACAAATTTTTATTTTCTAAATAGATTTTCTAGTTTCTTTAAACCGTATATGATGTAATTAATAATTTGAACTCCTTACACTCTTTTTTGGGTAACCCGTGGGGGCAAGACAATGGTATATACAAGTTCAGTGATTAAAAGTAATATCATAGGGTGATTTGATCATAAATTCCTAACTGGGCAGGTCATGGTATGTCGTCAAGCCCCAGGCCTATGACTTCTTTAGTAAAATGTTTTGAAGCAAGTCCTGTCCATTGTTCTTGTGCATGGAGGTTAAAACTCCTTTGAAATGCCAGAAGTAATTCCAGACCCCTTGAAGGTGTAACAATACTCAAGGGAGCACATAATCTTAACAATCTTGTACTTTACTTTCTTCTACCTTCATGTAATCTTCCTTATGTTCTCTTCTTAATGCCAAATGTATAAAGGAAAGTGCAAAACTATCATTCTCTGGAGTATTTTTATTTATTTCTTAATATATTTTATTGATTTTTTACAGAGAGGAAGGGAAAGGAATAGAGAGTTAGAAACATCAATGAGAGAGAAACATCGATCAGCTGCCTCCTGCACACCCCCTACTGGGGATGTGCCTGCAACCAAGGTACATGCCCTTGACCAGAATCGAACCTGGGACCTTTCAGTCCACAGTTCGACGCTCTATCCACTGAGCCAAACTGGTTAGGGCTCTGGAGTATTTTTAGATCTTGCTTCCTGGCAATGTTGTTAGTTTGGCACAAATAAATTCATAAAAATTCTTTACAGGTTTAGAAGTTTGTTACATCTTCACCAGTATTTCTCAGGAGATTGCACTAGTATTTCTACTCCCATTTAATCTATTGTTCTAGTATCCAGGCTAAATATATCATCTTTAAAACTTTTTTTAAAGTATTTTATTGATTTTTTACAGAGAGGAAAGGAGAGGGATAGAGAGTTAGAAACATCGATGAGAGAGAAACGTCGATTCAGCTGCCTCTTACACACTGCCCACTGGGGATGCGCCCGCAACCAAGGTACATGCCCATTGACCAGAATCGAACCTGGGACCCTTTAGTCCACAGGCCGATGCTCTATCCACTGAGCCAAACTGGTTAGGGCTCATCTTTTAAAATTTTATTCAAACGTTAGAATTGTGTTTTATTGGCCTTTAAGACACAAGATAAAACGAAAAATCAGTACTACCATGTTTGGAGATTTGGAAATGATTGTAGTGCATTGTAAATAATTTTGAGCTGTGTTATTACTATTATCATTAAAACTGAAAATAATTGTAGAATATTCTAAAATTTCATAGTACTACTTATAAAAATAAGTAATAGTCCAGGGATATCATAAATTCCTAACTGAAAAATATTGATTCCTAACTAGTCTTATTGATGTTATTTTCTATGCTTCCTATATTTAGAGATGCCTTATTAATTGAACAGCCAAATACTGATTCTTCTGTCTTTAGCAGAAATTTCATCTCAAAGGGGGATCTTTAGGGTAACTGAATACTAGATTGGAGACATGGTAAAGTAGGTGCTGAGTCCTAGAACTCATTTAACTTGTGACCATGATGGACAATGTTCTTTTCAGTAAATGGCCAATGATATCTCTTCTCCCTATCTCATATAAGCTTGGAGTTCATTGTCCAAACTGCTTCAATGTCCTCATATGGCCAATTGGATGCACAGACTCATTCATTGCACGCAATATAAACAGTACTAGGCTAATATGATTTAAACCTAAAATACTTGGTTGAATGTATTTGTTTGGAGAAAATTCACATTCAGGCAAAAAAATTAATTATATGGAAAAATACATTGGTAAATTTATTAACCAAGTTTTAAATATGGCCACTGAAAATCTTTATTGTTTAAAAATAGACATATACCAGTTTATCTTCCCCTCTATTCTTTGAAATTTCAAAAGTAAATTGTATACCTCAATTGCTAATTAGCTAATGCTATTTGTATGGTCTGTGTATTGGAGAAAATATGTGTGTAGAAAAAAATTGAATATACTAATAACTACTAAACTGTACACTTAGAAATGGTTAAGATGACAATTTTCATGTTATGCATTTTTAATTTTATATATATATATATATATGTATATATATATATATATATATGATATGTTTATTGATTTGAGAAAGAGAGAGAGAGATTGGTTGAGTCTCACACGTGCCAGGACTGGGGAATCTAACCCACAACCTAGGTATGTGCCCTGTCCAGGAATTGAACCCACAAACATTTTGGTGTATGAGAGATGACTCTCCAACCAACTGAGCCACCCAACCAGGACATATATATTTTTAAAAAATCATTGATACTTCCTTAACATTTTATACTTATAATGACATTGCTTTTCTGAAAAAAAAAGTGACTAAAAAATTGACTACATATACAAGTTGGGAAATATCAGATTTACTAACAGTTTCTTGACACAAACTACAAACTACTAGTATTAATCAATATTTTCTTTGGTTATTAGATTTCAACACATTTTACCACCCAATAATATAACGCAATTCCATGGTTTATATTGACTCAAAAAGAGAGATTTTCTTGCCTTTTTTAGATCCTGCACAATTATCAGCAGTCTCATTATGGGATGTGTTTTCTAAGCACCAATGCTAGAAAACAATACTAACTTGTTTCAAGTGAGTGACTACAGAAGAAAACAATAATTAAAGATTGCATTTGTGTAGCCCTGGCTGGTGTGGCACAGTTGGTTGGAGCATCATTGTCCCATATACCAAAAGGTTGTGAACTTGATTCCCAATTAGGGCATATACCCAGGTTGTAGGTTCAATTCCTGGTTGAGAGGCAATCAATTCATGTTTCTCTTTCACATAGATGTTTCTCTCTCTCTCCCTCTCTCTTCCTCTCTCTCTAAAATCAATAATAACGTACCCTGGGTCAAGATTTAAAAAAAAAAAAAGATTGCATTTTTGTAAGCATAGCATTTAGGAGGAAATAAACATGTTTGGATCGAGATATAAATTTCTTGAATTTTGAAAAGTCAAACAATAAAAATTGCCTATCTTTCTTGACTGAAGAATGATACACTGATAAAAGCAAATTTTCTATCATTTATTAATTGTATTTAAAATTTACATGGATCTATTAAAGACATTGTGTAATGTTTCCACTTTATGCCGTAAACAATGACAAACATTTGGCATAAAATAATATGCATAGCAATGTAACAAGTTTGAAAAATGGGGAATGAAAATCTGAAGTCTGCCTTCATTCTAACAATGATTATTAATACTTCAAATGAATGGATCCTAGATTTCTGCCTCAAAATTCTAAGTTGTTTTTTGTAAAGAAAATTCTAAAGGACTTCAACATGCAATGAATATATATATATATAAATAACATTCAGAATAACTAGCTTCCATGCTTACGACCTCAACATAAGGCAAAAGCCCGTAATTGTACTGATACTTTGGCTCAGTGTATTCAAAAAACAAAGCAATGTGATAAGCCTAATGAAACAATCCTTTGAGTCTGCCAGCTTAAATTGCTAATGCAGTTGCAATAAAATCTAACTATCGCTTCTGATGACATATGCAGCTTTGATTAGCAGGTCAGTTTGTCTTCTGAATGTCTGAGCCAAGCATGAATCTGTTTCTCTAATTATCCTTGTAGGTTAGGTTAGGAAAATGAGGAAGACGCATGTTTGTTTTTATAAAACATAATTCTGCCTCCTGGTCTGACCACATCTGATTTGGAGAACAGTAAACCAATCAGATTCTGTCAGATGGAAATATCATGTCTTCTACACTGGGCAACCTCTTGAATATTGTCAGATATTATCAAGCAATTATAAATAATGAAATTATCCATGTCACAAATATTGGTTTCTCCTTTAATTGCTCAAGAAAAACAAGCCTTTGGTAACTCCAGCTATTGTATGCTACAATACAAAACAATTACCAATGACCATTCCTGAACTAATACACGGCCAGATGTTGTTCCCATAGCAGTTTGATATTTTATTGTTTTCTAGAATTCTGTTTGATCTTCTGCCTCAATTGACATCAGTAGGTGATTCTGCAGAAATCCTTGTTCTTGAAGATTTGCATCTCAGGAAGTTCTTATTCTTGCCCTCATATAAAAATAACTACTCCAGCAAATAAAATCTCTCCAAATAAAAATAAGTCAAGGTTGCTTGATGACTACTACACAGGCACCTGCTCTCCCAATATTCAAGGAAGCCATCTGTTGAAAAAATTAAACACAATTTAAGGAAAAATTTACTCTTTTTGAAAAATATACAAATTCTAATATATTTGACACTTATCATTGAAATCTAAATAATTTTTATTATATTTCCCAATTTATCTACAAGTAGTACAACAAAAATGTAAATGATGAAAATGGCATTCATAAAAGAGAAGTAATTTATATATTAACATTCTTAAAATATGTAATCACTTATGTGATTTTTAATAAAATAATAAGATATTTTATGACTTCTAGTGAAATAAAACTGCTTTAGAAGTTTCCAGCAAAGATTTATTCTGGAGTTTGCATGGACATATTTGTAAAGATATTTTACAGTAATAGGTTAGAATACATTTTAGATGAAATAGCTATTATACTTATTGAAATCATTTTGAAGTTATTTCCCTTGATATTATAATGAATTGAATGTGTTATTCATTCATCCTAAACCTAGACATACAATGCAGTAACTTTAATATTTTGTCATAAATAGGCCATAATTACAACTGGCATAGGATTTATTTTAAGAATTCCACCTTATAATAGTCATTGAGATGAGAATTGAGATTTTCAAAAATAATCATGAATATGAAATTGGCTAGAAATATATTAAAACAGTAACTTTTACAAAGTCGTAATAAAAATTTATTCCATGGATGTAAGCCAAGATTATAATAATTTGAGTTTTTTTATATCAATGATTTTTATTACAGTTTTCTAAGAATAATTTATGTACTTAAAAATATCAAAGAAGACTAGGAATTGCTGGATATTATTTCAACCTGAAAAGAAAAAGAATAAAATGTAAGAAATAGAATAGCTAAGAGCATAATAACCTCAGATCACATACATTATCTTATTGATTGAGAAAGGACATAGTCTTACTTTCTAAATATGAAAATTGCTATCATTATCTACTAGTTCTTTAAATGTATTTATTCTTGTCAGTCCTTTGTAGGTTAAAAAAATTCCCATATGGCATTTTATATTCTTTTCATTTAATACATTATTTTAAAAAAAGAGGTTTTAATGTCATGTTTCTTGTCTTTAATATAGATAACTGACCAAAATAAAAGGAGAAAAGGGGCATGTAAATTTATTGATAGTACATTGTGTTAAGAATAATTTTTATAGGTCACCACAATCTCATAATCTCATCACGCATTGTTATCTTCGTATGACAGGTGTGTGAATGAAATGTCCAGAGACAATATATAAACCCAAAACATCAATGTATACAAACTAAAATGTGCCTGACTCCGAGGTGCACACACTTTCCATTATCTCTCTTTTAGTTTCCAATCATTTTCAGATCTTGTTTGACATCAAAGTCATCTAAAGAACTACAAAATATATGCGCTCAAGTCCCATCACTACATAGGAATGGGATGAGTACCTGGTAGTCATGTTTTTTGCAGTTTCCCAAATACCCTCTGATGTTCTTTTTTTTTAAATTTTCTTTATTGATTAAGGTATTACATATGTGTCCTTAACCTCCATTACCCCCGAATACCCCCACTCATGCCCTCACCCCGCTATTGTCTGTGTCCATTGGTTAGGCTTATATGCATGCATACAATTCTTTTGGTTGATCTCTCACCCTTTCCCCCACCCTCCCCTACCTTCCCTGTGAGGTTTGACATTCTGATCGATGTTCTTTTAATGCTGAGAAAATTGTGCATAGTTTTTAGATAAAGTGAATAGCTTCATTTTATACCAACATCTACATCTGTCTCTATACAGGTATATTTGTATAAAAAATGAATCTCTGCTCTTTTTTTTTTTTTTTTAAATGAGCTATTCCTAGTGTGTTTTCTATCTCAGTGAATGACACCACTCTGCTCAAAAGAAAAACCTGGAGCACACCTGTGTCCCTTAATTGTACCTCACTCAACCTTATATCTGAATGCTCAACTGTGACCAACTTATTTACATTCATTTCCATGGTCTTCACCCTAATTCAGGTTACAATTTTAACCTGAGTATAAAAAGGAGAAGAATATGCCACCCCAACATATTTCACTTTTACTAATGCTTAATTTAAATTGAAGGTACTTGAGAGACTAGCAGTCTAGGAGGGACACTCCTTTGTTACCCTGATAGCAGGAAGATAAATCTCCCATGTTCATGGTACCCACCTTATACCAGGAGGGTAGAAAATATCCTTATCACCAGAGATAGAGAATTTAGGCCCCAAATGTCTATATAAACAAACCTTGTTACTGCTTCATCAATTTACTAGCCCAATCCCAAGGCCCTTTGTCTTGTCAATTCTTCACAGATTTATTCTTTTTGTGTCTAAACAGTATAAAAGCTTTCTGCTTTGGTCACTTCTCTGAGTCTCATATTTATGGGATCCCTGTAAATAAATATTATATTTGTTCACTCCTTTAATCTGCTTATGCCTATATAATTATTAGACAATCCAAAGAAACTAGAAGAGAAGGGAAATTTTTCCACCCTAAAGTGGATTAGTAAAATATTTTCTTAACATATTTCTCTCACACTAATTTTGCTTTCTCCGAACCATTTTTTTTTATATCCTGTCAAGTGCAATCCTTTTAAAACTCAATTCTGATTATTTACTTTTCCTGCTTAAAATTCTCTATTAACTTGTCCTTCAGTATTACTGTAAAATCAAACTTCTATGACATGGTTTCTATCCCTAGATCACAGACCCTGTTTATCTCTCCAAACTTATTGCTCACCAATTCATTTCTTGCCCAATGTAAAATGCCACATGTTCTCCTTCCTGTGGCTCTTCACAAATTCTGTTCCTTAAACCACTCCCCATATTTTCATTTGGTTAACTATTACTCATCTGTCAGCCCTCCTTCTACATATCATTTTCTGAAGGAAGATTTCTGTATCCTACACACTTAACCTTTTGCACTCGGATGTCGAGATTAAAATTACTCTTTGAATGTATCAATAATTTGAAATATAAAAGAAATCCAAATAAATAAGTTTGTATGAAAAGAAACTCCAGTTTTTTTATTCTACTGCCGCGCTTTGTAAAATCTGGGGTATTTATAAAATTAAATCCCGAGTAGAACAAAGGAATCGAGAAAAAAGCAAGCGAGTGCAAAGGGTTAAGTTCTATCATAGTGCTAAGTATTCCCCTAACCACAGAATTTATCATGCTATTTTAAGCATTTGATATATTCTATATATATACATTTTAAATATTCAAGAGAGCTTTACCCCTTTTCCACCTTGGCCCAAGTTTATCTATTTATTTGAAATCTGCCCTGCTATCCCTCCAGGGATATGCCTTTCAACTTTAGATGATAAGTGGAAAAGTTGACCACAGAACCAATTAGAAAAAAAAAATAAGAAAACAAACAAACAGCGGAGGGTGTAGATATTCCACCAGCTTTTCTGGAAACTATTCACAATATCTTATATATCTGAAGTAAATAATTCATAACAAAGCAAACTGATTTTCAACAATCATTCTCAATTTATATAAGAAACATTCCCATATCTCTTAGTCCATGCCAGCCACTCTGCTAGTCTTTGGAGACATGGCTGTAAAATGCTACGCTATCTTTGTTTCTTTACAGCTTCAGGTGGATACAGCATAACAATACTCTTACCATGTAACTAGAGAAAACATGGAAGGGTGATTTTATCCAGACTAGGAGAAATGGAGTAAAGCTCACTCTTTTTTTTTTTTTAATTTGTCTTAAAATGCACATATTGTTTTTCAAGTCAAATGAAAGAAATAAACTTAATATTAAATGAGAAAATCAAATTTATTTTAAAAATACCTACATGCATGCATGTATTCTCTGTAAAACTAAGTAATACAAATCTGGCAATTGTTCCAAATCTATTTCCATTATTTCCAGAAGCTATCTTGAGTTTTCAAAATATGTATTCTTGAATTTTTAAATATAGTTTTCTTGTTTAATACCTACCCATTATGGAGTACCAATAATAAATGGGATAAACAATTTTATACATTTATGGGCTAAGTGAAGGGAAATTAATAGGAATTATTTAGTTAGCAAATCAGCATTATTTTCTAGTGGCCTGAAATCTTGAAAATTTTCAAAGGGTTCTCATGTGGGTCTGCTGATGGTCCTTCAATGTCTTAAATTAAAATACAAATAATAAAACGATATGAATGAAAAATTTTAAGAAATTTAAGAGCTTTAACATGAATGTTTATTATATTAAATAAAATTATAAAATATTTTAAATACCACTTTGCTATTTATAAGGTATTATATGATCCAAAAGAGTTATAAAATACAGAAGAGGGAAAGTGGTCTTTAGGAGGCTTTTAGCTATTATTACTACATATATTATTTTGATTTCAATTTTAAAAGAATGATAAGCATAATGGCTCATTATTATCTGTCTATAATAATAAAAGTGTAATATGCTGACCGTATGTCCTTCCAGGCTTCCTTCCGGACCACATTCCAGATGAAGCCGAGGCTACAAGGAAGCCCAGGGACTGGGTGCCTGCTGGTGGCGGGAGGGAAGCCTGGGTCTTGCGTGCCAGAGGGAAGCTGGTTTCGGCAGCCGGAAGAAGGAAGGCCTACTCTTGAACGAATTTCATGCATCAGGCCTCTAGTATATATATAAAAGGCTAAGTATCCATCCTTCCCTCCAACTGGTAGCTGTGAGGCACCCTGACCACGAGGGGGCAGACACACAATGCAGGAGCTGCCATGATGCACACTGGCCATTTAAAAATAAATGGCACCATGGACCTGATGCTGACAAATCAATACTCAGCTTCTCCCAAGTGGGACAAAGGCCCCGCCACTACCCCAGAGTGACAGCCCACCAAATCACAGCCAATGCTGCCAAGACCCCATGGCACAAAATGCGGCCCACAGCCCAGCCCAGCCTGGAAACGGTCACTGCAAGTGCTGGGTAATGATATCACATAGTAATGCCCAGCTTCCTCTCCCTAGTGACTAGCCTCTTTGGAGTTTCTTTAGCCCAGGAACACGACTTGCTTTATAGCCAGGTGCAAACATTTTACAGTTCAACCAAATGTTTATGAGGTGTTTTCCCATTCCTCATCTCATTTAATCCTCACAGAAGTCCTGGAGTAGGTAGTTAGTAGACTCAGTAGAATCCTATTTTCTTTTCATTAGCAAGACAATGGAGACTTAGAAGGTTTAGAAACTTGACCCAACTGAAAAGAAGTAAGAAATGGTGGAACTTGAAAATAACTTCAGGTTTCTCACTGCACAGAATATAGTCAAACACTGCTGCAGCTAAATATGTTACCCTTTGTTCTCACTGTGTGATCTACAATAATAATCTGTTTTGTGTTGATATTTACTGCTGTGTTGTTGACAATTACCTGAAAGAGAAGTTGGGGTACTTCACTGGGCTAGAAAAAGTCTAGCTAAATCAGAAAGCAGGTCTAATTATGCAAGTTTATCTATATATATAAAAGGCTAAGTTGACTCGTGCATGCACGATACATATAAAGCTCTTGCTGGCGCTAATAGTATGTGTATGTTTCAATCTGTCGTTGTCGACCATGAATTTGGTTGACACTTCTATTATAGAAAAAAGGTGAAGAGTGATATTAAAATATTCCTTCTAATTAATTTCCTTTTAATGTGCATGAATCCATGCACCGGGACACTAGTAAATCCTATATAATAAAAGCTTAATATGCTAACTGTCCAGTTGTTCGGGCATCCGTTCAACCAATCAAAGTGTAATATGCTAATGATATGCCAAGGCCACTCAACCGCTTTCTATGACATGCACTGACCACCAGGGGCAGACAGTTGACTGGCTGACTAGTTGCTATTATCTGCATTGACCACCAGGTGGAAGACACTCCAACAGGTAGGTTAGCTTGCTGCTCAGGTCTGGCTGATTAGGACTGAGTGAGACTGGCCGGACATGCCCTGGAGCCTTCCTGCAGTCCCTCCCTGGCTGGCCAACCTCCCGTGTCTCTCCATGGCCGTGATCGTGGGTGGGTGGGTGGGAGGTAATAAACCAAAGACCATCCTATATAATAAAAGGCTAATATGTAAATCTCCAAACAGCGGAATGACCGGTCACTATGACATACACTGACCAACTGGGGGCAGATGCTTAATGCAGGAGCTGCCTCCTGGTGGTCAGTGCGCTCCCATAGGGAGAGTGCTGCTCAGCCAGAAGCCCGGCTCATGGCTGGTGAGCACAATTGCAGTGGCGGGAGCCTCTCCCACCTCTTTGGCAGCACTAAGGATGTCCGAGTGATCCCTCAAGGGCTCCCGGACTGTGAGAGGGTGCAGGCTAAGCTGAGGGACACTCCTGAGTGTACAAATTTTATACACTGGGCCTCTAGTATATAATAAAGATATATTATCTCATTTATATACTAATTAACTTCCTTTACTTAATGTTCATTTGTAAAAGTGGCACATTTAAAATATATACCATTGGCCCTAGCCAGTTTGGCTCAGTGGATAGAGCCTTGGCCTGTGGACTCAAGGGTCCCGGGTTTGATTCTGGTCAAAGGCACATGCCCCAGTTGTGAGCTCGATCTCCAGTTGAGGGCATGCAGGAGGCAGCCAATCAATTATTCTCTCTCATCATTGATGTTTCTAACTCTCCCTCTCCCTTCCTCTCTGAAGTCAATAAAAATATATTTAAAAATAAGGAAATACATAAATAAATAAAATATGTACCATTGAACTGGTACATTTCCTTAGCAAATCAACAATCATTAATTCATGCAATATTCCCTGAAAAACACTAGGATCTCTGAAAGATAAGAGTTTAAAGTATATCCTCTAATATTTTAGTGCAATAATTATTAACATTTTAATATTTTCTGCTTTTTGGAGAAGGAATGCTTCTTCTCTCACAAATTAAAGTAAAATATACATAAATCATGGGACTTAGTTCTTTAAATACTTCCCCTTCTTTCCTTCATTCTACTTTCTTTCTTCCTCCTTAGTGAATTTCATCTAGCCTCATTGGAATCAAAGAGCTTTCTGATAGAGAGGATTGAGATTCATAACCAGGTACCTTAACCTGTTTGTTATGAATTTGGTTTTGTATTTAAATGCAGCATATATAAATACGGTGTGTGAACACATTTCTAACCTGGGAAAATCAAGGGAGTGATGTATCTTTAAAAGTAAATATTTTTAAAAGAAATTTACTTCAAGAACTGTTCAAGTTTTTCAGATAAATTTTAGTCAGTTTCTGTGTCCAAAAAATAAAACCTTTCACCCAGAAAGATGAGAGATGAAGTTATTGTTCTGCTTCAACTAAATAATGCTTTGGTTTTCACCTCACCCATTAATGGAAAAGGTTTGTTTGTTTGTTTGTACAGTATTTTGCTTTTAGGTTTCTGATAAAGGAATGAGATAATAGAGATATTGAGAGATTTGGAAAAGACATAGGGGAAGAAATTGAATATGAGGACAGAAGTCAGAGAATATTATATCCATTTTCACCATTACAAGCAATGACATAGTAGCTATAAAGCATAAGGTATTTTCCACTATAGTTAAGTTGTTCTAGCCTCAATTCTCCCCCGCCAACACTCATACACACCAGCAGAAATTATTTAGCTATATGACTAAAATGGGAGCTGAGTCTCTAACTACAGTGCGTATTCAAGGATAACGCCTCATCTAAGATCAGCCAATCGTTTCACTCCATATTTCAGGCCAAAGTGATTATCCAGGGATGAGTGTTTTATACATGACAGACCATTCAGAGCTTTTTGCTGTTTGTTTCTTATCAAACAAATAGTTCTTTTATTTTCTCTGTTATGGCTGAATATTGCTACTTGGAATTTCCACCCCATGGAAAATTTCTCTGCAACAGGTAACAATAGACCTAACATAGTCAAGCAAAACTGTAAGGCAGAAAGTTGATTTCTGCAGGCTTCCACCCTCTTAATTCCAGTTATCTCTAAAATCAAATATTCTGAAGTTAGGGTTTTGTGGATCAATATATTCTACCTTTATTTTTGCCTTCGCTAATTATCATTCAGTTCCTATCATTATTTATAATAAAGTAGAAACATGAATCTCACTTTTTAATATAAATTTTATTAAAATACTAGAGGCCCAGTACCAAAAGTTTGTGCACTGGTAGGGTCCCTAGCAGCTGCTAGTTGCTGGGTACTCCCTCCCTTCCCCTGGCAGGCCCTGCCTCCTGGACGAAATCCTGGTTGAGGGAACGATTTGCATACTTCGCTTTTATTATATAGGATAGAGCACATTAGAGAAAAGTGCACAACAACATGTAACTAAATAAACTTTTACAAAATGAAAACAATAGATTAAATCAATCACTTTGGGTTCAGAGTAATTTGAGTAGGTATATTACTGTATATATCCTTCTCCTCCAAAGAAATTAAATGAAATTCATTCTTATATTTGAAGTAAAGTATGCTGGCAACAACCTTACCTGTGTCCACTCATTAGTTTGTGGATCATAGGATTCCATGGTGTTGAGGTATGTCTGCCCATCATAGCCACCAACAGCATATAATCTGTCACCAAGGAGACAAACTCCAACAGCATCTCTGGGCATACTCAAAGGAGCCACAGTGGTCCATGTGTCTGTTTTGGGATCATATCTAAAATGTAAAGATAATAAGACATATTCTAACGTATTCAACTTTTACTATATGGATAATGCCCACCCAAAAGCAAGCCATGAAAAACAAAATTGTGATTTTGTTTTTTTCCTAAAAGCTAATTTTTTTGAGCAGATGTTCAAGGGCTAATATCCACAGTGTCTAGCTCTCTAAACTTTAAGGTAATTAAAACATATGCCTAGACTCTTATTTATATAGCTGCAGTCATTTAACAAAATGAGTATGAAAATAGTTTATTTTCATAAGGAAATTATTTACCACAGCATAAGCAAAGTGTTATGGTAAAGAAACAGAAGTAATTGTTAAAAATCTGAGAGAAGTATGCAATATTTCACTATTGAAGTCTCCACTAAATCAGGTCTGAAAATCTAGCCCAAGTTTGTTATATATAAAAAGTTGTGTAAAAGTACTGAAGTGTTAATAAAAAATGCATACCCACCTTTAAGGAAAGCAGATGTGCAGTATGGCTAAGTTTAAGGATGCATGAAACAGTAGAGTGCCAAAAAAGGTGCATATGTGTTTTTTTTAATATGTTTTTATTGATTTGATAGAGGGGAAGTTAAAGAAAGAGAGGGAGAGACATCAATGTGAAAGAAACATGATCAGCTGCCCCCTGCACAGCCCTTACTGGGGATCCAGCCCACAACCCGGGCTTGTGCCCTGACCAGGAATCTAACCAGTGACCATTGGGTGCACAAGAGGATACTCAACCAACTGAGCCACACCAACCAGGGCAAGGTGTTTTGTGATCAACTTTTGGATGTTTGATTCCCAGAGTAAGAAGGTGTTTTGTGTTTTCTCAATAGGAAAATAGGGAGCCTTTGAAACTTGGGAAAATAATTACAGCATGAAAATAATTACAGCAAAGAACTATATTTTAGTGACATAAATTAGGATTTTCCATAAGGGAGATATTGGTAAATCAAAAGAATAAAGTAGCGGATATAAATTATTATTGCTGAATTTAAACCAAAATTAATCTAATTTTCAGAAAGTTTGACTACCATACAGTAAATACAGATTTTATATTTTAAGTAACAAAAATCTGAAGAATACTTTAGTTAATGAGCTTTGCTTCAGCAAAAATAAAATGAATTATTAAAACACCTCTTTGCCATTAATCTGCAACTATAGGTTCAGATATAGGAAGAAGAAAGCTAGTAAGAAGTAAAAACCCCAGCAGAGTAAATGCAAAGGAAGGGGGGGGGGGATGAAAGCTGGGTGGGAAATAGGGGGAAAATGGAGACATCTACACTTATAAAATAGAAAGATGCAAATTGAGTGTACCTCCATGATGCCCACCAGCCAATCAGGAGTGAGTATGCAAATTAACCTGACAAAGATTGCGGGTTAATTTGCATATGCAGGTGCTGAGTGGCCTGGGTCCTGGGAACACTCTCAGGACCCAGGCCGCTCCTAGCCTGTAGGCCCACATGTAGGCCCTGAGCAGCTGGGGTTCCAGAATGCCCCTGGCCACTACTGGCCTACGGGCCACTCCAGGCCTATGGGCACAGGCGCCATGGTGATGTGGGGGATGTTCCCGCCCTGTGGCAGCTTGCGTGTGCGCCAGCACCAAGCAGCAGCTCGGGTCCATGCCCCCAGCCCAGGGCCAAAATGCGGGGCTGGCTGCTGGCCTTGGGGGCGTGTCCCCGCAGGCAGCGGGGACATGCCCCTAAGCCAGTGGACACAATGAAGGGGGTCCTCTGCACATGAGCTGCAGAGGAAACACCTTTTCTTTTCTTTTTTTTTTAAAAAAATATTTTATTGATTTTTTTACAGAGAAGAGGAGAGAGGGATAGACAGTCGGAAACATCGATGAGAGAGAAACATTGATCAGCTTCCTCCTGCACACTCCCCACTGGGAATGTGCCCCCAACCAAGGTACATGCCCTTAACAGGAATCAAACCTGGGACCCTTCAGTCTGCAGGCCGATGCTCTATCCACTGAGCCAAACCAGTTCGAGCGTAAACACCTTTTCTGACCGCTCATTGGCTAAACTCCCTGTATGCCACCACTTGCAGTGTTCTTAGTAACTTGGGTTATAAGAATCCAAGAAGGTGATCTAGGGTTTTTCCACCACACTCTTGGAGGAAAAAACGAAGGTCTGCTGTTGGAGGGGCTAAGAAATGTCATATCCTGTCCTAGCCGGTTTGGCTCAGTGGATAGAGCCTTGGCCTGCTAACCGCAGGGTCCAGGTTCAATTCTGATCAAGGGCATGTACCTAGGTTACAGGCTCCTCCATGGCCAGGGCCCAGGTCAGGGCTCATGCAGGAGGCAACCAATCAAAGTGTCCCTCTCACATTGATGTTTGTCTCTCCCTCTCTCTTCCATACTCTCTAAAAATCAATGGAAACATATCCTCAGGTGAGGATAAAATAAAAGAAAGAAAGAAATGTCATAGCCTATGAAAGACACATCTTTAAAATGCCTAAAGAAAGTTGTCATTTTTTCATGGTGAAGGGACTGGAGTCCATGTTGATGAAAACACCTTGGCAGCTGCAGTGGTTGGCAGTGGCAGCAGCAGCGGGGTGATGGGGCTGGCGCCTTCCCCTGATCAGCCCAGTTGCCTCCTGCAGATGAATGGGCCTAAGCCGTCAGTAGGACATCCCCTGAGGGCTCCCAGTCTGTGAGAGGGGGCAGGCTGGGCTGAGTGCACAAATTTCATGCACCGGGCCACTAGTTTGTAATAATATCTGTAAGGACAGCAAAGAGGCCTTTCTGTTTCATTGCTGTGGCCTTGCCCAACTTATGGGAAACACCTGGTAATTAAACTCCAACATTGTTGACTCCTCAGTTCCAACTAAAGGTTAAGATAAGCTACTCTCAAGGCTACATTCTTCCATCCAACTCCTCCCTGCTGTTTTAACAGTTTCAGAATAATTTGCTCCTCCTCATCCTCTCCTTCTTTTCCCTCTCCCCTTCAAACAGATTTCCCTTTTGAACTCTTTATAACTTTTGGTCTAAGCTTGTTTTACAGCTCTGAAAAAATACTGATAAGACACCTCCTTAGAATATCTGCTGGACTGTGTCCTGGAAAGTGAATAAACTGTAACTTTCCAAGACAACCCTTCTGGTGTCTGCTCAACTTCAACACCATTCCCCTCCCTTCCTTGTCCCTTAGCAACTACTGAACAACGCAAACTCCCTTTGTTCTCTGCCCTGTATTGACTAGCAATACTTGGCCCTTTACTCCCTTGGAAAAAAAATAAGTTTCCTCTGTGTATCTTTTCTCTTAGTCATGAATTCTTTCACAGCCCATGTCACTGAGCAAGTCTCAACAGTGCCAGCAATAAGATAAAGGGGGGGCGGGGGAGGAGGACTGAGTGAAAAATTTTTGTTTTTGTTTTTTACAAACACAGCAAATATACTCTTTCTTTCTGCTTCAATCTTGTTTTTCACTAATTGAAACTTTCAACCCACAAACTCTTAAAACAAAGAAAGAAAACAAACACAAAAAAAGCTGAAAAAACCTCACCTATAGTTTATTAGAAATAAAGAAGGTTGTTATAACAAATGATTGGAAGGACCCCAAGGATCTATAATCCATATTTTATAGAGAATATTCATGTTATTCAAGATATTACATGCAATTACACTCCATGGTTGAAAAAGTTGGGACAGCCTATAAAATGAGAGACTGGTTGAATGCTTGCAAAACCATGACCACCTTAAAGCACAGGCTGTCTAGCAAATAAAAATGCAATTTTACATGCAGCAATTAATAAATGCAACCATCACAAAGAGACACAGACATATATAGACACACAAACACAGACAAAATCTATGCCATCATAATCTTCTTTACAATATTTAAATTTATATCATGAACATTTTGACATTTATAAATATATTTTTTAATGAGGACCAAAAATAAGTAGACAGAGAAGAAAAGGAGTCAAATAGTACAATCTATAGGAGTCAAATAGTACAATCACTAGGAGTCAAATAGTACAATCACTAGGAGTCAAATAGTACAATTTATAGTATAAAGTAGAATATACACAGGATAACTGAATTTTTCAATTAAAAAAAAACAGAAATAATAAATAAGAAGTAACTGTCATAAATTAAATGTGATTTAAAAACATAACAAAATGAGTGGACCTTATTTGGATCTCAACTTAAACAAACCAACTATTAAAAGATGCTTGAGACATTTTGGAAATTTTAATTTTGGGCATCAGAGTTTAATAAGCCATTATTGAAGTTTCTATTAGTTGTGATAATGACATTGTGATTATGTTGAAATATAAAGCTCTGATTATTTTATTTGCTTGTTTCTGGGATGAAATCAGATATATATTCAGCAAAAACGACATCTTGAATAATTTATTTAAAATAATACTGTAGGAAAAAGGAAAGGACAGTGACGGTGAATGAATAAAACAAGAATGACAGATTGGTGATGGTTGTTGAAGCTGGGTAATGAGTGTAGGGGAATAAATTGTATTGTTTACTTTTTGTTTGTCAGGAAATTATTGTTGTAAATATAATTTTAAAAGGAAGAATGTATAATATACTTTAATTTCAGTGAAGAGTGAACATTCTTTTATTTTATTCATTCTTCAATAGAAACCAATCTGGCTTTTGTCACAATCAATTCACTAAAACTGCTTTTTCTGAAGTCATATTTTAGTCCTCAATTAATTTTTATTCAGCTCTATAGAATTTTTTCCAGCAGCTTGTCTATGAAGCAGACTTTATTTATCACTTTGCAAAAAAAGCAGAAGAACTGAGAAAACAGCTAACAGTAATACACTAAGCAATAATAAATGAATTTCTGAAAGCTTATGAATCTTCAAGTGATATTCAAATATCAAAACAATTCTCAAATACTCATATTCCAGGATAAAATAAGAACACACTAGGGTGTTCTATATGCTTTAAAGATAATATCCTACATTTAGAAATAGATATCATTTCTTTTATATTTTACAAACATTCCTAAAGAGAATTTTAAAAATCTAGTGCATTCTTTTATAAAATTTAAATCTTTGAATTAGATGTACCTCTCATTAAGGGTAGGTAATATACTTTATATGTGTAATCCAATCTTTTATAATTAATAACTGGCAATGTTGATTATATTTAAATTTATATATTGTTAGAAAAACAAACCAAAACAAAACAAATACCAAGTACAACCTTCTCTCCTCCCAAACAAATGCTCTTTCCCTGATATTTAAAAAGTAACCCCATAAATTCAAAATTACCTGCTAATAATGATGCTTGTTTTCACATTAATAACTTTAAATTGATTTTCCTGTATTCAGAGTTTTATAAATTCACCTCTCAGCCTGGAGATATACAAGATTTCTACCCCAAAAATGAAACAAATGTTTGTTTTTTTGAGCTTAGGGAAGGATTTACAGATGTATAAGCATTTTCATACAATTACTAATAGTGAACTCTGTCACTCTCATTTCTGGTTTTTGACAAGATTTAGTTCTAAGCATTTAGAGAAGTGAGTCTCTGGTTTCCTGTTCACTAAAAAGAAAAAGGAAAAGGCAGGGGCTGCCTTCATATTTAGGCTCGCTTCCTTTCCTATGTTTCACCTTGGCCTTCATGGTCAGAGTATGAGATCTGCTTCAGGAACTCTATTAAAGTTTATAGCCCTCAAGCAAGAGAAGCACTGTGTATACACTGTGGCTAAAATTGGCTGCAAAGTGAACACTTGCTCAAGTCATATAGCAGTTAGAGAACAAAAGTTAGTTTCTCATTGAAAATCCCTATTCAAGCCAGGACCGGTTTGGCTCAGTGGATAGAGCGTCGGCCTGTGGACTGAAAGGTCCCAGGTTCAATTCCGATCAGGGGCATGTACCTTGGTTGCGGGCACATCCCCAGTAGGGGGTGTGCAGGAGGCAGCTGATCGATGTTTCTAACTCTCTATCCCTCTCTCTTCCTCTCTGTAAAAAATCAATAAAATATATTTAAAAAAAAATCCCTATTCAAGTTTTTCAGGTACCTTTAATTTTCAAACATGGTCATTTCTATAGCTCAAGGATAAGAATCAATCTTAAAATATTTAAAGGGGAATTGTTTTAAATATAAAAGCATTACTTTGATAGCAAATAGAATTGAAAATGTCCATTTTCCTAAGTTTATACGGCTAATTTTCAGCTAGCAAGCAAATTAACAACACAGAAATGGCTTGTAGTCAGGTAGGTTTTCCTGTTAAACAAAAACAAATAAGGAAGCAAAGAAAAAGTAAAATAAAATTAAAATAACCGAAAGAGCAGTCTTTAGATTTCTAGTAAAATAATTATGCAATCTATATTTGAATTGATTTTAATAAATTATTTGTGAATTATGAGTAAAAATAAAATAATTTATTTTTCCTATAAACTGACATCATAATAGCTATCATGAGATTATCAAAGTGACTTTATAATTATTCTTAATATCTATTTCTTCTTCAAGGTTTTCTTGGGATTTAGGACTCTTTATTTTTATTTAAATTATAGGATCATGTTTTCAATGTATATACCCACAATCACAATCCACAAGTGTTTATAATTTAATAAGGACTGCATTATACCTATAGTCAATTTAGAGTAGAATTCACCTTCTTATAATTTTCAAACTTCTAATCCATAAAAATGGCATTCCCCTCCATTTATTTAAAACTTTTTAAGCTTTTCTCAATAATGTTTTATTTTCTCTTTAGTATTTATTGCTAGATATTTCAAACCTATTTTAATGGTAATTTTTATACATTAATTTTGTTATTTATTGCTTACATGTGGAAATACACTTAGTTTTATATATTGACTGAGTATATAGCAACCTTACTAATTCACTCATTAACTCAAATAGTTTCTGCTTAGATTTTGTTTAGATTATCATTAGATATTTATCATGCAAGCTTGAATATTGACAGTTTTATTCATTCCTTTGCAAGTGTTATTTTCTTTCCCTTTATTGCCTTACCAATGGTTAATTACTCTATTAAACTGTTGAAGAACAATGGTATTGACAGCAACTTTGTTCTCAATCTAATAAAAACTTCAAAATAAAACCTATATATATAAAAGCCTAATATGCAAAGTGTCCCCTCAGGAGTTTGACCAGGAGACCTGGAGTTCAATCATTCACTATGACATGTGCTGACCACCAGGGGGCGGTATGGAACAAAGGAAGGCCCCTGCCAGCAGCTGGGGAAGGGAGACCCCAGTTGGCAGCTGGCAGCAGGGGAAAGGAGGCCCTGATTGGCTTTGATAGCCGGCCCAGTCTAGGGACCCTACCCGTGCACAAACTTCAAGTACCGGGCCTCTAGTATTTCAATATTTTACTATCAATTTTTGTATTAATTTTACTTCCAAATTTGGTGAGAGTTTTTATTATAACGGATATTTTGTTTTTTCATGTATTTTTATTGATTTCAGACAGTAAGAGAAGAGAGAGATAGAAACTCTGTCAATGATAAGAGAGAATCATTTATTGACTTCCTCCTGGCCTCCTGCACACCCACACTGGGAATCAAGACAGGAATCCGGGCATGTGCCCTGAGCTGGAATAGAACTGTGACCTCCTGGTTCTTAGATCAACACTCAAACACTGAGCTATGCTGGCCAGGCAATGGGTATTTCCTTTTATCATTACTTTTGCACTTATTCATATGCTTATTACTGTATTGAGTCATGTTGATTAACTTTTCTATTTTAAATTAATCTTGTATTTCTGGAATAAACTCAAATTTATTGAGATATACTCCTTTATATTTCTATCTAGGTTTGATTTGCTAATGTTTCTTTTGGATGTTTGCATCTATGCTTATGAGAGAGTTTAGTCACATTATTTTTTTCTATTGTTTCTTCTTATACAATATTTATAAAATTGTATTTTTCTATAAATTTGTTCATTTCAGCTAACAATTCAAATAATGGTATAAACATATATAAATTCTCTCTTTATATAGTCTGCAGACTATACAGTGAAGTTTGCTTTTTTATTTCTTTATAGGTACTTTTTCTCTTCTTTTTCTTGATAATCTTGTTAGTAGTTTATAAATTTTATTTCAAACATTCAGAATAAACAACTCAGGTTTCTTTTAAATCCTCTCTATAGCATTTTTCCTATTTCATTAATATTTTATCATTATTATTTCACTCTTGTATTTGTTATTTCATTTTTAGTGTAGTTATAATTTCTTGAGATTGAAGCTAAAACTTTTGTTTTCAGATTTTTAATTTGTTAAATAAATGAACTTAAATCTATATATTTGTCTGTAAGAATTTTTAGCTACATTTCACAGAATTTGATATATCATATCTTCATTACTACACAATTAAAAATATTTTCTTGTTGGAGCCACGTGCTATTTAGAAGGGTATTGTCTAATTTCAAATTGTTGAGCATTTGGAAAAAAAAAGTCTTTGTTATTTATTGCTAGGTCAATTCCCCTGTGATCAGAGATCAAGCTCTGTCAAATTTCAAGCTTTTGAAATTTGTTGAGGTTTATTTTATGTCCAGAAATTGTAAATTTTGGTAAATATGTTATATGAACTACAATTATTTAGTGTTTTTTCAAAAAAACTATAAGCAATAAACTGAAAAGTAGAGAGAAAATTATTTCCATTTCAAACATATGATTATCTACCCTAAAAAAAATTAGTTATTGGAATTATCTTAGCAGAGACTTGGCTTGAAGTCTATCATTTTCTAAATAACTTGTCCAATGGACCCCACTTCTATCAAAAGAAGGCAAAGTCCAGCACCACAGCAGCCTATGTTGCTTCACAGCTGGGCCTCATCTGTGAAAGAGGAGGAATCTGCATATTTCTCTGTAGTTCCTGCTGGGTGGCCCCAGGCAGTGGCTTATTTTGCACCTCCTTGGAGATCCAAGAGCCAGTGTACCCAGTGGTCAGAGTGAGACCATACCAGATTACAACTCTTCACATCCATAAGTGACACACTCAAGAGGCAGACTCAGTGAGCACCAAAGCCCCATTGAAGCAAGTCCTGCCCCATAAGGGTGTCTCCTGCACAGCAGCTCTTTCATTGTAAACACAGCTGGTCCTCACAGCCAATAGGCCTGGAGGTCAATTCCTCCCAACCAAGAACAATCAAGGCTTAACTACAACAAGACTGTATACACAGTCCACAATGGGATGAACCAAGAGTGAACCAATCAACACTTCAGTTGATTGGCGAGACTGAGCCACTGGGCCCCATAGGACACCTGCTATACAAGGCCACTCTATCAACTCAAAGAGACTTAGCAGCTACCCAATACATAGAAACAAACACAGGGAAGCAGCCAAAATGTGGAGACAAAGAAACATAACACAAATGAAAGAAATGGAAGAAAGCAAACTACTGGATATAGAATTCAAAACCACAGTTACAAGGTTACTCAAAAATCTTCTAGAAACCTCTGAGGAACTTAGTGAGAATCTTAAGGATCTTAGTGAGAATGCCAAAAAAATGGAAAAGGACCAGTCAGAAATTAAGCATACACTGACTGAAATAAAGAATAATATACAGAGCTTCAACAGCAAATAGCAGACTAGAGGATCCCAAGAATCAAGTCAAAGATTTAAAATAAGAGGAAACAAAAAACACCCAACCAGAAAAACAAAAAGAAAAAGGAATCCAAAAATATGAAGATAGTGTAAGAAGCCTCTGGGACAACTTCAAGTGTACCAACATCCGAATTATGGGGGTGCCAAAAGAAGAGAGAGAACAATATATTGAAAACCTATTTGAAGAAATAATGACAGAAAACTTCCTCTACCTGGTGAAAGAAATAGACTTACAAGTCTAGGAAGTGCAGAGAACCCCAAACAAGAGGAATCCAAAGAGGACCACACCAAGACACATCATAATTAAAATGCCAAGGGCAAAAGACAGAGAATCTTAAAAGCAGCAAGAGAAAAACAGTTAGTTACCTACAAGGGAGTACCCATATGACTGTCAGCTGATTTCTCAACAGAAACTATGCAGGCCAGAAAGGAGTGGCAAGAAATATTAAAAATGAAGAATAGTAAGAACCTACAACCAAGATTACTCTACCCAGCAAAGCTATCATTTAAAACTGAAGGTCAGATAAAGAGCTTCACAGACAAGAAAAAGCTAAAGGAGTTCATCACCACCAAACCAGTATTATATGAAATGCTGAAGGGTATTCTTTAAGAAGAGGAAGAAGAAAAAAAGGTAAAGATAAAAAAGTATGAACAACAAAGTGACAACAAATACATATCTATCAACAAGTGAATCTAAAAATCAAATGAATAAAAATTCTGATGAACAGAATGAACTGGTGAATGTAATAGAATCAGAGGCATGGAAATGGAGAGAACTGACAATTCTCAGGGAGAAGGGAGTGTGGGGGAAGGGGTGAGGGAAGAGATGGGACAAAGATCTTATATGCATGTATGCAGTACCTATGGACATGGTCAGTGGAGTGGTGAGGGCCTGGGGTAGAGGTGGGAACCGAGTGGAGGGGAGTTATGGGGGGGAAAAAGAGGGACATCTATAATAATTTGAACAATAAAGATTAAATTATACTTAAGAAAAAATATATATATACACAATTGTAAATTGTTACTTTGCTGACTCCTTCTTAATGAAGCTGGCCTCCTAGTGTCATGTCTTTGAGAAGCTTCACTCCACCCTAAAGGTCACTGGCATGGGCCAATGCAACTTTATCAAGTGTGATGGAAGCTGAGGCCTGATGAATCATTGCATTGTACACCTGTCCTCTTTGAGATCCCTCCTCTTGAACTCCTTTACCTTGGAACCTCAGGCACCACTTGGTGAGATATCCAAGCCACAAGGAGAGTCCAGGAAAAGAGAACCACAGTGCTCTGAAACCCTTGGCTAAGCTCTCAGATGACAGCCCTAATGGCCAGCTCTCTGAGAGAACCTTTTTGAATATTCCAGTCTTGTTGAGCCCCAGATAACTGTAGCATCAGGCAACATCATGTAGAGTAGAATAGACTAACTGAACCCAATCAACACAGAATCATGAAAGAAAATAGATGGTTATTTTAAGTCACTAAGATTTTAGAATTGTTTGATAGAAATATATCATCCAAACAACAGTAAACAATTTCAAGAAGAAATATATATTTACCTTAAAAGAAATGTAAAATATCTGGATATAAAGCAAATATTGTGAAACATTTGTGAAATATATGATATACATTTGGCTATAATATCTCTATCTAAAATTTATAAAATAAATAGACAAAATAAATTTCTTGTATTGTTAGTCCAAACTATAGGAAAAAAAAGAAATGCCATAATTCCTGATAGGATTTAAAATCAGAAGGCCCAATTCATTGGACAGTGCACATTAATCCATCCATTGATTTTTTTCAGTCAATATTTTTAAGCATTTCTTATATGCTATCCTCCTGGGACATAGAGCCTAAAGCTATAGTTGGAAAGAGACAAAGAAACAGACTGCAATTTGGCTAAAATTTAACCTTCACTAGAAGGTATATTTTAAAACAGCAAAAGAATCAAATATAGACATCAGTTTATGTAAATAAATAAATATGGCAAAGCTGCTGATGAAATTGCTTTATTTTATCATCTTTCTCCTGATTTTTCAAGTCATCTGTCACAACCACTGCCTAAGTTAAAAATATAAAAGCTTTAAAAAAGTTTGAAGATATCAGACAAGATTTCTTACTTTCTAATTCAGTCTCAAAATACAAATTATTCTTTGATCAGACTATATTCTTCAATACAAGCTCTTCCACACAGTATGTATGGATGTGTTCTGTTTGATTAAGCTACAGCAGTCCTGTTATTTAGGGTCACATGTGAAATGAAATGGCTTTGAGTTTATAAGAATCCATAATTTAAATAAAAAGTAAATCCCTCCTATATTATCTCTCTTCATTTCTTATATATGCTAAAATTCTTAAATTATGTTTGAACCAAAAACATGAAATGAGAAATTAAAACAAATGAAATAATCTAAAATTTAACAATATATATTGAATAAGTAAATAGATGAATGTGACTTTTTTAATGGAGTACACCTCCTGGGCCTAAATTTGCTAGGACTTACTGCATATTTTGGACATTGATTTTGTCCCCTAAGATGTTGTCCGTGGAGTGAGGCTTAGCTACAAAATTAGTTTTCTCTGTTTCATCAACTATTCCAATGTTCCTGTTCATGCTCAGTTTCTATCTTGTTACCTGATTTGATTTGAAATGCCAGTGTTCTTTGTGTGTAAGGTAGCCTTACTCTTTACATTTTTTAATAAATATTACATAAATGTTCTTTAATACCACCATTATATAATACTTTTACATTTCTATAAGAATTATTGTCTTATAATAAAATTTATCCACCTACATATCCACCCATATATTTGTTTAAAACAACATTGTACACTACTTCTTGCTATTCCTAATGATTCATTTTCCTATAATTATAAACATTTTTTACATTATATGTGCAAAATAATTTTACAGCAGTACCTTGATTTATTGATGATGTACATGAAAAATCATTAATACAGAATATATGTTGTAGAAACTGCAAAAAAGCTATTAATCTGCCACATAGCATGAGCTTGAATAAGAATCAGGATAATGTCATGTGCTTCTGCATTACTTAAGCAGCTTATACCCACTGCACTCCTATAACTTAAAATAGCTATGCTTATTTAAATCTAATTTTGCACCATAAATGTATTCCTAGGCTGAATTATTTATGTCTCTGTTCACAAACAGCATTTCAATACATTATACAGTAAAGTTAGAAGAGAATATATGTATGGAATATCATTTCATTGGTAGCATTTATACAAGGTAATTCACGGTAAAAGTAGGGGCCTCATCATGTTCATTTTCTTTGTCATTTTCCCCAAGAATTTAGCAGTGGAAAATGTGAATAAGCTGCCAGTCTATTAGTGGTATTTTAAAAAATGAATGAAAAATTAAATAAAGTATAAATGATTGCATATTTGTATATATAAAAGAATACAGAATAGCAATACAATTAAACATGTTTCTGTATTTTATCCAAGATGTGACTTAAGTATGAGCAGTACCTGTACACTAAAAGCTATCTCTTGCCATTGGACTTATTCTCAGTAAAAATAGCCATATATCTGTATGGCTATTTTTACTAAATTGTCCAACAAGTATTGGACAATTTAGCCTGCAAATTCCCATAATCAAAAGAAAACTGATAGTCTTACTTAATGAGCAATTGATTTGCACTGGCAAATAAACCATGCCTACTTTGTGTGTTCTGTCCCTACTATTTAGAATGCCAACTAAATGGATTATCTAAGCAAGTATTGCCATAACATCAGCTTCCTTAATATCGTGAGAGAGATCACCTTTCTCCCACTAACTGTACATACCACTTACAAGCATGAGTATCAAGGACGTGCTTTTCAATATCAAGAGAAAAATTGTTTTTGTCATCAGTGTGATCCACCAGATATTTTGTTCTTCATTCAGGTATAATTTGGGATACTGTCTTCCCATCCTTTGAAATTTTCTGTGGCCATGTGACTGGCTTATCACCAAAGTACACACAGAATATAATTATTCTACTTGCAAGTAAAATTTTTAAGGACCAGAGAACAATTTACTACTCTGGCTTTCCCCTTTTGTCATGGAGAACAGCAGTGCTCACATTGCAGCTTAGCTGTCATTCTGGGTCCTATAGTAATGATATCATGGAATTGTCATGGATGTGTAGCAGGAGTAAGAACCTTATACATTACAGTAGAATTACTTACCCTATCCCAGCTGATAAAACAATTAATCTCAATATTCCCTATTCTCACGTCCCCAAATATCAACATGTATCCTTATATAATAGGCGACATCACCATGAGTTTTTATAACTTTCTAATTCTTAATACATACAATATAATAGTTCTAAGTGATGTGCAGGGATGAAATAAAACGTATGTATAATGATAAGTTCTGGGTTGTTGAATGAGCAAAAGAGAGAGACTGAGAGAAGAAGTTCTAGGAGTTGAATTTACCTTTCCTAAACGTAGGTTTTACAATCCCTTGGACTAGGCATCAGTATAATTTGCACTGTCTCTCACTTTAGCAGTGTCCTTGAGGTCTTACCTTTCTACATAATCGAGTAGCCGGGAACAGTGATTTGAAGCAGGAGCATCATGACCTCCTACTGCATAAAGGAAACCATCACATGTGGCTACTCCAACACCCCCTCTTCTTTTACACATTGGAGCACACATGTTCCACTTATTTGTATGAGGATCATAATACTCCATTGAACTCAAACACGAGCTTCCATCGCGACCTCCAACTGAATACAACCTAAAAAACACAATTGGAAAAACATGACTTAATACTATAGTATGGATGTCAAAATGTAGAAAAAGAAATTCCATTAAAGATAAATTTAATCACAGTATGAGTCTCAAATATACTTGAAATACTACTTCACATGGAAAATTTTTTAGAGGTACTCTATAAATAACTGCATATGCCTAGAGTTCCCATCATTCTAATATGCAGAATATCAAATGAAATTTAAAAAATTTTAATTTTCTAACCTGTTATTTCTAGAATGTTAGATTTACACTGCTTATGCCATACTAATTCAAGATTTTAATATATTATTTAAATACAGATTAAGGAATTATTACTTAAAATATAGAAAAATATACATTTACCCCCAATTTTTCTTGAAAATTCCCATAATCAAAAGAAAACTGATCGTCTTACTTAATGAGCAATTGATTTGCACTGGCAAATAAACCATGCCTACTTCTTGTGTTCTGTCCCTACTATTTAGAACGCCAACTAAATGGATTATCTAAGCAAGTATTGCCATAACATCAGCTTTCTTAATCAGTGCTTAACCTATAGCTAATGTGTTACATAGATGTCTTTACAGGAAAAAAGTGTGCAGTCATGTTAATCTGACTGAATATTGCTGAAACTTATTACTTAATACACTCATTTTCCTATAATTATTTCATTAATGACAAATATACTACAGATCTGGGAAAATAAGTGCTACAGCATAAATGATACTTAAAAGGTTAAAAATATACTATTTGTAATAAAACAGATCTTTTCTATTTGGTCATCACTATGAAAATTTCATCACAGTGAGGTACAGAGTTGCATTTATTTATTAATTCACTCAGCACATATTTTTGAATGCCTAGTTTATGCCACACACATCATCTAAAGTTTTGCAAATATATCCATGAACAAAACAGGATAAATATTCCTGCACTCAATTCTTCTGGAATAAGGGGTAGACATAACATACAAAATAAACATATATATTTCTTTATAAAGACTGGGTGCTGTAGACATAGACAGAGCAAGGAAGTGGGGTCAAGTGTGCAATGGTAAGAGGCGGTTGTGGTTATAATTTTAAATATATCATCAGGAAAGGTCTCACTGAGAAGATGATGTTTGCACAAAAATTTGAAAAAGACAGTGGTGGTTGCATGTGAGTTCAGGGATATCTCCCAGAGAAGATTCATGGCAGACAGAACAGGTGACTACCAAGTTCCAGGAGCATCAAGGAAGCCAGAGTGGCTGTAGCAGAGATTGAGGGGGGAGTGGCAGATGAGGTGAGAGGTAGGGGGTACAGGGTTAACCTCATACAGGTATTTGTAGACATTGACTCTGAGTGAAACAGGAAGCCATAAGACATTTTTTGAGAAGAGGGTGATATGACTTGCTTGGGTTTTAATATGGTTAGATGTTATGAAATTTTTGTCTTATTCGTGGACATTATGCTTAATATATTAGTAAATAGAGAATTCAGTACTTTTCAATTTATAAATAAATGTTCAGGAAGACATTACTGCTTAGCATATAATTTAATTCAGGTCTTATATTTACAAACTTATGCTATATTATATTTTACTAACTCTAAAATATGATGGCTCAACTGATTCAAGTCTGGAGACTTATTTTTTAAAGCTCTTTAAGTTTCTTTGAATGCCTGCCATGATAAAGTGTTTCTGATTGCCCGAGTGTGACCTTTATGGACATTATGCTTTTTCGCTTGATTACTCAACAAGTTGTCTGCCAGCTCTCAATCTTGCAACATGTTGATATTAACTAATAGGAGCATTTTGTAGAACAAGTATTGGACAATTTAGCCTGCAAAAGCACCCAGAAGTGAAATAATTATTCACTCAGAAGATTTTATCTTCCTAAAAACTTTCTGAAATCTGAACTTCACTTATGTTTTTGTTATATTTATATTGAAGATCTAACTCAAGGGAAGTATGCAATAGCTTGATGTATTATTATTAAAATTTAACTAAATCTTTTTGTAGGAATTTTGTTTATTGGGCATCTTCACATGAGGCACATAGTTTATATATAAGAAAAGCAACCCCTCTTTTGTCTATTGTTTTAAAGAAATTATTGATTTTAAGCTGTTCTATTTATTTATACACATAACAGTGATAAATTATGGTATTGCTACATCTGAACTCAGTGTTGCTGACAATACATTATTTCTGTGCAGCAATATATCACACATTTTCTTTTTCTGAGACTATTAAATATGCTAACATATACAAATATATAGCTAAATGTATATAAAAGTAATGGTAATTAATATAACATATTGCTTACAATATAAAAGTCAATATTGAGCCTATTAGTATAGGTTTTTATTTGGAAATTAAACAATGCTATAAAATTTGTTATATCATCATTGATTATCTTATCTAATAAATAGGGAATATGCAAATTGACCATCACACCATCACAAAGATGGTGACACCTATAGCCACAAGATGGCGCACCCAGTCCCCTCAGTCCCACAGTCCTTCCAGCCCAGTGGTGGTGGTGGGGGCGGCAGGCACATGGTGTGGCCAGACCCGCCCTTAGACCCTCAGCTGCCAGGGCTGGCCAGAGGTGCAGGCAAGCCTCGGATGGCAGCTGCCCAGCCGCCCAGGGCCAGCCGAGGCTCAGGTAACCAGGGCCGGCCAAGGTGTGTGCTGCTGGCAGTGGCAGCAGCAGAGGTGCCTTCCCCTGATCGCCGGGTTACCTCCCGCCCCTGAGGGCTCCTGGACTGTGAGAGGGGGCAGGCCGGGCTGAGGGACACCCCCTCCAGTGCATGAATTTTCATGCAGCAGGCCTCTAGTTTAATATAATTACTAGTACATATATTACAAACCACTATTCATTCAGTCTCTCTTTTGTGTAAACCTCCCTTAATAATGTCTAATAACACAAGGGATTATAGAAGAAAGAAATTTATGTAATGCTTTAATACAAATGACCTAATTTTTGACAGTTCCTTTTGTAAAATAAGTGTTTTATATATGCATGGTAACTTACTTTGTAAGTAATTTACTAAAGCCTAAGCTAGGTTATCAGTGGTATGTTTTACTTTATATCTAGCTTTTTTAGTGCCCTTCATAGTATTATATAATCTACAGATCAGTAATAAAATTACTGTAACTTTAATAATATAACATAAATTATTGATAATGTTAGGGGAAAACTAGTTGAAAAGAATAAATACACTAATTTTTTTTTCCTCAAGAACAAGCTGTGAAAAAGAAATCAGAAAATTTAACTTATGTGAAATATATGATCATGTCCTTTAAGACTGCTTTTTGGATCTATTGTTAAAATTAATAAATGTATTTCAGTATTTGAAAAGACCTTGAAAATTGTGTACTTTACAGATATATGTTATTAACCATTATCTACAATCCACTTATTTTGAAATGCAAATTTGCTAAGTGACTAAAAATTTAAATGTAAAAATAAATAACAACAACAATACTAATAACTATTACTATATTTACATTAAAGCTATAAAAATAACCAAGGATATAAACATGATATTCTAAGCAGTTAGAATAAGTGCTAGAAGGTATGCATCAAACTTTATGGACAATTATTAAAGGTTACCTTCTCAGATCCCCCCTCACAATCTATTTAAATATACTGTAGATTGATTTCCTGCTTTGTTACTACAAGGACAAGTTAGATGTTGAGAATCTGAAGACAAAGAGGAATCTGTTCCTTGACAACATAGGAAGTGACAGCTGACAGTTTCACAGCGAGAAAGGAAATTTGACATTTTAACTTAGAGTTGAAAGATGAGTAGAAATTTGAAAGATGAAGTAGAGGAGAAAGCATTACATGCAGGGAAAACATTATGAGTAAAGACAAGGGTCATGAAAGGTCATAGAAGGTGATAAATAAAGAGTGGCAGGTATGTCATGTTGATGGAAGAGGTTGTAGTGATGGGAGGGAAAGAAGAGATACAGCCGGTAGAATGAGAAGATTAAAAGGAGAATGAAGGGGGTTGTGTGTCCTGCTATAGAGTTGGAGTTTCATTCTGAGGCAATGAGAAAATGAGAAAAAAACAATATTCTCAGAAATCATCAAGGTCATAGTTCAGTTTGCTCTGCATATTAACTAGTATTTCCCTTGCAAGGCAAACATTGGCAGGGAATCAGAAATATTCCTGACTTTAGCAAACTCTTGTAGAATTTTGCTGAGTATGGCAAGAATCTGAGTCTCCCCTACTGCTTTCCCTAATGTATGTGTTTAGTTTTACCTAAAGTTTAGCGACCAGGTGTCACTGTGTTGAAGTCTAGTTGCCATGTGCCTGGCTGGGTATCACATATTTACTATTCTAGTAACTACAAAATAGCAGTTGCAGGAAATAAAGCTTGTATTAGGATATGGGTCAAATGTGTGTAAAGTGGCTTTGTAGATACTGAGAACGAGGCTGTTCCCATTTTTAACTATGTCATATGTAGAGTCTGACCCTTTGCCATGAACTGTAAAGAGTCTGAATTTAACCCTTCTTGGCAACTAACAGATTACCCTATCACAGCTGAGAGCAGACACATGATTCCTGGGTCAGAGAAAAATGACTTTATTACTCACCGCACAATAGGTAGTATGAGCTTCACGTTCATATTGCTGCTTCACGTCCCCCCAAGTCCCACCAGGCTGATGCAAAGAGACTCAGGTAAATGCTGCACACACACACTGGGTTTTTCTCACATTTGAAGGTCACCGAGTTTATGAAATGCTTATTCTTTAAAAGAGGATGCCAACAAACCTACCTAACCTTTGCTCTGAAGAGAGACATTATTATTCTGGAGAAGAAACAATTCTGCTCTCTGCCCCAAAGAAAGACACTGTTTCTATCTTCCAAACCTGTCTGATTTACAAATGCTCTGAATAAGATAGTATGAAAAAAAGTTGCCAATACTTCTTGTTTGGAAAATGTGCAGTAATGCTAAAACCTGATGGTTAAATATCTGTGAACCCTGTTGTCCTGATGTCCTAAGGTAACTCTTACTATCACAGCCATAGTTCACGTGGCAGGATGACAGGAGAGTGGAAGAAGGAGCACATCCTCTGCCTTTAAGATTTCATCTTTTAAGTGCACAGCTCACGTCTTACATGCCATTGGCCAGAACTCAGTCACATGGCAATACCTAACTGGTAAGGTGCTGGAAATGTTCCTATTTTAGGTGACCATATGCCTACCTAACAATTGGTGTTTATATTGTCACTAGAGGCCTGGTGCATGAGATTCGTGCACTTGGGGGAAGGGGGTCCCCTCAGCGTGGCCTGTGTCCTCCTGCAGTCCAGGATCCCTTGGGGTATGTCCAATTGCCGCAGAGGCAGGAGAGGCTCCTGCCACCATCGCTGCTCTTGCCAGCCATGAGCCTGGCTTCTGGGAGTGCACTGATCACCAGGGGGCAGCTCCTGCATTGAGCGTCTGGCCCCTGGTGGTCAGTGCGCGTCATAGCAACCGGTCATTCTGCTGTTCAGTCGATTTGCATATTAGCCTTTTATTATATAGGATATGAAAAGGAGCGAATGAATATTAGGAGATACTTAGAAGTTTCTGACCCAACACTAGGTCTTTTCCAGTCCTATGTGCCATTGTGCCTTCTATCTTAAGTACCTATTTACTATAGAGGCTAGGTTGCTTCTCCTTTATCTCTCATCAATGAATTCAGCTGTGTCTCTACTAGACAATCTTTCCTCATACTACTTTGTCTTCTTCTAGAAATTTAACATTTCCAATCTGTATCCCAAGTAAAGTTATTTGTGCCTCCAGTCATATATTTTAAATATTTTAAGATTTTACTGATTAACCTGTGATATTAATTATGATTTTGATTCACACTATGGTTACCCAGAAGGTATGTTGTTATCCCTTCCTTTGCAAAATAAAAGTGTAAAAATTTCACAACCCCCATAACATAAACACTTCGAAGCAGCTCCCTAGAGTCATAACTCTGTTTGATCCTTTGTGTCCCAGTGAGAACTCTTTAATTTAGTCCCAAAAGAAGGCTTGTTGATAGATACTGCTGTCAGAATACTTCACCTCTGCCATTCAGTGAACCCTTTTGTGAGACGTACTTGTTGAGGTGCCTTATAGTACAGTAAGTGGATGTCGGGAAGCTTACAACAGGTTGTATGTTGCTTTTGTTCCTCCTTACTAGAAATGTGGATGAATGGGGCAAACTCAGACTGAGACTTGCTGCCATTAAAACACGGCTGGCATGCAAGATTGTGGGTTAAAGTTTGGTAGAAAATACTTACCTTAACTTATTAGAATTTGCCCATATTTCCTAAAAATAAAAACAACTCACAATTTTAAATACGCAAATTAATTTGGGTCAATTAACCACATCCCAACACTTGTTAGAATTCAACAACCTAAACCTGATATAAATGGCCACTTTTATTCTTAATCCCTCCCTCTTTCCTTGCCAACTCCTCTACCCCTCTTAAAATTCTGCATTCCCTTTCTTTGTTGTTTTAATATTTCCTGACACTATTTTTCTCAAGTCTAATAAACTGCATCCTGTTAGTACTGATTTTGCCACATGGAATGTCATACCCATAAAGAGCTTGAGTTGTTTTAGGCTAACACTCTAGAGAGTTTTCAAATGTCCCTGAAGATTAGATGAAAATCTGAGGAGAGAAACTAAGTGGACAGTCACAAGTTATTAAGAGTAAACAACAGAAAGAAAATCAAAGCAGAGAGATGAGTATGTGAAAAGGCAAAAGTGTGTGACTATCAAGCATGTTCAGGGAATTGGATCGATTCAGTAGGTCTGGGACATAGGGTGACTGTAAGGCCAGGGTAAGAGTGAAGACTGGAGAAGAAAGAAGAGTTCAAAATCATAAAAGATACTGTATTCCAGACTGTGGGGCCTGGTATTGGCTGTGCTCAAATTGGGGACTACAATGAATTATCTGTTGTTTCTGATACATTCTAGTACTGAGGTATGATTTATCAAATAATCTCTTTGAACCACTGGAGTACATCTTAGCCAATCCCCTATTATGATGGAATTTCTTTGAACAATTACACATTATTCTTCACCAGAGTGATCTTTATAAAATTGAAATGCAACCAAGTCGCTGCCCTGTTTTAACCTATATAACATCTTTACCTTAGCCAAGTTGTTATGTGACCTGAGGCCTGCTTTTATATCCAATCTGTTAGGGCCACTGTCTCTCATTATATTCCAGCCAAACTCAATTCCCTTCCATTTGTTTGCATTTCACACTCAAGGACTTGACACAAATTGTTCCTTCTCCTTGCTTCTCATTGATTTCCCCACTTTCTGGAAATCTGTTAAATCAATCAAGTCCCAGCTTAAAAGTCATTTCCCAACCCCCACACCCCCCAGGAGGCAAATTACAAGCCTCCCAAGTGAGATTCAGTAAACAAGGAGTTTCATTTAAAAAAAAAAAAATGTGAATCTAAGATAGTACAAATTTTAATATAAATTGCTTATTATATAAAAGCTTATATGAATTTGGAGTTCCACTTTTAAGAAAGACAATACTAAAGTTTGAATACAAAAATAGACACAGGGTATTTGGAATCACCAAAGAAGTGATAGGCCTTGAGGCATAAGTTAGTTACTGTGCTAGATATCGAGCACACCAAATAAAACAACAGACTTTGACACTTGTTCTCCTGATTCTTCAAGCTGTATAAAATTCAGGCTGCAATTGCAAAAATTGTAGACTTGCAGAAATGGCAACTCTCCCATGAATATAACTAACATGAAATTTTGAAAGATTGATTGAATAAGGTTTGAATGGAATAATGAGACAAACTCCGTTGTTTTGGGGGATCACTAGGGGCAATAGAGTGCATTTATTAAAACTCAAGCATTTATGGATGTACTCAGACAGTGTCAGGATCTGCTGCATGAACTGAGAAAATAAAAATAAACAAGAAAGAGCTTTTAGGTACAAAGTTTGAAAGAACCAACCTAAAGCTAAAAGCACAAAAGAATCACATAGAATCAGTAGTGGAGATATTCAGGAGTCATATGGCTATATACAACCAATATCTGTTAATTGTTTGGTTGTATTTTCTTTATTCATCGAGTAAGTTTGTGGCTGTGCTGATGTAAGATGATGTATGTAACTGCCATTTAGCATAATCTTTCTTATTGGAAGACTGATCAAAATGCTTCATGAAATGGATATAATTTGGCTCTTAAATTCGTCAGAATACATGCATTAATTTTAAGCTATAAACCAACTTCTTGTTTTCCCACAACAAATGGTATCATAAATAATCTAAATTCAAGAGGGATGTTCGCTATTTTGATTAGCCTTAATTAGGAAAATTACTCAAACTCACATTCAGAGAAGCAACAGTCAGATTAGAATGACACATTAGAGAGATGTGAAAATGACAGAAGAGGGACAAACACACATCAATAGAGATGAGGGAAAAAAAACACTGTCAAAGGGTGATGTTGAAACAATTTTCTGCTATGGGTCTAAAGTGAAAGGTGACTTTCTAGTGATTTATATTTCTTTCTGAGTAAAACAGAAAAACAACAAAAAGACATTAGTAGACAGTCATCAAACCACAGAACTTTTAGGCCTTTAAATCATACCTGGAGTGGCCGGGGGGCGGGGGGGATATTCAAATGAGAGCTGTACTATTTTGTTTTAAAGGAGAAAGATTAATTGAAGTAAATGTTGCATTATTTAAAACATTCCATAGAACAAAATTAAAATTTGGGAAAATGCACTCAATTAAAAAGTAAAAACTTTGAATACTACACATTCTGATATTTGGTATGAATAATGCTTTAGATTAAAACATAATTTCTTAAGATATTAAATATTCTAGCTGGCCAAAAAAATGAAAGAAAAAGAAAAAACAACCCAAATAATAAATTACATGTATAACTAAATTAAAAGAGGCATTAGAAGAAATTGGATCAACAATGCAATTATAACAACATATGAAATTTATAAAAACATTGTCCATTAAATATTTTACTTATTAGATTTTTATCCCATTAATTTCTGATTGAGTTTGGAGGGGATCTATAAAAAAACACACATATTTTAAGACATTTCAAAGTAAAGTATTAGGGAAGGATCACAAAGTTATAATGCAAGGTAATTATTAAAAACCTAGAATAAGATGAGTAACTTTAATATAGTCTGTGTGTATGTGTATATTTATTATCTTTACAGAATAATGTTGCAAATAAATAAGATAATAAAGGTGTAAGGATATTTCCCATCTCTGTTAAGAAAATTTGCTGACATACCTTGATGGGGGGCTAAAAGGACCAGAAGAAATAAACCAAAGAATTTATATACTTACTAGTGGCCTGGTGCACAAAATCCATGCACATTAAAAGGGAATTAATTAGGGGAAATATCTTAATATTGCTATTTGCCCTTTCTCTGTAATAGAAGTGTCAGAGATGAAAGAAAATTAGTAAAATGTATATGAAAATCTCCTTCCTGTCAGAGTCTGGAGCATGCCATGGGACCCAGAGTTAAGTCCCCGCCCACCCGTGTGTGCCTCAAAATTGAGCGAGACCCAAACCCTGCCAGCCCCACCCCCATCAAGCCCCGCTGGGTGGGGGGCGCAGCCTCAGGTTCCCCGACCCGGCCTTATGTGCCATGGCCTCAATGCTGGGGTGGGGGACACGGCCTCAGGTCCCCGGTCAAGCCTCACTAGGCAGGGGTTGCGGTCTCAGGTCCCCCATCCCAGTCTCAGGTCTCCCAGCCCTGGTGCTGGGGTAGAGGATGCAGCTTCAGGTCCCCTGTCAAGCCCTGCTGGGTGGGGGGCATGGCCTCAGGTCCCCCAGCGCAGCCTCAGGTCCCCTGGCCCTGGCACTGGGGCAGGAGGCACATACTCAGGTCCCAGGGATCAGGCCTAAACTGGCAGTTGGACATCCCCTGAGGTCCTGGATTGGAGAGGGTGCAGGCTGGGCTGAAGGGACCCTCCCCCCATGCACAAATTTCATGCACTGGGCCTCTAGTATATATATATATATATATGTATATATATATATGTATGTATATGTATTTGTATTATAATAGTAACTTTGCAAATATACACACTCACACATATTTAGAAAATACATTTAGAGTGTCAAAGGTTATTAAGAGTAACTAAATTATGCATGGTCAGTGTCATTCAGTGGTTAGAGTGCCAGCCTTCCCACTAAAGTGTCAAGGGTTCAATTCACTGTCAAGGGCACGTACCTGGGTTGCAGTTTTCATCTCTGCCCCATCAGGACACGTGGGGGTGCAATGGGGGAGGGAGGCAACCAATCAATGTATCTGTCTGTCTCTGTTTCTGCCTCTCTCTGTTTCTCTTCCTCCCCCTCTCTACCTCCCTTCTAATCTCTTTAAAAATCAAAGGAAAAAATATCCTCGGGTGAGGATTAACAAAGAGTCAGGGCAATTCATTCACCATTTACTGAGTACATATGGTAAAGGGTTATCAAACCCAGTAATATAACAATGAATGATGCTTATAAAATGTCAACATTTAGTGAACATATACTAGTAAAGCTAGTGATAAGAGACAAAAACAATAACATATAATTTCAAGAACAATAAGTAAATAGTTTGGGAAGGTATTCAATGTTGCCTATTTAAAATATAATGGCTAATAAATAACTTCATGTGGACAAATTCTGAGATGAAACCTGAGGGATGAGAAGGATAGGCACCTGAGATTTGCTAGAAACAGCATCTCAGACAAAAAAAAAAGAGCAAACACAAAAGGACTGAGTTGGCTTAGAAGTTGCCATATTTGAGGCATAGATCAAAGGGCAACTTGGCTGGTACACAGAGAAGAAAAGGAGTAGAGAGGGACAAGATCTAGTGGGTCCTTGTAGGTAAAGATATGCATTTTATTCTAATTGCAAAGAGAGCCCTTGAAGAACACTGACATTATTTGCATTTATAAAAGGTTGTTCTGGCTGCTTTAGCAAGTGGACTGTATGGGAATGAGCAGGGAGACCAGATTGTTAGTTTGAGCAGTTGTCCAGGCAAAGATTTGTTATTAACTTTGGTTAGGCCAGGGGTTCTCAAGGTAATGAGAAGGGGTGCATTTTGCCATCCCCAAGGACATCTGACAATTTCTGCAGACATTTTGGTTGTCACATTGGGGTCAGAGTAACTAGCACCTAGTGCATAGAAGCTCAGGATGCTGTTAAACACCCTCCAATGCACAGGACAGAGCCTCACCCCCAACAAAAATGTATCTGGCTCAAAAAATAAAGAGTATTAAGGCTGAGAATTCCTGGTATAGAGTAAAAGAAATAGAAATTGTGAAAAGTGACCAGACTGTTATAATTAGGCAAAAATTATATATTGGGCACCAAACTTCTTGTACCCTTTTTTTTTTCTAATTTTTTTTAAATTGATTTCAGAGAGGAAGGAAGAAGGGGAGAGAGATAGAAACATCAATGATGAGAATCATTGATCGGTGACTGGAATCAAACCCGGGACCCTTCAGTCTGCAGGCTGACACTCTATCCACTGAGCCAAACCAGCTAGGGCTCTTGTACCCTTTTGAATTCTCCTCAGGTAATTTTATCAGAAAGAATATTAAGTTTGAAGATCTTTAGTGAATGTAACTTTCATGAAATGTATTTGATACATCTTTTACTAGCAATTCATGTGACGAAATTTTGGTTTCTATTTTATATGAAGAGACACCAGAAAAATACACAGTCTTGATTTGTCAATTATCCATGAAGACTAGTTTTTTAAAACAATTAAAATCTGAAGATATTTTTAAAAGATTTTAATTGAACAATCTTACTAAGAGTTCATTCATAAGAATATTCACTCAAAAACTTTTTTCCCCCCAGATAAAAAGGAAAAATCTACTCACTTGCCGTTCAATGCTGCTACACCAACTGTGCTTCGGGCAATTGACATACTTGCAACAAAAGTCCATTGCTGACTCTGGGGATCCCATCTCTCCACTGTATTCAGATAGCTCCAGCCATCATGGCCTCCGACAGCATAAATCGGGCCTTCAAGTACTGTCACACCTAGAACATAGAAGTGAAAACTGAATGGATTTACTTCAGAGTGAGATTTTAAAAGTCAAATTGATAGTAAGCCCACCTGGGGTGGCTGAGTGGTTGAGCATCAACCCATGAACTACAAGGTCACTGGCTCAATTCCTGGTCAGGCTGGGTTTCGGGCTAGATCCCCAGTACAGGTGTGCAGGAGGCAGCTGATTGATGATGTTTCTCTCTCAGCAAATGTTTCCAAACCCCATTCCTCTCCCTTCCTCTCTCTCTAAAAATCAATAAAAACATATTTTAAAAATTAATAGTAAAATATATGATGCTATTCAGAATAGGCTGTAGCTGTTAGGAAACAATTGCAATGCTGTAGAAACTGTTTACTAAAGTTTAATCACTAAATTAAAAACATTTAGAAACAAAAATAAATAATATGATGTAGATGCTTTACAAACTTAAAGAAATTTTCTTATTTATCTCCATGTGAAAAAGAAAATTCTAAAAATCAGACATGATACATCTTATGCCTCTACTTTGAAGAATATTCTTATACTACCATTTCAAATACTTTATTATTTTAAGCAATGTTGTATTAAGCAATATAACATCAATTTGAACAGAGCATAGTATATACCTCTACTTATTAAGATTGTCTTTAATTTCTCCAGTAATATTTTTCTAATTAAAAATTTCTATATAATATATATTTTATATTTATTACTTTATTTCAATGTATGCTATCAATATTTATGAATTCAATTTTTCTTGCTGAATTTATTTTTTAAGTTATAAAATATTTCTTCTCTATACAGTAGTGATTGTCACCTTAAAGGTATAATTTTTTAAAATATATATATTTTTATTTTTTACAGTTAGGAAGGGAGAGGGATAGAGAGTTAGAAACATCAATGAGAGAGAAACATCGATGAGCTGCCTCCTGCACACCCCGCACCAAGGTACATGCCCTTGACCGGAATTGAACCTGGGACCTTCAGTCCGCAGGCCGACGCTCTATCCGCTGAGCCAAACTGGTCAGGGCTATAATGTTTTAATTATTAATGAACCCACATTAAGATTGTTTTTTGTCCCAGGATATTGATCTTTCACTTACATGGTTATTTAATCCATCTATATTTAATGTAATAGCTGCTTATTTTTAGATTGAATTTTAATGTTTCTCCTACTTGTTCTTCCCATTCATTTTTATTTATTTATTCATTTAAATTTGTCTTTATTGTTGAAAGTGTTACAGATGTTCCCTTGTTTTCCCATTGACCCCTTCTAGCGTGCCTTCCCCACCCACCCACCTCACCTTCCAGGCCTTCACCACACTATTGTCTGTGTCATGGGTTATGCATATATGCATATAAGTTCTTTGGTTAATTCTCCCCATCCCCTGCCTTATTCTATGTCCCTGGATTTATTTTGTTCATCAGTTTATTTTGTTCTTTAAATTCCACATTCTTAAAGAGTACCTACTTTATAGCATCTATGTTGGTAGATTAAATATAAAAGTCATAGTATGAGTTTATTACTGGTTGATAATTAAGTTAGTAAATTTTAATTGTTATGAAAGTAAAATGGTCAGTATAATTCCTCTTAGAATTAGTTATTAAAACTGCTTTGTTAGGATCTGCAAACAGGACGAAAGCATAATTGTAACATATTCTTTCACTTTCAAAACTTATATTCCTTTCCCAAACTCTAATAGTTGAATAAGAACTATATTCTTAGGATTGTTTATTTTAATAAACCAAATTTGAAAAATATTCAAGTTTACTTTGAAAATATTCATACTTTATGCTTACAGATTATAAAGGAAGATATTCATACAGATTGCCACAGGATTTCTGAACTCTGGATGCCTTCCAATGTGATTTGTATGTTTCTTGCAGCTGCGATGATTCCCTTGCAGAAAGGTGTCATTACTAGTAAGTGACGTGAATAATTGGACCAGAATAATTTGAAAATCAGAATGATACTTCAATTTCCTCCATGTGCTTACTAAAAATATCTTTACAGATGTAGGAAAGCAAGGCCAATATGCAAAAAAAATATTTTTCTGTGCTATATTCATGTAACAATGTTAAACCTGCATTAAAGCATACTAATCTAATAAAAACAATAGAAATATCTAAAGTCATTTTTTCAATCTCATCCGAAGAGGATATTTTTTTCCATTGATGTTTTAGAAAGAGTGAAAGGGTTTGAGGAGGGGCAGGGTTAGAGAGAGAAAGAGAGAGAGAGAGAGAGAGAGAGAGAGAGAGAGAGAGAGGTGAGAGAGAAACATCAACTGGTTGCTTCCCACTTGGGCCCGACCGAAGCCGGGAACGAATCCACAACCGAAGAATGAAACCCACGATCCTTTGGTCC
This sequence comes from Cnephaeus nilssonii, assembly GCF_951640355.1. Classification (NCBI taxonomy): domain Eukaryota; kingdom Metazoa; phylum Chordata; class Mammalia; order Chiroptera; family Vespertilionidae; genus Cnephaeus; species Cnephaeus nilssonii. Next base: position 65,449,655 of record NC_137079.1, on the reverse strand, counting down.
ACAGGCCAACATTCTAACCACTGAGCAAAACCAGCCAGGACTCTAATGTCATTTTTTGTGTCTCTAACTTAATAATTGTATGATTTCTTCTGACAAAAATTTATAAAATTTATTTTTGATGTTTAAAGTTACCAAAATTCTTTTTTTTAAATTAATATAATTGCTTATATATTTTATACTATAGCTATTGCAGATATTATTTCCCTTGAGAATTCTGCAGTAAAATCTCTTTTAGAACTTTTCTGTATAATTTTCCTTCAAGATAATTCAATGAAAGTAGCAAGCTATCCCACATTTTTAGGTAAGACAGCAAAAGTTAAAGGTAAGCACTTTCCATATGGGTTTTAGTTGCTAGTAATATTTTTATGGAATCCTACAGAGTATCCCACCCTTGACCTACTGAATCAAAATTTTCATTTTAAGAAAATCCTCAGGTAATATGCACAGTAAGTTTAAGAAGTACCAGTGGTCTCCAAAGTGGAGGACCTCTTCCTCCGAGGGTGCACAATGCTATCATCTGGATATGCAAATAACATGTTAGAAATTATATTGTCTTATTATTTAATGTGCACCTTTGCATGTTTTATAATAATTGTAGTTTTAAACAATTAATATATTTTTAAGAAAACCCTGTTAGAGTAAATAATTAATATATTAATATAATTCATAAAAATCTATTGGAGTAAACATTTGTTTACCAATAATCATGCTCATACAAAAATGTTGGAGATTATTTCTTAGCTAATCCCTTGCTTAGTTATCATATTACTACATACTAATTGCAGGCAAGGTGAGTTTTTGAAATCAAAACTAAAATTGTTTTATAATTAGAGTCAAACCCTTTCTACTGAATTTTTGAAAGGCTTAATACTTACCTTTGATTTCTATATTATCTATGTAGCAGTGACTGATAATTAGCACTCACCCTGTTTTTTCATATCTTATCATAATAAAGCCACTAATTTTTAAGTGGTCACATAGCCACTCAAAAAAAACTGTAAAAAAAAATAAAACATCAGTCGTTTTTTAGGCAGGTGAAACAAATTGACTAAAGCATAGGTATGCTGTCTGTAATGATGATGCAATGGATAGAGTAGAAGCAACATATAGGCAATGAGGTGCCATTGGGCCTGTTGTTAAACACAGGGGACTAACAGCAAAGCCGCCGGTGCTCTCAGGGCTTTACAGCTAAATGGTGGTCTTGCTCACAGAAGCTCAAATCCTCGCTTTATTCTTGTTAAACCTTTACTGTTCTGGGTTTTACTCTGAGACCAGCTGACTTGGTTCTAGTCCACTCAACTAGGAGCATTCAACTTTCTGACTTTTTAGATAATTCCTAAATCCTTAGCACTATCCACCAAATACTCTAATTTTGTTTTAAAAAATTGTATGTTACCAACATGTATTATATATTTTAGAGCAATACAGATGCTATCTAATAAAAAGGGAATATGCAAATTGACTCTCACTCTATCACAAATATGGCAGTACCCATAGCCACAACATGGCAGCTGCCAGTCCTCTCAGCCCCGCCAAATTTTCTCAGTTCCGGGGGGGGTGGGGGCGGCTGCTGAGAGCAGGCAGCATGAGAGGCCTGGCAGAATGCTTGCTTCATTGCCGTGATGACGAGGCAAGCGTTCCACCCCAGCCTCGGAGGGCCCCTGGGCAGTGGGCATAGAGTGGCCAGGGCAGAGGGGAATGCTTGCGTCGTCGCCCCAGCGACAAGGCAAGCATTCTGTGCCCGGCTGTGGAGGGCCGCTGGCCAGGCCGGGCACGGAACGCTTGCATTGCTGCAGGCCAGGCTGAGGGACCACCCCCCGCCCCGTGCATGAATTTCATGCACCGGGCCTCTAGTCCTATATAATAAAGAGCTAATATGCTAATGGTCATGACACCCTCAGAAATATCCCAACATATTTCTCCCATACTTCCCTGTCCAGGGCTGTTACAATCCTATCTTTAGTCTAGAATAATAACTGTCCAAGACAGTGATTTCCCACCATTTACATCTCATAGCACATATAAATTAATTATTAAAGTTATGCGGCACACCAAAAAATGTATTTTTGCTGATCTAATAAAAAATGGTATTATTTTGATTCATTCACACCAGATAGCTATTGTTGTGTTGGCTGTTTGTGGGTGAGCACAGGAGACTTGTTTGGAAAGTTTGTAAGGAGGAAGTTCCATCCTAGCGAGTTGGCGGAAGGCAGCCCGCTTTGCTTATCAGAATTCCAACCTAGGGAAGTTGGCCAAAGGCATCTGCCCCTAATTGTTCCTTGACCTTTCCAAACAAGTCTGTGCATGTGCAGACTCTTGGGTGTTTACTGCAATCTTTATGCTTAATCTTTTGGTGTTCTTGCTTAAAGGACATTGCAGACACATGTGTCCTCCCAATATTACTTACCTTACTGATTATATCTAAAAGATAAACTTTATCCCAAACTGCTATTACAATAAAAGCCTGAAGAGGCAGCTGAACAAAGCTCTCTGGCTCCTATAGCCAGGCTGTCCCTTATCCCTCTCTTTCACAGCAATCAGGTGTCAGAGTAATCATTCATCAGTTTCTCAGGGTCTGCTGGTCTGCCCTGGCAAGTGGTGCCCCATGTGAGGACCAAGGAACACAATGAGATGCGGTGGAAACCTCAAAAATGAAGAGTAAGAAAATGAAGAGTAACTGTGCAGTAAGTCATTGGAGCCCACTGGGATTTCCAATTTCGATGGGATTGTGTCTCAGCTAAGTTTTCACAATTGGACAGCAGCTGCCTGACAAGTTGTGGGGGTGGGGGGAGGAGTCCCTCAGCCCGGCCTGCACCCTCTCCAATCCAGGACCCCTCAGGGGATGTCTGACTGCCTCTTGCAATCTGGGACTGCTGGCTCCTAACCGCTTGCCTGCCTGCCTGATAGCCCCTAACCCATATGCTTGCCTGCCTGATCGCCCCTAACCACCTCTGCCTGCCTGATGGCCCCTAATCACCTCTGCATGCCTGAATGATTGCTCCTAACAGCCTCTGCCTCGCCCTACACATAGAACCTAGGATTCCCTCCTCCAGCCAGTCACAGGCACCTGGGACCCGGGCTTCCCTCTCTGGATAGCTGCAGGCACCCAGGACCTGGGCCAGCTTCGCCTGGGCTGGCCACAGCCACAGGGGATTGTGGGCAGACAACTTCATCTGGACCGCAGCTGCAGGCACTGGTGCCTGGGACCACAGGACGGGAGGCTTGTCCCTCTCCTCAGCCACAGCCTGGCTGGTCCTCATTCCTCTCTTGCAAGCTCATTTGGGCCTGGCTGGTCCCCATTCCTCTCTCATGAGTTCATTTGTGCCTGACTGGTCCCCATTCCTCTCTCCCCAGTGCTGAGTGTCTGAACCATTACTGCATGATGACCATTTGCATATTAGCTCTTTATTATATAGGATAATCCTTGGTTCCTTGATGCTGGAACATTAGAACTTGATCTCTGGGAGCAAGTAGGTAGGAACTTAAAGAGAAATCAGGCCCAGAGAAAATGAGTTCCCTTGTCATCTTTAACTATGTGGGCTCTTGTTTGAGCTGCAGTATGCCTATTTTATATTGAGGATCAAAAGCCTACAGGATGCCAGGATGACTTATCATTGACCTTTCCTCCTGAGGTAGAGCCTATAATACCTAAGGTGTCAGAGGAACCCCTTCCCAATTCTCCTCCTCCAGTGTGGGAAGGCTCATCAACTAGATCCTCAGTTATGGGATCATGTGCCAGACAAGCTATGTTAGAAGGAGAGCTTTTGGCTTGTGTAGTTATGCAACATCAGCAAGGTAATAGGATTCATTACTTTGCTGATCTTGCATGAGCCACTCTCCTTTAATACCTTTAAGAAATAAGGATAGGCATTAGAGAAAATGGGGCTAACAGTCCATTTACAAAAGGACTCCTTAATGCCTTGTCTGAAAATGACCATTTGATTCCTTGGGACTGGCATATTTTGGCCAAAACAACTCTGGATGACAGTCAATATTTCTTATGGAGAGCAGAATATGATGAGAGCTGTGAACAAATGTTTGTAGGTATTCACTGGTGACCCCACCTGGGAGCCCTTTGGGCCACACTCTGGCTGTAAATCCCAGGCACTTTAAGACACATTCTGAAAGATCCATGAAAAAGACTCTGATTTATTAAGTCTTGTCTGTGGGTTATGCGTGCCTATAAATATTGTATATGAGTGTCTGTTTATTGTTGCTTTATGTCTCTTTGTTGTTTGGTTTCTAATGAGTGTTCTTGACTGTCTGTAATGTAACTTGGTTACTGATTGATGTTCTTTGCTTGCTTTCTTATTTTTGGGGGAGTTAGTTTGCACTTCACCATTTTATGAACATAGGAATCCACTGTCTCTGCTGTTTGGGCTTTGTGCCACTCAGAACCCATTTGCTGTGCTGGGTTAGTGTGAGATAAGATTCTAAGGCTATGTCCTAGTCCACCATTTTATAAGTACTCATTTATTTACTGTAGGGTTTTTTGTTTCTGTTTTTAAGATCTCTTCTTATATGCAAGATTTCATATTGTTAGTCTACTCAGAAAGAAAAAAAAAAGAGAAATAATCATTTAAACCCTACAAATCTTTTTCCTAGGATGATTAGACCTATAGAAGTGACTCTAGCAGACTTCAGAAATAGGAGTGGGGGCCACTTTGATTTTGCAAGGAAAAATAAAATAGAATAGAACTTTCACATTAAAGTCACTAAAGGCCGTTGAGTTATCCCTGTTACAAAATTTGCCAAGAAAATTCCTTGGGTAATAATAATTGGCTTTAAAATATCAAAGTTGTTAAGGCAAAATACATATAACTAAAACTAAAGGTATATGATAAAGCTTTTTCAGTGGTAATTATATATGTGTAAACATAGTTTTCCAAAGTCTTTGGAAACTTAAAACTTTGGAGTTTGTTGGGTTAAATAGTAAAAATTATTAAATATCTAGGTATTTTGAAACAACAGGATACTAAAATATCAATTAATCTGAATTTGCCTCATATGGAAAATCTAGAAGATGGATTTGAATCTGTTAATGTATAAGTCTTGTATTCTATTAAAAATATCTCTTTAAAAATGTGAATGTATTGCTCATCTGAGAAATGTTAATTACTTATATGTAACTTAAAAATAAAGGTTCCTAAGGGGTAAGAATTATAACTAATTGGAAAGAAACTATGGTTTTGATGTAATAGAAGGCGTGAGGCATGGAGAAGCATTTTGGGGAAAAAAAGTGGATTCTAAAGCTGGTCATTTCTGAAAGTTGTAAGGTTCTTAAGAAAAGTTTGTGAAAATTGTAAAATATATGTAAAGAGAAATGTTAAAAGGAAGTTATATAAATGACACAGGCCAGTAAGCCAGGACAAGTAGAATAGGAAAATTGAGATGGTTAATTTGGAGCCATCTAGATAAACTTTATCCCAAACTGCTGTTACAATAAAAGCCTGAAGAGGCAGGCAAATGAGGCTGTCTGGTTCCTATAGCCAGGCAGTCCCTTAGCACTCTCTTTCATAGCAATTGTGTGTCAGAGTAATCATTCATCCATCACTCAGGGTCTGCTGGTCAGCCCCAGCAGCTGTTGTCATTGTTTTATTTGACAATCTATGGGAAAAGAGGTCAGTGCCCCTAACTAATTAGTCAGGTATTACATGTTTTAAAAATTCTTGCCCTAGGTGGTTTTGCTCAGTGGATAGAGCATTGGCCTCTGGACTGAGGGTTCCCATGTTCAATTCTGATCAAGTGCACATGCCCGGGTTGTAGGGTCGATCCCCAGTAGGGGGTGTGCACGAGGCAGCCAATCAGTGATTCTCTCTCTCTCTCTGATGTTTCTGTCTCTCTCTCCCTCTTCCTTCTTTTCTGAAATAAATAAAAATATGTTTAAAAAAATTCTTGCTGCACACTCATTGCAGACTGATGGTCTAAGGGAATGGGTTATCCTTCCTGATACTTCTTGGACTTCTCACATGGTATCCATGTAAAATGAGGTTATTTTAGGAAAGATAATGTGAGGTAGCTGGTAGAGAGGCAATCAATAGTATCTGACCTGATGATTACAAACCTGAACAAGCTTGGCTTAAACATAAATGTGATGGGTAGTAACAATGTTAGTCTAAATTAACTTCTGGAGAAATAAACCATAATCTCCTTCCAATTGGATTACCTGCTATAAATTGACAACTTAGAAAATTGAGTATCTGCTGTACAGTACCCTGTTGGAAAGGACAATTGATATTATTGTAAGATTTTTCTCCACCATTTCAGAAAAGAAACAGGAAAGAGAATAGGTGTGGGTATATATAATTTAAATTTATTATTGCTACATCTATTTGTGACTAAATCATTAAGAAGTATTTTTGGAAATGAAAACAAACATGTTATTCATTGTTTTTTCTTTTTAGGCTTAACGTAGAATTATTGCAAAACCCAGATTTATTTATTTTTGGCTTTAATATATAGATAACATTTAGTGTATCAAAGGGGTAGTGAGGAAAACATGTTTGTTATACCTGACTTACCCTTTTTAACAAGTTTTATACACTGACAAATGAAAACTGTTTTAACAATATATCTTCTACTCAATTAATAAATATTGATCTATACTAACATAATCACTATCATCAATCACTCATATTAAAATTAATTCTATAGAATATTAATAGCTCAATAACATAGTAATAATTTTAGTGGAAGATTTTATTTGCAAAATAACTTTTACATCCAGTCTTTCTTTTTGATTTCTCCATAATTTGTCTTATTTAATTTTCACTTTATATATTTCAGCAACTTTCTAACTCAGTTTACTACTTGCCTATCTTCTTTCTCCAACTGATTTTTGATGCTTCTATGAAATTGATCTTCCAGTAGCAAAAACTAGCTGTGCTCAAAAACTTTAAAGATTTTTCTCTGTTGAGAAAATTTTAAAGAGTAAACTTTATTATGAGATATGTTATTCAATATCTGGCCTCAAACTTTTTAAATTCCATCTACCAGTAGTATATTGATAAATTATTCAAATCAGTCTGATGTAATACTCGGTGTTTCATCTATGTTTCATGTAGGCTACCTTTCATGGCATTTCTTATATTGGAACCTATACGGCAAAAGATCTCTGTAGCATATAAAAATTCTACCCACCATTTAAATCTTTATTCAAGTTTCCGGAGATAAAATTTTATTTTCCTTACCAAGCTGAAAAAAAATGCAACTGTTTTGGGGCAGTTTTTAAATAAAGCTTGTATTATTTTCTGGAGTGTATTAAAATAATTTAGGGTTTGTATCAAAGAAACTGCAGTTTCTGTGAAAATAAGATTTTTTTTCTGATTAATTATTGCATCTTAAAAAGCACTTAAAACTGTCATTTAGACCTAATGAACATTCAATAAATGTGTGTTCACCAGTGGCATGAGTAGATGAACCATGGAAGATTATAGGAAGAGTAAAAGAATTTGTTAATTCAGCAAACTAAAGCCTAGAATAACAAATTGATCTTCTTCAGTCATTTGAAATGCAGAATCTGATAGTAAAGAATCCCTATAAAGATGTGGAAAGGTAATTTGAAAGTAAATTAAGAAATAATGCCTTTAAAAATTTTCTCTATGAAAAATTATACTGATTGTTGATCATATTTAAGTTTTAATATAGAGCATAATGCTGAACTAATGGCAATTATTTAATAAACTAGAGGCCCAGTGCACAAATTTCGTGCACTGGGGGGGGGGGTTGTCCCTCAGCCCAGCCTGCACCCTCTCCAATCTGGGAACCTCCGGATCGGGCCTAACCAGCAGTTGGACATCCCTCTCACAATCTGGGACTGCTGGCTCCTAACCCTTTGCCTTTCTGCCTGCCTGATTGCCCCTACCCACTTCTGCCTGCCAGCCTGATTGCCTGCTAACCATTTCCCTGCCGGCTTGATTGATACCTAACTACTCCCCATGCCAGCCTGATCACCCCCAACCGCCCTCCCTGCTGACCTGTTCACCCCCAACTGCCCTCCCCTGCTGGCCTGATTGTCCACAACTGCCCCTCTCCTGCCTGCCATCTTGTGGTGGCCATCTTGTGATGACGTGGGGACGACCATCTTATGGTAGCCATCTTGTGACAACATGTGTGGCCATCTAGTGATGATGTGAGGGCACGAGGGCCACCTAGGCTTTTATTAGTATAGATGCTTATAGAATAAATTTTCAAATTATAAAGTAAAATCTATAATTAAAAATTAGATGTTTTATTTAAAAATATTCTTTTTGCAAATAGTAAAATGAAACAATTATATTTTAAGGACTTAAAAAACATTTTCCCCATTATTTCATATAAAATAATCTGAGTTTTTTTCAGATTAATTAAAGGAACAATTTCTGTATGGTAAACCAAAAAGAAATTACAATGTAAACTTTCTAAGCCAATCTTGTTTGATTTATAGTGAATCATAGGATTTTTCCAAGGACATTTTCATTAAAGTTTTTAAAAGTAAAGAATTACATTATTGTCATTAAAAAATCTCTCTAAACAGCAGATAAAAAATAATTGCACTGTTGTCTTGACTAAAACAAGTGTCCAAAGGTTTAAAGAAGATATTTTATCAAGTATAAGGTCAAGTCTAACATATCAAGTGATTTCTAGCTATTAAAAAAATACTTTCTATCTGACTCTCTTAGGGATTAATTGTCCCCACATTTGTACACAGTTTATTTCTGTTACACATTGACCTTGAGGTACTATGATTAAAACCCACTGACTAATTATTAATAACTTCATTAGTTAAGGTCTTGTGTATACTTCTGTTAAGTATTAACTATTTCTTCCTTGAACAGAGATTTCTTGACTAAATATATATGTATTTGAACATCAGGCACTTATATAAATTGAACAAGTATGGTTCTTAACAAGAAACTAAAATGTTTTAAAGGTTTTATTAATATACTAGAGGCCCAGTGCACGTGCACCAGTGGGCCTCTCAGGGGATGTTGGAGAGCCAGTTTTGGCCTGATCCTGCAGGCCAGGCCAGGGAACCAAGTGGTGCATGAATCCGTTCACTGGGCTTCTTGTATGCATATAAGATCTTTGGTTAATCTCTTCCTGTCCTCCTTCCCCCCCTTCCCTCTGAGCTATTCATCAGTCTGTTCATGTTT